>NC_143521.1:35394246-36086121 GCF_031878675.1 Megascapheus bottae | reverse complement strand
GATGCAAAACCATGTTAATTTTATGATCAGCAGAAGATTATCTACTGTCTATACTAAAAAAAATACACAAAATGATCAATGCCTGTAAGTGAGACTTCTGGTGACTATTAATTTTTCTGAATTGTCTAAAGAGAAATATAAATGAAATTCTTAAATAATACCCTAAATAATAAAACTTAGAGCTCAGTGTGTAGATTTAGCTACTTAGCCTGGCTCTGGACATGTGTGAGAGGCACTGCACAGACCCTTTTCTATGCATGGGTAGCCTGGATGCAATATCTATCAATGGATAGATGTCCGGATCACCTGGATGGCTTTGACTGATCTGGCTGGCATAGAGAAGTTTTCCATTCTCCCCTCCCTGTTGCACATTTCCTGGTCAAAATCCCTACCCCTGTTAAGAGAAGAACACTTGTTTTGAGTTTTTTGCTGTACAAGCAAAATTAAGAGGATAACCAACAAAAGTTGTGTCAGATCACAGTCTTTTTTAAAAAAAGCTTTTCTTTAGCAAAGCTCCATGAACATAAAGGTATAGGTTGGAAATTTAATTTATAAAATGTAGGTGGAGATCAGTCAGCTCTTTGAGATGAATCAAGACTAGGGCTTCATGTGTACATGCACCATGTTTTATTGCCATTTTGAAAGATTACTAGGAGAGAATGAAATAAATTAGTAGTGAGAGAAAGACAATGCCACATTCTAGGCTCCATATTTGAGTATGTATTTCATCTCTGACCTCTGCTTTTGGACACTAAATTATAGACATTCTGAGACCAAGAGCCTTTTCAGTGCTTATGACTGGCTTCAAAATTCAAGGCCTTTCATTTTCTTGTCTTCTATTTATTTTCTGTTTCATGGTATGTCACTTTCTTGTAACTTGTGCTGTTAAAGAGTTTGTCAGGGCCATTTAATATTTAAAGACCAGGATCATATTGCAGGTTTTAGTTTAAAGGTAACCATAGCACACACACATGCATTCATTATTGATAGCAGTGATGCCTTGTAAGTTCTTGGGAATCTTCTTTCCTTTGGATGTGAGTTTCACAGGAGTGCTGCTGTCACTAGAATCTGCTCAGATGCTGTTCTGTGGCAAAGGAATTAATTCCTGAGCCACAGATCCAGAATAATGTGAATTCTGAATGGAGGGCACCATGTTAAAAAGGGAGATGAAGCCAGAAAGTGACAGGGCACGTAAAGTCCGGTTTCGGATTGCATCATCTCACAGTGGGAGAGTTCTAAAGGAGGTTTACGAAGATGGTCAACCATCCGGCTCTCTAGATTCTGAATGTGCCAGTATCTGTGGGATCGATGGACTAAGTGATTCTGACGGACAGCAAAATGGCCACATAGGATCAGAAGGTGATGAATACGAGAATGATCAGGATAACTTGTTGGTGCTAGCCAGGGCTGCTAGTGAGAAGGCTTTTGGTACAAGAAGAGTCAACATTTTAAGCAAAAATGGCACAGTCAGAGGCGTCAAATACAAAGTGAGTGCCGGCCAAGCCCTATTTAATAATTTGACCAAAGTGTTACAGGTAAGTCATGACATGCTCCCACTCCTGAACTTTGTTCCTGACTGACATCTTGAACACCTCTCAGTTTAAAGTGAACCTGCCTTATTCATAACGCATCCATAGTACCTTCCTGTCTGAGACATTGTCTTAACCGCCACCAATTACAACCAGGGTCATTATTCTTGGCAAACTATACTGACCTTCCCAACTGTAGTGGCAATATCAAAGTGGTCTTTTCTTGTGTCATATGCTGACTAAGATGGTATCTATCTCTACTTCTTAGCCAAGAAAGGAGATAGATGTAGTATTCAAAGCATTCCAGCAAGCCTCAGAAGATAGTTTTTTCCAAGTTTATTATTTGTAAGTCACTAGGTTAGTATTTGTTAACACTGAGAGTGTGTAAGACAGAACAGGCTGAGTGCCAGCATTCAGAGGATTGAACTCAATGTGAAAATTAAGGAGTAATGAAGACTCTGTTTTCCTACCAGTTCTGAGGTTTTATCTGGTCTAGCAGGCTTTATCTGAAGGCTCTTGGTCCATTAATTTACCCATTATAATTCTGGAACACAATTTGATTGCTATTTCTCTATAAAAGCACACACTGAGAGCTAATATCATAGTTAATAATTAGCCCTTAAAATATAATAGATTCTGAACATTCATAAAAAGATGTATTCCTCAGATACTGAAATCTTTGGTAATGATCAAATGCTAAGAAAAGTGTTTGAAATTGTCTAGAAACCTTGGTAAAATGTTTTGTTGTTAAAGTTTAAAACAGACACCTTTATTTCAGGAATAGAATTCATAACCACTGTCATTAAGGTAATGAAGTTTTCATTATAATTCCATTTATATTTTTCTTAATATTTTAATAAAATGATCTCTTGTGGTTATTCAAAATTTCCACATTGTCTAAAGAAATGCAGGAGTGGTAGGGAGGAAGGATTCAACAAAAGTGACTGATATATTTAACTCCATAGGAAGTATTTGAAAAAAATAAAATCACAATTATTTAAAGAAATAGAACTTTAAATACAGGACCAATTAATTAGAAACAAATGGTTATTTCCATATGTATATTTTACTTGTGAAAGATATTTTAACTGGGAGTGTAAAGTGGTACAGTGCCCAGACCCTGAGTGCCCCAGGGCTAGGGATGGGAAACCAGACTAAAAAAATCAGAAGCTGATGATGATGTTATACTTGGTTGAGAATAATCTTGAATGAATTTATAGAGATAGGACTATTAGGATAAATATAACCTTAATGGAATGAGTTTCACCCAATATGGAAATTACTATTGTCAAAGTGTAGAGCAAGGTTCTTTGTAACAATTTATTACATAAGCATTGTTTTAGCTTGCCAGTTTTGACCTGTTTAACTTAGCTTGTTATTGTTTGTGATTTAGAGGGTTGTTTCTAAAACTACTGTGCTAGTTTTAGAACTGCGATTTTCATTGTTTTTTCAAATCTCCAAAAGTAAAAACTCAATTACTTATGAATAAATATTTTAAATCCTTAAAACCTCCAGGAGAAAAGAAAACTATTATCTCTATGTCTTTACCGTTATAGTGCTATAAATTCACAACTAAGAATTAAAGGACATTCCAAAGTTAAAGCTGTAATTCTACAATAGATTGCAATATTTACTTATATTTATTTTTTATGCACAATTCTGTCATTTTTATGAGATTAAGTTCCATGAAACTGTCTTTTTCTAACAATTTATCTGCATTCCATTTAACTTTGCCTTAAAAAGGAAATAATGGCTACTGGAAAGATCACTTAAAGGCTTAGATATTTGTTCTTTTTATTCCCCACATCTGTTTTTTTTCCTTTTAGATCACGTGGGCAGAGTAATCAGCAAGCTCTAGGCAGTCACAAATTTTCACCATCATCTTTACTTCTGTCTTCATCAAATAATTGTTCTCTAATCTCTCCATGAGCAAACATACATTCAGCTCTGACACTGGAATCAGGGGAGGGCAGTAGCACTGTACAAAAGGTTTCCATTCACATTCTTGTTTATGTGAAGAAAATCCCTGCAACTTGTGCAGCCAACTTGGGTACACAATCTCTGCAATATTGTGTAGAGACCTGATCTGAATGTCAGTCAGTTGCCGAGGGGTTGGCATGTAGTATGGCAGCCTGCTACTCAGGCATTTGTCTTAGGTGACTGTATAGGTTCCCACAGGTTTCCCATGCAGTATATGAGGAGCCCTAGAGATCCACAGAAGCTACCATTCAATTGTTCTCAGACTTATAACCACATAAGATTGTCCCTTGGTCTTGTATCTTCTGTATCCTTCACAAAGTAAGCAGTAAACTTGGCTCCATGTTACTATACCTTGGCAATTATTCACTGAGAGTAAGAGGTTGGTATCTAGGATACCTGGTTAAGGTATCAGTTTATGACTAAAATTACTATTGTTATCTTTTTATTCCTATTTTTCTTTCTCTAGTCCATAGATAATATTTTTAAATAAGAGGTTGTGATGGCTAGCACAGTTAGGCATTTCTTTCTGTTTTACATGATAAGATCTTAAAGCAGTCAACTTTAGTGAAACTTGCAGGCTTTATGAAATGTAAATAAAATCTTACAAAGTTGGTGTAAATCACCGTTCCTCCTCCCTAATAATCTCCCAGTCTCACAAAATAGGGGCATGTGCCTTGAGAAATTAAAATGATTTTATATAAAGTATTATTGTTTTCAGTAGTCATTATTTAGAAAGCTGTATGTAAATGGGCTACTTGAACTCTTTTTTTTTTAACTTGGTAATTAATTTGCCTTATAGAATCCTGGGTAATTGTGCATGGAGAACATTAACTGAGGTTTAGGGCGGTGATGAACTGGGAAGCATAGTTGATGTTGGAAGCGGGTGGTTTGTTAATGAATCACTCAAGGGTCTCCTAGTTGTTCGGATCCAGAAGGTTAAATTTTCTACCTTCCTGAGAGAGTAAGAATAAAATGCAAAAGAGAGACTAATTTAGAAATCTGAAAATCCAGACTCTAGTTGCCTGGGATATGTGTTCATTAGAAAATATTTTATTCTTATAAACCATAAATGTTGAAAGCAATTGATCTACAGTATAAAAGAGAAACTCATCCAATTCCATAGGGTAAAATCATTTTTTATTATGTTCCTTACATTTTTAATATTTGATGAGGAAGATGTGCATTTATTTATTGTTCTTCTGATTGGTTCAGTTCATCAGGAGAAGCTTTCACAGATGGTCTGAGGTTACCTGAGTGGCCATGTTTCCTATGCATATGCTAACTTACCATTTAGTTGATTTAGAAATAGGTCCAAAAAAATCTTACTCGTACACTCTGATGCAGTTGTTCTGTTTCAGTACTTGAAAATTTGCCCTAAGGATATTTCTACGTAGATAAGTGATTTTACTCCTGATTCTGAAAGGTCTTAGAATGCAAAAAGGTTTTGATTTATTTTTCTCTTTAAAATTAGTTACTGTTACCTCATGGAAAGCTAAGTACAAAATCACAGGGTAGCTCATCACTCTCATTGCCCAATTTGCTTGATTGATTTTGAGATACATGTTGCTTTTAGCCATAACATATTTGTAAAATCTAAAGTGGATCACTGATGTTGATAAGTAATGTTACTTAATGCTTTAAAATTTAGGGTTATGAGATTCATCTTCAGACAGTTATCTTTTCTTGACCTTATTTTCAAACTATGCATGTATAGTTAGAATATTTTAGTATAATATTCATAATTTTAAACTTCCTCTTATGCAAATTTAAAATGGCTATATTAGAGAAAAGCTGACCTAAAGAAGGAAAATAAGTACAAGAAATACTATAGAGACAGATACTTCCTAAGAACTGAAGTTAAACATATAATTCTGTTGGTGTGTGTATGTGCATGTCTTTGGTTAATGCAGTTGTATTTATGAACATTCTATTATTTCAAGACAAAACAACATTACTAATGCATTTGGAGAACAATTCACACTTGGTATATACATTATTATACTTAATTTACTCAAAGTGCCTGTATTTTTTGGTAACTGGGTGGTGGGGAAATAAAGTGTATTGTCCAAAGTTAGTAAATGTTGTTTTAGATTTTTAAAAATATAATTCCAAATGCAAAAATTCTCATTTACTTCTTTTAAATGCTATACTCACACACATAATATGATATTACGTTATGTTGAAGAATGATCTTTTAAAATTTCTACATCTGGTTCACAGATTTTAAAATTTATCACTTTTCTAATAGTGGATCTTAATCTAGAGAGGGTTAAGCCTCTGTAAAGAGGCTAATTTGTTTCTATTCAGTTTCATACATATCAGTAATTGATAGAAACTCTAGGATTTAGTGTAATTCCAAATGATATAGGAAACTGTTGAGAAATAATTGACTTATCCCAAAATAAGGAAAGAATATTAAAGATGGGTTGATACTACTGCTACATTGTTGTATTCTACAGTATGAGTTAAGTCTCCAGTGTCCACTCTCTATAGATTTTCCCTTGCTAACCTTGGTCTCAGCATTAGGCATTGATACTGAGTAAAACCTTAATAAATGTTCTTTCTTTGAGTTAATAAATTTGGTGACATTCTCTTAGGTAGCAATTCTTTCCTGCTTTCCCATCTCTTTTGGATGTAAAGATTTACTATATTGGATAGTGTTAGGATTTACATGGTGAAGTGTTGTTGGTCTGCTGCATTCGTAGCCTTTCTGGTGGGTCATCTCAAATGCACCAATCTTAAGTGTTCAATCTTTCATTTAGTAGTCATTTATTACATATCTACCATGGAACAGACATGATCTTAAGGATTACTGAAGGAACTTATTATGGATAGTTAGATCAAGCAGTTTATTGAAGAATTCAGATAAGAGTTTCATCTTTCATCTCCAGAGAATTCTCACCCTGTTTTCTTATTGCTTCACACCCTCTGCTAACTCATACTTAATTCTGCATTCTTTTCTACTTTTAAATTTTCTCTTGTTAAGCCATCATCTTACTGGGTATTTTTGTTTGTTTGTTTTTCTTTTTTCCTAATTTAATTTTGTCTCAAGCATCAAGAACCAAAAGGTAATCTATAGTTAATGACTTTTATCTTGCAAGTTTCTAGAAGTCAGGAATGGAGTCTGGCCATGAACACTCAAGGTAGCCAAAATCTGTGATTCTTAATGAACATTTCTCTTTATTTGAGAGTTCTCAAGTAAAGAGTAATCTCTTCTATTCATCATAATCTTTGCCTTGACATTTAAGTAGGTGCAGACTTGCTTTTAATTGCCCAAGCTTAATCTTATAACTCTCTGAATTTCTACATGCTGAGCAACCTCTCAACCTCCTCATGATGATTTATAACCTCTTAATACTATAGACTCTTATGGGCAGTCTACCACATAATGGAGGAATTTAGCATCTGCTAATCCCATGCTTTTTAAAAACATACTTTTAATGTAATTCATACATTATTCAATCCACCCATTTAAAGTCAACAATCTAATTGTTTTAGTAGGTCTATAGTCATACAACTGTCATCGTAATGAAGCAAGAAATACTTTCATTATCCGGGAAAGAACCTCCCAAACAATTCACTCATTCTTCATTTCTCTTTCTTTCTCCATCCCTCCTCTCATAAATGTCTCCAACTCTGGACAATCAGGTATTGACTTTCTGTCTCTGCTTATTCATTTATTCTTGTCATTTAAAAATACTTCATTTTGACCAAAATTTCCCTATTCTCTAATCCCACATCTGGTGACTACGCTACTATCTTTTCCTTTCATAAGATCAACTTTCTTAATATTGATGAATACAGCACCTGATTGAGATCACGTGGTACTTGTCCTTCTGTACTTGGCCCAATTTCATTTAATATGATATTCTGCAGTATCATCCACATTGTTGCAAATGACATAATTTCTTTTTAATGCAGAACTGACAATCTATCACAGTTCCTTACCCATGCATCCTGCAGTGAGGAGACTTGATTGCATATCTTTGCTATTATAAATAGCACTAGAGTAAACACAGGAGGGTAGAAATCTCTTTGCCTACTGGAAGCTCCATGTAATTGAGAAGAATGTATATTCTGTAGCTGTTGGATGGAGTGTTAAGCATGTTTCTGTCAGGTTTATTTGGTCTGGAGTATAGTTTAAGTTTGATGCTTCCATGTTAAATTTCTGTGTGGACTGTCTCTCCATTACCTGATATTGAAACCCCCTACTGTAATAATATTGTGGTTTATCTTTTCCTTCAGATCTATTAGTATTGCTTTATATTTTATAGGCAGTCTAATGTCGGATGCATGGATATTTATAATTGTTATCACTTTACTAAATTGACCCTTATTGTATAATGTTCTTCTTTGTCTCTGCTTATAGTTTTTGTCTTAAAGTCAATGTTATCTGATGTAGGTAAGGTTACTCCTGTTATTTTTTAGTCTCTATTTGCATGGAGTATCATTTTCCGTCTGAGTTGACTAAGTGAGTTTGACTCACATTTTTAGTTTATGTATGTTCTTATAAGTAAGGTGATTTTCTTGTATATGTCTTTTTAAAAAAGATATTTAGCCATTTTATGTCTTTTACATGTGAAATTTAATCCATTCATATTCAAGGTAGCTACTGATAAGAATTTATTACTGCTATTTTGTTCAATGTTTTTAGTTGTTTTATAGATTCTTATTGTCTTTCTTTGTGTAATGTTTTTATTCATTACTTTTTCATTTGTAATTTATCTGATTCAGTTTTGCTTTGTGAGTCCTATGAGACTTACAATTTTATAATTATAATATGTTTTAATCCAATAGCAAGTTTACTTTGATCACAACAACTCCATTTACTCCCTCCACATTTAGACCTTTTGATATCATAATTCATAACTTTTATAGTACATATCCCTTAAATTATTATAGTTATTGTTGTCTTCAATAACTTTGCCTTTTACCCTTTATAATATAGTTATCCATAATTCCATGCTACAATGACAATAGAGGATTCAGAGTTTGACTGAATATTCATTTTACCAGTGAGTTTTAATAAGATGTTTTCATTTTATTCATCAGCTTTTGTTTCTTTCAGTTTGAAAAACCTTTAGCATCCCTTTGTAAGACAGGCCTTTTAACAAAAGAACCTTCACAGCGTTTGTTTATATGATAAAGGTCAATTTCCCCTTTATGTCTGACTGACAGTTATTCTAAGAACAGCATTGTTTTATGGCACTTTTTTTTTGCTTTGGTACTTGGAATATGTAATCCCACTTGCTTCTGGTCTAAAAAGTTTGTTCTGGGAGGACTGCTGATGGTTAGTTGTATTGGAACTTCTTTATATGTGATTTGGTTCTTTTCTTTTGCTATTTCCAGGATCTTCTCTTGGTCTTTGATCATTGACAGTTTGATTATAATACACCTTCTGGTAGTCTTATTGGTTTAGATGTGTATTGTATCCTTTGAATTTTCTATACCTGGATATTTATAGCTTCCTTTAGGTTTAGAGAAAAATTATTTCTTACTATTTATTTAAATGATTCTCTACCCTTTTCTTTCTCTATTCCTTCTTGAGTGATAATGACTTGTATATTTGTTCTTTAGTTGCTTTGCCATACATCCCATAACCTTTCTTCATTCCTTTCCATTCTCTTTTCCCTTTGTCTTCTCTGATTGGATAATTCCAAATGTCTGGTTGTGCAACCAGCCGGCCCATCCAGCACCCCAAGCTAGTCTAAATAATAAAAATCCCTCACCACCAATGAACACCTGTTGGAAGAGATCATCATCTCATGAGATATGCAGGCCTCAGCACAAGGACACAAGGATTCTGAAAAATCATGGATCTATGAAATTACCAAAAGCAAGCAATCAGTCCACAGGAATGAATCAAGAAGAAAAGGAGATCTATGAAATGACTGACAAAGAATTCAGAATAATCCTTGTAAAGAAGTTCAGGGAATTACAAGAAAATACAGACAAAAAGTTAAATAAAATTTGGGAAACAATTCATGAACAAAATGAGAGGTTTGAAAGAGAAATAAAGGTTAACCACTTCCAAATAAAAATCCTAGAAATGAAGAACACAATAACTGAACTGAAACATTCCACAACAGGCGTCAACAAAAGACTTGATAAAGCAGAAGAAAGAATCTGTGAGCTTGAAGATGGGACACTGATTACCAAACTCTAAAAGAAGCCATGTAACGATAGGAGAAGACAAATATTATTTTGTTGTTTTTCTCATGTTGGTAGAATTTCTGATAATTTATCTGAAAACTCAGAATTTTTGTATAAAAGAAGTACTATTAATTAAGTCTAAAACTGACAACTACATAAACATTTTAATCATTCCTTGGAAGGGATTTTCAAAATTATGAACTAAATAAACTATTATGCAGAAATGTGTAATTAAGGTAATTTTATTTATGTGTACAAATGTGCTCAAGATTTGATACCAATTTGCTCAAGTTTCTTTCTCTAACAGTTCATTATATCACTAAATTTCTGGCAAATTACGCCTTAAAACTTTTAATCAGGATGGGAACAAACAGATACATGTGTTAAAAAAATTAACCTCCCATGAAGTTAATAAAGCAAGTAATTAGAGTATTTCTTATTTTACTGATTCCTAAATAACAAATTTGTCATGAAAATGTTGAGTTGATACTTTTTCTACCTTTGCTATAATTAGTGGGTTTTAACTGACACTTTTTTCCATATGAAAACTTTATAGAAGCTTGACTAGTTTACAAAGCAGACAGAATGGTGAAAGCTAATGTGCTGATTTGCCAGAAATAAGATAGAAGAGTAACTCTGGAGAGTTATGGTTGCAGGTCATTGGAAAGGAAATGTATATACAGAACATCAAACTAGTATATATTGAATGAAGCTTATGTTAGGAAGAAGGAAGAACTGTAGTATGATGATCTCAGAGAAAGTTGGTGGGAAGAGAGAAATTGGGTAGAAAGACTTCATGGATTAGTGTGGAGACTCAGGATTAGTGTGGAGATACCCAGAATCAGGCTGTGACCAGACCCTGCTACCCTCACCTGCGTATTACCTGCGACATGAAGTCAGATGTACATACCTTCACAGACAACTCATGAGTATCCCCCATTGACAGGTCAGCTTCTAGTGATTATGAGATGTCATGCAGAAGTTATTACCTACTGTATCCTCTTATACTGCTGAATTTATTCCAAATGGTCTCAAGTGAACACACATCTTTCCATTGATCCCAGATTCAAGATTTGCCATTCAATAAAGAAGAGAGTTTTTGGCCTTCAGATCAGTCATGATAATTCTATAAAAATTAAAGTCTGAGTGTCCATTTTTAAAAGGACAAAGCAATGATAACTACTTTCCCCGGATCTTAGTTTCTTATTGCTGCTGAAACCAATTGCTACAAGCCTAGTGGCTTAAACAACAGAGTATAGTTATGGAAGGCTGAAGCCTGAGTATTGGAGTAAGATCATGAGTTTGGCAAGGTGACATTCCCTCTGGAGGCTTAGACAGTTCATTGGGTTTCTAGTTGTCTACATTCATTGGTTTATGGACCTATGACCATTATTTCTATTATTACATCTTGTCTAGCTCCTTCTTTATCTCACATCTGCCTTTGTGAGCCTAGTAGGCTTACTCAGTCTAGAACAATTTTGTTGTTGTTGTTGGTCGTGGGACTAGAACTCTGGGCCCGAGCTCTGTTTCTGATGCCCCCTTCACCACCCTCCCCCGCTCAAAGATAGCTCTCTGTCACTTTGAGCCACAGTGCCACTTCTGATTTTCTGGTTAGTTGGAGATAAGAGTTTCATGGTCTTTCCTGCCTGGGGTGGCTTTGAATTGTGACCTCCTAAGAAGCTAGGATTAGAAGTGTGAGTTACCAGCACCTGACTGTACAAGCTTTTAGGTACTTGGGGTCTTCTAGTTCTTCTTGGTGTCTGAGACCTATGACAACACAATAAAGGACTAGCCCTACTGCAATCCTACCTCAAGTAGTAGAGTGTCAGCTGGGAGACAAGACTGTCCCTGTGTTTTAAGGTCAGTTTGATATAACCTAAACTAAAAGTTCAATTTAGCAAATGTTTGCAATGTTTTATTAACCAACAGAAGTAAAGGGGAAAAAAAACCTTTAGATTTTCTCTCTGAAAAGAATAGGAAACAGGTTTTGGGAGTAGAAGCTAAATTTGTTTACTTTATTCTTTATATATGAAAACTTTCATTTGATAAAGCAGAAGAAAGAATCTGTGAGCTTGAAGATAGGACATTTATTTCAAAACTTTAAAAAAAAAAGAGCTGGGGCTGGGAGTTTGGCCTAGTGGTAGAGTGCTAGCCTTGAGAAAGTCCAAGGACAGTGCTCAGGCCCTGAGCCCAAGCCCAAGACTGGCAAAAAAAAAAAAAAAAAAAAAAGAAGAGCCATGTAACCGTAAGAGAAGACAAACATTATTTTGTTGGTTTTCTCATGTTAGCAGAATTTCTGATAATTTATCTGAATTCAGAATTTTTGTATAAAGGAAGCACAAATAATTCTAAAACTAACAACTATGTAAACATTTTAATTATCTGATCATTATTACTTGGAAGGGATTTACAAAATTATGAACTAAAATATGTAGAAATGTGTAATTAAAATAATTTTATTTATGTGTCTAATGTACTCAAGGTTTGACATCTGGTTTTCTGGTGGTTAGTTGGAACTAAGAGTCTCACAGACTTTCCTGCCCAGGCTGGCTTCCAACCTGCTAGCCTCAGATCTCAGCCTCCTGAGTCACTGTGATTACAGGCATGAGTCAGCCACTGGTGCTCAGCTAATCCAGGATAATTTTATGTTATAATTTATATCTGAATACCCCCCTAAAAGGCGCATGGGTTGAGGGATTGGTCTCCATATGGTACTGTTATTGTCAGGTGGTAAAACTTTATGGCGTAGGGCCTACTAGGAGGAGGCATATGCCTAGGGATATTCCTTTGAAGACTGTATTTCCTTTCCTATCTGTGTTCCCCCTTTACTCTTCTTTTTTCTCCTTCCTGGTAATGATTAAGTGAATTGCTTTGCTCTGCCATATGCTGCCTGAGATGATCTGTTGTCTTATCACAGGCCTGGAACAATGAAGTCAAATAACCATGAACTGAATCCTCTGACACCATGAGCCAGAACATACCTTTCCTTGTTTAAGTTGTTTTTCTCAATAACAGAGAGTTAATAACGATGACAGAGAGTTAATCCAGAAAAAACTGGCTCTTCAGAAGCAGTCTTTGCTGTGAGTCTCCCTGATAATATGATTCAGAAACCTTTTGGACTTAGTTTTGAGGAGCAGACTTGAAAAGCTTCGGAGATGCAGGTTAGGAAAGCTCTAGAATGTTGTAAGTAGAGCTTAAAGGATAATTTTGATGGACGTTAAGGAGATTAGAATGTTTTTTGGAATATGTACAATAAGTACCATGTTTTTAGGCTTTGAGGTTTTAGGTTGGAATAAAGATGCTCTTGGGAAATAAACCAGAGGCAAAATCATGTTACATTGGAAAAAGAATCATCTTTCTTTTGTCCATGTCTTGGAATTTGTATGCAGTAGAATTTAAATATGATGGAGTAGTTTATCTGGCTAAGGAAATCACAAGACATTTGAATAGTACAATTATCATTCCTAGATAATAATCCCTTCAGCCAGCTTTATGGTGAGAATTGGAAACAAATCAAAGTGGAAAGATTTGAAAAATGTGTATTGTTGTGGCCAAGGGAACTATGGTTGCTAAAGAGAAGCATGCCATTAAAAAGAAGCCACGTACTTTGCATGAGGGAAATGTGTCCTGAAGATATCTCGGAAGTTGACCAAAACCAACACAGTACAAGCTCAAGGGTATAACACTACTAACTACTTTGAAAGCCTGTTTTGAGGCGATAACTCTAGTAGGCCCCCATTCACAAAGGCTGACTAGACAGTTTTCTCTCCAGAGTTAGTTCACCGTCCTCTATTACAAGCTGACCAGATTGGCAGCTGACCTGGGTGTAATTCATATGATGGTGATTTTGAAAGTATATAGGATGCATGATGGGGTCAAGTAGCTTTTGCCATATTTCAAAGGAAGTGCATGCCTTCAGCTGAATCTGTTCATTGCCTACATTCCTGGCATCTCTACTATCTGTCTTCCTGAGATCTCACTGTAGCTTCAGCTTCACTCTCACAGCTTTGTGTATAGTCTTTGTAGCTGCTAGCTGCAAAGATTCAGATGCTGCCCTCCACTACCTAGCATGCTAAAGTCTTTTGGAGCTCATATCCCATTACCATGTGCTCTAAATGTTGGAGATGGAGGATTTACGGTTGGCCCTGCTGTATTTTCTCCATTAGAAGCTGATCAGATTGGCAGCTGACCTGGGTGTAAACAGTATGGAAAACAATACCAGGTTAATAAAAGGAAATGCATTTTAAAGGAAATTAAACATCCTGGATGAAGATATAACTGTTCCTTAGTAACTATGTTGGAATCAGCAAAATTAAACTAGTGATTTTAAGGAAAAAGGAGAATGATATGTAAAGAAAACATTTAAATGGTTCAGAGTCGTTTAATTCAGAATGATCCTGGTCTCAGAAGACTTAACAAAATCCCACTTATTAAGGTCTCTAAGAATGACTTATCTATTAGTCTTATCATTCAAAAATCTTTGTTTGGAAGGAAGTCATTTTTTCCTAAAGATGCATGTATCCTTGCTAGTCTTTCATGTACAGTGATATAATACCCCATAAAATTTAGTGTTGTAAACCTAGTTCTTCCTTGTGGTAGTGTTGAGAGAGGTGTTTGCATATAGGAGTGGAATCTTCATGAGTGGATGAATGCCATTCTCATGGGAACAGGTCAGTTATCCCAGAATGGAAGCCTGCTTTTCTCTTGTAAGCACCCGCTTTCTTTCCTCTTCCAATTGTCATTGTGTTCTGAAGCAGCATGAAGTCTGCAGCAGATACAGCCACCTCAACCTAGTCTTCCCAGCCTCCAAAACCATGTGTCTCAATACACTTCTCTCCTATATAATATTTATTTAGTCTTGGTATTCTCTTCAGCAATGAACAATGTAGCAGGATACAGCAATTGGTTGTTGCTCTACAGGTGCCTGAAATAAGAAGTGGCTTTGGAATTTGAAATGATTGCTGGAAAAAGCATGGAATGCTATAAATGGAGCTCTGTTTGCCTTGTTATTCTCTGTGAGCATATATAAATAGTACAAAATGATTATCAAGGCATTTCCATATACATCTAATGTACATTGATTATATTTAGCCCCTTTATTTCTTTTTCTTATTCTTTCAGTCTTTGCAATCTTTTATTAGTCTGCATTCAGTCATGCACATAATACTTCAATCATTGTCTCACTGCCTTTATCTCCCCCCAGATCCCACCAAAAAAATTCTAAGGAATATTCTGGTGAGAACTCTGAAGAGTACAAACGACTATGGGGAGTCAATATTGTTTTAGAGATTACTTAAGTGATCATGATCAGAAAATAGATAGAAATATGGAAAACTTGGCTGGAGGTGTGGTTTGGTGATAAAATGCTTGTCTAGCTTGTGCAAGACATGCAGATTGATCTTCAATGCTAAAAGAAAAAAAAGAAACATAAATGTGGACTGTTCAGGCCATTCCAATATTATCTCAGATGGAAGTGAGTAAGACATACATACATACATACATACATACATACATACATATTGCCAGTTTCAGGGCTTGAGTTCAGGGTCTAAGCACTGTTCTTGGCCTTTCTCAAGGCTAAAGCTCTACCATTTGAGCCACAGCAACATTTTCAGCTTTTTTTCTAAGTGTGTGGTACTGAGGAATCAAACCCAGGTCTTCATGAATGCTAGGCAAGCACTCTACCACTAGAACAAACTCTCAGCCATGAGTAATATATTTTTGAAAATGGGTATAAAATACAGCCTTGCTTCAGAGGACTTCATTAAACTGTGGACCATGCCTGAGTTCTTTATGGAAAACAGAATTTAAGTGATGAAATAGAATATCTGGAAGAGATGTAGCCTCAAAATTCTACAGAGAGCAGTGTGGCTCCTTTTAACTGTCCACAGAAAGAGAGGAATGCAGAGTGACTATTTGAAGAATTTTCATTCATTTATCATGGTACTGGACTTTGAACTTAGGGACTTACTAGGCAGATGCTCGATCTTGTGAGCCATGACTCCATCCCTTTTTGCTTTCGTTAACTTTTGAACAGAGTGGGTATGACTACTTTTTGCCCAGGCCAGCCTGGACTATAATCCTCCTATTTATGCTTCCCATATAACTGGGACAACAGGTGTATGTACTACCAGGCCTACCTTTTCATTGGTTGAGGAGTCTTATGACCTGTTTTCCCAGGCTGGTCTGGAATCTCAGTCTTCCTGATCTCAGTAGCTAGGTTTGCCAGGCATTAGCCACCACATTCAGGTTAAGATATAATGAATAATTCAAAAGGTAGCAGAAAGTAAAAATGTGGAAATGAAAAATAAAACTTAGGAGAATAAAAAGGGTATAACGGAAACAAATAAACCTGTGAAGAGATGAAATAGAAGAGTAAGTGCAATCATAAAGTCTGGGGGACAAGGGCCAAACTCTAAGGCTTTTTATAGGCTGTGTCTCCCAGCACAACCCAATGTTCTTGGAGGGTAGAAAGCTTTTGGAGTCTCCTCTATGGGTTTACATTCTGAATTACCTCAGAGCTTTTCTTTGCATTCAAGCTTTGGTGGTGGTTATATGACACTAATACTGCAGGCATGAACAATGCAAGACTTATGGAGGTGTGGTTCCAGCTATCTAAATTTCAGAGAATGTTGGAAGAACCTGTAGATACAGGGGACAGTTTTCACAAGGGCAAGTCACAAAACAGATCCCACCAGAACAGTGCTGAGTGGAACCCTAGAAGTAGGGTCCCTGTCATTAAGACTCCAGAACTCTACCAGTAGTGCTCAGTGCCTACTTGGGAAAGCAACAGGCACCAGTGCAAAACTCCAGCCCATGAGAGCTGAAGGATGGTCTAAGTTATAAGAAAGAAAGAAAAAAAGAAAGAAAGAAAGAAAGACAGAAAGAAAGAAAGAAAGAAAGAAAGGAAGAAAGAAAGAAAGAAAGAAAGAAAGAAAGAAAGAAAGTCCCTCTACTTCCCAGTTCCCACAAAAACACAGATCTGAGATCCATCACAGAAAGCATTTCAAAGGTTTTGGAAAGGAGAATCTCACAGGTAGAATTGTAGCAAGGATTAATTTTTAGTGTAACAGAATAAAGTAGTGAGTAGTAGGAAAGGGGAGATGTGTCTCTGTTTAATATGTAGGAAATGGAAGTGAAAAAAGACTTCAAATGGTGGTCTGGGGAAATGATCTGGGGAATGACATTTGGAATTTCCATCTAGACACTTGGTCACTGTCACCTACAAGTACCAAATCCTTCTTGCCAAGTTTAAGCACAGAAGCCAGTGGGTGGTTTTAGTTGGGTTTGTTGCCAGAAACAGCTAAGATGGGGCTTGACACCTCAAAAAGACATAAACAAGTTGTCTCAGGTTATCACAGCAACAGTAGGTGTAACTGAAAATCATCAATTTATCAGAGAGGTCCTTCAAAGTATCTAACATGTTAATACAAGGAGAAAGGAGAGTGACGAGAAAAGAGCTAGTTGTTGTGACTTTTAAACTAGTATTTCCTGGTCCTGTTAAAATTTCTGATGTTTTAATTCTATTCAGTTGTTTCCCTATGCCTTGTCTGTGCTGTAAGCCAGCAGAGCCATAGGAGAAAGAGTGCCTCAGTATGTCACACAGAGCAAAAGAATTCCAAGAATGAATGTTGCCCTCTTGGATTTTGGAAGGGACTTGCGTCATGCTACATCCTTATTTATTTATTTTTTTGCCTACTACCACTTTATGGGATCGCAATGCTTGTTCTGTACTTGTCATACCATTGCATTTTGAAAGTAGGTAACTGATTCTGACTTTCCAGATTCACAGTTAGAAGGAATTTTTCCTTGAGTCTCAGATGAGATTTGAACCTTTGAACTGATCCTTGAATGACTGAAGTTGGTGGTGGTTTCTACTGAGATGTATTTTGATCATGGTGCAGCCCTTATGAATGAGTTAATCACTTTCTCAGGGAAGAGATTGCTATTGCAGGAATCTTGCTAGTTCCTTCTCAAATTTACACACATCTCTCCACTACCTTCTTCCATGTTATAAAGCACCATGAAGCATTTTCTAGGTTCAGCTGCCCAATTTTGGATTACCAGCTTCCAGAACCATGAGCCTAAATAAATTTCTTTCCATTATAAGTTACCCAATCTCAGATATTATGTTATATATACAGAATAAGGATGAAGACAATCTTAATGTCTTATGACTGTGGACAATAGCTATGATCTCTGCGAGCACAGAGCTTCTTCTCATGGCAAGAAGATTTCAAAAACATGTGAATCAGTACTCAACTGATGTGGTAGGTAAGTGATGTTTTAAACTCAAGGAGCTTTATTTGAAATCCAAAGGAAGTCACAGATGTCTGAAAGCTGAGGATATACTTTTTTGAGTGCTTGTTAACCCAAGTCTAATAATAAAGGCACATGCATTTTTTCATGTAATAGAAGTATTCAGACATCTCTGATGAGATTGCTACATATAAACTATGCTTCCTTTTCTAATGATAGCCCATCTCTAATTACACAGGAACCTCAATAATGGTCATTTGAGACAGATTTATAGATGTCTTCATTAACTCTAACTTTCAGGGCTCATCTGTAGAATTTTAATTGCAGAAAATTGTGTGGAAATTATACATATTTATATATAACTATATATAATATATATATGGCTTATATATATTATATATAGTTATATATTATATAAACATATATATACACCCTATATAAACATCCTATATAAACATATATATACATCCTATATTATATAAACATATATATACATCCTACCCATACACTATCTTTTCTTTCTTCTAAGTTCAGTCTTTCAAGGTCAGTATTTTTTCTTTTTGCCTTGATTACTCAGTTACAAGTTGGTCTTCTCAGGAAGTATTTTTATGTATCTTGAAGTATTTCTGGAGATAAAATTATACTCTTAAAGAAAGAACTTCATAGATGGAGTGTATGAAGCATGAAATAGATGTGATGTCTGTTATGGAGTTCAGAAAGCTGCCAACAACTACCTGAATGAGTTTTGCTGTGTTCTTCCCCTGACTTTTCTGTTGAAGGTAAAAATGTGATGTGAAACATATGATTGTAGGGAATATCATTAAGGTGATTTTAAAAGTCTTCAAAAGAGGTTACTCTTAGACAAGAAAAACGAAGATGCAAGGGCTAAGTGCCTCTTTGTATTTAAAGAATGTACATATACCTATCAAAATGAATTCCAATATATAAAAACAAGAGATCTTGCTTTTTATTTATTTACTTTTCAGTTTCTGATGATTCTGTCTTCTTTTCCTTATGTGCAGTGTATCCAAGCACATATCTTTGGAAGGATTGGGGGAAGGGAACAGAACTTGAGAGACAAAGGGTGAAAGAGTGCAGCAGTGGAGGTCACTGGACACTGATGAAAGTGAACTCCACAACTCGGTAGGTGGAGCTGGGAGGGAGGGACTGGGAGAGAATAAGGGAACAGAAGACACTGTATGAAAGGAAAAGTACTCATGCTCTGACTCATGTCATTGCAATCCCTCTATTTATCACCTCTATGAAAAACAAGAAAACGAGGTAATAAAATGAGAGAGAGTAACAGTAGGCCAGAATTTCCACCATAGTCATTGCTCAGAGCCCTTTCCATGCTCATTGGTAACAACAGCTTTACTAGCAGCCAGATCATCTAGGGATGGCATGGTTCTGAGCCCTCTGCCAATACATTAACATTTTCCTCTTCGTACTTTTAGATTCTCCAACTTTATTTTCTTTATGTCTCTGACTTTGAGACTTTTTTTTTTGCCAGTCCTGGGCATGAGCTCAGGGCCTCAGCACTGTCCTTGGACTTTCTCAAGGTTAGAGCTCTACCACTTGAGAGACCACTTCTGGCTTTTTTTTTCTATGTATGTGGTACAGAGGAATCAAACCCAGGTCTTCGTTCATGCTAGGCAAGCACTCTACCACTAGGCCAAACTCCCAGACTATGTCTCTGACTTTGAAAACATAGCTCTACCAGTTAGGCCCAGGAAAAAGAAGATTCAAGGCTTTCGGAAGTAAAACCTTACTTCTTTGTAAGAGGGAATAGAAAATACTCCTCTCTAGTAGTGTCTTAAATGATTAATGTGCTCACTTTCCTTCCATTAATGAGTTACAGCTCTGTTCTCAAGAGGGAGATGACTCGATTTCAAATGTAGTCTGTTTTATCCTAGTTGTATATCCTCTAGAAATATACACTTCCGTAAACCCCTCTCTCTTCATTGGTAAAGGAAGGCTAATGCTACTGTTTCCTATCAACTAATCAACCTGTTTGGCATTAAGCATCTGGCCTAATTTCTGGCATATCACATTTGCTTGATAAACACTTAGTATTATACATGCAGTTTGCTGCATGGATTTGGCCATTGACGACTGAGCTGGCATTTATGTGCCTGTGCCAGTCTTTTATTGAGCTTTGGTACATTGTCTACCTTTGAGTAAGTCAGTGAAAGATGTCTAGGAGCCCTACCACAGTCCATTTCTTGCACTGCTCAGATTTCTTTTCTTCCTTCTATTCATTTTATTCCATTTAGGCATCAATCTCTCCCAGTGCAGAAGTTGGTGGGATAAATAAATTATAGCTACACAAGTACCATTCATCTTGAAGAAATGGATATTATTTATTTTATTCTTTTACTATCTATTCTACAGTCTCCTGTTCTGAGCTAGCATTTCTGATCATCTTGGTAGCTTCCATGACTGGTAACATGTCATGTCAATCTCTAATCATTATTTCCTTTTTGGGCAGTGGTGGCTATTTACATTTAAGCCCATATGAGCATTAAATGTTTCTCTGTGCCCCTAATGTGGAACAGAACGTATTCCTTGTGGTATTTTCTGTATGGCAGCTTTTCCTTATATAGTTAGGTAAGTGTCATGATAAGCCGAGGTGACAAGATAGTAGTTTTAATTAGTGAAATTTTTACTGTGCTGCTTGAAAGAGCTCCTTTCCTTGATCAAAGACTTAGACTAAAAATGCCTAATGCTGCAAGGATGTAAAGCATAATTCCTCAGGCAGGCAACTAGGAACATTAGAAACTGGGGCTGTTTCTCTAATTTTCTATTGGCTCATAAATTCTTCCTTCTGGCAGGAACTCCATGTGATGACCACTAGTTTGGGTATAATGAACTCCTGGAGAATGCTGCCCTATTATTCCAGGCACCTCCACAGCATTGCTCTAAAGCTTTCAGGACAGGACTGCATGGCATAGAACACAGTAGATCAGTATTCCTTTCTGATTAATTAGTTAATTAATTTCTGAGAGTTTTGAACCCATGTGACCAGAAGCATAGGCAAGCCTCTCTCAATTTTATGATGAATTGCTACTATGCCTGACTTTGCAAGTGCAATAGTACATCATGAGTATGCACAGTTATTTCTGATGGCATGGTAGATGCTCAGTTATTTATTTTTTTCATCCACGGCTCCAGCCATGTCTGAATCTGCTTTTCAAATGCTGGGCAGTTAGTGCCTTCTTATGGCATTCTTGATTCTTAATTGCTGGTGTGCCATATTTTTATTGAGGCTGGTTGGAGACTGTCTAGTAACCTCTCTACCACAGATGGCCCTGTAACATGAAATCTAATGGGAGATCTGAGATGAACCTCATAGCTTCTTGTTTTTCCACCTGAAATAGTCTTAAAGACCTTTTCAAGGTCTTGTTCTAAACCAGTATCCTTCTAAGCCACTTGAAAAATAGAATCTAAAAATCTAAGAGGTCCACTAGGCTCTGTGCTCTTTTCTTAAACATAGTATGTACAAAATGAAATCAACTGTCCTTGCCTTTTGAGGGGGTAGTTCGAACATACCTCAGATTCTCAAATATGTTGGGAAGAATTACAAGTTTGCTAGGATTTTTTTGTGATACAGAAATTTGATTTTGAGGTACATATTTTGAGAGACTGAATCAAGTCCCTCCCCAAAAACATGCAGCCTCAGATGGACTTAGTTAGGAAACTGACCAAAAGGGTAATAAAGAAAGGGCAGAAAACAATCTCAGCACACCAGATCAATATTAATGGAGAGTGGAAGAAGGTGACTTGAAGGGAGTCAGAAGATACAGGCATGGCCCAATGGCAGGCAAGGTCAAGGGGTCTAAATAAGGTCACAGGGAGCTTGAGAGTTCAGAGTTTCATGTTCACAATACAGATATCAGGAACCTATCACCTAGGGGTGGGAATAGAAAAATGGATATCACATCTAAGAGTTTTTGGAAAGTACCCATCATCCAGTAAGAAGGCACCAGTTAGACCCAGTATCCATATACTAAAACTGGAAGACCAGCATAAGTTCCTGTGGATTATGAGTTACTGGCTCCTCCTTTTTATTCCAATCTCCTGAATAATGAAACTCCCATTCACTGGAAGGATCACTTCTCTGTCTGGAGCAAAGAGAGGTCAGAATGATTTGTACCAACATTCAAATCAGCTGAGCATGGGGCCTCAGCCTGGATATAAACTGAGGCATCTGTGGTTGTAGTGAGTGAAGAAAGAATCTGTCCTTGATACATTGTGTTGAAAAACAATGAAAAACAGATGTATCTTGGGGGAAATAAGAGAAAGGAGAGAATTGGTTGCAAGTTGTTGTGAGTAACCAGGGACTTGACAGAAATATAGTCCTGTCAATTATTAGATCCTGTTTCTGTTGGCTATGGCTGGCAGAGTCACACCTCAGAAATGAACAGCTACAATACAGATTGGATTTCTTCACTTCTAAAAGTAGTTTACTATCAAAATTCTGGAAATGAGGCTACTGAGAAGAATGTGAAGAGTGTGTTGAAACAGGCAAAGGTGAAGAACAGAAAAGCATCTTTTCTCATTTGCATTGATTTTCAAATAACCCTAACCTCCAAACAAACGCCTCACAATAACTTAACCTAATGACACAGCTGGTCCCTAGATGGTTTCCATTTTTTGCCAAAATGCAATCAGAAAATTTCATCTGCTAACTCAATTTTTAGTGTCATTATTGTTATTTTTTTCATTAAAAGAATCCTGTCTGCCTCCTGAGTTTGATTAGTAGCTTGGTAGCTATGTTGCAGCAGAGAGCAAGAAATTCATCCTGATTTTGTCTCCACCCACCAGGCCTCTCCTATGCTCACACAATTGCAAATCTCTCCCTGTTACTTCTTTACTAAAAGGAAACCAAGGGAGTTTTCACAACATTTACATTTAAATAGAATTTCTAAATCCAGGTGTAGTAGCCTGAGATTCTCTCAAAAACAGAACATGAAATAAGGACTTGCCAACAGGTGGGTTATAAGCACAGTAATCCCAGGACAGGGAAGAAGAGACAAAGGAATATGGAAAACAGGAGAGGGAAAAAGGCATCCTGCATGGATAACTGCCATGGGCAGCGGGGGCATTCTGAGGACTGTCTTAAAAGCCACCCAGAATCCTACACAGTAATACCACCTCACTATTGGTTTTCCTGAAGGTTTCCCAAGAGATTAAAGTCCTCCCATAAAAGTTCTCTCATCTATAAAATGGGTGGACTTCTTTCAGGACTTCTCACCAAGGAGATGGGGGAAGTCCAAGGCAGAAAACAAATCATGTGTGGCATGCGTTCTCTATGAGTTTCTGTTTGTACAAAGTGAACTCGTGCATGAAAGAAACTATTCATAGCCAGGTGCTGGTGGTTCATGCCTGTAATTCTGGGTAGTCAAGTGGCCTGACATCTGAAGATTATGTCTCAAAGCCATCCCAGGCAAGAAAGTCCATGAGACTCCTATCTCCAATTAACTACCAGAAAACTAGAAGTGGAGCAGGAGCTCAAAGTGGTAGAATGCTAGTTTTGAACAGAAAAGCTCAGTGCCTAGGTGCTGAATTTAAGCCTCACAACTAACAAAAATAAACTAGTCATTGAAGCTGTGGCTAGAATATGATATGAGGCCTAGGGGGGAATAGGATGGTACAAAAGCAGTGATGGAGACACATGAAATCCTTCTTCCAATCTCTCATTTTCACTCTTTCATTTGCATCCCTGGGTTTGTCCACTTTATAGTATTCATAGATCAATATAGACATGTTTTCTGTCTGTGTTTTTGGGATTGACACTCACTAATGGCTGATGAAAATCTTCGGGAGATTTCCAGAGGAGAAGAAGGAAAAGGAGGGAAGTTTTGTATTTCTAATTTGTGTGTACATTCATCCAACATGGCCTTTTAGGTTCTCCATTCACAGAAAAAAAAGTCAGGAGAAAGACAGAAGCCACATTTTGAGAGTTCAAATAGGGAGTCATTATTGGAAAGCTGGTGAACACAGATGGACTCTTGTCACAAAGACCTGCATCCCCTCCAATACACTAACACTGTTAGAAAATTGGGCCATAAGAAAAGAGAGCAAAGAAAGAGCAGAAAAACAATACCAACAGGGCCGGGAGTTTGGCCTAGTGGTTGAGTGCTTGCCTAGAATGCACAAAGACCCAGGTTTGATTCCTTGGTACCACATACATAGAAAAAAGCCAGAAGTGGTGCTGAGGCTCAAGTGGTAGAGCTCTACCCTTGAGAAAGTCCAAGAACAGTGCTCAGGACTGGCAAAAAACAAAACAAAACAAAAAAACAATACCAACAAACCAGACCAGCTCCAATGGAGAGCTGAGGTGTTTAGAGGCAGAGAGCCAGGAGACATGTGGCATGGCATACCTGCACTTGAGCTAGCAATTCAGGCACACTCATTACCTGGGGTGGGAACTTCCCTGCCTCTACTATGAAGACAACATGGCCCAGTTAAACCCAATTGCCTGTAATCCATGCCATCTTCATGATGGCACCAATTTTATCCAGTATCCTTATTTCAGTTAGTAGTTTTTGGCTCCTCCTCAAGAAGGAGGACTTATGCCTTTTGTTCTATAGTGATATCAGATTGTTTTAGATCAATTACAAGACAAGCAAAGACTCGTTTCCCTCCAGTCCTGCTTGTAACTTCTGTTTGTATTTTGACTTACCTTGTGTAAATGTCATTTCTAGCCAGCTAAGGAGCTTATTTTCCTTGCCCCAAGTATGACCTGATGACTCTTTGCTTAGTTCAGTTTAGACAGTGAGCCTGGCACAAGTTCTTTGTTGTGAGAACTACGTGGCTTTACCTAAACCTACTGTTTTATTTCTGGTCCTTGTGTATAATAAAAATATAACTTAAAAAATTTACTAAGCAAATTGAAGTGGGAGATTCCTTTGTTCTGTGATGAGAATGTTGTACAGTATTTATATTTACCAACTTGGTAAAAGTTCTTAATCCCTCAATATTTTCCCATGATAAATGCTTTTTTCTAGAAAAATTGTAATCCTATTCTCCCACAGAAAAGAAAAATCTACTAATTATCTGGTACTTGGGACACTGGACTGGGGTGCCTCTGGGGCATACCAAAACTTAAGGTTGCTGTTATTCCTTCTTGACTTGACCTCTCTCAGAGAAATGATTTTAAAACAGATAATTCTGCTCCAAGTCAAGTTCCTAATCCTGCATATAACAAATACTTTTTGTCTTTGTGATGATTCATGAAGGTTTACCTTTCTAGCAACTAGATACATTTGGGAATCAGAATGTTACAAACCACTAAATAGGATTTGGAATTGAAAAATAAAAAAAAAATACTCTATCTATTGCAGGAGAGCAGTAAAGAGAAGAAATCAGGAAGTGTCAGAAAGAAGAGCATTGCTGTGGATCCTTTTAGTGGACATAGCTAACTATACTTATGGAGGGAACTGTTACAAATTTTTTATTTTTTCACCTTAGTTCATTTGAAACACATGCTATTTTGTCCTTACTAGTCAGTGCAGGAGGATATATGTGAGTTTTGGGTGATTGTGGCTGTTTCTTGTTGGCCTTATGTTTATTTGGGAGTATGGATGGTGTGATTTAGATTGAGAAAGCTACCATTATCTAAGCACTGAGTAGAACTTTGAAGATCCAAAACCTTTTGGTATCTTTATTACTCAGGTGTTTGTCGATCTTCAGGGGGAGATTTTTGGTAAATCAGAATACATGCTGATGAAAAATATAACAAGAAACTATATTCTCTTTTTGTATAACCTTTTACTCTAGTAGTGTATATTTGATTTAAAGTTGAACAGTAAAAAGGAAGTTAATCTAGGAAAGCATTTGTAATTTGCTTGTATTCAATATAATCAATGGCTACTGATGGTCTTCAATACAACTGGAATTATATACGAATGTAACACATCTGCTATATGCATATCATGTAAACAAATGTCATATGAATATTACATATAACTCAAAGTACAATACTTGGCAACTAACTATGAGAATTAAATCTGATTTTAGTCTTAAAAAAGGAACACATGGGCCAGGAGCGTGGCCTAGTGGTAGAGTGCTGGCCTAGTATGCATAAAGACCCAGGTTTGAAAAAGCCAGATGTGGTGCTGTGGCTCAAGTGGTAGAACACTAGCCTTGAGGAATGCTCAAGGACAGAGCTCAGGCCCTAAGACCAAACCCCAGGACTGGGGAAAAAAAAAGGAACCCATGAGAAACGTGTCCCATTTTCTACAGTGCTGACAGCACCGAACGAGTGCTTAGTGTTTCACTCCAGTGAAACTGTGGCTTTTCATTAATCTCACACTCGCAGCTAACAAATGAAAATTGTTTTGTTGTACTAGGCAGACTGTGCCTGAGGAGTAATTAATCCAAGATGAAGGGTTAGAAAAACTGCCAATGAAAATGCAGCTCAGCAGAGCCCCACCAGAGAGGGCTTTCTCTGCCAGTGACTTGAGGATTATTGCCTTTTTTTTGTAGAGAGAGTGTCACATGGAGATACTGACACTTCCTTTAATTAAACAAATGGGTGAAAAAGTGGCCAGCCAAAATGGAGGTGTTCGGGCTTCCATAGGTAAGACCTTCTTTATTGTGATTTTTCACTATAAAAGAAGCTGCCCTAGTAGAAAGACTGCCTTGATATTTTCAGGTGGAATAAACACATGAACCAGTCTTATAATAAGAAAATAATTAGAATGACAGGAGAGAGGTACATAATGTATTCACATTGATAGTTAGTTTTTCTATATAATGAGATCTATTATGGAACCTAATTGGTGAATAAACATTGCGAGTTTGATTCTATCTTATCTGAGTATAGAGTGTTTTGGTCATTAGCTTTGTATTAGTATAGTATATCATCCAAATGTCTCCTATCTTTCCAGCCCCACTTTCAGCCTCATTTTGATGAAAGGTCCAAACTAGAATCAATCACCGCAATTCTGGTTCTAATCATCCTATTTGATTCTCAGAAGCACTGGAAATTTCCAGGAAGAGAGAAGACTTTACTTTTCAGTTTGTCAGCCAAGGGCCAGCGGCATCAGCATTTGAAAATTTACATAGATCTTTTTCATCATTCAGATGTACTGAATGACAATGTGTTTTAATAAGAGAGACCTTTTCAAAGCAAAGTTTGAGATGCACTACTAATAGAGACAAAAGCTTTCCAGTGGTATCCTAACCTAGGTTGTGCTTCTATAACAAAACACCAGAATCTAAGTTTATAAAGGGCATGCATGTGTTTCTAATGATTTTGGAACCTGAAAGGTCCAAGATGAAGGCCCTGGAAGGTCTGGTGTCTTGTGAGGCTGTTTGCACCTCCAAGTTGGTGCTATGAATGCATCACAGGGAGGAACACTGTTGCTCACATATGAAGCGGAAAATCCACCTTTGTGTTTATTACTGTGGTATGAATTCATTCAGGAGGGAAGTGCCCGAAAGAGCTCATATGCTTTGCTGGTCTCACTTCCTATCACGTGCATTGCTCATTAAATTTCCAGCACTGAAGTCTGTAGGGAACAAACATTCAAGCTTTAACAGTTGGCTTCCTAATATTCTATCACCTACTCTTCTGCTCCAGCTCCATTTTCTGCCTTCCACAGTGGCTGATGTCCATTCGGTATACAGCCACTGCTTTGGCTTAACCCACATGTTTCGCCTGTACATGCCAACATTGACACCCAAGGTGGTTGTTCATACTTAGCAATGAGGGAAGAAATACAACACTAAGGATATTTGTTCCTATCTCTCATTATTTTTAGAGCAAATTCTTGTGGTTTAATCATTTCTTTTTTGATACTTGAGCTCTTTCCCAGCAAGCATCTCAAGTTACTCACTAGAGGATTCTAGTGGTCTTCTGGTCTGTCTGTCTATCTATCTATCTATCTATCTATCTATCTATCTATCTATCTATCTATCTTCTATAACTATCTTCTGCATCTAGCTTCTATATCTGTCTGTCTTCTGTATCTATTTTCTGTAACTAGCCATCCATCTATCCATCCATCCTTCTATCCATCCATCCATCCATCCATCCATCCATCCATCCATCCATCCATCCCTTTCTCTCTCCTTCTCTCTCTCCCCCGCTTCTCTCTCTCTTTACATGGTACAAGGTGTGAATTCAGGGTCATGTATTTATTGGGCAGGTAGTCTTCTACTGAGTCAAACCTCAAGCTCTAATGGCAGCTCTTGGCAGAACTGGTCTCTCATTCCTCATGTGATTCCAGCTGGAGTATGGAAGGGACTAATTCACCTCCCAGTAAGCACTGCCCCTACTCATCTTTGTCATTTCCCTATCTCTAAGTCTGAAGGTCCTCAGTGTTTGTTCTAATATCTACACAGTTGTTTTCTTTGTCCTGACCCATCTATCTCTCCCATCCTTGGTCATCTCCAGGCATGTGAATTTGAGGCTGTGGCCCTGATGTGGCATGTTGAAAGCATCCCATCTGCTTCTTCTTATCCTTTTATAAGTGTGTGTCATAAAACATAACCCTCATCCAGAGTAAATCTGACATGTTGTCTATTGCCCTATTTCTGGCTGAGAGTTTACCACAGGGCAATAGACAACCTGATGGATGACTTCTAGGACTTGCTGCCTTTCTGGGAGTTAGAAATTGGTAAGGTGAAGGGGGAGAAAAGGAGAGGAGCATAAGGCACAGACAGTGAGTTTATGCCAGAGAGCAATTATCTCAACTAAGAATTGTTTTTAATATGCCCAATGATATGCTTTCTCGTTCAGCCTAGGATGGGTTTTGATTTCACACCTTATGGTTAACCTATGTGAGAAGTACTTTGTATTCTTGCACTTAATGAAGACAGGAAGGATGATGTTCAAAGCCAAATATGAAATTATGAATCATGTGTTGGCATAGTGAGTCACTTGGACACAGCAGATAGTGCTGTGATGTATGGTAAACATGCACAGAGAAGGTGTAAACTTGTAGAATGGGCCGATATGGAAGGAGAACCTAGTAAGAGTGTAAGGAGATTCTACTGCTAGCTTGTGCTGCACGGTCGCAGGAATGAGATCTGTAATTGACCTTCAAGTTCAAAAAGCATTTGAGAGCCATGGGATACTCTTGTGTAGTATTGTATAGGCCCTTGGCATCAGTGGGTAGGTAGTTCCCAGATCAACACTGAAGGAAAACCACAAATGCTCAGGATACACAGTTCAGTATGGAATTGTAGGCGCTTGATTCAGTTTTCTCTGGCATATGATGAGCCAAAGAACATCTTTCTTATCCAGTACTAGCTTATCATATTAGATTAGTCACTGCTTGACACTGGCTTATGGGGGGTGGCTTACAGAATAGATCTGTCTGTTTCTAGGCTACTGAGCTTACTCTGGGATAGGATTTCAGCTTCTCCTCCTTCTGAGCCAGACTTGGTGCTCTAGGCTATTTCCTAATTTATTCTGTCAACTAAATGTTTCCCTGTGTTTTAAGCTTTTTTTGTCCTTCTTTTTTGTTTGCAGATTCTCTTCCTCCATTTCTCTCTTCTGAATGTTGTCTCCTCTTTGTTGTACTGACTCTTTTCATTCACAAAGTCAGAGAAAGCTTCTGCTTCACCATCTTGCCTAAGTTCTTAAATCTGCATTCTTATCTTCTTATGTGGGCAGATGGTAAGACTCTGTGTTTAGGTTGAATACCCTTCTAGTTAGGAGCAAGTTTTATGTCTAATTAGATGGACAAGAGAGGGTCAGTGAGGAGTTTGGGAGGGGATGAGTAGAAAGCAGACTATTAGAATTATAGATCAAAACCAGCAAAAAATGCAATTGCTTTTTTTTACTCAAAATAGAAAGAAACTTTAGAATAATTTAATTCTAGAGGCAAATAAAAAGTGAATCATATAAAACTTCTTAGTATCCTGATGAATCAAGAAGTTTATTTTAAGAATAAAGTGCAGCCAACGATGTTCATTGCAGCACTATTTACCATAGCAAAGATATGGAACCAACCCAGATGTCCCTCAGTTAATGATTAGATCAACAAGATGTGGTATTTATACACAATGGAATTCTATGCTACTGTCAGAAAGAACGACATCTCCCCATTTGTAAGGAAATGGAAAGACTTAGAAAAAAAATCATATTAAGTGAAGTAAGCCAGACTCAAAGGAACATAGGCTCAGTGGTTTCCCTCATTTGTCATAATCAGTAGAAACCTTGGGCTCTCCTAACAGAGATTTACAATAGAACAAAACCTAGATACATAAAGCCATATAGTATGACGCTAAATGAAAGGACCTCCAGGATATAGAAACAAAAGCCATATAATGAGTGATTGTTGTCCTTAATGTACTGTTATCTCTCATCTCTTTTGCTGTCCCTTGGTTATCTCTTATTGTTACAGTATTTCACCTTGTTATCTGATATATTATATATATATGTTTATTTGGTTATTTGAAATCAGATAGGAAAGGGGAAAAAACAAGATGAGGGGCGGGGGTAGGGAAAGGGAAATGGGGACCAAGACATGAGAAAGGGTATCAATGTATGTGAAGTAATGCACCTGCTTTCTGATGAATATAAAGTAACCCTTCTATTAATTACAATAAAAATATATGGGAAAAAAGAATAAAGTGCAGCAGGCAGAGTAACTAAATTTCAATAGTCTGCTATTTCTTAAACTATTTGATATCATTTAATTTACTTTATCATTTTCCTTAATGATCATCTCAGAATGATATTCTTGGCTATAACTAACTTTAAAATGAAATGCTAAATCTCTGCATGTGAAAACCATGGAGTGAATTTCCTTTCTCTCGAAGATGAAATGGAATGACTTGCACTTGTGCTTTCTTCCCCTCTTTTCTTTTAAGGGGACTTAATGGGTTGGAACAGAAGAGTGAAATGGAAAGTATTTGCTTAGATAAGGACTGATGGAGGAGCAGGGATTGTGTGGAAAGATAATTTAATTAGTTAATCTCACCAGCCAATTTTACCTGGAAATAGATGGGTATGAACTAATGCAGGGTCTTAGATGAGAGAAGTTCTTATTACTCTGACTCATTGATGACACTATTAAGTATTTCCAAGGGGTGAACTTCTTGGACTGAACATTTCCAAAATGTATTTAAAGAGAAATTTTCCCTGTGACTGTTTCTACCAGAAATTGTTCTCTTGGTGTTGCTCTCCTTGTGAATAGTGAAGACAGTGTTTCCTCATGGCTGTTCTATCTTTTCTTAACTGCCAAATGGAATGCCAGTGTTCTAGTAGAAAATTAAACTTTTTTTTTGCTGTTCCCCTTTATTATGGTATCTTCAAACCCAATTCTAGATGAGTATGGGTAAAACTGTTCTATAAGCCCATGAGAATATGAGCTCCTTAGAAACAAAAATTACTTTTTGGTCTGTTTTATTCACTACTGTGTGTTTACTAGTACCTGGATCAGTTGGTGACATACAATAGATGTACAATACATAGTAAGAATAAATGGACAACAGAACTATTATCATCCAATATATGTTTTCAAGATTCAGATAATGCATGTGAAAGTATCTGATATATCCTTGGCACTTCAAAGAGCAAAGTAATCTTAATTCTTACCTCCAGTTGTATTTCTTTTCTTTAGGTACAACAATATTTAGAGGTTGATCAAATTAGCAAATTTTCTTACATGTGTTATAAGTGATTTGCATTGAATGTAAATGCTAGCAGCTAGCAGTCTCAGGGCCAGGTGTTAAACCCTAGATGATTTTGTATATGATATATATGAAATATACATATGATTATATTTTATATATACATGCAATTATGTATATATGCAAGTATATGTAATATATAATTTCACATTTAAATCAGCCTTCTTGGTTTTTTTTTTTTTTGATAGGTCATGGAGCTTGAACTCAGGACCTAGTTACTGTCCCAGAGCATATTTTGCTCAAGACAAGCACTTTACCACTTTGAGCCACAGCTCTACTTCTGGTTTTCAGGTGGTTAATTGACAATGAGAGTCTGGACTTTCCTGCTTGGACTGGATTCAAAGTTCTCAGCCTCCTGAGTAACTAGGATTACACCGTGAAGCACAAGTACTTAGCTAAACCAGCCTTCTTGAAAGACAAAAGCTTTCCTTTGGTTTTTCTTTTACAAATGAATTTGAGTTCAAACCTTCTTGTCTAACTCTTCTTAGAAAACTATACTGAATACTTGGTGAAGATAGTGTTAGGATAGTTTTCTAGGCTGGGAAAGTTTTCTCCCAACATCAAGAATTTGAAAATCAATTAGTCTTTGAAACATAAATGACAAAGAATATAAATATGAATCTTACTGGAGATATTTCAAGATGCTTTTGCAAACATTAATACTATTATCAAGTATCAGAGAATGTTTTAGAGAACTTGGAAATGGGACTCTGTTTAGATTAATGTATCCAAGGTGACCTTAGATACTTGGTAGACAGAGAGGCAACAGGAAAGTCTCATTCTATTAATTTTTTTTGCCATGTCATCTCTAGGCAAAGCTAAGACTTGAAGATAGCAGCTCAGCTATAGTCAAGATAAGAGGATGTCTGATTTTTTTCCTAATGCTTTTATTGCCTGAATAACAAGTCCATTGAATGAATAATCTATTATAATGTGAGCCAAAACAAGTCTATACTCCTTTTCTCTATTGCTTTTTAGATTGATGCATCATTTCTTTACAAAGCTTTGGAAAATTTTCAGGCAAGTTGCATCATGGTTATGTTTTCCTTTGGATCTTGAATTACCTCCAAAGTTCCCTTTGTTAAGGGCTTGTTTCCCCAGGGTAGCACTATTGGGAGATGATGGAGCTTTTAAGGAGTGGGGCCCAGTGGGAGGTCTTTAAATCATTCCGGACAGACTGTCGAAAGGAATTGTGCGATCCCGCTCCCTTCATTTTCATCTTGGTCATAAAGTGCATGGACTTCCAGCATGTAGTTTTGCTATAATATGTGGCTTCTTTTACTCTTTCTGGTTTTTTTTTTTTTTGCTGGATTTGAACGTGGGGCCCTGTGCTCTCTAGACAGGTGCCCCACTACTTGAGCAGACTAATCCAAGAAGTGAAAGACTGTATGCCTTGGCTACAGTCCTATTTCAATAAGTAAAATGTATCATTCAGCATAGTAATTAAAACTTCGAATTTCATTCAAAGTTAATTTCTTCTGTTCTTCTATTGAAATATTTCAAGTTTGGTAGGCCTACAGTGGGGAATGGTATGAAGGCTTTCTTCTCTTTTTTTCCCCCTCCCTGTTAGTGTCTCTCTTGCTACTTCTTTGCTAGCTTTTACCTAGCTTCTTTAAGATTTTTGGTTGGCAAGAGGAGAAGTATTTCATGGCTGGCAAAATGTAGTCTTATAGCTGGGTACCAATAGCTCAGGCCACTACTCAGAAAGCTGAGATCTAAGGATTATGGTTCAAAGCCAGCCCAGGCAGGAATGTCTATAAGACTCTGATCTTCATTGAGTCTGGCTTACTTCACTTAATGTGATCTTTTCTTAGTCTTTCCATTTCCTAACAAATGGGGCAATGTCATTCTTTCTGACAGCAGCATAGAATTCCATTGTGTATAAATACCACATCTTGTTGATCCACTCATCAACTGAGAGACCCTCATTTGTCATAATCAGTAGAAACCTTGGGCTCTCCTAGCAGAGATTTGCAATAGAGCAAAACCTTTATACAAAAGGCCATATAGTAGGATGCTAAATGATAGGATCTCTAGAATATAGAAACATATAATGAATGATTGTTGTTCTTAAGGTACTATGTTATCTCTCATCTCTTTTGGTTATCTCATATTGTTACAATATCTCACTTTGTTATCTGATATATGGAATGTATTTGTATTTGGTTATTTGAAATTGGATAGGGAACGGGGGAAAACAAGATGAGGGGTGGGGGTGGAGGGGAGGGAAATGGGGACCAAGACATGTGAATGGGTATGAATGTATGGGAATTAATGCACCATCTATCTGGCAAATATCATGTAACCCTTCTATTAATTACAATAAAAATATATGAAAAAAAGACTCTGATCTCCAATAAACTACTAAGGAAAAAAAAAAAAAACCTAAAAATCCCCTCCCCCAAAAAACCCCCCAAAAACCCAAACAAACCAGAAATGTCTCTGTGTGGCTCAAATAGTAGAGGGTTAGTCTTGAGCAAAATGAAGACTAGGGACAATGCCCAAGCCCAGAGTTCAAGCCCCAGGAACCACTACCTTCCCTCTCCACAACACACTCCCTGCAAAAAAAAGTAGTCTTACAATGGTATTTTCTGGGAAATTCACATTTCCAAGGTTTTATTGCTCTTATAGGATACTTTTATGAGTTTATCTGTAATATCTAGTCTGGGACGTTTTAAAAGTATTTTAATTGACAAAAAATCAAATATGTTAATAGTAGGTTATAGCAAGTTATTTTGAAATATATGTGCATTGTGAAATGGCCAAGCAAACCTAACATATATGGCTTTCTTCTTATTACTTTTTGTGTATATTGAAAACATATAAAATCTCTCATCAATTTCCTCCAAAGCAAGACATTTTTATTGACTATAGTTATCAAGTTGTAAAATAGAGCTCTTGAGATTGTTCCTCCTATCAACCAAAATTTGTTTGTCCTTTACCAACATCTCAACTGTAATCCTCTTAGTCCATGGTATACATGAGCACCTGCCAGGCCTGCCAGAGTCTCTCTTTGGCTTCTGCCATCTGACTATTTATGTCCCATCCATAAATATGTTTCTCCTTAGCAGAATCTCTCGAAGCGTTCACACGGTTTCAGGTTGATACCTGCTTTGTGATCCACAATGACACTATATGGAGAAAACATATTAACTTTCAAGAATCAGGATAAGTGCAGTTGTTTGGTCTCCAATGCAATAAATGCCAAATGTTTTTCTGGCAGCTATGACCTATTAAGCCAATCCCTTGCCTATGAATTTTTCCTTAAATTATCAAAGGAATAGGCCAACCAAAACTTGTTCTGAGATTTTCTCTACCAAGACCTTTAAAAAAATTCCCTGTTTTGTCCTTTTCAGCTTGAATGGCTTCATTTAGTTTAGATTGGTCTTTTAGGATAGGCAGTTTAGAAAAGTATTAAAGTAACTTTATTTCTTTGGCATGTACTCTGCTTGGTGCTTGCTTAGAAATGATGTTAATATAGAAGATCTGATTTAACAAATTTGTTTGTAACTTGAGATTCTACATTTTGAATAATCTTCTGCATGATGGTTCTTGTTGCTGGTTCATTCATGCAGGAGAAGCATATTAGTCTAAATGGTTTTTGTAGACCATAAAAATCTAGTTTTTAAGAGTCTCTACTATTTTCTGTTGAGTTATATTGTCCATTTCCTTCTCACATTTGATTTACTCCTGAAAAATCTTGTGTTTGTGGACCCTGATTTAATCTTCTGCTCTAATTGAATAGAGACAGGTGAGCATCAAAAGGATTACACAGAAACTCAAATGTGTGAAAAAACGAGATGAGATCTGAGCTTTCTGCTTCCTAGGCCATACACTATGGTGTCTGCTTCAGTCAGAATTACTTAGATTCTGTTTCTCATTAATGGCAATAGATTGAAGGCTCTAAAATCAAGCAGTCATATTGCTATATGCTTCTGTGTGGAAAAGGTGAAAATTCTCCAGAACATGACTCCCTTCACTATTAGGAAACCCAAAGCCAAACAACAAACACACTGAAAGTGTGTGGCAGTGTTCACACTATCCTTTCCTAGAATGGTCTGATTGATCTATTCGCAAAGTTATCAAGAGATGTTTTTCTTCATGAATCTGGCATGCATCCAAAACCAAGATAGCAAGTTAAACTGTGTTCCTTTCTAAATCTTTCTCGTTTAGTTTACAGCTTTTAATTCACAGCTTGTATTCATGCTGTCCCTTTAAAGAGGGAGTAAAACCAAAAGGTTTTGTGTAGAACTACATCATAATAGGAAACTATTTTGGTTATAGGCATAGTAACAACAATGAAATCATTTCTATAAAATACAGGAAGTAAAATGAGGTAATTAATTTATTACTTTAGGTCTGGTAAACTGGTTGTAACAGGAAGTATATATAACTAGAAAATAGGGGCAGCTTGTGATTTCTTTAAAGTGAGTGTTGTAAAAAATAAATCTGCTTCTTGAACTTTAACTTCAAATTTCCTTCACAAAATGAAAGAAGGAAATAAGACAGTATGTGGACCCGAATGTGACTCACTCTCAGCTCAGTGGGAAGTTTTAATTAGATATTCTCCTTCAGCAAGGAGGAGAAAATGGGAAGTCCCAGTGGCATCCCTTAATAGCCTTAGGAACAGAAGAACTTCCTGTGAAATGTTTGTTTACTCTCCATAGGGCACAGACTGAATATACTGTTTTAAAAATTAGTTTTATGGCAAGAACTTCAGATTTCAGTGTTTTGAAAATACAGTATGTATATGAATCATGAAACTCTTATGCTATTGTCCTGAATCAATAAGGCTTGAATCTCAGACTTGAATCTTAAAACAGCTATTGCAGGGAAGTATGGATCACCTTTTGAGAACCCATCAAAGTAACTTCTTTTACAGGGGAAGATTTACTCTATGTCCCTTCTCTTTCCATTTGCAGCTGGCACTCTCATTTGAGGTCACATCTCCAAAAGTGCTGCCTGCCCGTTCCACCTTGTGGAACATAGAAACTAGCTGTTCTCTGTGAAAAGTGGCCTTTATTAAATACAGAATTTGTTTGTGGGGTTACTGATCTTGCACTTCCATGCCTCAAAAGCAGTAAGGAATAAATTTCTGATACCGGTCTATGGTATTTTGTTACAGAAGTCCAAATGGATGAAAAGAAAATTGCTTACGGCAGAAACATGAGAAACTAAAGCAAAATGAAAGAAACCAAAAAAGAAAGATGTAGAAAGAGATTTGCTTGTGGGCTCATATAAATAAATGGTGAGGATTTTGGCAAGGATAGAGACCTCAAGGAAAGAAGAAATACTGTCAAGACCTTTTTTTTTTCCTGTTTCTTCTTTCTTTCTTCTCTACCTAAGCAAGTAGTAAAAGCATTATTTCTGCCACATTGGTGCTTATACTCTTATAACTTTGGAAACAAAGAGGCTTTCCCTTGCATATGTCTAACTGAACAAGTGGCAATAGCATACAGATTTGGATTGTAAACTGGCTTTTCCATTATGTCTAGAAGGTTTAAAACTAAATGACACATCTTTTGCCTTAGGTTGTAAAGACAGTGCTGGGGGTGCAGAAAATGGTCCAGTCACACCTTACATCTCACTAAGGAGCTGGAGAGAGGCTCCTTAGTTGGGATGTGACTTGGTATGGAATTTTCCACTGACAAAGGAGAGGTTAAATGAACAACTGAGGAAAGTATATTTCAGGCATAACAACTGCATGAGGAAAAATAAGAGGCACTAAGCACATGACCTGCTTTGGAAAAATCACAGCAGTTTTGTGTATCTGGAGAATTTTGTATGAAGAATTTAATAAATATTAGATCATAGAATTGAATAAATATTAGTTGAATAAATAATGAATGTATAGAGGGAAGGGCTAGGAAAAGTAAGGCAAGAGGCACATAGAAGAGAGCTTTCTGAGTATTTCGACTTCTGTCATTAAAGTTATAGGAAGCAAATATATTGTTATGTTTTTCTTCTTTAAAAAGTAAAACTCTTGTAAGAACTCAGGAGAAGTAGGCTAGGTAGAGCCTCTTTTGAAAGGAAGGAGAAATTAAGGGACTTATAATCCAATTAAATTTTGAGAATCTGAGTTAGGGTTATGGAAGCAGGAACTCAGAAATTGAAACATAGATGGAATTTAGAACTGACAGCAGTACTTGATTTAAAGAACGTGAGGGATCATCCTAATTTCTATTGAGTTTAATGTAGAGAGAATATGTTCAAGGAAAAGCATTAAATAGACTGCTGGGCTTTGGGTGTGGATTGTAGAGGACAAGTCTGAGCTGAATAAATACATGGGACATTCATCGCTGTTGAGTTTGGAAGAGGCTACTAGAGAAGGAGGTAGCCAGTTGACCTAGCAGAGAGCAAGTGGGAGCTGGAATGATTAATGGAAAGAGTCACTATTATTCAATGTGAAAAAGGAGCGGCCAGATACATGGGAGAATTCCCATGAAAGGATGGAAAACGTTTCATAATTTTATGACCTTGAAAATGTTGGCAATTTTCCTGAGATTTATTTTTCTGGTCAATGAGAAGAGGAATGGGAATGTCTTCTGCATAGGATAATAAACTCACTACTCATTCACAGATTTACACATGTAGTTTTTTACCTTATGTGGCCCAAAAGCAAATGTAAACAATTGGAGGAAATAAAAAAATTTAAATGACTGCAAATGTAGATCTCAATCTGTCATCATCATTTATAGTTAAATTATTCTATAGTCTGGTGAGTATTTCTCTGTCCTTGATTTGTGATAATAAGACACTCATGAATCAAATGGTTCCCCCAAATAAGGCAAAGTTAATAGGCTTAATTTATGTGAAAAATTTCGGTTTGTAGGAAGGTAGTGTGTTTATTAGCAGAAGTTGGGTGGTATTATGAGAACAAGGCTGAATTCTATGCATCTTGAACCTTAATTGGTTTCCATATGCCCATGGATTCTAAGGATCTGAGGTTTTTTGTTTTTTGTTTTTTTGGCCAGTCCTGAGGCTTGAACTCAGGACCTGGGCACTGTCCTTGGACACTTTTCACTCAAGGCTAATGCTCTGCCACTTGAGCCACAGTGCCACTTGTGGCTTTTTCTGTGTATGTGGTACCAAGGAATTGAACCCAGAGCTTCATGCATTCTAGACAAGCACTCTGCCGCTAGGCTACACTCCCGGCTCCATGTCTGAATCTTTCATCTTTTCTTTTTAAATTCCAGGCTTGGGGCTTGAACTCAGGGTCTAGGCACTGTCCATGAGCTTCTTATGCTCAAGGCTAGAACTCTACCACTTGAGCCACAGTGCCACTTCTAGCTTTTCTGTGTATGTGGTACTGAGGAATAAAGCCCAGGGTTTTATGCATGCTAGGCAAGCACTCTACCACATTTCCAGCCCCTTTTATCATTTTAATGATAATAAATACACTCAGTTTTTTCTTGAATATAAGATTTATACAACTGTATTTTTTTCTTTGTCCAATGTTGATTGGGTTACTAATACATTGTTCATAATAAAACTTTCCCTTATTGAAACTCATGATTTCATTCAAAATTTAGATGCCTTTTCTAATTGCTATATCTCCAAACTCTAATAAAGACCTAACAAACCAGATACATTTGGATGAGGAATATTCCAGAGACAATTATTTTCTTCCTTCTGATAATGACATTGTGATCAATCTTGTTAAGAAATACCTGCATTAATTTCTCACTTTAATCACAATAAAACAAGCATTAAACTTCATTTACAGAATTATATCATCCTTCCCAAATGCTGTATCAGAGGCTTGAAAAGATGTGACTTTTAATGTCTTAAGCATTATTCTGAACATCTGCTTCTGTAGCCCTCACGTATTTCATAATTTACCTAAATTTTAATTAAAACAATGTAATTTGGAGACATTTGAGAAAAGGAAAGGCAACATTTTCTTGCTTTTGAAATCTTCTGGATATTTGTTCTCTTTGAAGCTGAGATGAAAAATTATATAGCTATCTTTGTTGAGCACACAGACAATTTCAGCCTCTGACTCTGTACAGAAATTTCAAACATTTTCTTTTCTGTTCTTCTCCTGTGACACAAAGCACGTCCCTCATTTGGTCATGTTTAGTATCTGACTGTCATAACAACTTCTAAGGCTTCTTTGGCAATTGGGAGGCAAAGAATATTATAAAGTAAGATAGAAAAAAAGGACAAAAGAGGGAGAAGATACATTTGGTTGACAGAGATCAAGCAAATGATCTTATTCTCTTCTTTAATGTATGTGCTCCTTTTTAAAATACATGGTTTATCTTGTGTGATTGTTGTTCTTAATGTACTATGTTATTTCTTTTTTATTTTTTTGCCCTTATCTCATGTTGTCACTGTATCTGACTTTGTTACCTGGTATGTTACATTTGCCTCTATTTGTTTATTTGAAATAGGGAAAGGAAGGGTGGAAGGAGGGAAACAGGGACAAAAGCATGAGAAGGGATATCAATGTACCTACTACCTGACAAATGTAGCTGTAACCCCTCTTTACATTTTCCCGATTTAAAAAAATGTGTTCTATTCCTTAAGTAAAAATGGCAACATAAAGAAAGGTGCTCTTCAAAATTTATAGCTCTGAGTGGAAAAATTGCAAACCAACAATTTAATGTCGCACCTTAAGCTCTTGGAAAAAGAGCAACAAACCAACCCTAATCCCAGTAGAAGGAAGCAAATTATTAAAATCAAAGCAGAACTAAATGAATTAGTGTCCAAAAAAACTATAGAAAGAATCAACAAAACAAGGAGTTGGTTCTTTGAAAAACTTAACAAAATTGACAGACCCTTAGCAAATCTTACCAAAAAAAGAAAAGAGCATACTGAAATAAACAAAATCACAGATGAAAATGGTAATATCACGACAGAAATTACCAAGATCCAGAGTATCATGAGGCAATACTTCTCAAACCTTTATGCCAACAAATTTGAGAATCTAGAAGAAATGGATGAATTTCTACCCAATATTAACATACCTACACTGAACCAAGAAGACTTAATCCAACTAAACAGACCTATTTCAAGCACTGAAATAGAAATGGCAATAACAGAAATTCCATCCAAGAAAGCCCAGGGCCAGATGGATTCACAGCTGAATTCTATAAGGTCTTCAAAGCAGAGCTCACACCAACACTACTCAAGCTCTTCAACAAAATTGAAAATGAAGGCTCTCTACCAAACTCATTCTATGAAGCCAGTATAACCCTCATCCCCAAACCAGACAGAGATTTATCGAGGAAAGAGAACTATAGACCCATTCTTAGATGAACATTGACGCAAAATTTCTCAACAAAATACTGGCCAATCGACTTCAGCAACTCACCAAAAAAAGTATCACTATGAACAAAAAGAATTAATCACAGGGATGCAAAGCTGGTTCAACATACACAAGTCAATAAATATAATTCAACACATCAACAAGAGCAAGGACAAAAAACACGTGATTGTCTCAATAGATGCAGAAAAGGCATTTGACAAGATCCAACACCCCTTTATGCTAAAAGCTCTGGAGAAACTAGGAATCCATGGAACATTCCTCAGCATAATAAAGACTGTGTATAACAAACCCACAGCTAGCATTATACTTAATGGTGAAAAGCTGAAGCCATTCCCTCTAAAATCAGGAATGAGACAAGGATGCCCACTCTCTCCACTCCTCTTTAACATAGTATTAGAATTCCTAGACAGTGCAATAAGGCAAGAAGCAAGCATAAAGGGGATCCAAATAGGGAAAGAGGAAGTGAAACTTTCCTCTTTGCAGATGACGTGATGTATTGAAAGAACCCTAGAGACTCCACTCCCCAGCTGCTTGAGGTGATTCAAAACTTTGGCAAGGTAGCAGGGTATAAAATTAACCCTCAAAAATCAACTGCCTTTCTATATACCAGCAACAAGAGGAACGAGGCAACAATCAGGAAAGCAACTCCTTTTGCAATAGCCTCAAAGAAAATAAAGTACATAGGAATTAACCTAACTAAGAATGTAAAGGACCATTTTGATGAAAACTTTAAAACCCTGAAAAAGAAAATTAAAGCAGAACTAAGAAAATGGAAAAACCTTCCATGCTCCTGGATTGGAAGAATCAATATCGTGAAAATGACAATCTTGCCAAGGGCTATCTACAAATTCAAAGCAATACCCATCAATATCCCAATGTCATTCTTTAAAGAAATAGAAGAGGCAATCCAAAATTTCATATGGAATAATAAAAGACCCCGTATACCAAAAACAGTCTTAGCAGAAAGAAGAGCACAGGAGGAATTTCAATACCAAACTTTAGACTCTACTACAGAGGTATAGTGACCAAAAGAGCTTGGCACTTGCACAAGAACAGGCCTGAAGACCAATGGCATAGAATTAATGACCCAGATATTAACCCATAGGCCTATGGCCACCTACTCTTTGATCAGGGAGCCAAAAAAATAGAATGGAAGAAAGACAGCCTCTTCAACAAATGGTGCTGGCAGAACTGGTTAAGCACCTGCAGAAAACTAAAGTTGGATCCTTCTTTGTCACCCCACACCAGGATTAACTCCAAATGGATCAAAGACCTCAAGGTAAAAGCAAATACACTGTAAACTTTACATGAAATAATAGGAGATACACTAGGTCTCCTTGGCACAGGTCGAAACTTTCTTAATAAGGACCCAGAAACACAACAAATCAGAGAAAATCTGGACAACTGGAACTGCACTAAACTGCAGAGCTTCTGTAAGGCAAAGGACATAGCTAGCAAATTAACTAGAAAGCCTATAGAGTGGGAGAAGATCTTCACTAACCATACAACAGACAAAGGCCTCATATCTAAGATATATCAACAGCTCAAAAAATTGAATCACTCCAAAATTAATCTCCAAAGAAACAACCATCCCATTAAAAGATGGGCCACAGACTTAAAGAGGATCTTCTCTGAAGAAGAAATATGAATTGCCTATAGACACATGACATCTCTGGCCATAAAAGAAATGCAAATCAGAACAACTGTAAGATTCCACCTCACTCCAGTTAGAATGGCCATAATCAAGAAAACTAATAACAACAGATGCTGGAGGGGATGTGGCCAGTACATTCAGAGAAGTCCATGAGTTAAGTCTTGAATCCAAGAAGGAAACAAGAATGAAAGGTTTGCCTGAGGTTGAGGCCAAATTTTTTAACCTCTGAATTTTCCCTGCCTTTGTTGCTTTCTCTTCTCAATCTATTCTTGGAATTCCACAGAGGCTGAGATGACTTCTTTTCATCTGGAACTTATGAAAACATCAAGCTGAAATGAGATGCAAGTATTTTATCCCCTAAAAGAGATTCTCATTATATTCAAATCTACTGAAAGAAATTATATTTAGCTGACTATTCAGGAATTTCCCTTGTTGGAGAAAAGTGGAGACAATTTCTTCTTTTTTTCTGGACATTTGTTCATAATATTTATAGAGGAGGGAGAGTGGAGAAAGAAGGACGGCTTTAGTAAGAAGGTGAAGGAAGTTATAAAAATTATTCCTACAGGGTTATCTACTTATGGTGATAACATTGGACAATATTTTAGGTCTCTTTCTTATGGAATTGTTAACTATTTCACAAAGAAAACAGGATATTGTACACAAATATGCAATTACGGGATGTTCCTTGTTTACTTGCTGTGTTACTATGTTCTGTTTTAGGACCATTGCTTTGGGATTACTCTTGAATACAACGATTTGTGTATTCACCTTGATAGAAGATAAAATCCCGCTAATATAAAATGACAATGAAAAATATTTGCAACTGATTTTATAGAAACCCAAATATTCATCTTGAAAGACAAATTCTCTTGCAGGAACATACTTTCCACGATGTTTTCTGAAGTAAAACTAGGTTCCTCTTTCCCCAGCCATCTGACTTTGAGCAATGACCCTGGTGTGTTGGTAAAGTTGCATAAGTAACCATGTGTTTCAGGTGCATTTTAAATATGTTTACAGATTCCTCATGGGTTAGATGATAACTAATTCTATGTTAGAGAAGAGAAAAGCCAGTGCTAGAAAAGTAAACTGAGATTCTCAAATTCAAATAGCTATTAGAGGTTTCAAGAGAAACATAGCCTGCGTATGTATGTATATATGTACATATGTATGTAAGTATGCATGTATATCTACAGGCATTCATGTATGTATATGTGCATATTAAGTGTCTGAATCTATATCTAATAAGAGATTTATTATATGATACTGACTCACAGGATTATAGAAATGGAAAAGTCCCATTATTTCCTGTTTGCAAGCTGGAGACTCCGAGAAAACCAAGGAATATACTTAAATGCCAGTTAGTTATAGAGGTTATGGGGCTTTAGATGCATATCTAAGACCAAAGACCTGAGGACCAGAAACACTGTGTATCTCAGTTCCAGTAGTCAGGGTGAGAGACAGGATGAATCATCCTCCTTTCTGTTCTATTCAGGCCCTCTAAAGATTGCCTGGTGTCTACTTATGTTGGGGAGCATCATGTACTTTCTAATGCTAAGGGCTGCTACCACTTCCAGAAACATCCTCACAGCAAATCCAGGGCTGATCTAAGTGTCTCTAGATGAGCAAGTGATTCAATTTACTGTTTCACAGAAGCTACTGCCCAGAGAACTGCAGGGTAAGGAGACAGGATGGCCATAGGTAATCCCTTGCTTTCATGTTTTGTCCATTTTTATCCCTTTACAACATATCTGTGTTTGTTGCAGGACTGTCATGAGGTGCCAGACTTCCTAAGATTCACCTTAAAAAGTATTTACTTTTGTTATCTTTAAGTAGTTGTACAAAGGCGTGTCAGTGTGCCATGCTGATATGTGAGTTCAGTACATCTTGATCAATGTCACCTCATCTTCATCCTGCCCAGTCTCTTTCAATCTTGCATACTTCCTCTATTTACCTGGTTTCACTTTCACGTATGTGCCTGAATATTATAACTCTTCTTCATTTATCCTTTCTCTCTCCATTGATTTGTGTCCTCCTTGAACTTCACTGCCCATTCCAACTCTTGGTTCAGCTTCCTGGTATTCATTATGTTAAACTGTCAGTTGTTAGAGTTACATCATTGAAATCCTGCCCTACACAGATGATACTGTAGCTGGTATTTTGTGCATATATGGGTAGACCTCTGTATGGGGGAAGCAGCCTACCTTTCTCACTCTGTAGGTCTCTCTGAGATCCTGCATGCTGCTCCCTCCAGTGGCTTCTCTGTGCTTTCTCCTTGCCTTCTATCTATCAGCAATTCCCATGGTAACCTTCAGGGAGGGAGAAGAGGGACAGTGAGCCACACAGAGTCTATTTTTGGATTTCTGGCCAGATGCTGTGACAAATCTCTTGGGAGAAAGAAAATGAAGCAAATGCTGAAGAGGATTTTTATCCCCCAAAGACTATATCATTTAAAACTGGAAAAGATGTCGACAAATCACCCAGTATACCAACCTTTGACTCTAGGAATATCTAATTGTAAACTATACCCAGAATTTTGTAAGATCTTTTTTTTAAGAGACATTTAATTGAATAACCTCTCCCCATACATTCATTATTAGATTTAAAAAAAAAAACTTGCCCCGTATTCAATTTCAGATCTCAGAACAAGGGGTTGGCCTTGAGACTGAGTGACATTGCTCATTGTTCTACTCAATCTGGGCAAACCATTTGTTTAGACTATGTCTCTAGGCTTTGCAGTGTATAGATTATACAACTATGTATTGTGGTGCTTCTCTCTTTCATCTCTTTTGTGCTCCTTCCGGAGCTAGTGAAACCCCTGGAATCCTCCTTAAAAGCCTATATGAATCTCCCATTAATCTTTTATTAATGGCTCTAGATCTTCAAGGTTCTTATGAAATAGAACAGAATGTCAAGCCTGAATTCCTACATAGAGTAGCTAAGTAGCATTTTATTTATCCTTCTTCGAGTTTCAAGAAATAAACCTTGAAGAATTTCAAACATGCTATTATCTTCCCATTTCAAGATAGTTGTCTTGTATTTAATACTTTTTTCATGCTCTTAAGCTAAGGTAAGGTAATCAATGTCTGTTACCTCCTACCTCCTTATTCTTCCCATTTCAATTCAAATGCCAAAATTTCCTTCTGAACTCCTTCTCTTTCCTCTTCCCCTTCTTCTCCCCCTCCCTCCCCCTTTCCTCCTCCCCCTTCTCCTCCCCCCCCTCCTCCCCTCCCTCCTCCTCCTCCCCTTTCTTCTTCTTCTCTTCTTCTTCTTCTTCTTCTTCTTCTTCTTCTTCTTCTTCTTCTTCTTCTTCTTCTTCTTCTTCTTCTTCTTCTTCTTCTTCGTGGGTCATAGGGCTTGAACTCAGCCTGGGCACAGTCTCTGAGGTGTTCAGCTCAAGGCTACCATTGTATACTTAAGCCAAGCCCTACTTCCCATTTTCTAGAGGTTAATTGGAGATAAGAGTCTCAGATCCTATTGTGCCTGGGCTGGCTTTGAACCTGGATCATCAGATCTCAGCCTCCTGAGTAGTTAGGACTACAGGCATGAGCCACTGTGCTCGACTTTCCTTCACTTATAAGATAAGAGCAGAAGACACTTTACAAAATGACTTCTACAATTTATACATGTCCTTCCTTGTACCTAAAAGCTCATAATTTTATATTTCATGTAATTTACTGTTTTTTCAATATTTTAAGGCACAAGATCCATATCAATAAACAATTTTATTTATTGTTTATTATTATAAATCTACTGTTTAATACCATGTTTGGCCAATACATTATTTTAGATAGACTTGATACCTCAACCCACAAATAAATTATTCTAAGAGGTGAATGAATAGCTAGCAATTATTTTAACAAGACATAAACCCAATTTCTTTGCTCCATTGACTGGGATTCTAGAAGAGTTTCACAAAATATCATGTATATCAAGCCCAACATCCTTCCATGATTAAAAAGAAACAACAACAACCCATCAAACAGGAAAACATTTCTCCATCATAATAAAAGCATTTATAAAAAAACCCATAGCTAATCATAACCCCCCAATATTTCCCCCTGATATTTGGTACATGCCCCCTTCATCCTTTATACTTATTAGAGAACTGAACATCCTTACTAGAGACATAGGTAACAATAAGAGTGAAAACATCTAACTTACAAATAAGAAGTTACAATTATTCTAGAAAAAGACCTTTGTTCTTCCAAGAGCTATGGCATCTATGGTAGCTTTCTTGTGACTTCCCCTGTGATTATGTGTGTGAAGAGTCTTGGGTAACTACAGTGCTGCTTGATTGAAAGCAAGGCGAAGACCTAATCTTTTCATTAATTACTCTGACTTCTACCAGCCTCAGGTTGGCTTTTTATTTGTAAATGTGGTATTTTTCTCGGATTAAGTTAGATAATCCTTTCAAGTTGTCTACTAATGGTTTTCATAGCAGTCTCTCCTACTTAGTCTCCTCAGCAAACCTGCTAGGTAGGTATTTTATTCCATTACAGAGGAGAACACTGACATGTAACGAAAGCTCATTTGCTTTCAAAAGACTCACAGATGGCCCAGGAACAGGGCCTAGATATTCAAAAGCCCATGTTCTTCCTATCTTTGTGTTGATAAGTTCATGCTTTACGTGATGTGTGTTACAGTTTGGGTTTCAAATATAACCCAATGGCTCATGTGTTGTAAGCTTGGTCCCTAGAATGGTGTTTTAGAGACGTGGTAATGCCTTTAAAAGCTGTGCTTATTGGAAGGTCTGTAGGTCATTGACATACCCTCCAAGGGAATTCTTGGACCCTGATTCCCGTCTTTCTTCCCATTTAATTCCTGGCCATGCAGTGAGTGTTTTTGCCCCTCCACAAAGCTCTCATCAGGATGTGCTATAGGACCACAAAGCTAAAGCCACAGAGCCATCAATTGCATGGATTGAAACTTGTAAATTGTGAGGCCAAGCAACCTTTTTCTCTTCAAGTGTCTTATCTCAAGTATTTTTATAGTGAGGAAAAGCTAACCCGTTCCATTTTCAGCCTTCAGAAATATTAGTCTGTATGATCTTTAAAAGAACTTTACAAATCAGGGAATTTCAGATTCTCAGCCTTTGTATAAGGCAATCATATCCAACAACAGTAAGGTCACATGCCTGCAAACCAGCAACTGCCTGAAGCGATGTAACATCTTTCCCTGTTAGAGGCCTCTTGCCCTATCAACTTAATCTATTACTCTTGACATGTCCTCACATTCCTGATAACTACTTGGCCTCACAAGGCCTCTGAGTTTCCAACTTAACTAACTTCTTTTTTTTCCATATGTTTTTTATTGTAATTAATAGAAGGGTTACATTATATTCACCAGATAGAAGATGCATTACTTCACAAACATTGATACCCTTTCTCATGTCTTGGTCCTCATTTCCCTCACCCGACCCCTGCCCCTCATCTTGTTTTCCCCCCTTCCCTATCTTATTTCAAATAACCAAATACGCATATATACAATATATCAGATAACAAGGTGAAATACTATAACAATGTGAGATAACCAAGAGACAGCAAAAGAGATGAGAGATAACATAGTACATTAAGGACAACAATCACTCATTATATGACTTTTGTTTCTATATCCTAGAGGTCCTTTCATTTAGCCTCATACTATATGGCCTTATGTATTTAGGTTTTGTTCTATTATAAATCTCTGCTAGGAGAGCCCAAGGTTTCTACCGATTATGACAAATGAGGGAAACCATTGAGCCTATGTTCCTTTGAGTCTGGCTTACTTTACCTAATATGATTTTTTCTAAGTCTTTCCATTTCCTTAACAATGGGATGATGTCGTTCTTTCTGACAGCAGCATAGAATTCCATTGTGTACAAATACCATATCTTGTTGATCCACTCATCAACTGAGGGGCATCTGGATTGGTTCCATATCTTTGCTATGGTAAATAGTGCTGCAATGAACATCATTGTGCTAGTGGATGTAGTATGTCCTTGTGTCTGGACAATTGGGTCAATGCCAAGTAGTGGAATTGCTGGGTCATAGGGGAGCTCTATGTTTAGTCTTTTGAGGAAATTCCATACTGCTTTCCATAGTGGTTGAATGAGTTTGCACTCTCACCTACAGTGTAGTAGAGATCCCTTCTGGCCACATCTCCCCAAGCATCTGCCAACTTAACTAAGTTCTATGCTATGTTGAGAGCAGAAGAAAATGGTAATACATAGTGCAATGGATTTCAGTATATACTTTCCTGGAATGGACTCAAAGTTTAGACTTCACAGGGTTAATGCAATTTGTTGTGATTTTTTTTTAAACAGTGGCAGCCCTATTCTGTTAGTAGCTTTCCATAACAAAGAAGAAAATTCCTGAGAGAGTTGACATTAAAGGAATAAATATTCATGTAGGCTCTGGTTTCAGAGGTTTCTGTCCATGGTTAATGGGTCCTGTCATTTGGTCCAGTGATAGCATAGCACATCATTGCAATTGAGTGTATGTCAGAGGAAACTGTTCATCTCATGGCAGCCAGGAACCAGAGAGGAAGAGAGAGGAGGGGCAAAAGAAACAATATCCTCTTCTAGGGCACAACCTAAAAGATCTCTCTCCCTCCCACATGTTACCACTACCCGAATTTCTGTCTCTCAGAAGCACCACAGCTTATCAAACATATCTTCAGCAAATGGCTTTTGTGACATATTTGAAAACCAACCCATTACACCATTGGAGATTCATATATCCCTTGCTCTCACAACATACAGTGACATTTTCTTCAGCCTTTTCAAGTCAGCCTGGGAAGAAAAGATGAGAATGAGCTTTCCTGTTCATGTGAGCACTTACTCCCTATGCATCTTTTGTACACACTAGCAGTGTTTAGGCAGGCTTTGAAGGCAAGCTGCCAAAGATGTCATATGTAGCAGGAAGGTAAAAGAAATGATTCTTACCTTGGCCATCTTTACTTTTGGGTTTTGAATGTGGCTTGCCTCTATTCTGATGTGTCTGATTCCTTGTTGTGTTTTAATGTCTGTCTTTGACTCCTGTCTAGTCTGCTGGTTTCTATTAATCCTCTTTTGGACTGGATCCCATTCTGGGCTGTCAATCCCTCTTTCCTTGTGGTATACCTTTTAATGGCATGTCTAAATACTGTAACTCAGTAGAGAAAGGAAACGATAGCTCAGAAGACTAAATTTTGGCTAATGCATATGTAACAGAATTTCCAACTGGTTAATGCTAACTTTAAAAATTATGCCGTATTATCTCATATTCAGTTTCGTACATAGTGGGTTTAAGGGACAGAGACAGCAATCAATCAATGTCTACAAAATGTAAGCAAATTTCACCTATTCATTATTTTATCACATGGCATTTCTTATGTGATCTCACCAATTAAAAATTATTTGACATATGAAAAGAAAGGAAGAAAGGTGAACTATTTCATTTAAATTATATTGATAGTTTTTTTTACCTAAATTAAGGGTGCTCCCACTTAAAAAGACATGTCATTTTTCCCCTCTTCCATTGTGGTGCTTGAACTCAGTGCCTGAGTATTTTCCCTGTATTCAAGGCTAGTCTTCTACTACTTGAACCACAGTGCCATTTCTGGTTTTTGAATGGTCAATTGGATATAAAAGTCTCAGGGGGACTTTTCTGCCCTGGCTACTTCCAATGGCCATCCTCAGATTTCAGCTTCTTGAGTTGTCGGATTATAGGTGTGAGCCCCTAGTGTAATGCATGACATGTCTTTAGGCGGACAAGAATGATCATTGGGCCGGGAGTTTGGCTTAGTGGTAGAGTACTTGCCTAGCATGCACAAAGACCCATGTTCGATTCCTCAGTACCACATACATAGCTGGCAGTGGTGTTGTGGCTCAAGTGGTAGAGCACTAGCCTTGAGAAAGTCCCAAAGGACAGTACCCAGGCCCTGAGTTCAAGGCCCAGGACTGGCAAAAAAAAAAAAAGAAATCATTTATTGCATGCGTTTAATGTACTAAGATACGTCATGAAACCTGTTAATAAAAATCCCTTAAAACAGTAAGGAGTAAGAGTGAAAGCAAATATATTTATATTGCAATGTTTTCCCTTCAGCAACCATCAACTGACCTTGAATTTGACCGCGTGGTGATTTATACCACTTGCCTTCGAGTGGTAAGGACAACCTTTGAACGATGTGAACTGGTTAGAAAGATTTTCCAAAACCACCGAGTGAAATTTGAAGAGAAAAACATAGCTCTGAATGGTGAATATGGAAAAGAGTTAGATGAGCGATGTCGGCGTGTCTCTGAAGCTCCTTCCCTCCCTGTGGTGTTTATTGATGGCCATTATCTGGGGGTAAGTATGTTGCTAAGGAAAATCTTTTTTCTCCCCCAATTAGTGTCAGGCACCTATAAACCTGGTTTGGGATGTAGCTTAGCAGCAGAGCACATGCCTAGCACGTACAAACACCACCTCCTACCCCCCTCCATACACACAAAAGGAGGAAAATCTGTAAAACTATATAGCAAGAAGACTTGCAACATAACTACTAAGACACCTGTTATCTTTTAAAGCTCAGAATCAAGGTGACTGGAGCATTGATTTTCATCCCAAACAATGAACTGCTATGGTACTCATCCCTGCAAAAAAAAAAAAACCAGTGAGATAAAATCAGCATGAAATTGCCTTTTTATCAAAAGACATCCATTTGGAAATTGCTATGTCCTCTTGAGTTTTGCATTGTGAAGACTGGCATGTGGAACTGCTTTTCTGGTGCAAATAAAAAAAGAAAAAAAGGAAGCTTTAAGGTGCACATATATGATATTTCTCAATACCCTACTCTTGAAACACCTTCTCTCCTACCTGATGAACCTAAGGTACCCTGAAAGGAAGGCAATAGAAAATGGAGCCTGAGCCAGAATTTTGTCTACTGATTGTTTAAAATGATGCTTTGTTTATGTGAGACATAAATTCAGTTTTACAGTCAGCAGAGAGAACTCCCAATACAGCAACAAAATGTCTAGTTTGCTTCTCTTTGAATAAGGGCGTTAGCATAATTGACCCCATTGGTCTATGGATACACTTTGGTAAGAAGCCTAAGGAGAGGGCATTTGAAAAGGTGAGAATTAAAGGTCCTGGAATACCAGTCTGCCTGGCTGCCTGCCTACACAATCACTAATTACAACAGAAAGAGACAGTCAAGCTGCAAGAGGCCACTTCGACCTTTGTTTATTTAGTTTTGATCTGTTCCTACCTTTAGCTTTGGGGGTCAGTCAGAAATCCCTATTGGAAGAGGCTCTTATTTGTATCAGGAAATCTATATTGTAGTGTGTTGCCTACAGTCACTGCTGTTAGAGGTAGCCAGTTATCCAAGAGAAAGATAAATGCTAAGAAGACATGATGCCACAGATAGAATGAATGCTGTGTGATCTTGCTTTTAGGCAGAGCTTGGCACAGATTACATTTTTCAAGCAGTGGAATTTGAAGAATTGATCATCTTTCTAGTATGTTTAAATGTATATTCCCAGTTTTTGGAAAGCTACTACATTGCCAGTAGAGTAACAAAAGTAATATTAGTAACATTATACTGCATTCTTAGCTTTATACATGCCCTTCTCATCATATCCTCTATATTGCCTTTGGAAGTAGCTCTTCTCTGGCATCCTGCCGAAGAGGCAAACTCTGAACTTCCCCGTTTCAAATTTCTGTACTCATCCTTATCACATGACAGCCTTGCCTTCCTCCTCTGTAAAATGAGCATAAAAATAGAGCTTAGTTCTATTGGGTTCTCAAGAAAAACTAGTAGCTACTCTTTTTGTATTTAATTGTTGGGGGTAACACATAGAGGGGTTATAGTTACATTTGTCAGGTAGTTGAGTAAATTACTTCTTGAACACTGATAGCCCTTCTCAAGTTTTTGTCCCACTTTCCCTCTCCCATCCCCTCCCAATCATCTTTCTATTTCTGTTTTTCGAAAAGTAAACATTCATTCTGTTAGTCCAAGTAAAGTAGCTGGCTGTTGGGCAGGGCCAGGACTCAGATTTTTCTGATATTCCAAACCCTTACTTCTTGCATTTCACATTCAAGAAAGGGGTTTTCGATATTTGTTGATACAATGTCAGCACCTAGAAAATGAAACGGCACAAAGGAAGTGCTGAAATAAATGTGTGTTAACTATGCTGTATTGCTTCCTCACTTTCCTTCTTTCCCTCATCTTTTTCTATGAAAGAAGGATTTGATAAATTCCATTGCTCCAGGGAATAATAAAAAATTAAAAAAAACATTTTATCTATTTATTTTAAAAATTTTATTGTCAGGATAATGTATAGAGGGGTTACAGTTACATTCGTTACCTTCCCATGTTTTTGTCCCTGTTTCCCTCCCCCACTCCCTCCTAATCATCTTGTTTCCTCCCCTTCCTGTCCCTATTTCAAATAAACTTACATGCATTATACCAGGTAACAAGGTCAAATACAGTACCAACAGGGAGATCATATCTTAATAATAGTATGAACACTCGACTTTAGCTTGGCAAATTGTCTGACAATGTAACCTACTGCATGATCTGAATTCCACGAGACCACACAATTGCTAGCAATGGGAGAATCACTATGCAAGTCTAAAGCTGACCTCACCCATGCCACTGCTTCTGGACACTTCTGCTCCCACCCATAAGCTGAATGATTTATTCTTTTCCTACATCTGGGACAATGCAAATGACACAAATGTGAAAGACAATGCTAACCTTATTATCTGGTATAGTGTACATTCGTTTATTTGTTTATTTGAAATAGGAAAGGGAAGGGAGGAAAACAAGATGAGGTAAGGGAGTGGGCGAAGGGAAATCGGGACAAAAACATGAGAAGAGGTAGCAATGTGTGTGAAGTAATGCGCCCCCTATCTGGCAAATATAACTGTAACCCTTCTATTAATTACATTAAAAAAAGACAATGCAAAATCTCTGTGTCTTTCAGAGAGACTGAAGCAGAGAGCTGTAGACCAAGAGGCTTCATTCCCCATTGCTTTTTCTCCATGATGATTTTATTTATACAGCACAGCTCAGGAGAGGAAGCATTATACCAGTATATCCACTCTGCTTCTGTGGGCTCAAATTAATGCTCCAGACCTGGAGAGAATCCTTTGTACTTACAAAGGGACAATTACTTCCAAACCTGTAATTCAACGTGGCAAAGTTTCCAAAACTTACATAACAAGTTCCCTCCTGCAATTACAATAGACCCTTTGTGGAGTTTTGAAGCCCAGTTGTCAGTGGAATACATGGCTGGCACCCCACAGTCTTCCTCTGTGTGATTCAGGAATCTGAAATGGAAGGATGCCCTCTGCTGGGTTTTGGCATGTGGTGAAACATAATTTTTAGGGAGGAAAATTAAGCTGATGTTGGTAGCTTCCCCAACCATCTGCGGGTGTTTTAGACTGTTCCATTTAGCTTAAAGAACAATAAAGGAGAAATAAGAATACAGACATGTGAATCATCAGTATAGTATGAACACGAAGGCCGGAGGCAGATGTAGGAATAGACAGAGAATGAGGCAATGGATGGAGGCAGATGGTGGGAGGCAGTGACATGGAACAGGGACTGCAGAAGAACATTGTGTGGCTCTGTCCTGTTCTGCCATCATCACCACTTAACCCAAGAGGATAGTGCTGCAGGAACAGAGTCATCTCCCCTCTTACAGTGGGAGAGGATGAGTTTAATGGGAAGAACAAAAGAATTAAGGAGGGCACTGTGTTTCTTTATCTGACTTTTCCCCTAGCCAAACTGAAATCTGAAAATGGAAGCAACAGGAAGTCAAGAGGATGCAATCTCTTAGTACTACCTTGGAAGACTCCATTGAGAGGAAGGGGGCAAATTCATCTTGGAATTGGCATAGGACAATTGTTTTGTTGTTTTGACATCAGAAAAATCTTCCCACAAAAAGAGTATGTCCTAATCTTTTAGACATAAATCATCTTAGTAGGAAATAGCTTTGGAGTATTGATGTTATCTTTTTCTGGATCAATCATAAAATTCTACAATGGAAATCTATAAAGTTCATGTGGAAATTGAACTATAAAACATATAATGGGGGCTGGCAGAGTGGCTCAAGTAGTAGAGCTGCAGCTTAGCAAGTTTGAGGCTCAGAGTTGAACCCCTAGTACTGGTGAAAACAAACATACAAACCATAAAATAAGTGGGGTTTTACTTAACAGAGAGAAGCATAGGTCTCTAATAAAAACTATTAGGCAAGCTTATAGTCAGGTATCATTGCTTGATATACTTAAAAATCTCTCTTATTTTATTTAAGAATGAAGGTTTGAGACATGATGGTAGTTGCCTGCAATTCTAGCTGTGTAGGAAGCATAGATAGATGGATCATGGCTCATCAGGTCCCCACAAAACTTCAAGACCCTCTATGAAACAACAAAAACAGAAAGGTTTGGAGTATATGTCCAGTATCAGGGCACCAGTCTAGCAAGGATGAGGCCCCGAGTTCAAATCAGTGCCAATTATTATTGAGAATAGCTAGTTTACAGCTAGACATGCAGACTCCAGGCCCATTTCTAGGATTCCTTATAACACTTAGCAGAAATGGGCCCCCCCATGGAAACTTCTGCCATAACAAAGAAGCGACCTACTGCAGCTCACTGCCTTTGTTGTATTTGTATCAGCAAAGAGGACCATTTGTTCATTGCTTTTCTTTCTATTTAACTCTAGCTGAAATTATAGTTTTCAGGGCAGGCATTTGGATCATGCTTGCTAAGTAAGTAACAAACTTTACAGAGAAGGAGTTTGGGAAAGGATCTTCATTTTCTTGCTCTCGTGTACAGCAAGACATTCTAGGAGAAAATCATATGAGCCAAATCACAAATTTACCAGGTGTGCTATTTTCACTTATCATTTTTTTAAAACTAAAGAATAATATTTCTCCTTAGTGCAGGCCTGTAATACTAGACCTTAGAAGGCTAAAGCAGGAGGGTAACTTGAGCCCAAGAATTCAGAACCAGCTTTGGCAATATAGTAAGATTATGCCCCAAATAAAATAAGATATAGTAAAATTTTTATTTTGGAATGTTGGTTGAGAGACTTGAACTCAAAGCCTGGAATTGTTTCTGAGTTTTATTTGCTATGCCACTTTGAGCCACACCTCCAACTTTCAATTCAATAAGTTTTGCCAGGTATGTACCCTCATGAATATTCCAATAGAGTCAATATGGCCATGTATCACATACTGATGTTTTGGTCTATGAGAGGAGCAATTACTACAGTGGTCCCTTAAGATTATTGTAAGACAAATGCCTAGCAACATTGTAGCATAAGTGCAAGCTACTCATCTGTTTGTGCTGAGGCCACTGTGAACAAAGTATTTTCCAGTTAAAAATATAGCAGATATAATAATGCATAATACAATAGCTGATGATAACTACTTATGCTACTTGTTTAATATTTACTATAGAATACTTTCTATCATTGTTTTAGAATGTACTTCTTTTATTTACATCTAAAAATAGTGTCAACTGGTGCTAGTGGCTCATGCTTGTAATCCTAGCTACTCAGGAAGTGAAGACCTGAAAATCATGGTTTGATCTGGGTCAGGGGAGTCTATAAGACTCTTACCTCCAATTAATACTCAAAAGCTGGAAATGGTGCTGCGGCTACAAGTGCAAGAGGGCTAGCCTTGAGCCAAAAAGGAGTTTAAGGATAGCTCCCTGAGATCAAACCCCATGATTAAGAAGGAAAAAAAAATGTCAACTGTAAAGCAACTTGAGAATGTTCTTCTGCAAGAGTTCCATCACTACCATACATGATGAAGGTGCCAGGAATCATTGCTCCTGAGCATGTCTTGTGGGACAAGATATGGGGGTGGTAGACAAAGGTCGTAAGTAATAAGTTAACGAAAGTGTTAAAAAGTTGAAAGAAAAGATAACTTGCAAAGAAGCTTATAGAATAAGAATATGCTTTTGTACAACTTCTGAATATATTATGTTTTAGTTATTACAGAAGAGCCAAAAAGGTTTAAACACATTACAGAGTTTATCAAGGAAGGAAGCTACAGTGAGTTAAAATCAACTCATGACTGAAGAAATACTTTCTACTAGTTTGTTATGAATTTGTGTTTTCTAAGTCTGCAGTCATGCCCGGTGATGTCTGTGGCCTTTCCATCCTGTCTCACTCTGCACTTACTTGCTGACACACTCAGAACAATGACTAGTCTTGTACACTCCCGGCATTGTAAATGCTAATGAAATGGGAGATGGTCTTTGAAAATCCAGTGGATGTCAAAGAGTGTAGCAAATCCTTTACAATCCTAGTCACACATGGCCGTCTCGATTCTTTAGCCATTCTAGAGCATCACAAGAAGTATCCTATGACACATGGGGACCACTTACCAAATCTTCACCTTCAACTTGACTCCATAAGTTTGTTTCACTGCCACATTTTGTCCTCAAGCATAATTCTTACAGAAGAAATGAAAGACTGCTGTTAACGCAATTTGTCTCATATTCTTGGGGTGCAGTCAATAGGATGACTTGAAAAAGTCATTCAACAGTGAATCCTAGGAAATGTGTTTTTGCATAATTCAATGATCACTTCTAAAACTTTGAGTCAGTTGAGAGAGAACTTTTAAGGGGGGGAGACATATGTAATTCTTCAGTTATAGACTAAGGTGCAACTTTATCTCCGTAGTTTCATTAGTTTATATTGTCTTTGTCATTTCACATATTTAAAGTCATTGTCATTTTAGTCAGGTACTTGGCCAATCTTAGTTTGTTGTTTTTTTTTTTGCCAGTCCTGTGCTTGAGCTCAGGGCCTGAGCACTGTCCTTGGACTTTCTCAAGGCTACAGCTCTACCACTTGAGCCTCAGCACCACTTCCGGCTTTTTTCTATGTATGTGGTACTGAGGAATCGAACCCGGCTCTTCATGCATGCTAGGCAAGCACTTTAACCACTAGGCCAACTCCCGGCCCCTGCCAATCTTAGTTTTACCTGGTGTAATTCTCTGTGTAGATCAGTAATCAACAGATATCTGATAGGTCCATTATTACTATTAGTGGTAGTAAAAGTAGTAGTGTTCTATTGGTCCCCGTAGTAGTAATATAGGAGTTTTACCTCAGGGCCTCTATCTTGATAGGCTGCTATGAAACAGCTGAGCTACAATTCTTGTGCTGTTTTTCACTGGTTATCTATCTATCTATCTATCTATCTGTTGATTTAATTTATTCATAGTAGAGTTTATAGGGTTTTGTTTTCTACTTGGGCCCTATTCCTGAGCTGCCATTCACCTAATTTTAATCTTCCTCTTGTAATGAGGATCACAGATGTGTGGCACCAATCTGGTGTCTCTCCACAGACATAAATGTGCCAGGGACTTTTCTGCCTGGTCACCTTGATTGAATAGTCTGGGGTAGCAGTTTGTGTGCCAATGCATTCAGCTATGGGTTGAGAAGGGGGCTGACAAACTTTTCTGCTTGGACAAAAGCAGAACTGTGATCCCCTCATTCTCAGACTTTGAAGTAGCTAGGATTATAGATGTGAGCCTCCAGTACCTAGCTGGTAGGTCCATTATTTAGTAATTCACACAACAACATGTGACAATCAGAGTCTTCAACCTGGCCTGTGATGTAGCCATAAATAATTGTATCTACTTCCAATTTGGTCTCAAGTCAAATGAGGATGTTTACCATACCACCTAATTAAGACATGAAGGAGATAATTTATTTATATTTTAATTTAAGTAATATAAGTCATTAACTATTCTCAGTCTGACTGAAGGGAATTTTTTTTGTCCATAATTCTTTTATAGTTTCTTATTTAGACCTAAAGATCTTTCCTTTTATTGTAAGATCTTCCTTTTAAATACTTGAAAATGAATATAAATAGATGAATTCAAATAAAAATAAAGCCAATGAGAGTTAATAGGATTTTAATAGGCATTCATTTTCAGTAAAACTGAAATCAGAGTCTCAATGAGGAAAAGCTTTGTTCTCATGAACATAGAGATGTTGGCCACCAGAGGGCTCTCACAATATTAGAAAACATATTACATACATAAGAAAATAAATATAGAAGAAATCATTCCTGATATAGCCTTCTTTGAAGCCCAATTGAAATGAAAGGTCTTAAATGTATAGATTATGAATAAACTTACAAATCAGGATTTCCTTTTAAGAAGAGAAAGAATTAAGAGGAAGTTTAAAATATTATTTATTATTTGGAGAATCTGATCCTGAACCAAATCATTGTTTTATTAACCATTAATTTACCTTTCAGCTAAAGAAAGGGTATATACATTCTCTCTGAGGATTTCTGGCCCTTATTTCTAAAACATCTAGTTTGTACCATGATGTTGTATATGACAAGTGAGAAAACATTGAACACAGGGTTTTGATAGTAAAGCCTCTGAGCCAAGTTAGAGGCTTCTTTATGCTGAGGCAGGATCAGGGTACAGTGCTGTGTTTTGTTTTCATTTTTAAAATCACTCCTTGGGCTTTTATTTTGAGGGAGCTTAGCTTAAGATGCCTCTCTTTCCAAAGGCAAAAAAAAATTAAGCTAAAGACCTGGCCATATGTTTGGTCCTCATGGTGTTTATTTTTCTGAGTTTGATTCAAAGAATGACTATAATAAATAAAATGGAGACAACCATCTGTCCCGCATCAGGCTCTGAAGTGCTGAGGCCAGGGATTTATTGTGAGTTTCTTGTTTGGGCCAGTATTTGTTGGCTCTAGGGGCTAAGCATGCCATCTCTGACTCACAGTGACCAATAGAGACAATAAACAGGCTGTGGTAAGAGCTTTCCTTCTCAGTGCCCTTGATGAGGAATGTGAGAGGGATTTCAGGCTGTCTTGTGGATGAAAATGGTGTCTTCTACTCTATACTTTCAATTGTTTGACATATGTTTTTCCCTTGGACGATTTATAGTGAACAAAACAGTTAAGTTGAACAGCTTGGGGAAATGCTAAGATTTTTCCAGCACTGTTGTATTATTTGAGTTTCTTCTGCACTTGGGCCCAAGTTGCTGATCTGGAGTGGGGCTGTTGGTCTCTACTCTGGGGGGACAGGTGAGCATGTTTCTCTTTGCATCCCCTTTAGAGACATCCTTTTAGGATTCCTAAGAACCTAGAAGAACCTAGCTGAAAAACCCACGTACTGAAACGTTGAATACCCACAATGCCTTGTTTTAAAGACCCAGTGATTCTGCATCTTCCATCCCCACAACCCCAGAGTTCCTGCCATCTATTCTCCAAATGTACAGAATATGTGTGCAGGATATGAACGCACAATGATATCACCGTAATAGGCGTGGCTTTTTGCGGTAGGTGCTAAATTAACAGTGATTACTGATCTCTACAAAATATCAGTGTCTAAAGATAAAAGTTTCAATTAGGCTCCTTATTTTTTGAATACTTTATATTATCTTTTTGTAGGTGTCCAAAGAAATTGCCACTCAATAAAGCGGTTTATGAATACGGTGCATCTTGAATACAGTTTATGAGTACTCAACGGGCTCCTCAAATGTCTCCCATTTTCTGGAGCTTGAAATGACCTGCCTGAGCTGGCTTCAGGCTTCTGATTTTCCCTCGAGTAATGCTGGAGTGGGTGGGAGAAGGTGAGCTGAAGGCCAGACGGTGTCTGGTGCCTGCCGGGTGTGCTTGCTGAGAATCTGGCCTCCACATTGTCTGTTGTGTTCTGTCCCTGGAGAAAAAATAGGACAAGACCTACATTTTCAGATTTTTACAAGTTGAAATGAGAAATAAATCAATTTCCTTCTGAAAGCACTGATGCAGAATGACACAGAAGCTTTGTCATTTCTCAGGCAAAAGGTACAATAAAACTGAAAATACCGTCTTGTGCTGAAGATTGGCAAGTTCAATTCAGTCTTTCTCTTCGGGGAAGGCAGGACTCAAGCTAAAGGTTATTCATAATAAATAGTGTTTCAAGGTCATTAAAATATGGTTCATACTACAATAAATTACTTGGTTGTAAGTTTACTTGGTTGTAAGTATAGTTTTGCCTTCCTCTTGTGTCAAGCATGTCAGGTTATCATTAGCTCCAGAAGGGTCATATTTTGCAACATGTAGACTTTTTCTTGAAAATACATTCCCCCATACTTTCTCATTTGCCCACGCTTTCTCCTACAGCAATATGTGCTTCCTCTTTTCTCTATGAAGAATTCCATAAGTACTTTAGTCTCCTTTTTCAGTAATATTCTTAATTAGTTGTATGAGTGAGTTTCAATTGAATACACCAGTTTGAGTACATGTAGTTCCAAGACTTTTAAGGCAATACATTATAAGTACTTAACAAGTTACATTTTCTCAATGAAACTGGAAATTCTGATGCCAAGTATCATTTGAGATATATAGCATCACTCTCTATCTTTATATGATGATTTCTAAATGCTTTTGTCCATTGATCAAAGTTTATATGTAGTAACAATTCCTTGAAAACTTTATTAACTTGCCTCTCTCCCTCTCTTCCTCTGTCTGCCTTCCTCTCCTCTTCTTTTCTCCCCTCCCATTTTCATCAGGGCTTGACCTAAGATTTTTCCCCTGCTAGGCAGAAACATTGTAATTTTGCCTTGTCTTGTAATTTTGATTTAACGGTCTCTTTTTTGTAAAGAAAGCCAATCCTCATATTTCAGTAAGGGAGTTTAACCATTTACATTTATTGTCAAATATTGTTCTTCTTTTGTTCTTACTGCCTAATATTCATTTTTATGCTTTGAGATTCTAAAAATCCATTTTCATTATTTATATATTTTATTTGTTTATATTTTATTATTATTTTTAAATCTCTTTCTTTGCAGGTTAAAGGAACAAGTTGTAATTGCAATAAACTATTTCCTTCAATGAGACAGCCAGATGTTGCCTGGAGTATTTATTGCTTACTGTGTGTAATAGCTGGTGTCATTTCTCAGTGTTTTTTTTGTGCCAGAGGCTTCCTCTGTGCAATTGTTCTGCAGCCCATTTCTATCCTTTAAGTTTATGATTCCCTATCTCTCTATATATAATTTATGCACAGAGAGACTTCGATTTTATCTAATTAGGAACAGACACTTTTCACTTTTCTCCAGAATGGTATTACCATTGCTATCCATTTCTAAAGGAACAAATGCAGGTGGAATATGCAGAAGGTATTTTCTACTCCCCCACCCCTACGCATCTCCTGAGAGCAGAGTTGTAGAATATCTAGTCTTTCTTTTGCATCATTTCCCTGAAGCACCTAACATGAGGATGTCACACTTTTCCAGTATTTAGTCACCAAATCAAATTTCTCTCACCTATTTTTGATTTCTTTACAGGGTTGATGGAAAAGTTAAAGTCATGAACTTTTGTCATGATCTTACCTATAAATCTGTATGTCTTGTTCATAGATGTTGCCAGAATGCATCCCTGGATATGGTATTAAAGTGAAGCTTCAGCAAATTCTTTATTCAAAGAGCTATATAATCTAATATGATTGACAATTAGAAGGCAGGAGAATTATGGGTACTCTAAATGTAGCCTAAAGTAATCATCCTACTGAAATGTCAATTCTTCTGCATGTTTAAGGTCACTTCCTTCATGTTAATTAGAGGACCGAGGATGACTTCATGCAATTTGTGCTTCATCTGTTATAAGATGCATAATGCTTCCAGGCAGTTTGTCTACCTTTGAAGATGGGTCATATTTTGTGATCCAGATAAAATTTACATTTCTTTCTCTTGTCATAATTTCCTTAATGAGAACTCTAATAAAAGCATCTGAAATCTGATTTGTTCAAATTATGCTCAACACATTCATAGGGGGCCATGGTGATTCCCACTCTCAAAGTCCTTATTTTCTTTTCTGTACTGAACTTAGAAACCCCTAAATGCTTGGCTTTCTATAGACATATATCTTGCAGAGAAAATGAATTTGCATTTTTCTTAGCCTTGGTATATTTGGAATATTAGGGGAGGTAATTGTGCCTCTCCTAATGTAACATTCACTTGTAATATTATAACTACTTAAAATATAAGTTAGATGGGTTTCTTAAAACCATTTAAAAATATTTTTGTGAAGATGTTAAAATGTTTGTGCTTCCTTCAATTTACTGGTATTTTCTCCTTTTCTTACATTTATATCTTACATTTCCAGCTTGGGGAGAAAAGAAGATAAACGTATTTTTTTTCTATAAAGGCCTCCTTTCCTTGCTTATCAAATACTAAACATATCTCATGACATTTCAGCTTTGAAAAGACAAATGCTGTTTTAATCAATGGTGAGATTTTCCTCCCACCTGTCATCTTTCCTTTGCTTCCTTCACCCTTATTTCTTCTATCCAGCTGGCTTCATCTTTTGCAGGTAAACTGTGAATGAACTGAAAGGGGCATTGGAAACATGTGCTCCTGGCCAGACAGGAGTAATTCCATACTGTAACAACTCAGAAACACTCCATTTATTTTCCTTGTTATCATATATACTTTTTTTTGGATCCCAGGGCATTAATGCTTGATGAATCTCAGCATTGAGTTGAAGAAGAAAGTGGTGGTGGGGTGGGGGCAGGAAATAGAGCAAGAAACTAGACATTTAGCTTTAACCTATTGTATCAACTTCTGAACTAGTAACTCTACTTTTCAATTACTTACTTTACATAGCAATACTTATTAGGTTCCATAGGTATCAGTAATTGTGACGGATGTGTTGGGCTGAGTGGAATACTCCCCATGGTAAGGACAGTAGAAGGGATCAGCTGTGAGCATTTTATGGAGGATTACAAGAAAGGTCAGTAGAATGTCACCAAACTTAAGGAAATCTTGAAAGAGAGGCTCTTTTTCTGTCAAACTAGTACCAACTGTTGATCCGTTTGGATTACATCAAGGATGTGGGGTAATTAGGTCACAAGTCATATGTAAAAGGAAGTAGGGATGAAGAACACAAGTGGGAAAAAGGCAAAGAAGGGCCTAAAGGGAAAGTTCTGAGTCATGCAGGGCTTTTCATTCTGGGAAACTCAGAGGAGTTGATGAATAAAAGGAAGCCAGGAAATAGAGATTCTGTTTAGCTTTCCCACAGAGTGCAGTAATTCTAAGGACATCAGAATTCTAGTGTACATTGGAGAAAGCTGCCAAAACAAATGAAAGATGGCACCTAGCCACTCTCTGCTCCACCGCCTTTAGTGTTGGAGGCGGAATAATGCAAGGTTATTATCTCCCTTGCATGAGATATTCATAGTAAGTAGGACATTTTTTTTACTGCACTGGTTAAATATAATATTTTATTTCAGATATAACTTACTTTTGATCAAAGACTTATAATTAAACTTTGACATAATTTTACTGTATCATGATGACACATTTGAATGTGTTAAAAGTATTTTCCTTATACCCTAGAGGTCCTTTCATTTAGCGTCATACTATATGGCCTTATGTATCAAGGTTTTGCTCAATTGCAAATCTCTGCTAGGAGAGCCCAAGGTTTCTACTGATTATGACAAATGAGGGAAACCATTGAGCCTAAGTTCCTTTGAGTCTGGCTTACTTCACTTAATATGATTTTTTTTAAGTCTTTCCATTTCCTAACAAATGGGGCGATGTCGTTCTTTCAAGACATGTGAAAGGGTATCAATGTATGTGAATTAATGCACCTCCTATCTGGCAAATATCATGTAACCCTTCTATTACTTACAATAAAAAATATGAAAAAAAAGAAAAGATGAGGGGTGGGGGTAGGGGGAGGGAAATGGGGACCAAGACATGAGAAAGGGTATCAATGTTTATGAAGTAATGCACCTTCTATATGGTGAATATAATGTAATCTTTATATTAATTACAATAAAAATATATGAAAAAAAGATCATAAGAAAGAAATTAAAAAAATAAAAGTATTTTCCTTATCTAAGAAATTAATGTGTCCAGTACAGAGGTTTATTTCATTGATAAATTTTTGCTCCCATTGAATTACATTCTAAGGAAAAACACTACAGATGAAAATAGTGACCTACAAATGTATTTTAGCAATGTTAACTACAGTTGTAATTTAGCTGTATTAATTAATACATTTAAGTGTTCATGTTTTAAATAATTTGCAAAGGTATTCTCTATTATAGTTTTAACTATATTTGTGCATGTTTTTCTTCATACATGTAGAAATGATCAATTTAAAAAGTTTCTTGTGTTAATAACTCTTTTGTTTGGAGGGGTAAGAATTAGGGAGCAAGAATAATTTTTCCATTCTTGACTTCACTGGAAGTAGATATTTGCACAATTTTATACCATTATCAGGAGGCAGTAATTTATCTATCTCCCTGCAAAGAATTTCTACCACAGAGTTGGGTTGGGTGGCATTGGGGAAAGCCACATATGGTTCAAAGCCTATTAAGGTAATAAGACATTTCCTTTAAAAGAATATGAACCTGACGAATGTAACTATAATCTCTCTATGCATTACCCTAACAATAAAATACAATAAAATGAAAAAAAGAACATGAAATGCATATATGTATGTATACACATACATGACCTTGGGCCAAATTGAACTGGTAAATTGGACAATTTTGTTTTTGATCATTTTCCCCTCCCAAGGAGAGGAATATTGTGTAACATGTATATATTATCTTTTGTGCAATGAATTAAAGGTAACATAATTTTTCATAAAATTGTATGTACGAATATCTAGCAGCTAAGTCAGGAGAAGATCTAATTTAGTGTGAACATAAAAATTGTGTAAATCAAAATTGTAGCATATAGCTCAGGACTGGTGCCAGAACGAGTCGTATGAAGGAACACCTAAAATGTCACGTGCTTAAGCACTGAGATTTCTTCACTATTGCATATTCTCAATGGTAGTATTTTGTCAATAATAATATTTTTATTATACTTTAGATTACTGTGATTTCAGAAGCATGAAGATGAAAGTATATACATTTCAAGCACATTTTTAAAGATAAAATTGAGGGGGATCGGAATGACATTAGTAGCAAAATTATTAAGGAAGTGAAAGGGGAATTTAATTTGATGAATTAGCTTTACAGTAGTGCCACAAAAAACCCATCTCTAACATAAATAGAGTTACAGTCATGTGTCCTTGTGACATGTAGTTTGGTCTGCTGTGGCTAATGCTGTCTGATTGGAAAAAAAAAACCCAACACATTATGGCAGGATAGAAATAGCTTTGGTTACAAAACAACAGGGAACAAAGCAAAGACATAAATTTACTATACCCAGTGCTGTTTTATGACCCTAATAAGTCATCTTTAAATTTGACCTAAAGTTTCTTTAAGAATAAATCATCTTAGTTTTTCCAGCTAGTGCATTTTGATGCATGGAACTTTTGATTCATACAGTAAAAAAGTCTTGACAAGTCATCTAGCCATTTTAACGGTGTGTTACATCATTCTAGTAAAACAAAAAAGAACTGTCATCAAGTTCCAATTTTGCTTAAAAAAATATAGTCAAATGTTCATTTCATTATGAATGTATGCAGTAAAATCAGAAACCCTGCAAGTTTAGATTTATTCTAGAGTGCAGTCATTCTTAATTATTGTATTTTGAAAGTGTCTGCATTTTACTCTCAAGACTTAGCTACATAAAATATGGCAAGCTAGCAGACTGACTGTATAAAATGTAAGTTCCAACAAATAGTATTAATTTTAAGTAAAAATTAATATTATGATATGGATGATAGGCTTCTCTGCCTCATCTCTCATAATGGTGTTTATAATAGTTTACAATATGTTGAAAACAAAGTACTTCATGTTTTATTCCCTGAATAGTTTACTTTTGTCTTTACCTAAATTCAACCTCTTTATTAGTTTAGACTTTTATTGTGCTATGTCCATACCCATTTCATAATTTATCAATCAAACTTACTTGTAGTCACACACATATATTTCATAATTGGAGTACATATTTGGGTAGATCATGTATAACAATAGAATTTGATTATCTTTTTGCTATTTTATTTCTGTTTCTGTCTCTGCTGCCATTTATTTCTTTCTGTCCCTGTATCTCTGTTTCTCTCAATTTTCTGTGTCTCCCAATCTCTGTCTCTGTCTCTTTCTCTCTCTTGCCAGCTTCAAATATTTGATGAAGGTTGTTATTGATTATGAAAGATTGGCAAATTAGGATTTTACTAAACAGAAACAGTATGTGCTTGGTTACATAGGCACGTACTAAGCCTGACAAAGATTCAAACATTAAAATCTAGGGAAGATGAAAGTAATAATAATAATCAATGGCTGAAATGAATTTGTTTTTAACAACAATTTTTGCATGCTCTGATGCTTTGTCATTTGGGCCTTGCTGATAGAAAGGCTGCTCCTGCCAGAAACAGCTAATTCCCAGAGTGGCAAACAACTTTCTCTGGAGAGAGGCTTTGAAATGCAGAAGAATCAGAGTCCAAACCCAGAGCCTACTTCCTATATGAGATTTACAACATTGAAGCCTCCATCTCCCGGACCTAAATCTCTCCAGGGCTTGCTATCATACATGTAGAGATATTTCCCAAAGTCCACTGAAATTCAAACTAGCCAATCCTACACCTGCTGACCTGCCTTGCCTTCTTCTCATGGAAACCATAACACAAACACTGGCCCATTTTCTACTCCCTCCCTCCTAGCTCTTGCTTGGTTTCCCATTTCCCCAGCCTGATATGGCCTGCTTTCTCTTTGGAACCCTAACTACAAACTTTCTCCACCATGGCAACTGTCTCTTTATCTGTTGCCATCATTATAGCTGAAGAATAAAATCCACATTTTTAAGTAAAAGAGATTAACACTTACTCAAAAGGTGACATTTTTATTAATTTTTTATTAAAGAATTTATTAACATTTATTTTTACATCATGTTTCAAATGTTGTGTTTGACAAACAAGTATTCAAGAAAGGATTCTCTATATACAATCTCCAGCACATAGATTTTAGAACATAATTAAAATTAAGTTGTAGGTTTGTATGTCATAAATACATATCAAGATATATAATATAACATTAAAGGGCATCATGGTAAAAACTTTTCAGAAAAATTTCATTAAATCCTCCTGTCACCAGATGCAAGTGAGGGTTAGTTCCTTTAAAAATAGGAACTCTTTCCATAAAAGAAATGCAAATCAAAACAACATTGAGATGCTACCTCACTCCAGTTAGAATGGCCATGATCAAGAAATCTAATAACATCAGATACTGGAGGAGATGTGGCCAGGAGGGATCACTACTATACCGCTGGTGGGAGTGCAAACTCATTCAACCACTATAGAAAGCAGCATGATGGTTCCTCAAAAGTGGTTATAGGGGAGCTCTATGTTTAGTCTTTTGAGGAACCACCATGCTGCACGAGAACTTTTAACTGACAAGACACTATTCTCCCTGTAAAGGTCATGATGTGTACTGTGAAATATCTGAAAAATGGGAATGATGCAAATCACAATGGTTAAAGAAAGCCTCACAAAAATACAAGGGAATGATGTAGCAGAAATGTACATGATTAGTCAGAGATTATAGAAGTAACATTTGTTTATGATTAATAATAGTATAAGCCAAAGAAAACCTAATAACATTTACATTTAGGTAGCTGTATTTAGATTCCATAATTTTGGCAGTCCTCTGAGAAAGAATCATTTATCCAAAATATTTTGTGGCTTCTGATTTTTTTTTACATGAGGCCAAGTCTAGTTTTGAGAACAATTAATTCTAAAAATGCGAATTTAAATATAATTAAACTTTTTGATCAATTCTCCTGATGAAAATCTTCAGTTGAATTTGTGTGTCACAGATAAGTTTTGAAAGTTGGCTTTGAAAATTAGTAGATGTAGTCTTCTCTGTCATAAGTACAGCTCTATCATGTTGATTTCTTATCTTGTACCTACATTAGGTACAAGAATGTCTTGAATGTCAGAAGGAGTTTTGAATCAATAGAACTTAGGAGCAAATCACTTAGTAGAATCACAATTCAAGGGGGGTGGGGAGAGAAAAAGTGGGAGAAAATGTGGAAGGGGTGACACTGTTCGAAAAGAAATGCACTCATTTTCTAACTTAGGTAACTGTAACCCCTCTGTATATAACTTTCACAATAACATTTAAATTAAGCAAATGGAAAATCTGAGATGACACCAGAGTCCCTCTCCCTTTCCTCCCCTCTCCCTCCCCTTCCTTCTCCCTCCCTTCCCTTCTTCTTCCTCTTCTTTTTCACCTATTTGGTGAATTTTCAATCCACTTTTTTTTCTGTATTACTTGTTTGCATTTGTTTTCCATTCTATCTTGTGGGTTGCCTTTCTGTGAATTACAAAAAAATATATATCATGACTTCTATAAGAATAAGACATTTCTTTAAAAAGTCAATATTTACCACATAGCATAACATTGGAATTTCAAAAATATTTATCATGTACTTTATTTCTGTGATGACATTTCATTCTTCTCTTTTTGCAAATGCAATGTAAATATAGAAGATGGGGGTCTTGGCCTTTCATTAGAAATAATTATCCTATTTTCCTTCTCTCCTTATACATGGGGAACTAGAATGGGGAATGTAAGAAACATTTGTAAAACAAAAAAACTGAGGTCATTCAAAGAAGTACCATGAGTTTTTTTTGGAAAGTACAGTATATACATTTCTCCTTTTCTTACTTTCACTGTAACGTTTCAGACATCAGCTTTGTAGTGGGTCTCTTGCCCAAGTTTAATTTACTTTACTTCTTTTCCAGGTGATCTTAAAATTATTCTTTAATCTCATCCACTTTGGCTCCATTTCTGCTGATTCTAGAGTCTATTGAATCATATGAGATGGTACCTTTTTGCCTAACTCACACTAAATATTCTTTATGGTAATAATAATAATAATAATAGCTGTTCTATAGAAGGATTATGTCTAGGATTGCTGTTGTAGGGCAGAGGCAACTCAGGCTTAAACTTCATGAGAGGCTCAATTTCCTAAATGAAAGAGTTAACTCCTAGACCGACTCTCGGTATGCTGTGTCTTTCCATGGCTGTCACTTCATGTGACAGCTATTTCTTTCCTGAGCTCATTCCTGCTGGCAGGTTTCTCTATGCCTGCCATAAGCCTTTGTAAAGAGGGGTGAAAATGCGACAGTATAGAGAATCTTCCTTTTGGCCTCGGGTTTGTAAATTGTAAATTTACTCAGAAAGGGATGAATTACATCCATTATGTTGTTTGTGAGTTCAGCTGTCCTGCTTAGAAGTATATTTTCTCGAATACTAACACAATGGATTTTCTCTTGTTAATAGGGTGCTGAGAAAATTTTGTCAATGAATGAATCAGGGGAGCTGCAAGATCTCTTAACCAAAATTGAGGTAATCATGCTTTTGGCAACTTGTTTTTAGAAGTCAGGATGTTAAAAAAAACTCCGATTATAATCGGATTTTCCTAATTGAATTTTCTTCTCACATTTTTTTTCTTTTTTTTTATTGTAATTAGTAAAAGGGTTACATGATATTTGCCAGATAGATGGTGCATTAATTCACATACATTGAACCCTTTCACATGTCTTGGTACCCGTTTCCCTCCCCCCCCCACACCTCCCACCCGTCTTGGTTTTCCCCCCTTCCCTATCAAATTTCAAATATCCAAATACAAATAAATTCAATATATCAGATAACAAAGTGAGATACTATACCAATATGAGATAACCAAGGGACAGCAAAGGAGATGAGAGACAACATAGTACATTAAGGACAACAATCATTCATTATATGGCTTTTGTTTCACTATCCTGGAGGTCCTTTCAATTAGCTTCACATTATATGTCCTTATGTATCAAGATTTTGCTCTATTGCAAATCTCTGCTAGTAGAGCCCAAGGTTTCTACTGATTATGACGAATGAGGGAAACCATTGAGCCTAAGTTCCTTTGAGTGTGGCTTACTTCACTTAATATGATTTTTTCTAAGTCTTTCCATTTCCTAACAAATGGGGCGATGTCATTCTTTCTGACAGCAGCATAGAATTCCATTGTGTACAAATACCACAACTTGTTGATCCACTCATCAACTGAGGAACATCTAGGTTGGTTCCATATCTTTGCTATGGTAAATAGTGCTGCAATGAACATTGTTGTGCTAGTGGGTTTAGTATGTCCTTGTTTCTGGGTGGTTGGGTAAATGCCAAGTAGTGGAATTGCTAGGTCATAGGGGAGTTCTATGTTTAGCCTTTTGAGGCACTGCCACACTGCTTTCCATAGTGTTTGCACTCCCACCAACAGTGTAGTAGTGATCCCTCCTGGCCACATCCCCTCCAGCATCTGTTGTCATTCGTTTTCCTGATCCTGGCCATTCTAGCTGGAGTGAGGTGGAATCTTAGAGTTGTTTTGATTTGCATTTCTTTTATGACCAGAGATGAATTGAATTTTCTTCTCACATTTTGATAAGTATATAGCAGACTCAATGAGTTATTTTTAATTGGATATTTCCTGCTATTAGGTTGATCTAACTAGAGTTACATTAAGATTACTTTCTAACAATTTCATACAAATAGTTGAAAATTCTGGTCAGTTTTATTTGAGGCTAATCTCTTTAATAAAAATATTGAAGAGCAGATACATAAGGCCATATAGGATGAGGCTAAATGAAAGGACCTCCAGGATATAGAAACAAAAGCCATATAATGAGTGATTGTTGACCTTAATGTACTATGTTATCTCTCATCTCTTTTGCTGTCCCTTGGTTATCTCATATTGTTACAATATCTTACCTTGTTATCTGATATATTGTACATATGTTTATCTGATTATTTGAAATCAGATAGGGAAGGGAGGAAAACAAGATGAGGGGTGGGTGGGGGAGGGAAATGGGGACCAAAACATGAAAAAGGGTATCAATGTATGTAAAGTAATGCACCTTCTATCTGGTGAATATAATGTAACCCTTGTATTAATTACAATAAAATTATATGAAAAAAACCACAAAAAATATTGAGGTGCCATTCCAAGCCAGGCAGTTGTTTAAAGCACACTTAAAATGTGATGCTGAAGCTGTTTTGTTTTTTCCATGGACTAGTTCAATGCATTTACTGATAGAAGATAAAAACAATCTCTCCAAAAAGCTTGTTTTTATTTTTGCTCTTGTAATTATAGCATCCAAGAAAATACTTATTTTCTACCCAAACCACCATTCACTGAAGGTACAATCTCTAGCTTCAATACTTCAGCTCAACTCCCCATGTGTATACCCAGCCAGGTTGTCACCTAAAATGATTTTTAACTTGGCTTGCAATTATAGCACTGAGATGATTTCTTAATTACTTGAAGTTCAGATTTTCAGTAGTCACAGAAATGAATTTTTTGACTATTATTAAACTCAGTTTTTATTCTCTCCTATGCATCGAAACAGTGTTCAGATTTCATAGCTCTTTTAGTTTCCGTTGTCTACTTTGAGAAAAGCCATCTCTAGAAGCCTAGAACTTGTTTCAACTCAGTGTCTTCTTTATAGGGAACACTGTAAAGTTGGAACTAGTGTTCCAGTATAACAAAATTTCCCTTGAAAAGAACTCACTAGCAATGACTACACCATTTAATTAATTAATTAATTAATTAATCAAATATGGTTATTTTTAAAATAAAAAGTCAATGGTTTATAGGGCTTCTCAAAGCTGACAAACAAGGTAGATATTCAGTATGTGACCTCAAGACCACTCAACCCAACTTCTATGTCACTTGCAACAATTTCTTTTTGTCTTGTGCCATGTTTATAATGCCATGTTTATAATGTTGAGAGGAAAAATGAATGCTGCAGTTACAGCTCAGCAGTAGAGTGCTTATTCATGGCCTGAAGTTAAACAGTACCACAAATTTAAAAACAAACAATAAACTACTATTACAGGGGAAGACTACAGAGTTTACTTAGAAGAAGAGAGCTTTCCAATCTCCAGCTTTCTAATTTGACCTGAATTTCTTTTCCCCATGTGGATGCTTTGTTTTTCCATGTGGAAGTTTCTGTCAGATGAGACTGTGACATGGACATATATAGTATATCTGCCAACCTTTCCACTCCCACACTTATGGAAGAAATATCTAAGTTTCTGTAACACTAATGGTGGTTTCAGAACCTTTCCAGCATTGTACCTTATGTTAATCAGAGTTAACATGGTGACTCATAGGCAAACCAAACTTTCTCTCCCTTTATTGCAGTGGTCAGCACATAGGCCAGAAGAGTACATAGAGGTCTGTTTAAGTCAGATGACTTAGCACAATGGACAATAGCTGGGCTAGTTGGATCGCACTTGTCTTCTTAGCTCCCAGGAAGCTGAGTGCTACAGGATTTCAGTTAGAAGCCATCACAAAACATCACCAATTAACTAGCAAAACACTTAGACTGTCAGAATGACTCAGTTGGTAGAACACCTGGAAAAAGCCAACTAAAGACAGATCTCATCACAGAATTACATCAGTTTTGAAGATTGGGTTCTAGAATGTCCATCAGTCTGTGACTTTTAAATATGAAAGCATATCTTTAATATATTAGTTTTACTGTAGAACATTGATTTGTTGTGGCTTAGGAATGAATTATGAAGTACCTGTAGACTGTTGATGTTAGTGGACATGTAACATTTTTGCCCTTTATAAATGGAGGCCCATTAAGTAAAAGAATTCAGTTTTTTTTGTCAGTCATGGAATTTGAACTCTGGGCCTGGGTGCTCTCCCTGAGTTCTTCAGCTCAACGCCAGTGCTCTATCCCTTGAGCTACAGCACCACTTCCAATTTTCTGGTGGTTAACTGGAGATTAGTCTCACAGACTTTTGTATCTGGCTGGCTTTGAACCTCGATCCTCAGAGCTCAGCCTTCTGAGTAGCTAGGGTTATACGTGTGAGCCACTGCGCCTGGCTTTAATTCATAATTGTAGTGTGATTTTATGTGTGTTTGGAAGAATAATGAAGGAGAATGAGCTCTTTTTTTAGAAGCTTCCTAGGATAACATATATCTCAGCATCCAGTATCTAGATGCACCTGATAGGTACCAATGGATTCCAACAAATAGAGATATATGTGAATGATTTTCAACATTTTGTCCTCTACACATAACTGCCTAGTTATTGTCATCTTACTGTTAGCATTGCTGTATTTGGCTTGTGGTAAAAAGGATGGTAGCTACTGTGAGAAGTTTTATGGTTGTGCACTAATGTCTCAAGGTATCTATGACTGTTTCCTTAGGTGTAAAATGATGATAATGATGCCTGAAAATTATGTCTTTTTTGCAGAAGATGCATATGTAGGTGGGGGAAGATTCTCTATAATGATTCATTTGGAAATACCTAAAAAGAATAAAGCATTTTTGTTCAAACAGACAACATGATAATAGAGTTTAACTTGATAGTGGCCCTCTTTACATTATAACTTAGAGTTTTCTATTTTTCTAAAAATTTTATTTATTTACTTGCCAGGGCCTGAACACTGTCTTTGGTTTTCTTTAATTATTAGATGCGCTCGTCTTTAAACAATGATGTGAAATAGTTAAGAGATGCTACAAGGAAAGTTTCAGTGTTTTCCTTTATGTAACTATCTCCTAAATCATTGGCTTTGCAAAAATATTTTCCTGTAAGGAAGAGTTCTTGAAGACCTGTATCATTTCACCTAAGATTGATTAACCTTTACAAATCAACTCTGTGCTACTGCTAAGGCCATCGATATGTTAATGAAGAAGAATATCCACTAATTTTGTACCCCTTCCTATATCTAATGTATATTATTAGATGTAGATGATTTCAAGTGAATATTATGTCACATTATATGACCATTCTGTGCTATATTATACAATTACATATTGTTTTATACTCTTTCAGAGGACAGAAATATGGGAAGACTGATTAAGTTGATGATGCTAACACAGTTTTCTACCTTTTGTCACCCTACACAGAGAGTGCAACATCCTCATGAGTGTCCGTCCTGTGGGGGCTTTGGATTTCTTCCTTGCTCTATGTGCCATGGGAGCAAGATGTCAGTATTTCGAAACTGCTTTACAGACTCTTTCAAAGCCCTGAAGTGCACAGCCTGCAATGAGAATGGTCTTCAGCGCTGTAAGAACTGCACTGGTTAGTCAGGGGCTCTATCTAGGTAAATTCTCATTGTATTAACTAACACCTGAAATGTGATTTATACTTTTTTTTAAAAAAAAGAAAACAAAGTCATGTTTTTGAATCAATCAATAAAATTTGTATATTATAAAGCCCATGTCTGAATTTTTGTTGAGATCAGGTTGAGATCTATTAATGAATACTCCTACACCAATGGCGATAAGCCAAGTCCTGTGCTTAACACACCATTCCAAGACATCCAGAGACGGCATCTTTCAGTACCATTGGTCTTCCAAAGCAAAGCCAAAATGATATCTAATTGTGTCTTTTGGTCTATTGCAGTGTTGTCCATTGTCTTAGATGAGTTAGTGAAAGTCCCTGGACGCAGAACATGTTTCTAAGCACACATCAGCTACAGGGAAGTTTGCTCAAGATCATGAGAAAGAACATAAGCATGTTTTCAATTGGGTGGTAGGTATTTTAATTTGATGTGTGGGGTTAATTAGAACACATAGAAAAGTATAGTGGTAAATACTCAATAAATTTCATAATTAAAACAAAGACAATGAGTTAGAAATATATCTTTTGATTGATCAGATAAGGAAATGAACTAACATGTGCCAACTATCTTCTTTGTGGTTGTATTTAGAAGGCATTTCATTTATTCTTTATAGTACTCTATAACTTTATACATGAAGAAACTGATTCAGAGTTAATTTTCCAAAGTCTTAACAGTTATATTAATTAGCTTACTTCTTCGGTATCCATGTGAACTGCCTTCATTTCCGGTAGAAAGTGGGCAATTAGTCAAGCAAATGACAAACTAACTCCAAGATACACATCTACATAAGGAAATGAAAAATGTGTCCTGAGTACCTATACTTTCAAAACTTGAGGTGCATCTTCCTGTAATAACATAGATTTCAAAAGGTAAGCAAGGTTACTAGTTGGTAAAGTTGCATGTTATTGGCATATTGATTGGAGGTTTGTCTAGTCTTTCATAAACAAGCATCTCACAGTAAAAAAAACACAATCTGGGCTTTAAAAATGGAGTGAACATTAAATGGATTCTTTTAGAAATAAAGATATGGATATGCATATCATACTCTTATTTTCTTTCAATCTTTTCTCCTGAATTTTTAAAGTTTCCTCATTCACAATTAATTTTTTTTTAGTGGTAATGACTCCTTTATTATTGAATTATACTGAAAGTGTGCATCTACGATTAGTCAGGAAAAAATGTTTTGCATTTACATCAAGAACACATTTACTCTAATGAAATAAAACAAACACCGACAAAAGATCAAGAACATGTTTTAAAAAAGTGACTACATGTTTTACCTGGTCCTACTTTGCTATTTTGGACCATACTTTTCCTATCAGAGAACTGACTTTGCATACATGTTAAGTCTGATTTATTTCGTCACATTTTTAAAAATTAAATGGAGTATTTTTTTTACAATTTCTAATTATAAGCAAAGACTGAAAACAATATCAGAGAAAAAGTTTGAAAACAAAGTAAGAACAGATAGCTTTGATCTCATATTGGAGTAAAACATGGCCCCTTTGTGGCTTATCTTAAAGAGACAGTTACTCAGAGAGGTAGCACTTCAGACTGGGACTGAGTTTTCTGCTGTCTGAAGGACTAGACCCTACAAGTACTCCTAGTCTCAACTGCAAAAGATAAGTGAAACTGCCTAGAAAATATCTAAAAAGCTAAGTATCAGATAACGCTAATTCAAATAAAATTAATATGCTAGTCTGAATATATATTTTCAAGCTCCCTTTTAAAATTTTCCTTTTTTTTTGGATGACATTAAAAAATAGCTTACCTTTTTAGTGTGCTGTATGGTCAATAACTGTAAAGTTTAAAATTTGTATGTTTCCCTTGATTCTACTGAAATTATAATTAAATAAGACTCTTATTTACCTAATCAACATACATGAGGTAAGTTTAAGCTAAAAAAAATTCAACCACAAAGATAACCACTTGAAGATTACATAAAATCAAAATGCCCACAGGACATATTCAAAGTTTACAGCTTTAAGTATTAAGTATTAAGGTAATTATATGTAATTTAAAAGCAAATTTTTGTGCCTTAAAATCAAATTATATTAAAAAAGGGAAAAATAACATGGCAGAATTTGGTTTTGGTAATAGAAGACAATGTAACAATAAATTCAAATGGAACAGGAGAGTAGTGTTTCAAATTCTAACTTCTAAACAAACACACCTACACATAAATTGAATAAAAAGTAAAAAATTGCAATCAGGTTATAGCCAGCTTTCACCCTTCTAAATCATGTACAACCAACTAATAGTTCTCTATATATTGTTGCCTTAAAGATTCTTGTTAAAATCTAACTGTGTTAATGGGTCTTACTAAAGTAGGACTTCCATGATACTAGATATCATTTAGAAAGTAAGATAGGGCTACATCACCACCATTACTATTAAGAAAAGTCACAGAAGAGATTATTGCTGTGCTTTATCAATACCATCAAATTTTGCCGCAGTTATAAAAAGTACAACCAAGTTACCTTTTCTCTTACTGAATTTTATGTTTTACATGTCTGTAATATTTTTATTCAGTAGAGCATTTTAAAATCTTTTCTGTAGCAGTGACAAGAATTTAAAATGTGTAGCTTCACATTGTACTCTCATGTTTGGTGCTCTTGTTTTTCAAATACACAGAGGAATTTATTTTCCCAAATATGAAATAGGATGTCCACATTGAAAAAATAAAGCCTACAAAAAAGTTTCAGAGTGGGGCCGGGAGTTTGGCCTAGTAGTAGAGTGCTTGCCTAGCATGCATGAAGACCCGGGTTCGATTCCTCGGTACCACATACTTAGAAAAAAGCCGGAAGTCGTAGTGAAGCGCAAGTGGTAGAGCTCTATCCTTGAGAAAGTCCAAGGACAGTGCTCAGGCCCTGAGCTCAAGCCCAGGACTGGCAAAAAAAAAAAAACAAAACTTTCAGAGCTAAAGAAGAGTATTCATATGGCACAATGTGATCTCCTACTAGTCCAAAGGATTAAGTTGAAGTCCACTTATATATCTTGTTTACTTTTCAATGGAAAACTAAACTTACTGAGGTGAAATCACATTATTTTTAGTTCTGTCAGTGAACAAGTATACACAAATGTTTTTCTATATAGTTATTAAAAATAGGAGACCAAGTTGAATATGCCAAAATGATACCATTCAATTAGATGTTTTAGACTCATCAAGAAGAAAATTAGAGAAGGGATTTCCTTGGTTGGTTTCCATAACTTGATAGACCAAAAACAAACAAACGAAAACCTGCCACAGTAACAAACAGTAACATTTTTATCCCCATGGGAATGGAGCGTCCCTTTTTTGTCTTTTCTGATTTGACATCTGCCAAGGGAGCATACTTAGGAACACATTTGGATGAGAAAGATTCTTCCATCCTGAAATTGCTGAGTTCTAATGGCCGGCCTGCAGCCCCTTTTATTGGTCTGCGACAACTAGCCCTAATTCCTGTAGATGTAGATGCTTCATAGGGGAACATTTCCTTAAGAATACCCCTTTCTATTCTTCTTTCCTCTGATTTTTTCTCCCACTTATAACGAGTCTGCAAATGCATCGGCTATTCTTGTTTTCAATGGGCCTGAACAGTTTCTTTTTCCTTCTCCCAGGCCCTTCTGTCTGGGCTGGCGGCACTGATGCGCATCCTCAGGTTGGCGCTGGGCGTCCATGGCTCTCCCTGCTGCCTGTCGACAGGCTTTACTGGAGTAATAGGATTTCTTTCGTGGGGGGGGCCGTGAATCACCGGTTTTTATCCTCCCCCACCCCCCACCGCCAATCCACCCAGCGCGATTACAACCTCACAATTAATTTGAGGGCATATTTTTAGTAATCAACGTCATGGGACAATTTCTAAGGCATTAAACATAGTTCTAGCATAAACAGTTTTCTCTTGACTATTTTGTAAATGTTTTGCTAGTCCCGGGGGCTTGTACTCAGGGCCTGAGCACCGTCCTTGGGCTTTCTCAAGGCTAAAGCTCTACCACTGCAGCCACGGCACCACTTCTGGCTTTTTCTACGTATGTGGTACAGAGGAACCGAAACCGGGTCTTCATGCTTGCTAGGCATGCACTCTAGCACTAGGCCAAACTCCTGGCCCTTATTCTTGTCTTTTGTGCTTTTGCCAATCTATGGGATATTTAGTTACAACAAATGATTACATTTAACTAAAATTATGTTACTTAAATGTATAATGCAATTATACATCACCAATGAGTAAATATAAGTGACTCTTCAGATAAGTAATTGTCAGCCAGCAGAAATGTACAGGCAGACAAGAGCGATTTTCTTGGTTATAAGCATTCAGCTATCCAGAAGTATCCAGAAGGAGCACATTATGGAAGGGAAAGTATCATCTGCCAACCCTGAAGAAAGATGAAGTAAAAGATGGCCAACAAAATTTCAACTGTAATGTGTGGGCAGGCATTGTGGGCATTGGGCTCAGGGTGATTCAGTAGCTGGGATAATTCATGTAATACAGGCAATGTTTGACTGGAGAATCAGTTACCTAGGGAAATACACATCTTTTTTTTTCCCCCAAGGGTGAAACAGTTCCTGACTTTCCTACTTAGAATCAACATTTCTGTGTATGCAGCTGTGGGAATCTGTCATGGATGGATCCCTAATTGAGGCCACTCTTCTCTGGGACTCCTTTGACAGGCTATGCTTGGTCATTCAACTCACTGAAAAAAAATCACCTGTAGGGAAATAGCTGATACACAAAGGGCAACTATTCTAGGAGAAGCGTCAGTGCCCATTTTGATAGAAACTTTGCCTTGTGTCTATTTTATACCTGGAAAACGTATTCATTAGTCCTAGATCAGAACACAGTGAGTACACTGGACTATTGCAAATGTGACAGGTGAAAAAATGTGAAATGTGGTGGCCAGGTGACTTTGAAGGAAAATATTGCTTTTGTAGAAGAATGTGAGATGACCTCAAAGCATTGCTTATATGGAGTAAATTAGATCCTACTGTCAGTGCTAATCAATATCTAGTAAAGAATCCATATTGATTCCCTGAAGTGCATATGCCTTCATTAAAATTCTATGTCCTTAAGCTGTTAATATTCCCTCCACTCAGTTTACTAGTGCTTTGTCACTTCTCTCCACACATTGTTAAAAGAATATTGTTGTGAAAGATACCAGTGTGTCCAAAATACAGGTACACTGATCAGTTCACTAGAAAAATGCTTATGTAATTTGCATGATAGGATAATATCAACACACTGCAATGAATGAACAATGTCAAATCTAGTAAATAAGAATGGTCTCTTATATTTCTTTCTCTCATCTTTCTGTTTGCATCTCTCCTTATCTTTCCATATGATAAACTTAGCTGTGTCGTGAAGCCTGAAGATTCTAGAAGCATTGGGACAAAAACTAAAAGATGTTTCTTGGAAGACCACATGGCATGGGAATGCTCTGAAGTTTACAAATTTGGCTTTGACTGTTATATTTCTGTTCTGAGCTTCCTGTCTTCTATAGAGTTCACCTGGACACTGAACTGGCAGGAATGTTTCCTGTCACATTCTGTTTTCTGGCTAGGAAATAGCACCGAAAACTCTATTGTTAGAAAAGAGAAATATAATCTCTCTCTCTCTCTCTCTCTTTCTCTCTCTCTCTCTCTCTCTCTCTCTCTCTCTCTCTTTAACTAGTGGTAGTTCTTTTCCTTACATCTCTTCTCACTGTTTTCTTTTTCTGTTTGCAGATGTAAGGAATGAGATTTTTGAGTTTCTATAAGAGAAGTACAGGGGCTGCATTGCCTAGTGGTAGAGTGCTTGCTAGCATGCATGAAGCTCTGGGTTGGATTCCTCAGTACCACATACATAGAAAAAGCCAGACGTGATACTGTGACTCCAGTGTTAGATCTCTAGCCTTGAGAAAGCCCAAGGATAGTGCTCAGACCCTGAGGTCAAGCCCCAGGACTGGCAAAAAACCAAACCAAAAAAAAAAGTCACAGCATGTTGTAAAACATTTGACACAAATGGTGTCAGGCTGGTTATCAGATGTCTGGTAGGAACACTGAGTGTTACAGGATGCTTAAAGGAACACATCACATGAGTGGAATGCCTTCTAGGACATAGGTGGAAGTGATCTCTTCAATAATAGCTAGATTTTCTATGGGAAGGTAATGGGCATCAAGATATGCGGAACAAGTGGATATCAAAATGCTTTGTTTAGTGGCTGGTAGATACCAGCATTCATTCCTTCATCAAAAATGCAAAAGTTGGGGCCAGGAGTTTGGCCTAGTGGTAGAGTGCTTGCCTAGCATGCACAAAGACCCGGGTTTGATTCCTTAGTACCACATACATAGAAAAGCCAGAAGTGGTGCTGTGACTCAAGTGGTAGAGCTCTAGCCTTGAGGAAAGCCCAAGGACAGTGCTCAGGCCTTGAATTCTGTCCCCAGGACTGACAAAAAATGCCAAAGAGGATGGAGATAGTGGTTCACTGGGATTGGGGCATAGGATCTGGATTCTAATGCTTACATCACTCCTAGTTCATCATCTGGCATCACTAGACAAGGCATATTAGGTAAATGTGCCTTCATTTTCTTATTTGTAATGTGAGGATCTAATTGGATTTCTGAGATGATTGTAAATATGTATATATATGTACGATTACATATGTACATACACATACATGTACACATAATTTAAGTGCGTGTTTCAGCATGTGGCTTATAGAGTTCTGAGATAGTTTGGGACTAGCAGGTGAAAAACTGGGGAGGTACAGAAATTTGTATTCACCATATAAATGGTGATGGTATTGACAGTCAAGTTACTTTTTTCCATGAAGCATGTTTGGAACCAAGAAAACTATTAGATGAAGTAAAGGAGTTGGGAAGGAAGTGATGGTATTTTTCCTGGCCTGAACAAGGTAGAGAATACTGGAAATTTGTGTTCCTTCTTTACCCTATGTGAGATAGCACATCCTTGAAAGTCTGCTTTGTTTTAATGTTAACCCTGTTCTGCAGTCAGAAAATGAGCTTAGAAACCTGTCACTTAAAACTACAGAAGGGCCAAATCAATACGATACAATGACTGTTGGGTGTGAAATTCTCTAGAAAGATTTTCAGCAGAAACCTTTGATAATTATGATTCTCTCATCATCCATATATCAATAATTAGCTGTAAACTCTACTTCATCCCATTGGCCAATTCTAGCCAAGAGCACAACAAAACTGTTACAAATATATCGATGGATAAAATTCATAGTTGAAGCCTCTGGTTTCAAAGTAGGGGGAAAACCCCCCACAGGATTTTAACAGCAGGATTTCCAGGAGCATGCAAATTGGAGCTGGGTGGACCACTGAAGTGTGAATGAAAGACTTTCCTGCCTTTGGCTTTCTCATTGGAAGCTCTTGCTTGGCTGTGCACAAACTCTCCAAATCCATTCACCCAGTATCGAATTTCCTGCAAACACTGCTGCCCCATCGAGCCGCACCCCTAATGCTTTATTCATTTGATTTGATTTATTTATACTGTGTCTATTTCCCTCACTGCTCTGATGTGAATTTAATACAAATTCAATATCCAAAGCAAATCTAGCAGCCCAAACTGGGTTTAACGAAAGCCAAGATTTAAAAGTATGGAAAGATGAGTCCTGTTTATGCTTATGAAACGCTATCAACAGGAAGTTCTGGAGATCCCAGAAGAGTTCTAAAAGTAAAGACTTTGTTTTATTTGTTTTCTCTTTCCTACCCCCAAACCTTTAGAGAACACAATCAAGTTCTCACATTCAGTCACATCCAGTATAGAAGTGTGGAAGAGAAAGGCATCCATTTTGAATGTTTCTACTTCCTAATAACCAGACATTATTATTTAAGACAAGTTTATAACTATTGTCATGCTTCATTCTCTAAAGATTCTGGATATTTGTGGGGGGAAAATGACTAGCTAAAAATGCGGGGGGGGGGTGAAGGACCAGACTTCACATATTAATAGAAGCAAAAGTTGAGGTGAAAGTAAACTACAGATAAGCCTTGAAGATAATGTCAGTGTGGTTAAGAGAACAGAACATGTTCATTACAGCATATGAAAAATAGGCAGATAGTTTAGAGAGACAGTTTAGATACTATTTATATCAGCCATGGATGAATCAAGAACAGAAATCATTCATGTGTCTAGGCCAAAGTGTTTAATATATTAAATAAGAGGCATATACTTCTTAGAAGAGCTGAGGTCACAGTACTTGAAATAGTACTTAGCTTGGAACATCAAACAATGGATCTCAAGACTTCATTAGGAAGCTTCTTACATGCTTAGTCAACTGTTTTGTTTTGTATTTATTTGTAGTGCTGGGGATCAAAGCCAGGGACTTGTGCATATTAGAAAAGTTGGAGATTCTGACCTAACTTGGGATTGCTGAGTCTCATTTGGCTGCAACTACTTTTGGAATAAAGAGGTTACTTCTCTTTTATCCTACAAAAGTTATGCAGAAGTCTCTTCTGGGAAAACTCTAAGATACGGTTGTGTAAGGAAGAGGATTATGGGTCTTTCTTTGTAGCTATAGATCACACCTAAGAAGTGAGTAGCAGTCAGAGTTGAAGTAATCTCTTTAGGCTAGTTACTTGAAGATAGGAACATGGAAGTACATGAGAAAACACTGGCAAAGCAGACATTGGGAGTAGAAAATAGGACATCCAATTCACAAAGTGTGTGATAACATGTTAAGGTGAACATTTAGATTTTTTTTTCATATATATTTTATTGTAATTAATAGAAGGGCTACATGATATTTGCCAGATAGAAGGTGCATTAATTCACATACATTGAAACCCTTTCACATGTCTTGGTCCCCATTTCCTTCCCCTCTCCCCCACCCCTCATCTTGTTTCCCCCCCTTCCCTATCCAATTTCAAATAACCAAATACAAATATATCCCATATATCAGGTAACAAAGTGAGATACTGTAACAATATGAGATAACCAAGGGACAGCAAAAGAGATGAGAGATAACATAGTACCTTAAGAACAATAATAACTCATTATATGGCTTATGTTTCTATATCCTAGAGATCCTTTCATTTACTGTCATACTATATGGCCTTTTGTATCAAGGTTTTGCTCTATTGCAAATCTCTGCTAGGAGAGGCCAAGGTTTCTACTGATTATGACAAATGAGGGAAACCATTGAGCCTAAGTTCCTTTGAGTCTGGCTTACTTCACTTAATATGATTTTTTCTAAGTCTTTCCATTTCCTAACAAATGGGGCAATGTCATTCCTTCTGACAGCAGCATAGAATTCCATTGTGTACAAATACCACATCTTGTTGATCCACTCATCAACTGAGGGATATCTAGGTTGGTTCCATATCTTTGCTATGGTAAATAGTGCTGCAATGAACATTGCTGTGCTAGTGGATTTAGTATGTCCTTGTTTCTGGATGATTGGGTAAATGCCAAGTAGTGGAATTGCTGGGTCATAGGGGAGCTCTATGTTTAGTCTTCTGAGGAACTGCCATACTGCTTTCCATAGTGGTTGAATGAGTTTGCACTCCCACCAACAATGTAGTAGTGATCCATCCTGGCCACATCCCCTCCAGCATCTGTTGTTATTAGTTTTCTTGATCCTGGCCATTCTAACTGGAGTGAGGTGGAATCTTAGAGTTGTTTTGATTTGCATTTCTTTTATGACCAGAGATGGTGAGCATTTCTTCTGTGTCTACAGGCCATTTTTGTTTCTTCTTCAGAGAAGACTCTCTTTAAGTCTTTGGCCCATCTTTTAATGGGATGGTTGTTACTTTGGAGATTAGTTTTGGATTGATTCAATTTTTTGAGCTGTTAATATATTTTAGATATGAGGCCTTTGTCTGTTGTATGGTTGGTGAAGATCTTCTCCCACTCTGTAGGCTTCCTAATTAAATTACTAGCTATGTCCTTTGCCATACAAAAGCTCTGCAGTTTAATGCAGGCCCACTTATCTAGCCTTTCTCTGATTTGTTGTGATTCTTGGTCCTTACTGAGAAAGTTTCAATCTGTACCAAGGAGGCCTAGTGTATTTCCTATTCCTTCTTGTAAAGTTTTCAGTGTGTAGCTTTTGCCTCGAGGTCTTTGATCCACTTGGAGTTAATTCTAGTGCAGGGTGACAAAGAAGGATGCAACTTTAGTTTTCTGCAGGTGCTTAACCAGTTCTGCCAGTACAACTTGTTGGAGAGGCTATCTTTCTTCCATTCTATTTTTTGGCTCCCTTGTCAAAGATTAGGTGGCCATAGGTCTGTGGTTTAGTATCTGGGACCTCAGTTCTATTCCATTGGCTTCAGGTCTGTTCTTGTGCCAGTACCAAGCTGTTTTGATAATTATAGCTCTGTAATAGAGTCTAAAGTTTGGTATTGAAATTCCTCCTGTGCTCTTCTATCTGCTGAGAAGTGTTTTTGTTATACGGGGACTTTTATTATTCCTTATAAACTTTTGGATTGCCTCTTCTATTTCTTTAAAGAATGACATTGGGATATTGATGGGTATTGAGTTGAATTTGTTGAATTTGGCAAGGTTGTCATTTTCACGATATTGATTCTTCCAATCCAGGAGCATAGGAGGTTTTTCCATTTCCTCAGTTCTGCTTTAATTTCCTTTTTCAGGGTTTTAAAGTTTTCATCCAAAAGGTCCTTTACATTCTTAGTTAAGCTAATTCCTAGGTACTTTATTTTCTTTGAGGTTATTGCAGAAGGAGTTGCTTTCCTGATTGTTGCCTCATTCCTCTCACTGTTGGAGTAGAGCAAGGCAGTTGACTTTTGAGGGTTAATTTTATACCCTGCTACCCTTCCAAAGTTTTGAATCAGCTCAAGGAGCTTGGGAGTGGAGTCTATAGGATTCTTTAAATACAGAATCATGTCATCTGCAAAGAGGGAAACTTTTTCTTCCTCTTTCCCTATTTGGATCCCCTTTATGTTTGCTTCTTGCCTTATTGAACTGGCTAGGAATTCTAATGCTATGTTAAAGAGGAGTGGAGAGAGTGGGCATTCTTGTCTCGTTCCTGATTTTAGAGGGAATGGCTTTAGCTTTTTGACATTAAGAATAATACTAGCTGTGGGTTTGTCATACACAGCCTTTATTATATTGAGGAATGTTCCATGGATTCCTAGTTTCTCTACAGCTTTTAACATAAAGGGGTGTTGGATCTTGTCAAATGCCTTTTCTGCATCTATTGAGAAAATCACGTGATTTTTGTCCTTACTCCTGTTGATGTGGTGAATTATATTAATTGATTTGCGTATGTTGAACCAGCTTTGCCTCTCAGTGATGAATCCTGTTTGATCACAGTGTATAATTTTTTTGATGAGTTATTGTTGACTGTTGGCCAGTATTTTGTTGAGAAGTTTTGCATCGATGTTCATCAAAGAAATAGGTCTATAGTTCTCTTTCTTTGATGAATCTCTCTCAGGTTTGGGGATGAGGTGAACATTTAGATCTTACAGACCAGAGAATTCCAGCAGTTTCACTTGTTGTTATTTGCCATTCCTATTGCAAATAAACAAATAAAAATGTATACAATATGCCAGGGAACCAAGTCAGATACAGTGACAATATGAGATTAACCAAAGGGCAAAAAAAAGAAAAGAAATAACATTTTACATTAAGAACAATAATAACACAAGACAAAGCTCTTGTTTCTATATCCTAGAGATCCTTTCATTTAGTCTCATCCTATATGACGTTATGTATCTAGGTTTTGCACTATTGTAATCCTCTGCTAGGAGAGTCCTTGATGTGCACTAATTGTTACAAATGAAGGAACCATTGAGCCTTTGTTCCTTTGGGTCTGGATTACTTCATTTACTATGATTTTTTTCCAAGTCTTTTCATTTCCTTACAAATGGGAGGATGTTGTTCTTCTAATGGCAGCATAGAATTCCATTGTGTGTAAGTAGCACATCTTGATCCAATGATCTACTGAGGGATATCTGGGTTGGTTCCATGTCTTTGCTATGGTAAACAGTGCCAGAATAAAATATTGTAATTGGTGTTGAAAAATGTGTTAGCAATGGCAGATTTTTTAAGTAAGCTTAAATTTGGCAAAAGATCATTCATTTTAATTGGTTTTTGTATAAGGTAAGAGAAAGACACATGAAAGTGGCATGAGAGTGGGACAAGGTTTTACTAAAAATATTAAGAAGCACATTATTGTTAATATTTGTTTCATCAATTTTGTGAGAGCAAAATACAACAATCACTCATGCATTATTTCTAGACATTGCTCTTATATTATTGCAGTAAAGCTAATTTTAGTCACTTAAGCCAAGACACAAAATGTGACCACGATAGCATTCAATAAGAAACACTTATGGCCTAAATAATTCAGGCAGCAGAATAATTTATATTGCTTAGTTTCCTTTAAATAATTTAGAAGTTGTACGTAAGGGCACTGAATAATCCACCCATGAATTGAGGAATAAATTTATACTGTATAAATTTTTTGATATTTAAATCTTAGAGGACTTTTATATTCCAGCATAAGATACCTAAAAAGGAAATTATACTTGAAGGTATAGTCACGTCTAGAAATACCAACTCTTAGCAGATAATTAGTTATCCTTGAAGGAATAATCAGCAAATAATTTTAAGATTATATTCCTACACAAGACTCGGTTGGAGGGAAGTTTTATAGATATTTTTGGCTAAGGTCACATAAATCATTTTTCTTTTTCAGACACCATAGATTTCTTTTCTTATGAAGGACCATTGTTTCTTTGACTTTTGGATATATTGCTCTTAAAAGACAGTTCCATGACTATTACAATGTTTCAAGTTTTAGAAAAATAGAAAACACAGTGCTGAAATAAAGTAGAATTAAAGTAAAACTTTGGTATTAACCTATTCAAATACCTTAATACATTTATAATGAAGTCACAAGTTTCTTTTCTTTGACCAAGCAAATAAAGCATTTGTTTGCACATTTAGGCTAATTGAATTATTTGGCTTTGAAATATACAATGCTCATTAAGCAAAACATAATTAAAATAAATTTAAGCTATGAGGATAAGAAATTCATTATATCAACAAATTTACATAACAAAGTGGCTTGGCTTCCAAATTTTGTTTTGTAATAGAATTTTATTAAATATGTAGCATTAAAATTAAGAGAGATAAGTAAATTAAATAATTATAAGCCATTTCCTTCACTAGCTTATTATGTTCCAGGAAATACATAGGCTATTAATTAGTTTATGACTGTTTATTATTAAAAATGCTCCCATAGGAAGCAGTGGCAACTTAAAAGAAGCAGGTTTGTTTTAAAATATTTTTCTTATTGTTTGATTTTTCCTATTGCTTCTTTTTATTATCAGTAATATTTTATTTTACTTTAAAAATCAGGTTTTACTAGCTATGTCCTTTGCCATACAAAAGCTCTGCAGTTTAATGCAGGCCCACTTATCTAGCCTTTCTCTGATTTGTTGTGATTCTTGGTCCTTATTGAGAAAGTTTCAATCTGTACCAAGGAGGCCTAGTGTGTCTCCTATTCCTTCTTGTAAAGTTTTCAGTGTGTGGCTTTTACCTCGAGGTCTTTGATCCACTTGGAGTTAATTCTAGTGCAGGGTGACAAAGAAGGATACAACTTTAGTTTTCTGCAGGTGCTTAACCAGTTCTGCCAGTACAACTTGTTGAAGAGGCTGTCTTCCTTCCATTCTATTTTTTTGGCTCCCTTGTCAAAGATTAGGTGGCCATAGGTCTGTGGTTTAGTATCTGGGACCTCAGTTCTATTCCATTGGTCTTCAGGCCTGTTCTTGTGCCAGTACCAAGCTGTTTTGATAATTATAGCTCTGTAATAGAGTCTAAAGTTTGGTATTGAAATTCCTCCTGTGCTCTTCTTTCTGCTGAGAAGTGCTTTTGCTATACAGGGACTTTTATTATTCCTTATAAACTTTTGGATTGCCTCTTCTATTTCTTTAAAGAATGACATTGGGATATTGATGGGTATTGAGTTGAATTTGTAGATAGCCCTTGGCAAGGTTGTCATTTTCACGATGTCGATTCTTCCAATCCAGGAGCATAGGAGGTTTTTCCATTTCCTCAGTTCTGCTTTAATTTCCTTTTTCAGGGTTTTAAAGTTTTCATCCAAAAGGTCCTTTACATTCTTAGTTAAGCTAATTCCTAGGTACTTTATTTTCTTTGAGGTTATTGCAGAAGGAGTTGCTTTCCTGATTGTTGCCTCATTCCTCTCACTGTTGGAGTAGAGCAAGGCAGTTGACTTTTGAGGGTTAATTTTATACCCTGCTACCCTTCCAAAGTTTTGAATCAGCTCAAGGAGCTTAGGAGTGGAGTCTATAGGATTCTTTAAATACAGAATCATGTCATCTGCAAAGAGGGAAACTTTTTCTTCCTCTTTCCCTATTTGGATCCCCTTTATGTTTGCTTCTTGCCTTATTGAACTGGCTAGGAATTCTACTACTATGTTAAAGAGGAGTGGAGAGAGTGGGCATTCTTGTCTCGTTCCTGATTTTAGAGGGAATGGCTTTAGCTTTTTGACATTAAGAATAATACTAGCTGTGGGTTTGTCACACACAGCCTTTATTATATTGAGGAATGTTCCATGGATTCCTAGTTTCTCTAGAGCTTTTAACATAAAGGGGTGTTGGATCTTGTCAAATGCCTTTTCTGCATCTATTGAGAAAATCACGTGATTTTTGTCCTTACTCCTGTTGATGTCGTGAATTATATTAATTGATTTGCGTATGTTGAACCGGCTTTGCCTCTCGGTGATGAATCCTGTTTGATCACAGTGTATAATTTTTTTGATGAGTGGTTGTAGACGGTTGGCCAGAAGTCTACAGAATGGGAGAAGATCTTCACCATCCATACAACAGACAAAGGGCTCATATCTAAAATATATCAACAGCTCAAAAAATTGAATCACTCCAAAACTAATCTCCAAAGTAACAACCATCCCATTAAAAGATGGGCCAAAAACTTAAAGAGAGTCTTCTCTGAAAAAAGAAACAAAAATGGCCTATAGATACATGAAGAAATGCTCACCATCTCTGGTCATAAAAGAAATGCAAATCAAAACAACTCTAAGATTCCACCTCACTCCAGTTAGAATGGCCAGGATCAAGAAAACTAATAACAGATGCTATAGGGGATGTGGCCAGGAGGGATCACTACTACACTGTTGGTGGGAGTGCAAACTCATTCAACCACTATGGAAAGCAATATGATAGTTCCTCAAAAGACTAAACATAAAGCTCCCTATGATCCAGCAATTCCACTACTAGACATTTACCCAATTGTCCAGAAATAAGGACATACTAAATCCACCAACACAACAATGTTCATTGCAGCACTATTTACCATAGCAAAGACATGGAACCAACCTAGATGTCCTTCAGTTGATGAATGGATCAACAAGATGCGGTATTTGTACACAATGGAATTCTGTACTGCTGTCAGAAGGAATGACATTGCCCCATTTGTTAGGAAATGCAAAGACTTAGAAAAAAATCATATTAGGTAAAGTAAGCCAGACTCAAAGGAACATAGGCTCAATGGTTTCCTTCATTTGTCATAATCAGTAGAAACCTTGGCCTAGTCTAGCAGAGATTTGCAATAGAGCAAAACCTAGATGCATAAGGCCATACAGTATAACCCTAAATGAAAGGACATCTAGGACATAGAAACATAAGCTATATAATGAGTGATTATTGTTCTTAAGGTACTATATTATCTCTCATCTCTTTTGCTGTCCCTTGGTTATCTCATATTGTTACAGTATCTCACTTTGTTATCTGATATATTGGATATATTTGTATTTGGTTATTTGAAATTGGATAGGGAAGGGGGGAAAACAAGATGAGGAGTGGGGGTGGGGGGGAGGGAAATGGGGACCAAGACATGAGAAAGAGTATCAATGTATGTGAATTAATGCACCTTCTATCTGGGAAATATAATGTAACCCTAGTATTAAGTACAATAAAATATATGAAAAAAATCAGGTTTTCTAGGTTTATGTATCTCTTGCCTGTAATCCTAGCTACTCGGGAAGCCAATATCTGAGGATCGTGGTTCAAAGCCAAATTCTTTTTAATTAATTTTTAATTAATCAGCAAAAAGCTGGAAGTGGAGGTGTGGCTCAAGTTGCAACGTGCTATCCTTGAGCAGAAGAAGAAAGATCAGTCAGGGCCTCAGCCCTGAGAGTTCAAGCACCATCACTGACTTTTACACATGCACACATGCACGCACACACATATATTTTTATACCTATATATAACTATACTGTATATAATTATATAACACCATATACTCTGCTTAATTCTATATACTATACTACATATAATACTATACTATATTATATCTAATACTATACAATATAATAATAACTATTATAATACTATATATAACTGATATATGTATCAGTTTTAGGGAGGTACAATTTACAAAAAGTAAAATTCACATTTTTCTGCTGAATGTATCTCATACTGAGCACAGATCCATTATGGTAGAAAGTTCCCTTGCTGGCCACCCCTTTAATTGCCCTCCACCAGAACTAGGCACACAGCTCTAATTTATTTTCTTATAGATTAATTTTTCTTGGCCTAGTATTTCTTCTCTCTCTCTCTCTCTCTCTCTCTCTCTCTCTCTCTCTCTCTCTCTCTCTCTCTCTCTCTCTCTCTCTGCCAGTCCTGAAGCTAGCACTCAGGGCCTGGGCACCATCCCTGGACATTTTTTGCTCAAGGCTAGTGCTCTGCCACTTGAGTCACAGCACCATTTCTGGCCTTTTCTGTATATGTGTTAAGGACAAATGGAACCCAGGGCTTGTGCATGCTAGACAAGCACTCTACCACTAGGCTACACTTCTGGCCCCTGTCCTACTATTTCTTATCAGCAAAATCACACTGCTCTTGTTTTGTATGTGTGTGGTCTCTTTTACTAAGTATATAATACCTGAGAGACTCATCAACATTGCATGCATGACTTTCTTCCCTTTACTTATCAAAGTGTGTTTGTTATATGAATTCGCCACCATTTGTCCATTCACTTTTTTTTGTTTTTCTTCATATATTTTATTGTAATTAATAGAAGGGTTACATGATATTTGCCAGATAGATGGTGCATTAATTCACATATATTGATACCCTTTCACATGTCTTGGTCCTCAGTTCACTCCCCCCCACCCCCACCCCTCATCTTGTTTTCCCCCCTTCCCTATCCAATTTCAAATAACCAAATACAAATATATCCCATATATCAGGTAACAAAGTGAGATACTGTAACAATATGAGATAACCAAGGGACAGCAAAAGAGATGAGAGATAACATAGTACCTTAAGAACAACAATCATTCATTACATGGCTTATGTTTCTATATCCTAGAGATCCTTTCATTTAGTGTCTTACTATATGGCCTTTTGTATCAAGGTTTTTCTCTATTGCAAATCTCTGCTAGGAGAGGCCAAGTTTTCTACTGATTATGACAAATACAGGAAACCGTTGAACCTAAGTTCCTTTGAGTCTGTCTTACTTCACTTAATATGATTTTTTCTAAGTCTTTCCATTTCCTAACAAATGGGGCAATGTCATTCCTTCTGACAGCAGCATAGAATTCCATTGTGTACAAATACCACATCTTGTTGATCCACTCATCAACTGAGGGACATCTAGGTTGGTTCCATATCTTTGCTATGGTAAATAGTGCTGCAATGAACATTGTTGTGTTGGTGGATTTAGTATGTCCTTATTTCTGGACAATTGGGTAAATGTCTAGTAGTGGAATTGCTGGGTCATGGGGGAGCTCTATGTTTAGTCTTTTGAGGAACTGCCATACTGCTTTCCATAGTGGTTAAACGAGTTTGCACTCCCACCAACAGTGTAGTAGTGATCCCTCCTGGCCACATTCCCTCCAGCATTTGTTGTTATTAGTTTTCTTGATCCTGGCCATTCTAACTGGAGTGAGGTGGAATCTTAGAGTTGTTTTGATTTGCATTTCTTTTATGACCAGAGATGTCGAGCATTTCTTCATGTGAAAGCAGAACTGAGGAAATGGAAAAACCTCCCATGCTCCTGGATTGGAAGAATCAATATCGTGAAAATGACAGTCTTGCCAAGGACTATTTACAAATTCAGTGCAATACCCATCAATATCCCAATGTCATTTTTTAAAGAAATAGAAGAGGCAATTAAAATTTCATATGGAATAATAAATGACCCCGTATAGCAAGAACACTTCTTAGCAGAAAGAAGAGCACAGGAGTAATTTCAATACCAAACTTTAGACTCTATTACTGAGCTATAATTATCAAAACAGCTTGGTACTGGCACAAGAACAGGCCTGAAGACCAATGGAATAGAACTGAAGACCCAGATATTAAACCACATACCTATGGCCACCTAATCTTTGACAAGGGAGCCAAAAAATAGAATGGAAGAAAGATAGCCTCTTCAACAAGTTGTGCTGGCAGAACTGGTTAAGCACATGCAGAAAATTAAAATTAGATCCTTCTTTGTCACCCTGTACTAGAATTAACTCCAAATGCATCAAAGACCTTGAGGTAAAAGCCGACACTCTGAAAACTTTACAAGAAGGTATAGGAGATACACTAGGCCTCCTTGGCACAGGTCAAAACTTTCTTAATAAGGATCAAGAACCACAACAAATAAGACTGGATAAGTGGGCCTGCATTAAACTGCAGAGCTTTTGTATGGCAAAGACCATAGCTAGTAAACTAATTAGGAAGCCTACAGAGTGGGAGAAGATCTTCACCAACCATACAACAGAGAAAGGCCTCATATCTAAAATACATCAACAGCTCAAAAAATTGAATACTCCAAAACTCATCTCCATAGTAACAACCATCCCATTAAAAGATGGGCCAAAGACTTAAAGAGTCTTCTCTGAAGAAGAAACAAAAATGTCCATTCACTTTTTAATGGACAATTCTGTGGTGTTTAGATATTGTTATTTTTTTAAAATGGGGTTGTCCTGCTGCCTTTCAAAATTAAAGCTTCTTTCTTAGTAGGCAAGTTCTCTTTCTGCTTCTCTAGCCTTTTTTTCTTTTGTTACTTATGAGACACAGTCTTGATTTTTGTTCAAGCCAATCTAGACCTCCATAACCTCATTTGTGCTTCCCACTATAGCCGAGATGACAGGTTTGCACCACCATTCTCAGACTTTTCTGTTGAGATGAGGACTCTTTCTTTTTTTTCTTGCCCAAGCCTGTGGGGAACCACAATCGTACTGACCTTATCATTCCAAATAGATGGAAGAATTGGCACAGCTCAGCTAGGATTATAGGCCTGAGCCCATGCGCTGGGTCATTTTTAGGTTTTGGATTTTCTGACATTTTACTTTATTTTTTTCTGTTTAAGTTATTTATATTTATTTCTATACTATCAAATAAAGCAATATTATTTCTTTTTTTAACATTTGACAAAGCAAACAAGAGCTATTTACATAATAGAATTTGTGAACGGCTCAGCTATTCCAAGCTTACATTATTTCTGCACTATCGTTCTGATATATTGAAGCAATTGTATTTGTCCTTTCTGGAAACCCAAAGCAATGTCATCCTGTCTGGTTCGCTGATTTTCTTTTCAGCTTTCTTTCCAATCACCTTGATTCATGTCATCAGATGTCAGCATACTTTGTTCCAGGGGCTGGTTGCTTATGCTTGTAATTGTAGCTAATCCCTAGGCTGAGATCAACCACCCCAAATCTAGAAATGGAGCTGTGGCTCAAGTGGTAGAATACTAACCTTAACAGATAAGATGAGGGTCAGTGTCCAGGCCCTGTGTTCAAAACCCATTACATGCAGAGGGAGGGAGAGAGAGAGAGAGAGAGAGAGAGAGAGAGAGAGAGAGAGAGAGAGAGAGAGAGAGAGAGAGAGAGAGAGAGAGAGAGAGAGAGAGAGAGACAGAGAGACAGACAGAGAGAGAGACAGAGAGAGACAGAGAGAGAGAGAGACAGAGAGAGAGACAGAGAGAGAGAGAGACAGAGAGAGAGAGGGGGGGGGGACAGGGAGGGAGGAGAGAGGGAGGGAGAGAGGGAGAGGGATGGAGAGAGAGAACTGTAAGGATTAAAGTGCTTATATTTCATTGCATCAAGTATGATATTTTACTTTTTAAGAAAAATTTAATTTTGAAATAATTCTGAGCTTGATAAAATTATAAGAATAACCCAAAGTTTAGTGTTCCCTTAATAATTTCCAAATTAGTATTTTATCAACTTCAATATTCTGGTGCATAATTCCTGTAAAGAAGGGTGTGCCTCCACTAAGCCACAGTGTAACCACTAGAATGAGCCTCAATACATCAAGATGCACCACATTTATAGATCCCATTTACATTTCTCTGTTGAAGTGGGCTTAAGATCCTTCAATCACAAATAGTTTATCAGTCTTTCTTTATTCTCTTACAATTTTAAGTCACTCTGTAGAATGTTCCCTGTTGGGATTGTCCTAATGTTTTCTTATGATTATATTGTATTTAATTAAGTAGCAAAGTCTCAATTGTAACAGCTGAACTTCAACTATGGATAGCTCACTATTCAAGTCAGGTTGAAATAAGGCAAATGCCAAACTTCAATCAATGTAATTGGTCTTAACCTTACTCTTCTCCCTACCTCCCCATACTTTCTCTTCTATTTTTTTACTCTATTAATATTGAAGCATGTAGCAATGCCAGATCCACTTTGAACCTAGTTTGATTTCTGGGTTGCCTTAGTTGAGAGCCATCAGTTCTCAGCAATCAGCCATTAATTCTCAACTACTTTCTGTTGAATTTTATATGTCTGGACTTCTATTTTTTTCAGAGAATCACATTAGGCATTTGGGAAAAGGATATCAAAGAAGTGATGCTGTGTTCTTTTCCTTTTATCCTATTAGGTGCTGTGCAATTTTTTTGTCTTATTACTGGTATGTTAACTTGAGCCACTGATTAACATGACATCTGCAATGCTTCTTCACTGTAAAATTACTATGTGTTCCTTTGTGGGTAATAAGTGTTTTGTAAGGGCATATTTCCAGACTATAGAAATTCCCATTATACATCACATTTCAGTTTCATTTTAGCATTTCATTATAGGCCTTAGTTATATTAAAACTACTATGCCAAATTCAGATTTTTCTATTTGGCTTTTCAGCATGACTTGCCAATCATAGTCATAGATTTAGTTTGCGTGTTACTTTAAAATAATAAAATAGTTAATCCATTAGCAATAGCTAGTGCTAAAAAATCAAATCCTATGGTTCCATGTCCGCTTATACCAGAATATTTTCTTTGTTGTTAAAAAATTACCTTTAAGTGGTTGTATAAATGAGTTTTACTTAAATATATCAACTTGCGCATCTTGATTAATGTCACATTTTCCATCTTTTTGTTTGTTTTGGTCATTTGGGGTGCTTGAATTCAGGGCTTGGGTGCTGTCCTCACTTAGAGCCATAGAACAGCCCCTGTTTTGCTGGTTGTTACTTGGAGAAGACTCTCACGTGCCCTTGCTGACTTTGAACCGTGAGCCTCAGATCTCAGTCTCCTGAGTAGCTGGGTTTACATGCATAAGCCACTGGAATTCTCTTCCAGCATTTTTACTTGTAGAGAACATAGAACTATTCTATCCCCACCAGCCAACATCTCCCCATAATATTGGGAGAGGACTAAATGAGATTTCTGTCTTACTATTTAAATCTCTATATGTTTTCCTCCTCAATTTACCTATTCTTCAAGATCTGGGTTACTCTTGTCAACCTATCTCTACACTCTGAAAATTGTTCTTCAGAGTTCATGAAGAGCTGTTATCTATTCTTCTTCACCTACAGATGGGTTGTTTAGCTCTCAAGTGGAAGAAGAAACAAAAGCTCTGAAAAACCATAATGAAGTTAGTTCTAGCTGACTCACTTCAAGGTAATTATTCCAAAGTTCTTAGATTTAAATATTCTTTGTAGGCTCAAGTTTAATTTAGGGGCTTTAGAGAAAGGATAATTACATACTGATTTTGATCTCAAAATGTCACTGAGAATAATTATCTAGAAAAGAAAAGACTATTGTCTTTAAATATTTTGTGCCAGAATAAAAGATAAAAATGGATCTTATTGTTTTAGATGTTGAGTATTATCTGTAAGTGCCACTGACCATTTTATTCACTCTTACTAAATACTGAAATAAAAGTTGAAGATGATTCAGGTTTGAAGAACTGTATGTGAAAATAAACACTATATGTGAAATAAACTTTATAGTAGTTTTGTTGGTATGAGGAGCTATTGATATATTTACCTGATAATAATGTAAATATTAGAAAAAAGATTAACACAGTAGTAATAATATTAATCAAAAATGAAAAAGAAAATGCCTACAATCTTTTGATTTTAATTTGTAGCTTCCTGCTGAATTTTTTAACAGTTAAATAAGATAAGACATAAAAGGTATGTAGGGCTTGTGTCTTGACAGTTCTTGTGGTACTTAGATGGTATGAGTTTTAGGTGCCTTTTCTTTCTCTGCATTACATTTGTGTTGGTTTTCTATGTGTAGAACATCTTTGAGAATTTTCTGTAATGTTTGTTTGGTTGCTACATAATGTTGAAGCTTTTCCCTGGAAGTGGAATGTTTTTATTGTTCCCTCAGTTATGAATGAGAGCTTAGCTGGGTACAGTATTCTTGGTTGGTAGTTATTTGACTTCAGGGCATGACATATATCCTTCCAATCTCTTCTTGCTTGCATGGCCTATGTTGAGAAATCTGCGGTTGCCTTTATAGGTGATTTTTCTCCCTGGCTGCTTTTAGGATCCTTTCTTTGGTCTCTATTGATCCAGTTCAGATTATAATGTGGCAGTGAGATGTTCTTTTCTGGTCAGGTCTGTTTGGGGTTCTAAAAGCTTCTTGTGTCTGGATGGGCCTGCCCGTCTGGATATTTGGGAAGTTCTCTGAGATGATTCCCTGAAGTATATTTCCAATACCATTGACCTCTTTCTCCAGACCCTCCTCAATACCAATTAGCCTTAAATTAGGCTTCCTAATTGTATCTTGGACCTCCTATAGCGTTTTCTCATATTTCCTAGATATGAATTGACTTATTTTCTGTTCTTTCTCTGTAACAACTAAATTATCTTCAGCCCCAGAAATTTTCTCTTCTGCATTGTCTAATCTGCTATCAAAGCTTTCTACTTTATTCTTAATCTCCCTTGCTTCTAATTGCTCATTTTTGATGCCTTGCATCTCTTGTTTCAGATCATTTTGTATTTTGTATTTTGTAGATATTTGTATTTGGTTATTTGAAATTGGGTAGGGAAGGGGGTAAAACAAGATGAGGCTTGGGGTGGGGGGAGGGAAATGGGGACCAAACATGAGAAGGGGTATCAATGTATGTGAATTAATGCACCTTCTATCTGGTGAATATAATGTAATCCTTCTATTAAATACAATAAAAATATATGAAAAAAGGTATGTAGGAAAGTTCTCAGTGCATATAAATACTGTTGTTTTCTTCTTGTTTGCTGATATCATGTCTCCACATGTTGGACCAATGTTAGTTTGAACTACTTCATTCTCATCTACCCACAAAAACCGTGAGTAGGCTTTGAGTTGTCAATAATGAACTGGTTTATGCTCAGTCATGAGCTAGAATTGACTAAAAAGACAACAATCCAGAAACGTGTCTTTTCAAGAAGCAGAGCTCAGTGACAGTGAAAGAGAGACTCACCAGACCCCTTATTCTGCATCATTTCATTTCAAAAGTGTTCCTGCTACTTCCTTGATATTCTTTCTTTCTTTTTTGCCAGGTTTGGGGCTTGAATTCACGGTCTGAGCACTGTCCTTGGGCTTTCTCAAGTCTAGAGCTCTACCACCACTTCAGCATTTTCTGCAGGTATGTGGTACCAAGGAATCAAACGTGGGTCTTCGTGCATGATAGGCAAGCACTCTACCACTAGGCTAACCTCCCTTTGATATTATTTCTAAAATCAGTAATTGTTACTTTGAACATTTTAGTGATAGATGATTCAGAGTAAAACTTTTCTATTTTGGGTCAATGTAGATGCATTTTCTGGCATTCTTGTACCTCCCCCGGAAATCTTGTTTCTCAGCATCTCAGTGTCTCATGGCCTACTGATCCAGTCTGCTGTTCCAGCAGAGGAGAGAGAAAACTCTACTACTGAAATAGGGATGAAGGAATGATAGTAGAAAAGAGATGAAGAATAAACCATTCCCATAGCCCTGGAATTATGGCTCTTAGAACACCTGATATTTACTAACTGATACAAACTACCTAGAAAGAAAATTTGATGTTGAATCTTGGACCACGTGGAATGTTAAGTCCTGTTCTCTCTGTTCTCTATATTGAGCATTTAGTGGAGGCTCGGTTTACATATACATGTTCTGCTTGGTCGTGAGTAAATGTGAGCTATGAGTTTTTGCCATCTGTGGTCAGGTGATTATTTTCAGGGATGAGGTGGCACCTAATGTGAAAGGAGCAGGAAGGAGTCAGTCACTGGAGGTTTCAGGGAATGTGAAGAAGAATTTAAGTGTCTGAAATTTTCTCATTATAGGACTTCGGGCAGGTGACCTATGACTTCCCTATTTTGCTACGTAATGAGGATAGCAAAATTATGTAGCACATACACAATGCAGCTTTATTGAACTCATTATGCATAGAAGAGGATTAAATGATAGAATATTGGGTCCCTTTGTACAGTGACATAAGGTGAGAGGAAGTAATATCATCTTCTGCTTGACTTCTCTTGGGTTTAAAACATGTGTCACCTCCACTATTCCTTATTCATTTGAATTGATTGTGTTTTTAAAAACTTCCTTCTTGAATCCATTCAGGGAAACATTAACCAAATATAAGACAGCCTGGATTTCTACAGAATCCATTAATCATATCACTCTGCTGTCATCCCGCTTGGTCATTTATCATTAGTGTTTGTTTACTGCATGTCAGGTAGTTTTCAATCCCTCTATAGGAGCCACCCTAACACTAATTCATTCTAATTAGTGAGACTCTGCTGCTCTGTGACATAGCAGTAGGAATTTTGCTCAAGAACATTTTTCCCCCTTGGTGTGACAACCTCATTTCTTCTTGTATATTCTGCTGGCTAGATTCACAATGGCTCTGTAGTTTTTACACCATAGTGTGCTCAGTTACTCATTGTACTCTTTTAGGTAAAAGCCACGTTTTATTATTATTATTATTTTATATATAATTTTTTATTTCAATCCATAGAGCGATTATAGTTATATTTGCCAGATAGAGGGCGCATTACTTCTCACACATTGATATATTATTCTTTTTTTATATTTTTTATTGTAATTAATAAAAGGGTTACATGATATTTGCCAGATAGAAGGTGTATATTATTCTTTTAAAAGCAGTCTTCTATTACTTTCTTAGCAATGGAAATTACAGGAGTGCACAAGGATCTCAGAATGGTCATCTGAATTTTCAAGGTGCAAAGTAGCATCTTTGGACTATTATAATTTATTACAGAGATGAATAGTGATGTGTGTAAAAGTGGACTGTATCCACATCTCTCACTGAATCCTCAACTAGCTGTCCAAGGAGGTAGGGATTACATTACATTACTCTACTACTATAATACCTATTTATAAGGCAAGTAATTATTACATGTGAATAAGTAAAGCCAATATATTACCTATGGGTAAGAAAAGTGGGGTTCAGAGAACAAAATTTAGTACAAGAGGTATTTTTGGTTCTCAGAGGTTCTTCCAAAATTCTGTCTGAGTTTGATCAAGCTTATCAATTCTATAGACTTTGTTACAAGACTGTGGTTAGGGTTATGATGAATACTTAGATAAATTTTTGTATCACTGACATCTTTTCAAGATCAACCATTCTATTCCAGAAGTATAGGATGAAAAAATGGAATGCTATTTATTCGCTTTCAATTTGTCTCAGAAACCCTTTAGAAACCCTTGTGTCAAGGCCTTTCATCTCTTTTGTTACATTTTTCTGAAGTGTTGTAGATATTTTAAGGGCATATGTTTAATGATTCTTTTGGACTGTTCCAGTCTATTTTAGTTTACATAGTTGTTATCACCTTTAAGTAGTTGCACAAAGGAATTTCAATTTAACGTAACAATTTCTTAGTACAATGCATCTGATTTATGATTCCTCTTATGTGTAAATTCATCAGTGTATCTTGCTGTTTCAAACTTAATAACCAAAAATATTCTACTTGTTTTTTTTCAGACATTTCATAGGATTTTCTATGTAGAAGTGAGTGACTCTGGAGCATAGGTCTATGTGTTTCTTCCTAATACAGCTGCTGTGTAATTATTTATTTATAGTTGATTCTTGTCAGTCACAGCAATTAATGGCCAAGATTTCACAAACACTGATTTAGCAAATATAGAGCCATTCATTTTTATGGAGGAAACACAATAAGCTCCTGTGAACTTCTGGACATAACTTTTCTATAACCTATCAAGCACACATTCATGTGAGTTTCTGTTTAACCATTCCTTCTTTAACATACATTGTTGACTCACTAGCATTGAATGCACCTGTCACTCATACCTTCAAACAGCTTTCTCTGCAAGGTGTCTAAAGTCTCCTACTCTAAAGCAGCTGAGCACAATTCAACACTATGCTTGGGGATAATGTAGAGCCCGGAAAGCAACAACCACAAGACTGTAGAAAACATGGCCCAAAGCAGATCATGAATATGATACCAGCTCACATTATATGAATGAAAACAAGAAAGCAGAGAGTAGCATCAGCTGGAACCATGCCTCTAAGCCAGTTCAAATTCTTTTTGGCCACTTGGAACATTCTTGTGACCTATTGTAGTTGGTTTTCGATTGTAACTGAGATTCTTTATAACCCTGGTATCTGTCATTCCCTTTTGGAATCCATGAACTGCCTCTTTTCCATGCAAAATGCTGAAGTCACTAATATGAGATTTTCTTGGAGCTAATGTACATGTGCCTTGAGAAACTACCAAGATGTTTTCAACTCAGTTGTGACAATGATAAATTTCATTCAGCAGTGACTGAGGCTCCTCCTTGTTTCTTAGCCCCATTAACACTGGGTAGAATTCATCTTGACTACTGTAGGCATTCTCAGAAGTATGTAGTTGTATCTCTTTGTGGTTTTATTTTGAGTTTCCCTAGTAACTAGTGACACTGAGAATACTTTCATATGTTCTTAAGTGAATTATCAAAACTTTCCAATTTTTATTTTCACTATTTTCTCATTACTGAATTTTGAGCTTTAACAAAGTATATTACACATGAGTCTTTTTTCTCCCTCTCCTCTTTGCCCCCCCCCACACAAACAGAGGTGATAGGATGCCAACAAAGAGAAGGAAGAAAGATCTGAAACCAGATAGATCCAAGATCAGCTCAAGAGAGTATCAGAAAAGTCACATAATTGTGCCATACTGAGAAAGAAATGCAGATGACAGTTTCCCCCCAAAAGAGTCAAAATACCAATTATAATTGGACTTACAGATATAAAAAAGGAAAATGAAGGCTGACAAAACATTGAAATATTTTTTGAAATTACTAGAAGAAATGGAAATCAATCAGAAAATTGACTTCAATATTCAAAAAAAAGAAACGTTAAGACACAGAATAATAACTTTTATTGTCTTACTGGAATGTTTTTTTTTCTGGTACCAAGAGAAATTGGCCTTAGTTGTCTGTGATAACACTGAATATATAATTTGTGAAATATAATCTTCAGCACAGCATATCAGTAATACAAAGTGGACAGGAAAGAACGCAAGTGAAACTTTTCTTATTTTTCATGATTTAGCCACTTGAACTTCCCCTTCTATTTGAAGCCAAAGATATTATAAATGAATGCACTGGGTATAGACAATAACTTGTCCTACTTATGACAAGAAACTGAGCTATGTCCACATTTCATTTAGGGATCTGTGAAGCTAAGGAGAACCTATAGATAAAACACTGCATTATAAAATTGTAAAAGGACTCAGAGAACATAGTATTGGGAGGAAAAAAACCACTGAACTTTCCTACCACTCATTTAAGGAAGTTTTTTTTTCCCTCTTACAGCACCATTCATGAGTGTGACTCAGGTATTGAAGGAGATTTCATTCTTCATTTCTAGGGATCTTCCATGGTCTTCACTCCCTGCCTCTCTCTAGAGCCCTCCCTTACTTGATGCCAGGTTTCCACATGCTAAATAATTGTCCAACACAAATGATGCTAGGATAATTCCCAGTGAAGCTCCATTAAGCATGGAAAGCTGTCAAGTATAAAATCTGCTGTTCTGGGGGGATGACTTGGAGGCCATTTTCCTTTAATTCCTTTATGTGTTGGCAAGCCATCATTCACTTCCATCTCTGTCAACAGCTTCATCAATGTGTGCATTTGGCTTTTCTGAGATGACATGGTAGTTACCAAGTTATTTCTTTGAGAGTCTCATGTGAGAAAACAAAAGCTTTTAGCCAATTCTGCTGTGAAGGGAGACAGGAGAAAACCTGGCTTTTGTTTCACAATAAACGTATTTGCTTCTCAACAAACCTGAGGGATCAACTAGACAGCACAAACAGAGTCATTTTAATCTTCAGAAATGGTAGCAATTCTCCCAAATGCTTTTCTTGGATTGTATTTTGTAAGCATTCAGGAACTGAATTTGGCGATTGAAGTCGAGCAAGATATTCAGAGTTAACAAAGTAATAAAATTATTGAAGTAGAAAATGAAGAATTGGGGGGTAGTCCTGTCATTATCTGTTTATAATCTTTCAAAATAATGGAGAAAATAGTGAAGTTATGTTCTACATGATGTCCACTATAAAACGAAAAACAGGACCGGGAGTGATTAGAACGGTTGCCTAGCATGTACGAAAACCTGGGTTCGATTCCTTAGTACCACATGCATAGAAGTGGTGTTATGGCTCAGATGGTAGAGCACTAGCCAAGGACATTGCTCAGCCCCTGAGGTCAAGCCCCAGGACTGGCAGAAAAACAAAATAAAACAAACCGGAAAGGCATATTCTCTTAGGCTGGGTGCTGGTGGCTCACACCTGGGATCCTCCATATTCCAAACACAGAGACTCAGATGGTCCCTTGAGGCCAGCCTGGATACAAGATTCAAGTGCCTCCATATGATCCATTTGGTAGTATATGCCTTTCATTCCAAGTCTAAGTGGAAAGATCTCAATCTAGGATGGCTTGTACCAAAAAAAAAATTGAAACTCTATTCCAAATATAACCAATGCATCACAACTTTGGAAGCAGGGATCAGAGGATTATGGCTCAAGATCAGCCCGTGTGAACCCAAAACTTCATGAAGCCCTCTCTCAACGAATGGCTGGAGAGAATGCCTGCTGAGTTCTATAGAATTTTCCCTGGTGACATGGAGAAGGACAGCAGGGCAATCACAGTCTAGGCTAGCCTGAGCATTGAGACTCTATCTTGAAATCAGACCGTGCAAAATGGGCTGGAAATGTAGTGCCAGTGACAAGGTGCCTGAATAGCAAGCACAGGCCCTCAGTCAATCCCCATGCTGCAAAACAAAACAAAGAGTGTAAAAGACTAGAGGCATGGATCAAGTGACAGAAATTTAATATTTACATGGAAAAATGTTTTTTCCATATATTTTTATTGTAATTAATAGAAGGGTTACATTATATTCGCCAGATAGAAGGTGCATTACTTTATATACATTGATACCCTTTCTCATGTCTTGGTCCCCATTTCCCTCCCCTCCACCCCCACCCCTCATCTTGTTTTCCCCCTTCCCTATGCAATTTCAAATAAAAAAATCCTATACTAGGTGCCGGGAGTTTGGCCTAGTGGTAGAGTGCTTGCCTAGCATGCGTGAAGACCCAGGTTTAATTCCTTGGTACCACATACATAGAAAAAAAAAGGCGGAAGTGGTGCTGAGCTCTAGTCTTGAGAAAGTCCAAGGACAGTGCTCAGGCCCTGAGATCAAGCCCAGGACTAGCAAAAAATATGCATATATATATGACTATATGTGTAGATATATCCAGATATATGAGCATAGATGCCTAGTTAAGTGTGTTGCATGTGTATTTTGCATATAAAAGACACATACACACATATAGACACACACTGGTATGTTTACCAAGGAAAAACTCAACTTTTGGAATGAATACTAGAGCATTTTAGTACACATGCCAGATTTTATAGTGACTTTTATTAGGACTGGAAATGGTCAAACTGGAATTTAGCAGTTATGCCTCCCCTGCCTAGATGAAACCATCTCAGAGCCTGACACCATGGTACTTGCTGCCAGTTTAAGAGTCTACATTTTTCTCTCCTGTTCTCTCAAGAGTTCTTCTTGGAAGGAGCCCCATGCCTGCAGTAGAGTGCGATGAGGGGGTTTGTGGCATGGTTTGGATATACAGAGAGCAGAGCACAACTGAGGAGCAGATGTGGAGGGGAAGGAATGCCTGTGGAGTGTATATAGAAATTACAGTGAACTTACAAGACTCAAGGGAGAGATGACATATCTAGGACACCAGCAGCTGCCATACCAAATTGTGCACCATAAGGAAACCAGACAGGATATTTCTCTATGGAGAAGGTAATCCTCCCTCCATGTGCCTACTGGAATATCATGCCTCATTCTTTGTTCTGCATGGAGTTGGAAGCCACAGAGCTTAAGGCAGTGACTCCATGCATATATTTTATGAGGGACCCAGAATAAGGCAGCAGAAGCAATTGAGGAGCAAGAATGGAGGTCCTGCCAGAGTGAACAGCTCTGGAGCAGGACATAGGAAGCAAAAGCAATTCCCTGTATCCCTGTGTCAGCCAGTCACTGGCTTTAGATCATCTTGGCTGAAGGAGGGAAAGGAAGAAGACTTGCTTTTCCTGTCGTGATGGCTCCCATTCCTCAAACTTCTCTCATGGAAATGGAGCAGCTATGAGCCATTAGCAGTCAACATTCAGCAAAGGAGGGTAGACGCACGCGTTGGGGTTGCCAGTGAAATCAGCTGGTAATTTTGGCTACAGTGACAGATCTCTGGGAGTTTCTTTTCATTTTACTTCCTCCTGAAAAGCACAAAGTTGTGTCTTGTGGGTCAGGAAGGATTCTAAACCATCGTGTATCTCATCCTTTCATAAGGCTTTGCTTATTTTCATGATCACACAGCACATTTGTCAACACTTCCCTTTAAATGTTTTTTTCTTCCATTTCCATTTTTGATGCCAATTTTATTCTACTTTTCCAGTGTGAAAAATCCTTTCTCCAAAGGAATGGGAGAAGGAAGTAGAGAAAGTAGAAAGAAAGAAGAAAGAAAAAAGAGAGAAAGAAAGAGATAAAGAAAGGAAGAGAGAAAGAAAAGGAAGGAAGAAAAAAAAAACTACACAGACAGGAAAGCAAAATAAGAGATAGGAAATAAGATGTGTTCCGGAGAACATAATGAGCAAATAAAAATTAGAACTAGAACACTTGATGAGAGAAGTAGGGCAGGGATGGGAGAGGGGTAAGATTGATGGAAAGGGTAACTCTGCCCCAGATTCAAGGGGCATGTAAGTGGACAATGAATTATACATATAAATGGACAACCCCTGACAACTCTTTGATTTAAAGTAACTAGTGGGGCAACAGAGTAACTACATGATACTGGGTGGTCCAGGTGTACACTGGAGTAATAGGATGATGCTTACAAGCCATTGTTATGTGAGCTACCATTTACTTTCTGAACACTTAAATTTTAAATAAGAGCAATTATAAAATGTAACCAATACTGATTCTAATACACCAAACAAAAATTTCCTTTTTTGATCAACAAGGTCATTGATCTGATTTATAACAAAAGCATACATTTGAGCTGATTTTAAACCTCAAATCGATCCACTTTTCAGGTTTGTTAGGCATTCCAGCCCAGTGGTTCAGACAGTTGGGGGAGGAATGCAAAGATATTGAACTGCCTCTCAGGATTCAACTTTGAGAATCAATTCCCCAAAGGAAATGATGCAACTAATTTTTGAAATGAAACTTTATGTGATGAAGTCATTCTGTGTAACTTTTCTTCTCTGTAATTTTTGCATGGGTCAAGTTTAAGAAGATGAATGAATTGCTGTCATCTAAGTTGTCATCTCCCACTTCTATACTTCCCCTTTTGCAGTCCACTTATGCTGCACTATAAATGTCTTGGTATAACATTCATAATATGTGTAGTGAATTATTCAGATGAGTCCATTAATAAACCATTCAGACACTAAAGATCTAAACCATCTCCATATAGTGCTGCGCTCTGCAGCTCCAGGTTCTCCATTTTTAAAATTTTCTCATCCTTTCCCATGGAATGCCAATGGAAGCAGTGTGTGTGTGCGTGAGAGAGAGAGAGAGAGAGAGAGAGAGAGAGAGAGAGAGAGAGAGAGAGAGAGAGAGAGAGAGAGAGAGAGGAATTGTAGATTATTCCAATGGGCAAAAAATATCCCTACAATATGTAAAATAGCAAAGCCAATACCACAAAAACAAGGCACCTTACAATTGACTTTTTTCCCCAGAAGACTTAATGTTCTTTCAATCTGAAGAGATGAATACATATATCAGAATAAAATCCAATGTACCTCACTCCAAAACACTAGTTTTTATTGATGCTCCTTCTTGTTTCAAAGCTGAAACCCAGGTTGCTATTTGATGTGGGATTTTGGTGTTCCTGAGGTTTGAGCTCAACATCCTGTGCTTACTAGACCAGCACACTTATGCTGGAGACATGTCTCTCACTCCTTTTTGCTTTAGTTATTTTGTGAATATAATCTCATGTTTTTGTTTGGACCAGCCTTGAAAGGTATTCCTTCTATGGACTCCTATTTTGTAAATTTTATTTCATGGTCAGTGTGATGTATAGATGGGTTACCATTACATTCATCAGGTAGTGAGTAAATTATTTCTTGAACATTACCCCTTCTCATGATTTTCTCCCACTTTCCCCCCTCAACCTCTCCCAAGTTGTAAAGTTCATTTCCAGCATATTGTCTTGTGATTATCATTGTTACATTGGTTCACTCTTTGTCCTTTGTCTCATCATGTTGTTTTCTCCCCATCTCTTTCCTAATTCAAAGAAACAAATAAATGTACATACAATACACCAGGTTCCCAAATCAGATACAGCAACAACAGGGGAGAAACCATAAGGGATATAAAAAAAGAGTAAAAATAACAAAAGAGTAAAGGAATATTACATTAAGAAAAACAATCACAGAGCTAAACCTCTTGTTTCTATATCCTGGAGATCATCTCACTCAGTCTCATCCTATATGGTCATAATGCATGTAGCTTTTGTGTTATTGTGCTCCTCAGCTAGGACTTTCCTAGACATATACTAATTATTACAAATGAGGGAAACCATAGAGCCTATGTTCCTTTGAGTCTGGCTTACTTCACTTAATATGATTTTTCCAAGTCTTTCAATTTCCTTACAAATGGGGCAGCTTAGAATTCCATTGTATAAATACCACATCTTGATCCATTCATCTACTGAGGGGCATCTGGGTTGGTTCCATATCTTAGCTGTGGCAAATAGTGCTGCAGTAAACATGGATGTGCTGGTAGGTTTAATGTAGCCTTGTACCTGGAGCTTTGGGTAAATGCCTAGGTAAATTCTGGGTCATAGAGGAGCTCTATGTTTAGTCTTTTGAGGAATCTATGGGCTCCTGTTTACTTGGGATTATAAATATATATCACTATACCCAGTATTATTTTTGAGACAGGATTTCACTAAATTTTTCTCAAGCTAGGCTCAAATCATGATCCATCAAAGTCTTCAGCTTCACATAGTTGGACCCAGTGTCTTCAACAGTTAAAGGATATTTTACAGTCCATTCCAATAAGACGCCATATGATATTTGAAAGGAGACTATTTGGAATAAGAAATTACATAGACACATAGATTACATAGATAACCTTTATGGGGATTTAACAGACGAGAAAAGTTATGTTTGGAAACTAGTTGAGATTTGAGACTTTCTGGGGGAAATGCTGAGCATCTCAGGGTCATACAAATTTACCTTTAGAAAATAAAAAATGTGTGTATGTATGGCGAATTAGCAGTTTTCAGGCTGGTGTATAGCTGTCTTTTCATACAAAAAATTCCAGATAAGAAAGGACTATCCTCTGGGTCACAGATACCAGTTCTCTTACCACAGCAATCACTAAGACCTTCCTCATTGGTCGCTGGAACCACACTTAGCACTATGATTCTCTTTTTTGACTCATTCATGGAAACAACAGTTTTGGCAATTATAAATGAATACCAACAGTTTAGTAAATATAAACTGTACTGAAGTTTGTTTAGAAATTTTCCCATGTGGTTATAGGGAGTGAAGGACTAGCTACTCCTTCAGGCACTTGTCATCTAGGAAACATGTTAGGACAAGCAATCTTAGAGTTGTACAGAATTCAGCAAAATAATGAATGACCTCTACAGACCAAACACTTGGGTTGCAATTTTGCTAAAGTTTCAGCAGGTGGTGCTCGTGTGTTTCATATAGGCAGAGACCATGGCTGCAAACGTTGAGACTGGATTTAGAAAGATGTACTGCCCACTTCTTTAGGGCTCCAGGGATGAAGAAATGTGCTGCCTAATAAAAGTCCAAGATAGATGGCTCTTTTAGTGTATATATCTGAAGCATATGCATAAGGAGATAATGATTTATATGTGTAATTACAATCACGATCATGAATTATTTCTAAAGAAAACTGCATATTGAACAAAGACTGTGTTTGAAGTTATTCAAAATTAGTTTTACTGAATTTCCCCTTAGTTCATTTCCCTAAATTTCTTGTAAGCTGTATATGAATCTCTTTACCACAGGCTCCATTATTTTGTGTGTGGAAAATGAACAGTGGTAGTGTGCTACAGAGCAACGCTTCTCAAACTTCACTGGGATACGGGAGTCAGTCACCTAAGGATCTTGTGAAATGTCGATTTTCATTAAGCATATCTGGGTGGGTCCTGGAAGTGTTTATTTCTATCATGGTTCTCTATTGATGCCAGTGTTTCATGTCTTCATATCCTACTTCATGTAATAATGCTGTAGAGGAATTCATACCAGACTGCAGCCTTCCTTAACTATGTGACCTTGGTGAGAGGGGAGGGTTTAATTAAATCCCTTTGTTGAATAATAAAGCAAGTAGAAAGGGAGATTCACATCTCTTCTGTTTTCTGTTTATAGTAATCATATAGGGATCCTGTAAAATTCTGATACCTATATTAACATAATATTTGTGTTTAGTAAACTGACTTTAAAGTTTTGACAGTTCACACACACACACACACACAACTATTAACCAGACATAAGTAGCAAGTCTAATTTAAATTTCAGTACATAGATTGACTATCAGATTCAAAGTGATGATTAAAGTCTAGGGAGTAGAATGAGGATATCTAAGTGTGAGAACTGACATCAATTCTAAAACTGGTAGAATTACTTTACAAGAAAGAGGAAGCAATTGGGTGTCAGTTGCTGATGCTTCTAATACTAATTATTCAAAGTCTTAAATCTAAGGGATCATAGTTCCAAGCCAGCCTGAAAACTTTGTGAGACTCTTATCTCCATTTAACCACCAAAAACCTGGATACAGAGCAATAACTCAAATGGAAGAGTGGTAGCCTTCAGTGAGAAAATTAAAGGACAAAGCTCAGGCTTTGGGTTCCAGCCCCATTACCAGCAGAAAATACAACAAAATTTGCAAATATGTTATGTAACATTGGCTAAAAATAATATCCTGAGAGAATGACATCACAAGAAAGAATGAGGAAACACAATCATGAGTCATTTAATTATGTAATTAATCTCAATTGCTATGGCAATAAAGAGACCAGCCAAAGCAGTTTGCTTTGTCCCCGTTCCTGTACACGGGGATAACAAAGATCTTTCTCTTTGCATTAGTTCTTGATATTCCTCTATCTGGTTTCTGGTTTGACCTGAGGAAAAGTTTGCCACCGCATACTGCTTATCCTTATGAGTTACATCAGTCAAGCCACAACTAGCAACAGTCTTATTAGACTGGGCATTTATTGCCTGTGTATTGAATGTCTCAGTGTTTAGTCACTGAGTGGTTTGGGCAAATGGCTTCTCAGATGTGCAGGAAAATTAAAGCAGAATACAAACATTTCCATATAGAAGAGATATGTTCAGTCCTTCAGTCATTTGATGAATCAATCAGTACCTTTTCTTTGTGCTAACTGTAGAATTCAACTGCCTGGGCTCTTATTGTAGCTCAAAAATTATTATTATTATTTTTTTATTTTTGGAAATTTTCTTTATTTTCATGATATTTGTAGCTCTTAAGATTAATATCAAATTTCAAACCAATTTATGATTATTGTGGTACCATTATCTGTTTCTGCTCCAGGACACAACAATCCTTCTTCATAGATTCCCTAAGCTGAAGTTCTAGCTCTTATTTTACACATTTTTCTCAATAAATTATCAACCTATATTAGTTGAATTGACTATTTCCAACGGGCATAAACTTTTAAATTCCAAAATACATGTAGTTTCAGTGTAAACACTTTCCCTTGAACCCTGTGCAAGATTATTCTATTGTTCTGGAGACAAAATTTGAATCTGTTGATTCAGTAGGAGCTCACAATTTGATGTAATAAGAACATATCTGACATTTAACTCATCTTACTTTAAAAAAGAAATTTTAAGTGTCTAATTTCTTTCTCTTATTGACAACCCAGTTGATTACTGTAGAATCCTTAAACACCTTTGTTGTTTTTAAATTCCATCCATACCAGATTTATTCACTCATTTGATTACTAGGATCCTTAATAATTCCATAAAATGATTGTTAATAGCTCTTATTTTCTGCTCCCTTACTTGCTACATTCGAGTTCAAAAAGTTACCATTTTATTTTCAGAATATTTTATGATTTATTTAGTTTCATTTTCTGTTTTCTTTTTTTATATATGTTTTATTGTAATTAATAGAAGGGTTACATGATATTTGCCAGATAGAAGGTGCATTAATTCACATACATTGATACCCTTTCACATGTCTTGGACCCCATTTCCCTCCTCCCTACCCCCAGCCCTCATCTTGTTTTCCCCCCTTCCAATCCAATTTCAAATAACCAAATACAAATATATCCGATATATCAGGTAACAAAGTGAGATACTGTAACAATATGAGATAACCAAGGTACAGCAAAAGACATGAGAGATAACATAGTACCTTAAGGACAACAATCATTCATTACATGGCTTGTGTTTCTATATCCTAGAGATCCTTTCATTTAGCGTCATACTATATGGCCTTTTGTATCAAGGTTTTGCTCTATTGCAAATCTCTGCTAGGAGAGGCCAAGGTTTCTACTGATTATGACAAATGAGGGAAACCATTGAGCCAATATGTTCCTTTCAGTCTGTCTTACTTCACTTAATATGATTTTTTCTGTCTTTCCATTTCCTAACAAATGGGGCAATGTCATTCTTTCTGACAGCAGCACAGAAATCCATTGTGTACAAATACCACATCTTGTTGATCCATTCATCAACTGAAGAACATCTAGGTTGGTTCCATATCTTTGCTATGGTGAATAATGCTGCAATGAGCGTTGTTGTGCTAGTGGATTTAGTATGTCCTTGTTTCTGGATGGTTGGGTAAATGCCAAGTAGTGGAATTGCTGGGTCATAGGGGAGCTCTGTGTTTAGCCTTTTGAGGCACTGCCATACTGCTTTTCATAGTGGTTGAATGAGTTTGCACTCCCACCAACAGTGTAGTAGTGATCCCTCCTGGCCACATCCCCCCCAGCATCTGTTGTTATTAGTTTTCCTGATCCTGGCCATTCTAACTGGAGTGAGGTGGAATCTTAGAGTTGTTTTGATTTGCATTTCTTTTATGACCGGAGATGGTGAGCATTTCTTCATGTGTCTGTAGGCCATTTTTGTTTCTTCTTCAGAGAAGACTCTCTTTAAGTCTTTGGCCCATCTTTTAATTGAATGGTGGTTACTTTGGAGATTAGTTTTGGAGTGATTCAATTTTTTGAGCTGTTGATATGTTTTAGATATGAGGCCTTTGTCTGTTGGTGAAGATCGTCTCCCACTCTGTAGGCTTCCTAATTAATTTACTAGCTATGTCCTTTGCCACACAAAAGCTCTGCAGTTTAATGCAGTCCCACTTATCCAGTCTTTCTCTGATTTGTTGTGATTCTTGGTCCTTATTAAGAAAGTTTCTACCTGTGCCAAGGAGGCCTAGTGTATCTCCTATTCCTTCTTGTAAAGGCAGTTGATTTTTGAGGGTTAATTTTATAGCCTGCTACTCTTCCAAAGTTTTGAATCAGCTCAAGGAGCTTGGGAGTAGAGTCTATAGGATTCTTTAAATACAGGATCATGTCATCTGCAAAGAGGGAAAGTTTTACTTCCTCTTTCCCTATTTGGATCCTCTTCATGCTTGCTTCTTGCCTTATTGCACTGGCTAGGAATTCTAATACTATGTTAAAGAAGAATGGAGAGAGTGGGCATCCTTGTCTCTCTTTATTATATTGAGGAATGTTCCATGGATTCCTATTTTCTCCAGTGTAGCTCAAAAAATTATTATCTGTAGTTTAGAAGAGGTAGTCAGCTTCACTAAATTGTAGCTATTTTTTTGTAGTCTTAGGGCTTGAACTCAGGGTTTATTGTGTCCTTTAAGCTTCTATGTGTTCAAGGCTAGCACTGGAGCCACAGTGCTGAATTTGAATTTTTCTGTATAGTCCATTAGAGATAAGAGTGCCACAGAGCTTTCTGCCTGGGCTGGCCTCAAACTATGATCCTCAGATATGAGCCTTTGGATTACCTAGCATTATAGGAGTAAACCACAGTGCCCAACCTCTATGAACCTTTAACAGAGCTGTTCTTGTGGTTAAGTATCAGAGATGCCAAGGCATCAGACACTAGCAAGTATTTCAAGCTACTTCTACTTGTAGGAATGGAGGAGAAGCAAAGAAGGAGAGCAGACATCTTAGAGCCTTGTAAAATTTAAAGCCTTATAGGAAGAACTGTTGTCAGGAGATTTAATTTTGGAGGACACCGAGACTGTAAGAAACGTAGTATCAACAGAGAAAAAGAAGGAAGCCATTTCCTGGCCCCTTTCTTTATCTCAGTCTCTCCAAGGTGATTGGTTTGGTGGAAAAACAATAAAAAGAAAATAGAAAATGTAGTTCATTGAGAATGGCCTACTAAGGTTTCAGTATTTTGCAAAAATGGTGTTTAGCTGTCACAAAGCTTGATCTAGTATTTAGTAGTGGTGTGCTAGAACATTACTAAACCTACATAAACAGGTTCTTAACTTGATACAAGCTAATAAAATTCATCTCATTCTGAGGGGTAGGCAAGAATGAGTGTGTCATCGACATTGCCTTTGGCTTCAGTGGAGAAATATTTCCCAATATTATCTATTTTACTGGAATCCAATCACATATTCTGTTTTTTAGAATAGTAAACTTATGTAGAATGCTTTTGTTTTGAAAGGAAAAAAGAAAAACAATTCCTCAAATGTTTTTTTCAAATTTTTAGTTTTTTATTTGATTTTTTATTTCTTTCCATATTTTTTATTGTAATTAATAGAAGGGTTACATTATATTCACCAGATAGAAGGTGCATTACTTCACAAACATTGATACCCTTTCTCATGTCTTGGTCCCCATTTCCCTCCCCCACCTCCACCCCTCACCTTGTTTTCCCCCCTTCCCTACCCTATTTCAAATATCCAAATATACATATATACAAATGATAACAAGGTGAAATACTGTAATAATATGAGATAATCAAGGGACAGCAAAAGAGATGAGAGATAACATAGCACATTATGGACAACAATCACTCATTATATGGCTTCTGTTTCTATATCCTGGAGGTCCTTTCATTTATCATCATACTGTCTGGACTTATGTATCTAGCTTTTGTTCTATTGTAAATCTCTGCTTGGAAAGCCTAAGGTTTCTACTGATTATGACAAATGAGGGAAACCACTGAGCCTATGTTCCTCTGAGTCTGGCTTACTTCATTTAATATGATTTTTTCCAAGTTTTTTCATTTCCTTAAAAATGGGGTGATGTCGTTCTTTCTGACAGTAGCATAGAATTCCTTTGTGTATAAATACCACATTGTGTTGATCCACTCATTAACTGAGGGGCATCTGGGTTGGTTCCATATCTTTGCTATGGTTTATTTGGCTTTTATTGTTATTAAAAATCTGATATGTGAAGGAATTGCAGTTACATAAGGTAGGCAAAATGTACATTTCCCTTTGGACAATGTCACTCATTCTTTTTCTTTCTCCCTCTTCAAATTGTTTTAAATACAGAATACCAGCTCTAGATTTGTAGTCTTCCTTCTTGTAAATATGAGATGGGCAAATATATGTAGCAATCATAGGTCATTTACATTTTTAAATCTATCCAGTGTGCTAAGAAATGAGAGACAATTTTCATAATCCTCAGCTCAGTGACTGGTTTCATTTCTGTCTAATCAATGTTCTTCAGTGTCTGATACTTTTAGGCAATAATCTAAGTGCTAATGTGCTACTTGTTTATCATCATAATATTGTTCTGATCAACTTCTGAGACCACATAAAGCAGGGATATGATGTTCAGTTTCCCATTAAATTGGCTTGACTCTATCCAATTTTGGAAGCATTTAGACAATGTAATTGACACAACTGACTAATGATTCTGTTTGGAAACCACAAGTGTGATAATCACTGGGAATATATATATATATGTAAATATATATTATTACACAGAGAGAGAGAGAGAGAGAGAGAGAGAGAGAGAGAGAGAGAGAGAGAGAGAGAGAGAGAGAGAGAGAGAGTCTTAAAAGTATTAATTTAGGGCTGGGAGTTTAGCCTAAGTGGTAGAGTGCTTGCCTAGCATGCACGAAGACCTGGGTTTGATTCCTCAGTATCACACACATAGAAAAAAGCCAGAAATGGTTCTGTGGCTCAAGTGGTAGATCTCTAGCCTTGAGAAAGCCCAAGGATAGTGCCCAGGCCCTGAGTTCAAGGCCCAGGGCTGACAAAAAAAAATATACACTTAAAATGTGCTTTAAAATTTAGTAAAAAATGACTCAATCCCCTTTAAATTTCCATGTTATGCCAATATAGTGACCAAATAAAGTGGGATCAGCAGTAAATGACTAATAAGGAAACACACATGGACAAAAAAAATCTTGGGTGAGATTTGACTTTTTTTTATCATTAGGGGTTACCCAAGTGTTTTCTCAACAAAATATAAAAAAAATAAAAACAAAAACTTTGTGTAGTCACTGATCATAGCTATTTTGGATTCTCTCCCAGATCCTCCACTGGGGACTCTTTTTATTGTGTTTGTTTAGCAATTAATTCAGCTTCATCAATCAGCTAGCTCTTATCTAGCTTTATCCTTGCTTGAAGTCTGTGTGTCATAATCAGGCATAATTCCTTAACACTTTCTTGGGTCTATGGTTAGTTTTTAAGGTTAAAGAAAACTCACAACTATCTGAAAAGATAGAGGATAAACATTATTAATTAATGTACTTTCTTAAGGGTTATTGTGACAATCTAGGTGCCTTAGTGTTCCTACATGCAAATGAGGGTGGAATAACATATATTTGAGAAAAAAAGACAGTATGTGTTAACTGCCTAGCATGGTATCTGGTATATGGTGGATATCTAAATATAAATTCCAAGCTTTCCCCCCATTTGTTCACTTATTTAGATATAGAGACAATAGCTATGTAATGTAAAAGCAGTAGTCCTTTTTTTTTTTGGTCTGTCCTGGGGTTGAGCTCAGGGCCTGATCACTGTCCTTGGACTTTTTCAAGGCTAGAACTCTACCACTTGAGCCTCAGCACCACTTTCAGCTTTTTTCTATGAATGTGGTATGGAGGAATCGAACTGGGGTCTTCGTGTATGCTAGACAAACACTCTACCCCTAGGCCAAACTCCCTGCCCACCAGTAGCTTTTTAATATAAGTCTTTATAAAGAAGCCACCAAGAATAATAATCATGGGTAGGGAGTGTGGTTTAGTGGTAGAGTGCTTGCCTAGCATGCACAGAGCCTTGGGTTTGATTCCTTGGTGCTGCATGCACAGAAAAAGCCAGAAGTGATGCTGTGGCTCAAGTGGCAGAGCACTAGCCTTGAGAAATCCCGAGGACAATGCTCAGGCCCTTACTTCAAGCTCCAGGATGGGCAAGCAAAATTGAATAGTAAGCAGGAAGAAATTAGACATAGACATATTCATCCCCGAAGGGCAGAAGAAATTGATAACCAGAATACTATGCTGCCAGACTACCATTAAAAGTAAAAAAGTATGGCTAAGGACTTTAATCACAAAGAACTAGACATAAGAGTTAGTAGAGTTTGGCCAAAAAATAAGTTTGCTATGTATTGGTGTAGGTGGGTACTCTGACATGAGACAATTCAGGAGATATAGAACTGGAAACTTCCTTACCTTACTAATAAATATTCTTATTTTTGCTAACCACTATTCCTTGACCTTCACAGAGTTATTTTGTAGTATTCAGAAATATTGATTTACAAATGTGCCACCAATGCAACTGGAGACTAGCCAAGACTCTTGATAAAGGCTGTGTGGTGAGGGAAGTCTGCGTATCATATTCAATATGCATCACATCCCTATGAAAGTAATGAATATTCATTTCTTAATGCATATATTTGACAAATAAATATTGGAGAGGTGTTGTATGCTAGGGGCTAGAGGCCCAACGATTCCAAATAGGTCACACTAAGGAAGGCAGACTAACACAACAAAAGTGACAATAGCATACTGAATAGTAGTGTCAGCATAATTCTTTGTAGTTATGTGATAAAGAGCAACTTCTTGTCACAGGTATTTGTGACTACTTAGCCTCAGAACTAGTGTCTCTCTTATGAAGATTGAGACAATGAGACAAGATAAGGATAAACTGACATATCCAAAGCCACATTATTGAAGAGCTCAATTCCAGATTTGGCCTTTTGTGTTGTTTGGTTGTCACAGTTCTATATTTTTTTCTGAAGTAATAGACAAGTGACATGGAATTTAAAAAACTGATAAGCATAGATGAGAATCTTTATCACTGTCTAGTAAAAGGAGTAGAATATTGATAAGAATATGAGACAACATAGATATACCTGAACTATTAAGAGGTGAGGAATGGTAGATAAACAAAATAAAACTGATTCAGGCTGACAAAGAAGAGCAAGGCAAATAGGTATTGGAGATGCAACAAATCTAATAACATCAGCCTAATTACATAAAAAATACATGATAAATGATTCAGGTCTCTAGGCATTCACATAGAGCGAGATCAAAGGAAGATAGTCTCAGGAGAGAAACACAAAGATGCAAGGCATCTGCTCACATAAAATAATATTTATCCAAATGAACTCCAAGAAATGGGAAGAAGAGATTTGGTTTCTTTGTTGCTATTTTTGCTTTCTTTTCCTTTTGCCTCGTCTGTTAGTTGGTTTATCTGTCACTAGGAAAGTAAAGGCAGGGTCACGGAAATGCTGGGCTAAAGGGTGAATAAATGCAGCAGTGATACTGGACACAATATAAAAATGAACACCGCAACTTGTTGGTGGGGATGGGGGGGGAACTGGGAGAGTGCAAGGGAAGGGGTGACGATTGTTTACCTGACAGACTGTAAACCTTCTGTTCATCACCTTCACAATAATGAAATGAAAAAAAAAAGGAAAATGTAAACACTGATACCTGCATAATGAAAGGCAGCTAAAAAAATACCACAGAAAGACTAAACAAAAGCACTAGAAAAGCTCTGTGCACGTAGTCATTGACAGGCTGGGTTTGGGGACAATCATCTGATTGGAGCAGATTAAGTAGGGAAAGTACACTCACCTCGCTGACAAATTTTGTTTGCCAAAAGAGGAAGAAAGAAAAAAGTCAAAAGAGGGTTTTCTAGCTATGGAAGAGTTGTGTTTGTGTGGTCTGGAGATAAGGGTGGGTAATGGAGAATAGGAAGAGAGTCGTGGATGTGGAGGTTGTAGAGATGAACCAGACAGTGATTTTTTTTTATTTATTTTTACCAAGGAGTAGAAAAGTGCCTGTTAAGATGCAGAATCAGGGAGCAAAACATCCTGACTCAGCTCCTCAGTCTGTCTGTGGTCATAGGAGAGGCACAGAGGCCCATTCTGGAGAAGAGTCCAAAGCAGTGGGATCTTGGGAAGAGGTGTTTCATCAGGGGTAAGGAAGTAGTTCCAGTGTCTGAAAAGCTAAGCTTATGAGAAAGTTTTGATCCCAGTGTGAGGATGAGGAGGGGGAGGGGAGGAGTTTAAAGCCTGTGAAAAATCCATGTGCAGAGGAGCCTTTCCAGCTTTCCCTTTAAACAAATTCAAACAGGATGTTGACTTGAATGAACCCTGGAATATGTCTTCTAAGATAAAGAAGGTGACTTAAAGTCCTAGTTTGTTGTAATTCTTCAATGACTGGACTCAAATCTCATCTCTGACAAGAGGCTAAGAAAATCAAGGTGGTGTTTATTTGAGCTTTCAAAAATATATTTTCTATTGAGAGTTGGAAAGTACCATTAGATGGAGGTACTAAGGGGAACCCACATGTGAGAGTAGTTTCTAGGCTGCTGTGTTGACTTGGTCTTGGCTCTAGCATGACCTATGATTTCATGAACCCTTTTACAGATGCATACTATTGAATCCAGTATCACGTCATTTAATTTTCATTCTGATTCTCCCTCTCCTCCTCTAACATGTCCATCTCACAAAGACTTTGTGATGCTTGGGTGACTCTATAACCCAGTGGAAGAAGAAAATACGGGAAATTAAAGATTGTAAGATAGGGCCAGGAGTTTGGCCTAGTGGTGGAGTGCTTGCCTAGCATGAAAAAAGACCTGGGTTCGATCCTTCGGCACCACATACATACAAAAAAGAAGCTGGAAGTGGTGCTGTGGATCAAGGGTAGAGCTCTAGCCTTGAGAGAAGTCCAAGGACAATGCTCAGGCCCTGAGTTCAAGCCCCAAGGCAATAAAAGAGAAACATTGTAAGGTAATGGTAGCCTGGTTTCTATCAACCCATTGTCCTAGTACATATGATATTTTCAAGGGGTAATGATGATTTACATTCTGATTGAATCAAACGTCAGTTTTTCCTTTTACTTCCTTGCTTGAACTAATATTTCATTGCATTGGAATTGACTGGCCTACACCCACCGATGGTTGTTTGCATTTATTAAACAAGAATTAGCTATGCACAGACTCAAACTACCTCATGTGTATATGAAATAGCTTCTCTGGAAGAAAAAAAGAGTTATTTTTGTTAAATAGCAGTTTCTATAACCTCTTCCAAAACAGAGAGACCCCTTTAGGGAAAAAGTAATCACAAAAATAGAGTTTCCATCTCTCTGTACTGGGTTATAAAAATGGAAAGGAAGTTCATGTGGCTTGTGTTGCATAACAAATAAGGCTTATATAACGCAAATGTTCTCTGGCCCCACCCGTTTATGACTAGCACATATCATAAGTTACTCTAAATATCCACATTACCAAGGCATCATCCCTGTGTGCTTGAATGACAGAAATTAGCATCTTTCAACATGTCCCCTAGCTATTTCTAAGAGCTCCACAGATAGCTGTCACATGAATGCTCAGAAATAAGTCTGCTTCATTATCCTGCTTCAGCCCCCAGACACGCTGCCACAATGCTTTCGGGCTCTGCTGATGCTGGCTGCTGTGATTTCTCTACCAGGCTGGGTGTGGGACTATCCTTTACTAGTGTCTACCTGGTCGACTCTATTCTGGCCTTAAGAAAGGGCACCTACTTCTTATTTGAGGACTAATAAAAATAATAATAAAGAAAAAACTCAGGAGAGATGGCCTGTAGGAATTGAAAGTCCAAACTTAAACCTTCAATTTGCCTCCCTAACTATTCAGAATAACAGAAATTTAAACGTGTATTACTTGACTATGTCTATGCCAGAAGCTGTTAGCATCTTTCTGATAAAGGAAGCCTTACTAACTTATTGATACCTGTTCCTCAGTCCTCTACCAATCTAGATCAAACACAGTATGATTCTCCTATCATGAGATGCCATTCCAATTAGGACACTGGAATTTTCCTCTTATAGCATCTCTTTTAAAAATTATCTTTATTTAGTACAAAGTAGTTTCAATTCAGCATGCCATTTTAGGAGTACAATGTGTCTTTACCCATTTTTCTCCTTTTATCATTCTCACACATGTCTCTCATCCCCTCAATTTTCCTGGTTCCATTTTCACACATGTATATTGAATATTATGACTACATTTTCTCACTTCATCTGGACTTTCCTTAACATAAAATTATACATGGCCCAGAAACAGTTTAAAGCCCAGCCTGCGAAGAAAAGTCCATAAGTTCTCCCACCCCCCAGAGCTAAGGACGGAACTCAACCCAAGTTGAGATTCTTATCTCCAGTTACAGCCAAAAAGGCCAGAAGTGGATCTATGGTTCAAGTGGTAGAGCATTAGTCTTGAGCAGAAACTCAAGGATAGTACCCAGGCCCTCAATTCAAGCTCCAGGACCAGCACATGCAATACTATGATATAAATAATGTAATTAAAATGCAGATAAAATTTTTGGACATTATTATATAAACTTATAAGGTAGTAAAATGATAAGTATAGCTAGTTATTCAGTGGAAAACAGAGGCTTATTCTGGATATTCAATGAAGGATCACAATCATTTTATTTTCATGTGATATAGAATTTTCACGGAATATAATTTTTGGTATATTGGACATTTTACTTCCATTTTCTTATCAAATTCTATTTTTGTGCTTTTATTCTTTATAGAGTTTACATTCTGCACCTAATTTATGCATTAGCAGACAACTGTTACTATATCTCAAAGCATAATTCACATCAAACTTAATATCATTGACAAATGGGAGTTACTTTATCAACATTTTCCACATAGGAAAATATGAAATTGAAGGGTGTTATATGCAGGAGCCATTAGTTGTCTAAGTTGAAGAGAAAGAATTTAAGTGCAAAATATTTCCAAGACAAAGAAAGGTAAAGTAAATATTACATATTTAAAAGTTTAGATGTGGGGGCCGGGAGTTTGGCCTAGTGGTTAAAGTGCTTGCCTAGCATGCATGAAGACCCGGGTTCGATTCCTCGGTACCACATACATAGAAAAAAGCCAGAAGTGGTGCTGAGGCTCAAGTGGTAGAGTGCTAGCCTTGAGAAAGTCTAAGGACAGTGCTCAGGCCCTGAGCTCAAGCCCAGGACTGGCAAAAAAAAAAAAAAGTTTAGATGTGATACTTTGAAAGGTGACAGTGAAAGCCACTCAGCTTCTTCTGGTGACCAGAGGAAGTTTAGTATTATAGAGACAGATGTAGTTCTTAAATAATTACCCTAAAACACTTACCCAACAAAGTTTACCAGTTGTGTAGTGCTTCTCTTTATGGGTCAGAAAGTAAACTATGCAATTAACATTCTGTTTAAGCCAGAACAAAAGCACTAAAAAAACATGAAATCATCAAGAAAATGACAGCTAGCTTTTTCAACTACAATATTTGATTTATTTATTTTTTACCATCACTCACCAAGAAATAAACATTTTAGTGTGATCTATTAGCTTTGCTACATCAGACCCATTAACTAACACAAATGATTAGTTTTACTGACTTGCTTGAGAATAACTAGAAGGGAATTTTTTTATTAGCTTGTTGCTAATAAGAATTGGTGAAACCTCAGGGAGCTTCAGGAAGCACTTGTTGACAGTCACAATAGTATTGCATCATGAAGTGAATGAGAAATAGAGAAATACAAACCAGTAGCCACAACTAATACACAACATAGCATGCTAATATCAGAAGTACAAAGAAAGTAGTATAACATTAATGAAGGAAGACTATTTGTTACTGGTGGACATTTCTCAGATGTGTGTTGAAAGACATCTTGAACATAACGAGTAGAAGGTAGAGAGATTCATGGGGACCATTACTAAGTATTACCTCAGTGAGTAGACATCTGGGGCCTGGATCACAGAAATCATGAAACTAGAGAGATTATCAAACACTACATCATAAAAATTATTATTGGCTAAGTTTGAAGCATAACTCACAGGTGGCAAGAAGCCAGTGACTATGTTCAAAGTGGGAATGGCTTGGCCAGATTTTGTTTTAGATAGGTGCTTTGAAATCAACTTGGAGAATAGTTTGAATGTTGTTAAGTACTCCATGAAACCGGTCAGAAGATTATAGAACTGTCCCACACATGTGGGTGTTGTTGGTTGCTGGGTAAAGAGATTAAGAGTCTAGGAGATCATGAGCATAGCTGCTGGATGTCAGGCTTACATCATTCATCAGGGAGCTCTGGCAGGACTTGGTAGAGGAAGTATTAGGGAATTTTCTTGTGTTCTTTGACCATAAGAATGTTTCTGCTTCCTGTGACTGGAAGCGTGGTCTAGTGGTAGAGTGCTCTCCTAGGATGCATGAAGCCTTGGGTTCAATTCCTCAGTATCACATACACAGAAAAATCTGGAAGTGGTGCTATGGCTCAAGGGGTAAAACACTAACCCTGATAGAGCACAGAGGGAGTCAGAGACAGTGCCCAGGCCCTGAGTTCAAGCCCAGGTACTGGCAAAAAAAAAAAAGAATGTTTCCAGAAATGCCCTGCAAGTAGTTTGCTATATGAATCTGGAAGAGAGGTAGTTTGCTATGCAGATGGCCAGCAATAAGGCTTAATGCTTCAACTTTAAGGCTAGATCTATTTTGTAGATTACATTTGGAGTGAAAAGAAGAGTTGAATGTGAGAGATCTCTTACATTAAAGGAGTGAGTAGGGAAAGAACTTAAACTAGGAACTAAGCATGATTAATCAGGAAGAACTGAGGGGAAAAATATAATGAACTGAGGAATTACTTTGTAAAGTAGGTGAAGTTGTTGAAATGCCATAAAGGAATCAGTTATTCTGTGATCGAAGGGGTATAGAAAGATTTAATAAAAATCTTTTGTCCTCATGGGGAAAGCATCTTCAATAGACCTGTAAAAGCAAAAGTGAAATTGCTGCAGGGAGAAGGCTGAATGTGATTCTGAAAATAACAGGAGAGAGGTAGAGCTGTACATGTAGGAATATAGGCTCTCGCATATTACAGTCTGAAAGCAAAAAGCTTTATTACTGTAGAAACAGCAATAAACTGTGGTCACTAGAGTTTTAGTGTTGGAGTTTAGCACTGAACACTTTGGGAAATTCTTATTTCATCGATGCATGAACTTTTAATTAGTCAAGAAAAGTAAGCAGTATTGGAAATGTTGTTGTAGAATTCTCTTTTAGAGGTGGTATGGTGAGGAAGTGGAAATGCACGATTTTAAATTCATACTCTGTCTGTCCAAACGATGGTACTGCCTCTTGCTATTATTTGTTCTCAAAGCACAGATGCCAATTTTCTTTCCCTCATTCATAGATATAAACTAGACGGCAACAATGAATTCAATCTGGTGTGTGAGTTGTTCTATTTTTATATCATGAACATAGTCCCTCTTGTGTATCTTAAATGAAAATGATCAAATTTTAATGTGGACATTAAATAGTTAATTTTAGTTTATTTGAGATAATTTTCATCTCAAAATGAAAATGTTATGTCAGCCATGGAGATTTTGTTATGTAAGAAGAAAAGGAAAAATATAGCCAGTGGTGTTTTTGGATAAAGCTTCCAGTTCGATTCTGTATGTCTATGGCTTGGATGCAGTTCTTTGTGTCACTTCAAGCATGCATGCACATAGTTGAGTGTTGGTTTTCAGAATTGCAGCATTGAAAAGTGGTGGTTTCTTTATGAGGCAGAGACTACAGTGAGGTCCATAAGTCAGTTGTGAGCAAGGCTATGGAAAAAATGGTAGGACTCCAGTCTTTTCATTGTCAACTACTTTCTCCAGCATGCATTTCCTATATTTACTATGAGACGTTTGCCAGAGTATGCATTATACTCTGAGCTAAACAAACCTCACTTAAAAAATAGATATATAAAATGAACATCGATCTATAATTTTGTTTGTGTAACAAAATGGCTAATAAAATGGTTTCTTTGAGTAGAGGAAGTTATAGTAGAAGAACACTGGAAAGTTATATAGATGAACATTGGAAAACAGTACTTATTCTTTGATGCTTAATATTTTGAGAGTAACTATGATTATTGTGATTTCTGAATCCTTTGAAACTAGATAAGGAGATTTCATATGAGTGGAAACAAGTAGCATGGAATATGTATATGTGCAGTGAAAATAATTCTGTTCGTTTCTTTTTGGAATAGTCAAATGATATGAAAAATATTTGTCTAAAATGGAAATACAGTTGAGATTTGAACCAGTGGGAACTGTTCAAAATCATCAATGATAATACAAATTATATAAAGATACAGTAAAACCTTCATTTTTCCAGCATCATTAAAATTGTAAATCGTTCTAGTCTTTTGAATTTTTATGACAAATATGTGTCAAATATCTTTTAAACTGTCACACTGTTTGGCGTAGTAATCTGGGACTATTCTATGAAAATATCAAATGTGAACAAAATCAATATATATTATAATATGTTTCTGTTCTAATTTGTAATAAATTACAAACATTGGAAACAAAATGTACTCAAGAAATTATGATAAGTTAGTATTACATGGTTATTAAATATATTCACAAAGCACTTTTCTACAAAGAAAGGTCTTTATTATAGTTGTGAGAAGAACAAGATTTATGAACACAAGGGAATTGCCTATCTTAGACATGTTATTTCTTCTTGGAACAGGTATGAGCTTGCAAATCTATTTTTTGGATATGTCTTCATTTTCCATACGTTTGTGTGTATATGATTAAAAACTCAGATATTAGTTATATCTTTGAGTGAAGGAGAGAAGAAAGAATTTAGGAGAACTAATTTGCTACCAAAATATCATGACATGTTTGGAGACTAAGAAGGCGATAGAAAAACATTGATGCCAGAGATTTGCAAGAGTTTTAGGAGTAATGTGAAGGAGATTCACAGCTTCAAAATTAGGGATTGAGGTCAGATATTCTGAGACTTGGGCTTCCATAGTAACAGTGAGGGAGAAAATATGTAATTTTCCTCAGCTAGCCCTTATAAATTCATAACTGGGTATGATTTCTGTAACAAAACATAGATTAGAAAAAGAAAAACAAGCAAATTCATTAATCTGTACAGTGTATATGGCTGAGAAGCAATTTTAAGTTAGTGTCTTAGGGATCTGCTTTAAATAATATTTCAGGGAAGGATAGTTTAGATATATTAGATAGTTGACAAGACAAAAGAAAAGTGGCCCGAAGGCTTCAGAGGTGAGATATCTGTGGGAAGGGAAATGAGTGGGAGGAAAAACTTCAAAGATTCAAGGGGGGCGGGCGGTAGTGATGAGCTGAAGAGCTCAGGGACTGTGCCCAGGCTCAGAGCCCCTGACTGACAAAAAAACAACGACAGCAACAAGAAGACTCCAAAGATTCTTCTGGTGTGGTCTCTGAGTAGACAAGAAAGCTCTATAAAGGAAAGTCTTGAAGACAGGAAGGGTTCTAGAAGAGGGGAGAATAAACAGATGCTTTGTCTTTGTGAACCTTTTCTGTGCGTTTAGTCACCAGAGAAAATGTAAGAAGTTTCCCTTCATTTTGACGGTCTTTAATGCAACAATTTCAGGGAGATATAGTTCCATTTTCCTTAATCACCTTGAGTGTTTTGTAAGGCACCAAAAAAAAAATCAGATTTTCTTGTATTTGCAATTTGCTATGGCTATAATTGGCTTCAGGCAGATCAGAAACAGGAATGCTCTCTAATGTTAAACTGGTTCAATTTAAAATAAGAAAGTGGAAGAGGAAAAGGAAGAAGGAGCAAAGAAAAAAACTGAAAGAAAGGGAAAGACCAGAAAAAGAAAATAAGGAGAAAATTTACGTGTGGAATACTTGCATTTGAATAATTATCTAATGAAATATCGGTTGGAAAAATCTTCAGCTTTCAAAGATCTATAGTTTTGGTGATGTTCATCTGGCTAATGGGCCACTTGATTCTTTTCTTCACTTTGTTGTTAGAATGTTAAAAATGGTGTATTTACATTTAATTTGCAAAAACGTAAAAAATTTCATAGATGATACAATGTCTCTGTTTCCTATGTAAAATGTGTATTTTCCAAACAGAATTTGTTGTTTTAATGGTTTTGAAGAAGGCAATACAGAGATACTCAAAAGAGCCATATAATCAAAGTCAATTTCATAGTACCATTTGTAGGACACACCAGATTTATATGCTTTTATTTTTGCTATTATCCAACACAGCAGTCATCTGTGTAGTATTTTGTTTTTTCTGACTGATGGTGATTTCATGCCACTGACACTTTCAACTTCTCGCTGTGTAAGCTATTATGGTACAGTCGTACCGATTTGAACACAAATCAGTTACCATTTCAACAAATCAAATGCAGTAACATAATGGACTCAGAAAGTCCAAGTTCTTCCTGTTTTTCACCACAACACTTGACTAATTTCCTGTATCTAAAGTAGTAATGTATCATAAACTTGTCCATTAAACAAACATGAAAAAATCAATCGTTATTTAATATATACTACTTGTTAGACTTTTTTTGGAAAGTATTCATACACATTATGTGAATTGAGCACAAAATAGGGTGGTGAGAAGCCTCCACACTGGTAAGTATGTTTCCATGGACAATAATCAATCTGGCACATCTGAGAAAGCGGTTCTGCTTTTCAAAATTTGTTACATTAGAGTACTTTCCTCATTAATTAAACCACAGCAGTGAAAAGGAGTGTCATTACAATATTTAAACAACAACAACAAAGAAACTATGTTTTGAAGCTTTCTTTAGTGAACTCAAATGGCTACCAAATCCTAGACCTGAATTTTAGGCTTTATATCCATGCACAGGTTCTGTTGGTGATTTCAAAATTTGTTCTTTTGATTCAATCTATTGCACTGCTATCACTTTACTCAGATTTTAATTTTTCCTCTAGAAATTCACAAAAATGGAATTATGGGACGTTTTCTCTAAGGTTTACCAGGTTTGTACAATATTATCTACATTATCTTTGGGACATAACATAAAGTTGAAAATGCTTAAAAACTTCAATTCCCTTTAAATCTAAAAGCTAACTCTTGTATTCTCGGGAATGCTACTAGAATAATCTGTGATTTCTAGCAAGTTTAATCACTGTTCAGTAAAGCATATATAAATACATATATATTATTTTTAAATAAATATAGATAAGAAAGCTCTTAAGGAAATTCTTATTAAGGGTCTCTTATTACTTGATCTCTTCATAAAGTTAGCTGTTATGTGCTACATTGACAAATATAGCAAAAACTGGAAGTAACGTTCTCTTCAGGGTTCATAATTTAGCTCAGGAAATAGTATTCCTTAATACATTCTAAAAAAATAAAACTTGTTTCTTCTCATGGAAGGAAAAGGAGACTTAAGAACATTTCCTGAATATCTGCTATGTTTCGAGAAATGCATTAAACATTTAACTTTCCAAACTCATCTCATTCCCCCAACAGCTTGAATGTGCCATTGCAATTTTAACCTTACTATAGTTAGTTTTAAGTAAACAAATATTGACAAAAGTGAAAAAAAATCATCAAATAAAATACCCCTATCATAGAACGAAGACCATAGACTACATCCACAAAGTAGAGATCAGGAATGATTGCATAAATAGGAGGGATTCTGGATTCAATGTAGAGACAAGTGTTGATAAATAATTGAAGATTTGAAATCAGTGACAGCTGAGCTTTAATCCAAGTCCAGGACCCTTCTGAATAGGGCCCATTTAGAGAGTGCCTGACTAGAATGCCTGCTGTGCTGTTCCTCACACTGCTTGAATAACAAGGCCTGGACTGGATGCTTTAAACAACAGAAAGTTTTCTCACAGTCCTGGAGGTTAGTCAGTCTGAGATTAAGACCAACATTTTCTGTTTTGTTGTTGTTTTTCTAACAGAAACTTCCTTCCTGGCTTATAGATAGCTGTCTTGCAACGCACTTGGCAGGGGTTTCAACGTGTGGATCTGGGGGTTGCATTCTGTCCATAGCTCCTATATAAATGGGCTTACTTCCAATGTCAGATAAGAGCCAAGTAAGCAGGCCTGAAGGCTGACCTTGTTTGAAGCCATCAGTGTTGATGCTGAGCTGTTAGCAGGGGTCACCGTTGGGAAAGAAAAGGAGATGATTCCACGATTGAAAGATGAGCAGATGCGTTTTATTTGTCCTAAGTATTGTGGTATCATTAATGAAATGTAAAAATTCTAAGTACTGTAACCTATGGGTTTTCACCTTTTTGGGAAAAAATCGGAGTGTATTGGATGTGTGTTCATCTTCATATGAATGACATTGACAGCCTGATATAGGAGGTGCAAGATTCACCCCATCCCTCACTAAACAAAAGTATCAGTGCTCCCCAGTGGGTGCTGCTCCCCTCACCCCCCTTCCTAATTTTTATATCAGGCCTATTTTCTCCATATGGTACTTGGCTGGCTCTTGTGCCAATTAGAGCTTTTAGGATTGCTGCCTTAATGATGAAATCTTTAGTAGTCCCTTACCTGAGATTACCTCTCTTCTTCAGAACTAGGAAGTGCTGGTCACATAGACAAATAGTGGGGACTGAAATGCTTCTCCTAATAGAAGCAGATATGTTGTTATGTGCATGTTATCTTGTGATGTTTAGTAATTATGCTGTTATAAAATCAGAAATAACATGACAACTCCTTTTAATATTAAAATGTAGTCAATGCATGGTATACACCAAAAAAACCTCACCTGAATGAATTCCACTTTTGTGGGACTTACAAAGCTGAGCATCTATTCTCTGGATAATAACACTAACAGGAGATATAGACCCGAATAATTTCAAAATTCTTGAGCATGCCCCTGGCTTCACTCTGTCTCTCTCTGTCTCTATTCCTGGTTGACTACAAAATTGTGGTGATACCTATTTGAATCCGTGAGTGTATTCTTGTTTATACGGATGCACAAGTCCCCAAGGTCTGTCTCTAACATTGTCCTGCATGCAGTACATATTTAGCCAAGGCATAGCCTGACTCCCTGCTGTAATCAATCCTCCAGAGAAATTTAATTTTTAATTAAGTGCGGCACAGTGTTTACTTTTGCTTCAGAGCTTGAATTAATCAGAACTTTGTTATTTGTGTTACAAAAATGAGGATAAATTAACAATTCTTTTAATTAGACAAGCGGGAATTTATTTCACTGTCTTATATCTAGCCAAAGCAAAAGTCATTGCTCTGAAACCACAAGAGAGAGAGTGCTTAAAGTGTTCCACAGCAAGGGGTATAATGCCTGGTCCTTTCGCTAATTAACGTGTTTACTGGTGAGTTCTGCCCTTTCAGTTCACTGAACTCATTTTTATTGTGGTGGTTTATCATTTTATTGCTTATTTTAACTCATGGGTTAAAATATAAATACATAAGTACATATTTGTATGGGTAATGTGATAGTTTTGGTCTGTTCTCTCTTATACCTTATTTTCCTATTTTTATTAGCATATTGTCATTTTGTAAGCCATTTCATTTTGATACATACATACATACATTCATCTTGCATCCTTTTACTTAAAATGGTTTTATCATTCTTTTTTTCTTATATGTAAATAAGAACTGTGGCTACATTCACTTTACTCTGTTCATTCACCTTTTCCCTTTAGTGTCCACAGAATCTGTTGTACAGTCTAGGCATTAATATTTTTAGTGTATATGAATTGTACAAATGGATTTTATGGTGGTATTTTATACATGTATATATTGTACTTTGATTCTGATACAAGTACACATAATGTGATAATCAAATCAGAGTCATTATTGCCTATTGCTTCTTTGTGGTGATAATAATCAAAATTTTCTCTTCTACCTTATTTGGGAATATACAATTTTTTTTATCATTAACGGTGTCACCTTATTTTACAATATATCACCAGAACTTATTCCCTGCCATCTAACTATAGCTTTGTACCTCTTGATCAACTTCTCTCTATCCCTCCCGGTATGTGCTCTAGTTTCTGGCAGCTGGTACAATGTTCCATAGTTATATGAGACAAAAAGTTTAAATATTCTGCATATGAATGAGACCATGCCATTTTTCCTTCCAGTGCCTGGTTTGTTTCACTGTATATATCATATCCTCCTGGCTCTGACATGTTTCTGGAAATGATATATTTGCAGAATATATGATATATTGTGAATGACATATTTGAAGAAACATTATAAATTCTATAACATCATTTATTTTTTACAGTGGAAGCATAGTCTGAGTGTCAGTTTGTTTCATATTTCCTTGGTCAGTAAGTGGAAGTTATGTAATTTTGAAAAAAATGCATGTTTGTTAGTTCTTTCACTCTTCAAGGAGCATTGTTTCAGGAAGCAAATGGTACCAGTTGTCCCTATTGCTGATGATAACTTTGATTGTTAGGTTAAGGTGGCAACTGTCAAGTTTCCTCACTGTACTTTGTTATTAGGATTCTCTGTGGAATACATAACTACTTGAGGTAATATACTTGAAGACCATGTCAATACTTTATGTCATAGGTATGTCATAATTTTGCCCACTTATTATTTCAGCATCCACTGCGTTTTGTCTTTACAGTGACTCATGTGGTATTGACAGAAAATACATTTTCTTTGACATGTTCTTTACATTTGATGATTAGGATTTATGTCAAAAGATTTATTCATTTTTATGTCAAAAGATTTATTCATTTTTACTTACATACATAAGGAATAAATTAATGGATATTTGCTTTATTCTTTGGGTTTTTAATATATTACTGTAATTGACTTGATTCCTATAATTGTTATTTAATTCAATCACTAAAAGCCTCTTTAAGTTGATTCTTTGGTCCTTTGGACATTTCTTTCTATTTCTCTGTCTTTTGTTTTATTTTTCCAATATGGAGATTTGAATTCAGGACCCACTCTTGCCTGGCTTGTGAGTACTCCACTACTTGAGTCACACACCCAGCCAAACTTTTAACTAGTTATTTTGTAGATGGAAACTTGTAGACTTTTCTGTCTGTGCTGGCTTTGAACGGGAATCCTCTGGATTTCAGCTTCATGAATATCTAGGGTTACAGGTTTGAAACATTGGCTTTCAGCTTGCAATTAATTTTGTTATTTCATTTATATTCTTTTAATTATGGGGCCACAAGATTGCTTATGTTTATACTTTCATTTTCCTGATTCCTGTATGGAGAACTAAAGTAGTTCATAAACACCTGACTGGTGTTTATGCACACCAAAGAGTGATGGTTACTTTACCATTGCAATATCTAGTGCATCACTTACAAATGTGTGATCTAGCCATGGCAGAAGGCCTACGTGAACTGCCAAGCTCCTCTGTGGAACTTGGCATGAAGTTAAGTACTGTGTGGCTTAGAAGGAAAATGTTGAATCAAACAGTAGTCCAGTCAGGAGGAAAACAAGGCCATAGCACTGCAGGGTATAGCAGATAAAGACCCACATATACACATGCAAACCAATTTTCAGCAAATCTATGAGTCCAAAGGAGTTAAATAAAGCTACCGATTATCTAAAATACAAAGGTGTTATTATTTCTATGTATAAAATGATTGTCTGACCTGTTTTAAGACATAATTCTTCCTTTAGAGTCTATAATGAAAGATCTTGGATGTGTCAAGTAGTCCTGGCTTTTCTTAGGTGTCATGAGCTTATGTTCCTCTTGCTAAACTACTATGTGGATTAAAGAGACTGAACATAATCCTGAACACATAGTCACCAGTTTCCTACGCAAAAGAGCTGATCCTTTAGTTTTCATAAGCCACTTATAAGTGTCTGTTCAGTAAATGACATAGAATCTTACTTGAAGACATAGCTATAATTCTCTGTGTATTCAATGTGTATGTTCAGAGTTTTTATTCATATTTTGGAGATATTCAACTCCACTATCTTTCACACAGGAGATAAAAAGCAATTGAGGCCATTTTAGAACTATTTTTAGAAAAGTACTGAAGAGAACAGTGTGTTATTGAAAATAATATTTAAAAGAAGAAAGAATTACATGTCATGGGTTTTTCTAAGTTGATCACATAAATTTAAAAAATTCTCAAAAATCATCTCTTAATAAAAGGTAATAAAGAATAAGAACTGTATAAATTATAAAACTAGCACAAAATCTCTAGTAGACAAATTTTGGTTTAGATAGTTCTTATATTTGCTTTTGATTATTCATAGTTTGATGAAGCTTATAGTTTGATAAAGATTACAAGCCACATTGTGAAGGGTCTAAAATTCATGATTTTATATAATATGATACTTAAACTTTTAAAATATGTTAGTATTGTCATTAACTACGTGATGTGACATTAGTCATAATTGCCTGTTGAATTATGAAAGGCAATACTTTACTTGCTAGGTAGTGATAGAATGAAAGGTTAAAATTTAAATCTCAAGTAGTCCTCTTCCTTTTTTGACTTTTCTTTTATCTTTTGTCTTTCATAGTCAAAGTATAACATTTTTGTTATAGAAATAATAGTAGAAATTCATTCTGAATCCTAATCAAGACAGAAGTCATGTCAAGTTTTCAGTGAGGACTTTTGAATTATAAATGTAGTTCCATTGCCTGGGCATTACATTGACCCTGTAATATAATTGTTGGAAAGTCATAAATGAAGCATATGACTTATGTCTGTCTATATAATTTTTTCTAGTCCATTTATATCATTTCTGTGAGATGGAAACACCTGTAATACTGGCATCTGTACACCAAATGTCAAATAGATGCAGCATTATTCCACTGTATATTACATGAATAGTAGGAGTGTTTTGTTCTATAACTCTTCTACTGGTAGTCAATTTTCTTAAATTGGAAAATAGAAATATATTTATAATGCATAATTATAAATCAAAATGAGCGAAACTTTCCAATGGTAGTCTATTACAGGCATTTATATGTATATAGCAAGATAATACATGTTCTCTCTAGAAATTACTCCATGGCATTTGATACACAATATGGTATTTGCTAGTTTTGTTAGCATGAGTCTGTCCTTTGGGAAAACTAACTAAATCAGTTTTTTGCAGATCTACAAAACTGAGGAAAGTTGGAGTCATTTCCCTGATGATATCTGGAAGAAATGTGTGAGTAATACCTTTTTACTTCCCTCTAGGAAATTGAATGCAACTGTGATGTGTCAAGAAACCAGTATATTCAGATTATAAAACTATGCTGAAAAGTCAGTAAGAAGATACAGACCTGTCTAATTCAGAAATTAATTCATATATTTTCTTCTCATTACAATGTATCCTTATAAAAATGCTCAAGAGATTTCTTCTTGATGAAAATTTCAAGTGTTACTGTTAGACTAAAGCTTTGCAGTTTTGTCACATTAAGAGCTCCCCCCAAACTCATTTTTGTTATTTAAAAAGTAGTAGAGAGAATGTATTTGTGAAGGCATAGTCACCTTTTCGGTTCTTAAAACAAAATGACATCATACAAAATATTAGCTCTTCATAAGTATTGCCTATGATTGGCTTCTAAACTCTTGACTGACTTTTAAGAAATGTTGAATACACAATTTCTAATGACATAAAACAATAAATCCATACAGAAATTCTAAAAAATGTATCATCTCAATAATTATTTGTAGATAAACTGATTCAAAAATACACACATAGACATGATTTACCTAGTGGGAGAGACATAAAATATCTTGTAGCTCTATTTTTCAAAACATCATAAATAGTTGTACAGCATAATTATTAGATATGCCCTGTCAATTTTCAGAATATTAGCATCCAAATGAAAAAATTTCAGGTCTTATTAAAATATTCCAATTTGAAGACCCAAGCCTTCATATGAAAATTCATATTTTTATGCCATCCATTCATTCCACATGAATATTTATTGGATGCCTGAACTCTGCAATGCAAAGAAAATGAGTTTCCAAGTTCACAGTTGTGGTTTAGAGAGACTAAATTATCTCACTTCTGGAAACAGTGAGCAGAGAAGCTAGCTAGACAGAGATGACATTGGCAGGACAGCAATTGACTAAGTCCTGCAAGTGGTAACCCAAGTGTTGCTTTTGTGCTTTTCCTCTGTGATCCAGATGTAGCCAATACAGCCCACTTACATCTCAATTTAGAGCTAAGCATAACCTTTTCTGTCTGCTTACAGAGCCCTGAGGCCTTTTCACACACTTCTCATGGGCAGCTGCTCTATCAGAGATGATCTGTATCTGTGGAAACTCATTTTATCGTGCGTTAATATCGATGTTACAATTTGCATATGATTTGAATGTGTTCTCCCAACTATCTTGTGTGGGAAACTTGGTCTCAATTTTGGTGACGTTGGGACACTCCCAAAGTGGTTTCTAGTGGGATATTTTGAAAAGTGGATTCTACTGGAATATTTTGGAAAGTGGATTCTAGTGGGATATTTTTAGGTCACAGAAGAGATGGTGATACCCAATATGACTTCCTGTTTTGTGTTGTGATCATTCCCTTACATGGTTTTAGTCATGGTATGATACTCTTGCTGGGGCCTACCCAATGCTAGCGCTGCTATTTCGAGATTGTGAGGTAAACAAAGCTCTTTTCTTTCTGAAATTAGCCTACCTCGGATATTTCACTATAGAAACACATGGTAACGTATTATGTCTAGAATGTGCATCATACCTCAGCATCATACAGCCCCAGGAGATTTCCAAAAGTTTTGAGCTGTGCTTCCCATTTGGGGAATTTTCAGTTTATTTATTTTTATTGTAAAGGCGATTTAAAGGTGTACAGTTTCATAAGTAAGGTAATGAGTATATTTCTTTTTGAATAGCATTACCCCTTCACTTATTTTCTCCCAGACAGAAGGTACTTCCTTATAGGCATGTTTTGTTGTGTGGTTTTGGGGTTTGTCCTGTAAGATGTGTCTTCGAGCTTGATTCTCTCCATTCATACCAACAATGTTTTAAGCTGTTTGATACACTTTTTAAAACGTTTCTACTTATCAGCTAATGTCAGCTTCTCTTGTTCACAACCAAGTATTCTGTTAAAGACCCTCAAATGCAGTCTTATAAAGTAGCCCTGGAACAGAATGCTGGTTTGTTTCTTAGAACATACTATAAGTTCCAACTCTTTTATTTATGGACTTGGCTTTTACATCTGTCCACAGCTACTCTAAGCCTCATGAGAACACAACAGAGGTCTTCTGCAGTACTGTACCCACTGCATGATCTCAACATTTAATCACCACCCAGTAAGTGTTTTTAAAGCATTATGTGAAGCATCTAAAAGCCTCAGTTTCTTGATTTTCTCAGTTCCCATTCTTTGCTCAATACATTAATCAATAAATTAAAGACCCTGGTCTCCTTTTGATTCAGTCTGATTTCCCCAGACTAAATAAAGCCTGAGGCAAAAGCTTATGCTTTTTTTTCCCTCTAACCTAATTAGGAAGTGTGATCCCAGTGAGCAGAGGCCAGGGAAGGGAGCATTAAATAGGTCTGCGAAGTCAATGTGATACTGAGCTGACTGACACTGTGTGAATGTGATTAGCTGATATTATTGGGTCATTTAATGAGAAGGTACATCCATGTGTCTCAGGAGAAGTCTACTGGGAAAGCGAAGGAGGAAAGAATCTATCCACTAACTTATAACATCCTCCATACAGAGTCAGTGAGGTTTTATGAAGTGGTCAGTTTCTTTCCCTTCTAGCTTCATTTGATTGTGTTCAGAAAAGAGTCAGAAGATTATGGTAACATACTGAGTCCCTGTGTGGTGTGTGTGTGTGTGTGTGTGTGTGTGTGTGTGTGTGTGTGCGCACACGTGCTCGCGCGTGTGCATGCATGCACCGGTGCACGAGCGCCAATCCTAGCGCTTGAATTCAGAGTCTAGCTACTATCCCTAAGCTAAATTTTGTTCAAAGTTAGTGCTCTACCACTTACTTGAGCCACACAGCAACATTTCCAGCTTTTTTGGTGATAAGATCTCAATGACTTTTCTGCCCAGGCTAACTTCAAACTGTAATTCTCAGATCTCAACCTCTTGAGTGGCTGGGATTAGAAGGGTGAGCAACTAGCTCTTGACTTATATACTTAGCTCTTCATAGGGGAGTAGTAGGGCAAGACAGAGTATTATACAGAACTAATACAGAGAAGATGAACAAGATTATCCTACATTAGTGAGTCAGCTGCACACACAAAGCTCCTGGCTATAATAACAGCTCTGAGCAGGGAAAGGCAGGATCTAAAAGTAGCTTTGGGGGGTGGGAGGCTTCTGTATGATTTTTTTCATTCTCCAAATATATATTGAAGAAGAGGTTGGTTTGAAACTTTGTTTGAAGGATGTGATAAGAACAATCATTTCTATTTTCTTTGGTTTTTCTCTTTTGCCTTTTTGTATTCTTACCTTTTAACTTTCCATGTGAGAATTGACTCCCTAATGGCCAGGGAAATGGCTTCCTGAGACTGGCACAATGGATTTAGACCCCTGGCCACTTTTGTACAGTTTGGAAGAAAGAGCACCTTAACTTTCCAGCTGGGGGCAATTAGAGTACTATTCTTGGGGATTTAGAATTGGGAGTGGAGGGGAGCAGCTTTGATTCATTCCTAAGAGCTACATCTGTAACATTTTAAAAGATGTCTCAGAAAAAAATATGCTTATTAAGTGACAGGGGCATTTTGTCCTATAAGTGAAAATAACAGACATCGTCCTGAGAACATCAGTGACTTTATAAATGGAGCTCAAGTAAGTGTGAGTAATAATAAACATTAGCATTCCATTAAGTTAATATTCATGCATGTTTCCTCTCTTAAGACTTAAAGCTTTGGAGACTAAGGCGCCTTAATATGTTCATCCTTGTAATCCTCCTTCATTGGGTCCTTAATTCATCTTTAGAATCGCCCTCCTTCTAAATGTTCCTTTTCCTTTAGCATCATTCATATTCCCTCTGGCACATTTTGTTCACTGTCAATGAGGCTGACTCATTGCTTTCGCATTCCTCACGAGTGTGTCCCATTTCTTGTGTTTGTATACTTCATTTTGTGGGTTCTAAGGAAAGACACCATGGAAAGCGATAACACAAAGGTTATCCCAGAATTTGCATGTTTTCATAGAATTTGCTTTACTTGTGTGCATGAATACTCAATTGGTGGATAAAACTACTTCTGCATTGTGAATATTTATGTAAAAAGAAGTAGAAACAACTCAGGCAAATCCATAGCCAATAAGATAACAGTATTTTCTTACATCAATATTCCTTTTGCTCTAATACTGTAATAAAGTATCTGCATAGAGGTCAGAAATATATAATCCTATTTCATCCACTTTAAATTTTCCATTTTCATTTTCAAACTATACTTGTGAAGTGAGTTTATATATACATGCATCTATCTATATATCTATATCTATCATCTATCTATAGTTCACCATTCTTGACTTTATAAAACTCAATGTGCTTGCAAGAGAATTTTTCCTCAAGTAGAAAGGAAAAAATGTTATGGTAATAATTTTACCTATTGCCTCAAAAATATATTACCAATTATTAGAGATATGGCTATTCAAATGAAAATATTCATGGTATAAAAATAATTGTCCTTCATGTACTATGTTATCTCTCATCTCTTTTGCTGTCCCTTGGTTATCTCATATTGTTACAGTATTTCACCTGGTTATCTATATATTGTATATATGCATATTTGGTTATTTGAATTTGGATAGGGAAGGGAGGAAAACAAGATGAGAGTCATGGGTGGGGGGAGGGAAATGGGGACCAAGACATGAGAAAGGGTATCAATGTATGTGAAGTAATGCACCCTCTATCTATTAATTACAATTAAAATATATGGAAGAAAGAAAAATAATAATGGTTTTGAATTAAATGAATGAGAGTCCAAAAAACATAGAAAGAATCAGCAAAACAAGGAGTAGGTTCTATGAAAAAAATAACAAAACTGACAGACCCTTAGAAAATCTTACCAAAGAAGGGGGCACAAACAAATAAACAACATCATGGATAAGAATGGAAATATCAAGACAGAAATTACCAAGATCCAGAGCATCATAAGAGAATACTTTTCAAACCTTTATGCCAACAAATTTGAGAATCTAGAAGAGATGGATGAATATTAACATACTCACACTGAACCAAGAAAACCTAAACCAGCTAAACAGACCTATTTCAAGCATTGAAATAGAAATGGCAATAAGAGACCTCCTATCCAAGAAAAGCCCAGAACCTGATGGATTCACAGCTGTATTCTATAAGGCCTTCAAAGCAGAGACCCTCAAACTCTTCAAGGAAATTATCAGGTGAAGGCTCTTTGCCAAACTCATTCTATGAAGTCAGCATAACCCTCATCCCAAAATCAGAGACTCATCAAAGAAAGAGAATTATAGACCCATTTTTGATGAATATTGATGCAAAACTTCTCAACAAAATATTGGCCAACCGTCTTCAACAACTCATCAGACAAATTATACACCATGATAAAACATGATTCATCATGAAGGCAAAGCTCATACATTATACACAAGTCAATTAATATAATTCATCACATCAACAGAAACATGGGCAAGAATTGCATGATTGTTTCAATAGATGCAGAAAAGGCATTTGACAAGATCCCTTTATGTTGAAAGCTCTGGAGAAACTAGGAATCCATGGAACATTCCTCAGTATAATAAAGGCTGTGTATGGCAAACCCATAGGTAGCATTATACTAAATGGCGAAAAGCTAAAGCCATTTCCTCTAAAATCAGGAACGAGACAAGGATGCCCACTCTCTCCACTCCTCTTTAATATAGCCTTAGAATTCCTAGCCAGAACAATAAGGCAAGAAGCAAGCATTGAGGGGATCCAAACAGGGAAAGTGGAAGTGAAACTTTCCCTCTTTGCAGATGACATGATTCTGTATTTAAAGAACCCTATAGAATCCACTCCCAAATTGCTTGAGCTGATTCTAAACTTTGGCAAAGCAGCAGGGTATAAAATTAACTGTCAAAGATCAACTGGCTTCTTGTATGCCAACAATGAGAGGATGGAGACAAAAATCAGGAAAGCAACTCCTTTTGCAATAGCCTCCAAGAAAATAAAGTCTTAGGAATTAACTTAACTAAGAATATAAAAGACCTTTATGATGAAAACTTCAAAAACCTGAAAAAGGATATAAAAGCAAAACTGAGGAAGTGGAAGAACCTCCCATGGTCCTGGATCAGAAGGACTAACATCATGAAAATGGCAATCTGTCCAAGGGCTATCTACAAATTTAATGTAATACCACCAATATCACAATGCCATTTTTTTCTTCAAATATTTTTATTGTAATTAATAGAAGGGTTACATTATATTCACCAGATAGAAAGTGCATTAATTCACATACATTGATACCCTTTCTCATGTCATGGTCCCCATTCCCCCCACCCCCCACCCACACTCATGTTGTTTTCTCCCCTTCCTTATACTATTTCAAATAACCAATCAAGCATATATACAATATATCAGATAACAAAAATATATCAGATAACAAGGTGAAATACTGTAACAATATGAGATAACCAAGGGACAGCAAAAGTGACGAGAGATAACAGTACATTAAGGACAACAATCACTCATTATATGGCTTTTGTTTCTATATCCTGGAGGTCCTTTTATTTAGCGTCATACTATATGGCCTTATGTATCTAGGGTTTGTTCTATTGTACATCTCTGCTAAGAGAGCCCAAGGTTTCTACTGATTATGACAAATGAGAGAAACCAGTGAGCCTATGTTTTTTTTGAGTCTGCCTTACTTCAGTTAAAATAATTTTTTCTAAGCCTTTTTCACAATGCCATTCTTTAAGGAAATGGAAGAAACAATACAAAATTTCATATGGAATAATAAATGACTCCATATAGCACAAAAAATTCTTAGCAGAAAGAACAGAGCTGGAGAAGTTTCAATACCAAATGTTAGACTCCATTACAGAGGTATATTAACCAAAACAGCTTGGTACTGGCACAAGAACAGGCCTGAGAACTGAAGACCCAGAAATCAGCCCATAGATCTATGGCCACCTAATCTTTGATTAGGGAGCCAAAAAAGTAGAATGGAAGAAAGACAGCCTCTTCAACAAGTGGTGCTGGCAGAACTGGTTAAGCACCTGCAGAAAACTAATTCTTCTATGTCACCTTGCACCAGGATTAATTCCAAATAGATCAAAGACCTTGAGGTAAAAGCAGATACTCTAAAAATTTTACAAGAAGGCATAGGAGATACACTAGGTCTCCTTGGCACAGGTTGAAACTTACTTAATAAAGACCCAGAAACACATGGGGGCTGGGAGTTTGGCCTAGTGGTAAAGTGCTTGCCTAGCATGCATGAAGACCCGGGTTCGATTCCTTGGTACCACATACATAGAAAAAATCTGAAAGTGGTTCTGTGGCTCAAGTGTTAGAGCATTAGCCTTGAGAAACATCCAAGGACAGTGCTCAGGCCCTGAGTTCAAGCCCCACGACTGGCAAAAAACAAAACAAAACAAAAGACCCAGAAACACAACAAGTAAAGAAAGTTTGGACAAATGAGACTGTTAAGAGTCTGCAGAGTTTCTGTATGGCAAAGGAAGGATCACTACTACACTTTTGGTGGGAGTTTAAACTCGTTCAACCACTATGGAAAGCAGTATGGCGATTCTTCAAAAGACTCAACATAGAGCTCCCCTATGACCCAGCAATTCCACTTTTTGGCATTTTCCCAAATGTCCAGAAACAAGAACATACTAAAGCCACTAGCACAACACTGTTCACTGCAGCACTATTTAGCATAGCAAAGATATGGAACTAACCCAGATGCCCCTCAGTTGTTGAGTGGATCAGCAAGATGTGGCATTTATACACAATGGAATTCTATGTTGCTGTCAGAAAGAATGACATTGCTCCATTTGTAAGGAAATGGAAAGGCTTGGAAAAAATCGTATTAAATGAAGTAAGCCAGACCCAAAGAAAATAGGTTTCATGGTTTCCCTCATTTGTAGTAATTAGTGCATATCTTGGATTCTTCCAGCAGAGGATTACAATAGCTCAAAACCTAGATATATAAGGTCATATAGGATGAGACTAAATGAAAGAAACTCTAGGACCTGGAAACAAGAGCTTTATCCTGTGTAATTGTTGTTCTTAATGCACTGTTATTTCTCTTCTCTTTTTTTTGCACTTTATTAAATCACATACTGTTACTTTTATCTGACTTTGTTACCTGGTATATTGTATGTACATTTATTTGTTCATTTAAAATAAGAAAGCAAAGGAGGGAAATGAAGGTGATTGGGAGGGGGTTGGGGGAGAGAAATGGGGACAAAAACTTGAAAAGGGGTATTAGTATGTGAGTAATACACCTAGTACTTGGTGAATGTAACTGTGTTCCCTCTATACATTACCTTGACAATAAAAAATAAATTAATAAGGAACAAGAAAAATAATGTTTTTTTTTCTTCCAGGAATTTAGGATAAATGGGTAGTATGATTTGTATATGAAAAGTTTGGTTTTAGGCTTCAAGCATCTGAAAGATCTTTGGTATAAACATGTTTGGTACAAACAGTTATGCTCGCTATTTTCTATAAGGAGTACATGAGATGACAGGAGTTATGGCACTGAAAATTTGAAATTTTTACTCAATAATGTGAGGACGTAAGTGAAATTATGGTTTAGTAATTAACAGAATGGTTTTGGATTTCAGATCTACAGTCTTCTACTAGTGTGATCATGAGCAAGTGGATTTAACTCTGTGAGATTTAATTCATCAAATGTGAAATAGTGGCTATGATATGTATTTGACTGACTGCTTGCCTTTGGTGAAAAGTAAATAATGTATGAAAATCACTTAGTACAAATACTTACACATGGCAAATTGCTTAATAAATGCTAGCCATAGGAGACTCAATGTCATAAAAATATGTCATTGGTTATATTGTGTTTTCTTAGATGATTGACTTGGGTTTTATTCATCTTATATTCAGCCTTATAGTCAGAAGATAATTTATTGAAATTGCCAATTTCCTCTCCTCCTCCTCCTCCTCCCCCTCATCCTCCTTCTTCCTCCTCCTCCCTCCTCTTCCTCCTCCTCCTCCTCCTCCTCCTCCTCCTCCTCCTCCTCCTCCTCCTCCTCCTCCTCCTCCTCCTCCTTCTTCTTCTTCTTCTTCTTCTTCTTCTTCTTCTTCTTCTTCTTCTTCTTCTTCTTCTTCTTGTTAGAATCTTGGATTGTTAGAATCTTGGAGTCTTTATTAAAAGGCCAGTGAGTGCATGATGGACTCTTGTCTGAAAGCCCAGCAGCTACAAAACACACTCAATAAAATTAGGAAATAGGCCAGACATGACAGAAACAGCAAATACAATACCAGCAAGCCAATTCAGCACCCAAGGAGAGCTGAACTGGGATTCCATGATGACTGGAGAACAGTCAGGAGACAGGACCCAGGATTCATTAGAAATGACTGAAAAGGGATATTTTAAAAATGGAAACAAAGTTTAATGCTGTATTAGATAACTGTCTATAAGATTTTTTTCTCTGGGACTATTTACAATGAGATATAATTTCTATCCTAAGAAGTACTTTTTGTTTTTTAAAGAAAAAGGTCACAGTATTTCTCTAATGAAACATTTATATCAAGGACTTGCACAGTCATAATTAAGAGCATTCTTTCTTTTAGAGACTCCTTCTCATTTTTTATGTGTCTGACTGGTGTTTATTCAGCTGGAGGCATATCAATAGTTATTATATTTTGAATAACAAAAGAGAAATCTTAAGAATAAAAACATAGAGAAGTAATAAATTTTTGAAAGTATAATATCTAATATTACTTTTTTAAAATTTAATGCATTTCAATATTTTATCTGAATGATTTATTCTGGCAACCCTTTTTCCCCCTATGCTGTGGAAACAACTTCCTGGAAGAAAAAAAATCCCAGAATGCTGAATGATGTTGGCTTCTATTTGTGGACAAGTCTATTTTCCATTGATTAGGGACCCAGAGGGACATATATTCATCCCTAATCACAAAAGGAGTCATTGTCATACAAGAGCAGAAAGTGTGGACTTTGTAAAGAATCTGTCACTTTTTCACATATCTCCAGGCAAGCTATAATGCTACTAAGCCCTAGATTATAAATACCTACATGCCAGTGTAAACCTATGTAAAAATGCTAAAACCATAGCAGCCTGTTCTTCTGTGTAAAATAACCACATCCTATGAGTGATATGGGATTTTTTCTGTGTATTCCTATTGGGCAGTAAAAGTGGGAAGTGTGGGAATACCTAGCCAAGAAAGAATCTGTGTGTGTACATGGAGGGACACATGAATATTTGCTCTGAAGTTTGAACTTATCCTTTTCTTCTTCTTTTTTTTTTAAAATAAATGCTTCCATTAAAGTTATGGCATTCTCTAATAAGCAGTTGCACTACTTTATGTGAGAAAAATGCATATGAAGGGGAAATGTTTATTAATGAGGTCTGTTATGGCTCAAGAATGCTGATAAATTCCTTATCTACATATTTTCTAATTTTAGTTTTCACAGTAGCATTCTGAGATAAATATCAGTCTCCTCTCTATCTTATCGATAAGGCCATGCCTGGTGTGAGGAAATGATTCAATCAAGACACATGATTTGTCAGGGGAAGAGGTACTGTCTTACATCAGTTTTGAAATCCTTACACTAGTGTCCCCAGAAAAGTGTATGACATGTTTTGTGTAATAGCACTAGCTCCGACCCTTGAGCAGTATGCTTAGCTGACTGCTGTGATAAATGATCCCGGGGCATTAGTCTTCTCACAGACATCCATGTTGTATCAAAATCACCTCCATAGAAGTTTAATATAAGAAGATAAAAATATACTAAGCAATTAAACACGAAATCCCTATTGCCCTGTAGCAAAGGTAATATTTGGTAGACATGCTTAGAGAAGGCCCTAGAATGACTATGTTGTCTTATGGAGGAGATTTCCTTATATTTGATTCCTCAGTTGTTTATAAAATAGAAGAAACTTCCATCTTTAACAAAGAAATCGAGAGATCTAAAACACATTTATTATATTTACATTTTTTTTTGCCAGTCCTGGGGTGTGAACTCAGGGCCTGAGCACTGTCATTGGGCTATCTCATGGCTACCACTTGAGCCACAGCATTACTTCTGGCTTTTTTTCTATGTATGTGGTTCTGCGAAGTTGAACCCAAGTCTTCGTGCATGCTAGGCAAGCACTCTACAGCCAGGTCAAACTCCGGGCTCCCATTTATTTACATTTTGATCTCCACTAGGTTCTATGTAATGGTTCATAGGACTGGAAGAGTGGCAGATGAGTAGGGAAGTTGTTCTATCTCTAAAAAAGCTTTGGCCATTTCAGCATCGCTAAAAGCTGTGCTAATAGAAAGAAACTTAAGGCTTTGGAATCACAATGGAGGAAGATGCAGCATTTGCTATATCAATTTTGAATAGGGAAACATGTTACTTAAATGACCTTTTCTCACTATGAGACTGAGGATGTGGAACAGGGAAACATAGATTCCAGAGGAAATCCCTCATGAGAAAGGGTGGAGATAAGGGAAAACTACAGTTTACTTCTAATGAGAAAGTTCCCTTTTTGCAGAATTTCTACCAGTGAGTTGGCATTTAGGCTCTGGAGCTGGTGAGATTTGGACCTGTTGTTTTCCTCTTCAACTGAATTCACAAATATGAGCATCAGGCGGAGGCATGAAATTCGATTATGAAGGGTCAAGATAATAAGACCATCACTCAAAAATCATGCACAAGCTAAGTGTCAGTGGCTCAGGCTGGTAATCCTAGCTAGGCAAGAGGCTGAGATCTGAGGATCATAGTTCCAAGCCAGCACTGGCAGAAAACTCTCCAATTAACCACCGAAAAGCTGGAGGTGGAGCCATGGATCAAGTGGTAGAACACTAGCCTTGAGCACAAAACCTCAGGGACAGTACTCAGGCATTGAGTTGACACACACACACACACACACACACACACACACACACACACACACAAAACCCTCACCCCCTAAAAAATCCTATACAAATACATAAAAATAAAAATATTTTCCCACCTCCTCAGACACAGCATCTTTAGCTATAGTTTAGTCTTCTTACATTCTAGGGCACAGTTCAATGCCCTCATTCTACAGCTGAATGGATATGTTGCATTAAGTACCACCAAAGCTAGCATGTAGTCACTAGAGTTAATGACTGCCTTTCTTTTAGTCTCTTGTCCTTGAGTCAAATAAAAAGAGAAAAACTGGGCTTGCATCATATATCCTATAATTAAATCAGTATATTAAGATAATGATTAGATTTTTAACCGTGCTAATAATGGTGAAGGTGCTAAGAAGATATGTAGAAAGTGTTTACATGTCTACACAGTGTTCAGTTCCATAAACTGGTTTCAGCCTAAGTCATTTTGTTGTGTTTATGGTGCTCAAATAGCAAAGTAAGAAATTGATCCTTTTAAAGATTAACTTGAGGGGCTAGGAGCGAGGCCTGGTGGTATAGTGCTCACCTAACATGCATGAAGACCCAGATTTGATTCCTCGGTACAACATACACAGAAAAAAGCTGGAAGTGGTGCTATGGCTCAAGTGGTAGAGATCTAGCCTTAAGAAAAGTCCAAGGACAGTGCTCAGGCCCTGGGTTCAAGCCCCAGGACTAGCACAAAAAACATAAAAGAAAAAAAAAGGTTGACTTGTGAAATGAGATAATAATAAGTGATCAATATTAATCAATTTGCTGGTTCTTCCAATGAGCAGAAAATTTCAACCTACTCTAGAGGAATACAGTGTTTTCCTTGTATATTGTATATTGCACAGCCTTAAGAGGGTCTATAACTGTACAATTAAACAAGCAAGGCAATGCTTAAATTAGGATTATTGCCAAATCAACAGTTTTAGATTAAAAAATAAGTATTTAAGTTAATAGTGATTAGCTGCCTCTTTTATACCTGTACCTTGCTCCCAAATCTCATACTTCCCAAATAAAGTGAGTGTAGTGTTTCAAGTCTTTAATCCCAGCATGTAGGAAGTGTAGATATAAAAAGATCATGATGCAAGTCTGTCTCCAAAGAAAGATAACTGAGTCCCTATGTGAGAAATAACTCAAGTGCAAGGGATAGAGGCATAGTTCTGTAGAATACAAATACTTGCATATAGGGTGTGAGGTCCTCAATTTAAACACCAGAACTAAGAAAAATTAAAAAACAAAAAACCAAGATGTCGGAGACATTCTCCCCTTCCCTGAATTCTTAGCATAAGAATGTGCCTGCATAGTTCCTTGCCCTAAGGTCACTAAACAACTCATGCCTGCTTGTATTGATATGGAAACATCCTATCACCTGACCTCCTACCCTGAGCAGTACCCCAACCCCCTCTTGCCTCTCCTGAAGAGGCATATAAGCCCCTGTGTGAAAAATAAAATTCCCAGCTTGATCAGAATGCTTGTCTTGCTGCCTTCTTCGTGTCTCCTGTCCCTTTCATTCCTCCCTCTAGGTTCTTGGCGCTAGTTGACGTCCCGCCGGACGGGACACCAAGATGCCCAAACACTTGTGTGCATGTGCAATTTTTTTTTTGCCAGTCCTGGGGCTTGAACTCAGGGCCTGAGCATTGTCTTTTGGCTTTCTCAGTGCTAGAGCTCTACCACTTGAGCCACACCACCACTTCTGGCTTTTTCTGTGTGTGTGGTATCAAGGAATTGAACCCCAGTATTTGTGCATGCTAGGCAAATACTCTACCACTTGGCCAAACATGATTTGCAATAATACATTTAGTTTTGATTGGCTCTTTCCAATCTTCAGGGAGGTATTTTGGCATTCAGTATTTCCCAGTCAAATTAAGTTTTCTATCAGTTGCAAAAATGACACAGTCTCCATGATTCATTTATACCCATTTTAAAATAGATTAGTAGTCACGAAGAGTTCCTCTCCAAGCACCTCCCTGAGCCTCATCCTGTCAATATGCAACCACTCAGGGGGAGACCTGTGTGTGCACAGGTGTGCAGAGGGACTTCTTTAGAGTTTACCTGTTTGATATTCACAGTGCATTTAAAATGTACTGAAATCCCATTGGGAAAAAAAATGTTTCAGCTTTGTTTAATTTCACAAATTCCTGTTCATGAAACCTCCTTTATTTGTGTGATGTCTCTTCTTGGAAAGTATTTGAAGAATGTTGCTATAAGGAAAAGCAGTTTGGTGACTGTCTCTCCCTGAGAATATCATCCTTTATATGTGGAATGTCTATATTCTCAGATGAATGAGTAACAGTAGGTAATTGATGAGATGATGTATACAACAGCATGTATTAGCATGTAGTTCCATTTTAGGTAGATATATTTAACTGGATTTTTTTAAAAGTATAGTCCTGGACAGTTTTCTTCTTTAAATACTGGGTAAACCTCAGCTCAACCGAATTTATGGATTGTCTATTGCAAGCAAAGCACAACTCCTTGCAGCATGAGGGATCCAAAGATAGTGATAGAGTAACTTTTGTCTAATAGAGCTTCATTACCATTTTTAAAATAACACATACACATACATTGTGCTCACTCTTAAACATGTATGCATTCAACCACAAATATGCTCACAATTGCAAGATAAATTGCAAAGCATGCTAGAATTTGGGATGGAATAAGTGTTTAGCAGATGAGAAAGAATAGGGAACAGGAGGTGAAGACTTAATGACAGTGCCTAGGCCAAAGCATAGCTTTGTAACTTGGATTTAGGGTAATGCAAGTATGTCTTTTGAGGCCAAGCCATGGGAGGAATTTGGACAGAATGAAGATTTTTGAACATGGTCACTAAAGAAGAGAATTGTGAATTCAGGTTATTTGACAATAGTGAAATGGACATGATAGAATATGATATTGCTATAGGGTGAACATGTGTCTCCTCACTCAAATTCATATGTTAAAATTGATAGGGCCAATGTGACTGTTATTAATAGATGTGAACTTCATGTTCCCATTAGGTGATGGAATGGAGATTTTGTGAACAAGATTAATGCACTACTAAAAGAGACTCCAGAAAGACACTGTGTCCTTCCCATTGTGTCTAGATCAGGAAGCAGTTGCATCTGAAGATCCCTGGCCAGACACTAAAATATCTACTGTTGTTTTCATCTTTGACTTACCAACCTCTAGAATAATGAAAACTATCATTTTTGTCTGAATCATTACTGCAGACAGAGAATGACAATAGGACTGATAAAACAAAGAGACATGTAAGACCCATTCCTTAGCTTTGAGAGTTATACAATATAAGGAAATAGGAAATAATCTAAAGAATCAATAATAAAACTATCACAGGTGTGACATGGTTGTCATAGAGAATAAATTCTTCAGAAGTTCAGAGGAGTCAGAGAAGAATTGTTAAAAATTTGATTTAACGTTATCTTTAACTGGTTGTACAAAACATTTAGTTATATGCAATAATGAATGACGGTGTCTTAGGTATGGAAAAGTAAGATGAAGGGCCTTGTGCATAAATAAGTTATGTGTTTATCTATCCACTCATTAAGTAAATTTCAGGTGCCTACTTTACATGAGTAAATAACAGTATAAATGTAACATGCCATTTTTTATTTAGGTCACTGATTTTTAAGCTATGCTCAAATGGCCTTTGGGGTTCCTTCAGGTGTCTTGGGGCCTCCTGGGGGGAGCAGAAGCATTGAAGGCAGTTATGGGAGAACTGAATTCTCTCCTTTCCCCTTTACTCTTTTATTCCAAGACTACCTAATGCAGCCTGATTTGCGCACATCAAATCAGCAGCAATGCTTCTTTACAAAAACATAAATTCATTATCCTTATTTTCATGACCTACTCCCAACATGCATTTTTAACACTAACAAATTAAAAAAAATTAATCCGAGTCTGAATTCAATTCAACAAACCAGTGTGGAAAGATAAGTGATTAATAACAAACTGAAAATACTGACATATTGCTAAAAGGATAGAAGGGTAGAAACATCCCATCTAGCCCTCCCAGCATGAAGATAACATAGGTAGCTTGAGATATCTCTGGAGAGTTTTTTGAATTTTAAAGTTTGCATCTCATTATTCACACCAAATACACACAGGTGTGTGTTCAGCAATTCCTGTCAGCAGTGTGTTTGGGTTAGCACCTCTTGTTAACAGTAAATCCAACATCAGACAGCTAGATGAACTCCCATCTGCTCGCTCTCAACCTCCTTCATCTTATCTTGAACTAAGAGGAAATGGAAATGCCTGGGTATCACTCCTGCTCATAACAGCACTTATTGTGAAGGAATAAATCTCCTTAAAGTTGTTTCCTTACTAAAAATAAATCCCAGGTTTTCTTTGACATCTCACAAAGTGTTATTTCCAATTCTTAAAACATTCTGTGGTCTCCTCTTCACCCTCTTTGTGGCTTAAGAGCTTCTATGAAAAACATGGCATTTCTTGTTAAAAGGAAAACTTCACTATGCTAAGCAGCATGTTCTCCTTGTTTTAACCACCAAGAGAGCAGGCTGTTTGATATTTTCTATGGCTTATTATTATGTGTAGCCGATATAGATAGTCACCTCAATTTTCTTATGATATCACACTATAATAAAAATAATATGATGTCAATAAAAAGCACAGTGACAAAATGTGTAGAGTTCAATATCCAACAAAATTCCAGCCAAAACAATCAGGAAGCAACTCCTTTTGCAATAGCCTCAAAGAAAATAAAGTACCTAGAAATTAAATAAGAATGTAAAGGATCTTTTTGATGAAAAATTTAGAAACCTAAAAAAGGAAATTAAAGCAAAACTGAGGACATGAAAAAACTTCCCATGCTCCTGGATTGGAAGAATTAGCATCGTGAAAATGGCAATCTTGCCAAGGGCTACCTACAAATTCAGTGCAATACCCATCAATATCCCAATGTCATTCTTTAAAGAACTAGAAGAGGCAATCCAAAGTTTCATAGGGAATAATAAAAGACCCCGTATAGCAAAAAAACTTCTTAGCAGAAAGAACAGCGGAGGAGGAATTTCAGTACTAAACTTTAGACTATTACAGAGCTATACTAACCAAAACAGCTTGGTACTGGTCCAAGAACAGGCCCAAGGACCAATGGAATAGAACTGAGGACTCAGATATTAACCCACAGACCTATGGCCACCTAATCTTTGATAAGGGAGCAAAAAAAATAGAATGGAAGAAAGACAGACTCTTCAACAAGTGGTGCTGGGAGAACTGGTTAAGCACTTACAGAAAAATAAGTTGGATCCTTCTTTGTCACCCAGCACCAGGATTAACTCCAAATGGATCAAAGACCTCTAGGTAAAAGCAAATACACTGAAAACTTTACAAGAAATAATAGGAGACACACTAGGTCTCCTTGGCACAGGTGGAAACTTTATTAGTAAGGACAAAGAAACACAACAAATCAGAGAAAGGCTGGATTAGTGGGACTGCATTAAATTGCAGAGCTTCTGTAAGGCAAAGGGCATAGCTAGCAAATTAACTAGAAAGCCTACAGAGTGGGAGAAGAACTTCACTAACCATACAACAGACAAAGGCCTCATATCTAAAATATATCAACAGCACAAAAAATTGAATCACTTCCAAATTAATCTCCAAAGAAACAACCATCCCATTAAAAGATGGGACAAAGACTTAAAGAGAGTCTTCTCTGAAGAGGAAATAAGAATGGCATATAGACACATGAAGAAATGCTAGATATTTCTGGCCATAGAAGAAATATAAATCAAAACAACTCTAATATTCCACCTCACTCCAGTTAGAATGGCCAGGATCAAGAAACCTATGCTGCTGTCAGAAAGAATGGCATTGCCCCATTTGTAAGGAAATGGAAAGACTTAGAAAAAATCATATTAAGTGAAGTAAGCCAGACTCAAAGGAACATAGACTCAATGGTTTCCCTCATTTGCCATAATCAGTAGAAACCTTGGGCTCTCCTAGCAGAGATTTACAATAGAACAAAATCTAGATACATAAGGCCATATAGTATGATGCTAAATGTAAGGACCTCCAGGATATAGAAACAAAAGCCATATAATGAGTGATTGTTGTCCTTAATGTACTATGTTATTTCTCATCTCTTTTGCTGTCCCTTGGTTATCTCATGTTGTTACAGTATTTCACCTTGTTATCTGATGCCGGGGCCAGCAGGCAGTGAACCAGGGTTTGCAAATTGGGATTCCTGTAATAGGGGGCAGGGACTAAGAAAAAATAAAAGAAAGACAAACAGATGGGGTTCGGGATGGCTACAGCTCAAATCAGCAGCCACAGCTTAAGAAGCCTGTAGCCCAAGACTGTAGCCCCGTTTATTTCACATTCTGACCTTAAATACACTTCTTTAAACTCGGGAGCTGCCAGGGGCTACATTTGTACAAACAGTATCAATTCTCAAATAGGTTAAATGAGACGCTATCAAGTTACAAACAAGTTAAATGAGAAATTATCAAGTCCCAAATAGGTTAAATGAGAAGTGATTGACACAGCCCAAAATCATGATAAGAGCTTACTTCCTTGTGTACTCAATTGTGCAGGTCCAAGGTCACTGACCCTACAGTCACGGTCACTGATCCCACAGTCAGTCCCCAACAATCTGATATATTGCATGCATGTTTATTTGGTTATTTGAAATCAGATAGGGAAAGGGGGAAAACAAGATGATGGGCGGGGTTGGGGGGAGGGAAATGGGGACCAAGACATGAGAAAGGGTATCAATGTAATGCACCTTCTACCTGGTGAATATTGTAACCCTTCTAGTAATTACCATAAAAATGCATGAAAAAAATCACAGCAGAGTTAACGAAACTAAGTTCACTTGTTCCTGGTAAGATTGTCCATGAACTTTCCGATACACATTGTATGGTTTTAAATTTCCCAGTGTAGGTTGTGACTTATTGGTATTGTATCTGACTTTGTTACCCAGTATTTTGTTTATATGTTTATTTGTTTATTGGAAATAGGAAAGGGAAGGGGGAAAAACAAGATGATTGGGAGAAGGTGGGGGAAGGGAAATGGGGTGAAAAACATAAGAAGATATCCATGTCTGAATGAATGTAACTGTAACCCCTCTATATATTACCTCGATAATAAATATAAAATAAAAAGATGATCCATGGCAATAGATAGAACTTCCATAATTTCATGTGACTGCTTCAACACAGGTGGTTGGCTAGTGACTTTTAAGAATTCAAATGATATTTCCCATGCACTTTTGAAATTGTGATGTGTTAAATAATTCCTGACCCTGATTGCCCAGTGCCTTAAAAAGTCTACCAATACCTCAGGGGTTGTAGTGACAGTCAGTTCGAACTGGACTTAAGGCTCATAGTACAGATGTAGAGAAATTTCTATGGCTTCAGAATGCGTGAACTTTGGTTTATCCTTCTCAAAGAGACTTCCAAATCATTTTATTATTCCTTAAGATTTACCTTAACCATAATCCATTGTAGGAAACTTTTTACCTAATGGAGTTGACATATTCCTTCTCTACCATTCTTGTTTCCAGTAACGATTATTTTTTTTTTCCTTCTTTTCGGTAAAGTAGCTCATGCTTCAAGTAATGGCAGCCGAGCAGCTGTAGTGTGCATGTGCTAATCTAACTATGAAGTCACTGCAGGCTGACCCTCGTCAACTCTTAGAGGACAGTGCTCATTATCCGAACCAATGGACTAGAACTAGATACTTTTACCTTTTCTTTTGGGCTCAGTATAAACCATGTCCATTTGAATGTTCTGAGGTTCAGTTCTTTTCATGTTTCGACACTCCTTTGATTCAGACTCCTTTTCCCAGTACAAAACTATAAATACAACCAAATTGAATGCTATACGTATTATTCTGTATTAAATAGCGAATGTAGTCTTTAGAAGCCACACTAAGCCATTTAAAAGTCACACAACTGGGAAAGCAAGTGAAGTGGCTATAGTCAAGTCAGGGAGGATGTTGATATCATTCTTAGGTTAAAGCCATAAAGCCAATAATCTGAAAACTTGGTATATGTCTTGGCCTCTAAAGGCTTGAAGATGTATTGTTTTGATGTCCCATGATAAAAAGTATGTGCCAGGTCTAACGGACAGAGAACAGATCCTTATTGGCTTGCGTTTGTATTCTCTTTGAATCTCAGCTGATTACAAGGTGTCTGATCTCCATGAGAACATTTTCCTCACTGAATCCCCAACTCACACACCAGTTGCCTCAACAAACACCATCCCTATAGTCACTCTCAAAAATAATTCTCTTTATTTTTTTTCCCATTTACCCCTTTAGTCCGTCAAGTAGCACCAAAAGTTAGAGGTTTTTTTTTTTTTTTTTTTTTTTTTTAACCAATGAAGACCGGCCTAACGTTAGTAAATAAATATTCCAGTTTCCATGCCCATGATGGAGGAAAGGGAAGCCACATTTCAAATGTTTAGGAGGCGGGTCCCACTGAGATTTAACACTGGTTTTGAAATGCAATCTACTCATGCATTAATGCTCATCTAATTGCATTTTCTCTCCAATCTTAGTTGCTTATGTGTATTTTCTCTCAAATGAAGACTCTCTCGGAACCTTCTAGACTCTTATCTGCTTTCACAGGCTCACAAACTAACTTATGCTCCTTCCCAACCACTCTCTTCTCAAGTAACTGAAAATTATGTTTCATATTGGCTTTATTTTTCATCTATGTGATACCACAACAATGAGAAAGAAAATAACTTCTTTTTATTTTGATGTTAAGATTTTCGACTTGTCTTTGAATTCAGCTTTTCTTGTCTATGATGGAAAACTAAAAGTTGTCATAAAATGAATAACAATTCTAAAATTTTGTTAATTTCATATTTATATCAGATATTTATATATCTATGTATTTCCTACCTATTGGTAATTTTATAGATCTATCTCTATCATTATCATCATCTACCTATCATCATCTATGCTCTATCTTAACTGTCTCTTAGAAATCATCATCCAAGGGGGCTGGGAGTTTGGCCTAGTGGTAGAGTGTTTGCCTAGCATGCACAAAGACCTGGGTTCGATTCCTTGGTAGCACATACATAGAAAAAAGCTGGAAATGGCTCCAGTGGTAGAACTCTAGCCTTGAGAGAAGCCCAAGGACAGTGCTCAGCCCCAGAGTTCAAGGCCCAGGACAGGCAAAAAAAATGCTACCAAATCTATTTATATTATTTTCTCAACATTCATACTTTAGCAATGTTACTGACCTAAAGAATATTGAATATAACAGAAGTTCTCAGATTTTATAGGCTAATAGGTAAGGTTCATGTATTTATGAACACCTACACAGTCATGACTATTGGAAAATACTACAAAAGAATACAAAGCAATAGTTCATGTCACTTTGAAAATATGAATATCAGGGCATCTGAACACATCTGGTGGGAGAAGGTGGTAGCGATTTAGAACTTTCTCCCAGAAGTAACACTTCAGTCAAAACCAAGAACTTCCTAAAGTGGAGTAAGGTACATTTAGAGATGCTTTCTCTTAGATGGCACTCAATTGAGATGGAAAATAATAATTATCTCATGTTTTGCCTAAAATAATTTTAGATTTTTCTAGTGAATCATTTAAATAATCTAATTGAACCAGTCTATAGAGATGGTTTCAGTTATATTAATTTTAATTACGTACAGTACATTTAAATGGCACAGTATGAGATTAGCTGCTCTTCACTGCAATATTCCTTTCGGCAGTAGTTACAAATGGGTTTCAGTCTCTGTGTGTAAATGTTACACTTCTTGCTATTTCAAGTGTAATTCTATTCTCATTTGTTTAAAAGGCAAATGAATTGAGTTAAAATTACTTTTATCTTCCAGAAATTCCATTTGCTCATTAAAATTTAACCACTTGCTAAAAATTTTAAGCAATACCCCAGCATTTCTGAATGAGGCAAGTCTAAGGGATAGACAAAAAAAAACAACCCAAAAATTAAAGAGAGGTGGAAAGTTATAGTTAAGTTAACTAGCTACTTAGTATAGTTAAGTGTTTGGAGAGTTTCTTCCTCTGTAAAGATAGTTAATAATTCATATCAGTTTACTGGGAAAAATATTTAAAATGTGATTTCATGGGGTTGATTTTTAAATCTTTCTTTTCTTCTGTACATATTTTCTTTGAGAAAACTGAAAAATTCATGAGACAAAAAAATCTAGATAATATTTGATGAAAATATTTATCATGGAGGTACTTTGGAATCTTTTGGCTGAACTAGTATGTGTGTTTGTGTGTGTGTGTGTGTGTGTGCACACATGCGCGTGCGCGCGCACATGTGTGTGTTGTGTGTGTGTGTGTGTGTGCATATGTGTGTTTCTAGGACTTGAACTTTGGTCCCCCGCACTGTCCTGAGCTCTTTTTGCTCAAGGCTAGTACTGTACCACTTCGAGCCACAGCTCAGCTTCTTTCTTTCTCTCTCCCTCTCCTTCTCTTTCTTTCTCTCTCTCTCTTTCTTTCTTTCTTGCTCTTTCTTTCTTTCTCTGTCTTCTTTCCTTCCTTCCTTCCTTCCTTCCTTCCTTCCTTCCTTCCTTCCTTCCTTCCTTCCTTTCTTCTTTCCTTTCTTCCCTTCTTCCTTTTTCTCTTTCTCTTTTGCTAGCCCTGTGGCTTGAGTTCAGCCCCTGGGTTATGTTGCTGAGCCTCTCTGTGCTCAAGGTTTGAGCTCTATTAGTTAGCCACAGTTCCATTTCTGTTTTTCTCTTTTTTTTTCTGTATATGTGGTACTGAGGAATTGAACTTCATGTATCGGTCTTCATGCATCCTAGGCAAGCATACTACCATTAAATCACATACTCTGCCCCTGACTGAACTCTTTATTAACTTTCTTTTTGGTCAAAGACCAGGCCACAAATCTCTAGTAACCTACTTTTCACTCTTCTATTACCTTTAAAAGAGATTTTCTTTGCTCATTATAGTGTGTTATTTACCTAACATCCAGTTCTTCACCCACCTTTCTTGAATCTGATACATCATACTCTGCCCTTGGTTTCCTTTCTTTCATTAGGAATTTCAATCTTATTTCTGTCATGTGGGTCTCTTTCTTTCCTCCCCCAAAAAAGACTTCTCCCCAAATAAAAATCTACCATTAACACAGGGCATATTTTTGCTATTTATCAAGAAAAAGTGAAATCATAATAAATGAGGCAAGATAATGATAAGCAGGTTGAAGTAGCCCAGAAACTTTCATCAAGCTCACTCCTGTAACCAAGGTCATTGGAAGAATCTTCACATGCCTGTTTTTACTAGCACGCAAGGTAATGAAGCCTGAAATTTTCTGGTGGTCCACTGGAGTGGAATAAATAATTCTATATAGAACTTCCAAGCAAGCACCAAATTTTTCATTCCAAAACTTAACAATCAGTTTTCATTCTTTTTAGATGGCATGTAAATGCTCTTCTGATAGAGTTTTTGTTTTGTTTTTGAATCAAGTGGAACAAATAAATCTGAAATTTCCCTCATTACTGAGTTAGGTTATGAATAGTTTTCCCCACAATTGTTGGCTTAGCAGATATTGGAAATAATGAATATATTTTTTTCAAGAGAAGTAACTGCTTGCATTGTGCCTTGGATACTTTTTTTCTTTGTCTATTTCTGGTACCAATAGGTTTGAACTCCAAGCCTGAGCTCTGACCTTGAGTATTTGTGCTCACAGCTATAACTCTACCACTTGAGCCATCTCCATTTTTTTACTTGTTTTTGATAATTAACTGGAGGTAAGAATTTCACAGATTTCTCTGCCCACACTAGCTTCAAATCATGATCCATAGATCTTAGCCTCTTAAGTTGCTAGAGCCTGACTGGTTAGGATACTTTTTTTCCCTTTGGTCAGTCACAGGGCTTGAATTCTGGGCTAGGCACTATTCCTGGGCTCTTAAACTCAAGGCTACTTTCCTACCCCTTGAGCCACAGCACCACTTGCAGTTTTCTGGTGGTTAATGGGAGATAAGCGTCTCACAGACTTTAGTGTCCAGGCTGGCACAGTCCTCAGATTTCAGCCTTCTGAGTAGCTAGGATTATAGGTATGATCCACCGACATCTGACTTTGTTAAGATACTTTTAAGAATAATCTTAATTATTGCTTAAAATGTGTCTAAGATTGATGTTAGTTTGTTATTAATTTTATATTATAATATGTTCTAGAAAAATCTGTTTAGTGAAGATTGTGGTATACATTTGAAAATGTGAGGAAATACTACAGTCTTTAAAATCTGAGCTAATAATAGCACATTTTAGGGAATGTGGGAGACTGAAACTAGGGCCTTGTGCATATCCTCTATCACTGAGCTACCTTTTCTCCCAGAATGATAAATTTGAAGGGATGATTTGATAACTTACAAATTATACTGCTTATTCTGTACATCAGCAAATGGAAACAGAGACCTTCAAATTATAAAGGATAAAGAAAATAAGAAGAAATAGCCACAGATTAAGACATATCTGGGAAGTGGTCCTGTGGATCAAGTGGTAGACTGCTAACCCTGAGCACAAAGAAGCTCAGGGACAGTACCCAAGCCCTGACTTCAAGCCCCATGACCACCACCACCAACAACAACAAAAAAGACATTTCTGGTGTAGTATCATTTGAAACAAAGGAGGAACTCTTATGATTGAATTAAAGGGAGGAAAGAACTAGATACTTATTAAGAGAAGGTGCAGATATGAAATAGTAGAAGATGTTTAGTTTCATATGGGATTGCAAATTAAAACTATATCACTACAAATCTTTTCAAATGGCCCTAAGTCATAAATAATGGCAAAACTAAATGCTGAAATTGTTGGTGAGTAAAATGCAATGTGTTTTTCTTCCTGTAGTACTTAGCAATCAGATTCTTAGATGTCTGTGCAAATCAGTTGAAAATATATGCCCTCACAGATTCATAAGCAAATTTTATTCACAATAGCAAAAATTGGACAAGACAATCAGTAGTTGAAATATAAGTGTTTGAGTACATCCATTCAACATTGTTGAACATTAGTAAACATTAAAAAGAATGAGTTATCAAAATGCGAAAGAACGCAGAAGAATCTCAAATGAACATTCATAAGCAGCTAATCTGAAAAGTTACATACCACCACATTATTCCAATTCTATAAAACTCTGGAAAAGGCCAAATTATGGAAAAAAGAATCAGTGGAACAAAGCAAAAAGAAGTAAATATAATAGCTATTTAAAAAGTGTATCCCTGGAGTCAAGTATCATATAGTAATGGCCACTAGAAGTGGACAAAACAGTAATAGAGTCAAACTATCTCTTGTCACATTTTGTAGTCAATGTTTTTGAAGGGAAGCTTAGTATTTATTTTTACTTCTTTAGAGCATGAACCTTGATTTTTCCTTTGTGGAATCTGGCAAATGGCTCCCAGTTTTCTTACTTAAATGTTTTCTGGGTGCCTCTATTTAATCACTGCAGAGCCAATCAAATCAGTTATTTGAAGCTTGAGAGAAGTAATGAATTGAGAATCACTAACACTAGTTCATTCTCTTTGTGTAGCCTTGAAGAAACTGGCCATTTTTTCTGTATTTTCAGATAGTGGTTCTCTTATCTCTTTTATTTTGTTTTACACCACTATGCAACACATTGTTTTATATACTATACAGTATTTCATTGCTCCTGTGAAATATGATCTCCTCTAAGTTATTGAGAACCAAGAAACATTGCTTGTAGTAAAGGAAAGCCCTCAAAGATAGAGATCAATGAAATGTCACCTTCTTCCCAATAATTTAGAATAACAATATGAGTGGAAGCAGGTAATAAAACACAGTCCTCTGATAAGATGTATATGAGTATTGTTTCTCATTTTATTAGATCTATTGTAATTTCTTTTTTGTCTTATATTTCAATCATACTTGACTGAAATAAACATTGTTTAATATTCTAGTGAGAGCTCTTGTTAGTCATTTAAGAGATTGCTCTGAGATGGCTGATTAAACATTTCATTTCTAAATATAAATTCTTCTCCTTGGGTCATTCTTTTCTTTTCTTTTTTTCCCATATATATTTTATTGTAATTAATAGAAGGGTTACATTATATTCACCAGACAGAATGTGCATCACTACACATACATTGATACCCTTTCTCATGACATGGTCCCCTCCCCCCCCTTCCCCTGTTCGTCTTGATTTCCCCCCTTCTCAATTCAATTTCAAATGACCAATTAAGCATATATAAAATATATCAGATAACAATGTGAAATATTGTAACAATATGAAATAACCAAGGGACAGCAAAAGAGATGAGAGATAACATAGTACATTAAGGACAACAATCATTCATTATAAGGCTTCTGTTTCTATATCCTGGAGGTTCATACATTTAGCGTCATCCTATATGGTTTTATGAATCTACATTTTATCCTGCTAGGAGAGCATAAGGTTTCTACTGATTATGATAAATGAGGGAAACCATTGAGCCTATGTTCCTTTGAGTCTGGCTTACCTCACTTAATATGATTTTTTTCTAAGTCTTTTCATTTCCTAACAAATGGGGCAATGTCGTTCTTTCTGACAGCAGCATAGAATTCCATTGTGTATAAATACCACATCTTGTTGATCCACTCATCAACTGAGGGGCATCTGGGTTGGTTCTATATCTTTGCTATGGTAAATAGTGCTGCAATGAACATCGTTGTGCTAGTGACTTTAGTATGTCCTTGTTTCTGGATGGTTGGGTAAATGCCAAGTAGTGGAATTGTTGGGTCGTAGGGGAGCTCTATGTTTAGTCTTTTGAGGAACTGCCATACTGCTTTCCATAGTGGTTGAATGAGTTTGCACTCCCACCAACAATGTAGGAGTGATCCCTCAAGGCCACATCCCCTCCAGCATCTGTTGTTATTAGATTTCTTGATCCTGGCCATTCTAACTGGAATGAGGTAGAATCTTAGAGTTGTTTTGATTTGCATTTCTTTTATGACTAGAGATGGTGAGCATTTCTTCATGTGTCTATAGGCTATTTTTATTTCTTCTTCAGAGAAAACTCTCTTTAAGTCTTTGGGATGGTTATTAATTTGGAGATTAGTTTTGGAGTGATTCAATTTTTTAAGCTGTTGATATATTTTAGATATGAGGCCTTTGTCTGTTGTATGGTTAGTGAAGATCTCCCATTTTGTAGGCTTTCTAGTTAGTTTGCTAGCTATGTCGTTTGCCATACAGAAGCTCTGCAGTTTAATGCAGTCCCACGTATCCAGACTTTCTCTGATTTGTTGTGTTTCTTAGTCCTTATTAACAAAGTTTCAACCTGTGCCAAGGAGACATAGTGTATCTCCTATTCCTTCTTGTAAAGTTTTCAATGTATCTGCATTTATCTCGAGGTCTTTCATCCATTTGGAGTCAGTCCTAGTGTGGGATGACAAAGAAAGATCCAACTTTACTTGTCTGCAGGTGCTTAACCGGTTCTCCCAGCACCACTTGTTGAAGAGGCTGTCTTCCTTCCATTCTACTTTTTTGGCTCCCTTATCAAAGATTAGGTGGCCATAGGTCTGTGGGTTAATATCTGGGTCTTCAGTTCTATTTCATTGGTCTTCAGGCCTGTTCTTGTGCCAGTACCAAGATGTTTTGGTCACTATAGCTCTGTAATAGTCTGAAGTTTGGTATTGAAATTCCTCCTGCACTCTTCTTTGTGCTAAGAAGTGTTTTTGCTATACAGGGTCTTTTATTATTCCCTATGAAATTTTGGATTGCCTCTTCTAGTTCTTTAAAGAATGACATTGGGATATTGATGGGTATTGAGTTGAATTTGTAGATAGCCTTTGGCAAGATTGCCATTTTCACAAAGTTCATTCTTCCAATCCAGGAGCATGGGAGGTTTTTTCATTTCTTTAGTTCTGCTTTAGTTTCCTTTTCAGGATTTTTAAGTTTTCATCAAAAAAATCCTTTACATTCTTAGTTAAGTTAATTCCTAGGTACTTTATTTTCTTTGAGGCTATTGCCAAAGGAATTCCTTTCCTGATTGTTGCCTCCTTCCTCTCACTGTTGGCCTGTAAGAAGGCAGTTGATTTTTGAGGGTTAATTTTATACCCTGCTACCCTGTCAAAGTTTTGAAACAGCTCAGAGAGCTTGGGAATGGAGTCTATAGGGTTCTTTAAACATAGAATCATGTCATCTGCAAAGAGGGGAAGTTTCACTTCCTCTTTCCCTATTTGGATACCCTTTATGCTTGCTTCTTGCCTTATTGCTCTGTCTAGAAATTCTAATACTATGTTGTAATTTCTCCTTTGGTTTATTCGTTTCTCCTTTTCCTTTATGCATTCAAGTTTTCTTTGTTTTAAATTGTTGCTTGGATCACTATATATTTTCTTTCTTTTGTCTAATTTATTTGCCTTAATGTTTTTATATGATATATATTTTGACATATATGTAAAGATTTTCAACATCTTTCATCTCCTTTAGCTACACAAAGACCGAAGAGAACATCACTTTCTTTCATCTTATGTCCTACTGTTGTTAAGTAACTTGGTTTTTACCTGGTATTTACACACTCAAACTCAAAATTAGAGGTCATATATTATATCTTCACTTTATTAATGTGTTTTTATTTCTCACAAGTTTTCTTGTGATATATTTTATTTTATAATATCCTTTTTCTGCTAGCACATCAATTTCTTAACTTGGTTCTTTTTTTGAGCAAACAAACCTTTGTGTGACCTGATTTTGTGAGGAGAGTTTTGTTTTGTACAATTTTGTGACCTATGCCACATCTGCCCAAACCTAAGAGTTTGCATTTTATGACTAACAGTCACCCAATTGTCGGCTGCTGAATGCCAGTTCTTGTGCTTACTGTTTTGATTTTCCATGAAGTCTTCACCTTAGCCCCTTGAAGGCTTTATTTACATTTGCCTGGAATAGCTTTGAATTTGAAAGTGCATGCATTATATTTCACCCCAAAATTTCTATTTGCTTTGCTGAGAAATGTTTTCTGGATATTTGATCTTCAATATTACAGAAAATGGAATATTCTTTCCTCAAAAGAGCATGCATTGATTCTTTCATTTATTTAAAAAGTTTGTACTGAATGTCCACATTGATAGACAATCATATTTACATTTTTTAATAGTGTGGGACATAAATCAATTGAGAAAGAATGAGTAAACAAAGTGACAGTGCCAATCCCTATTGATAAATACCCCTTGAAAATTTTTCTCAAGGCATTTCATACTTTGATACACTCAGAAGGCCACTCTTTTTGATCTGTGCATTTTTCTTTTTTTTCATTTCACAGCCCAATAATACTTAGATTTCATTCTGACCATATTTCATTTCACCCTGACTTTCACTTTCTGACCTTTCTCTTGAGTGTGAATAAATAAATATTTATAGAAAGTTCACATTTCATATGTAGCATATCTTTTAATAGCCACTTTCAATTCAAGTGTCAGAAACCATAAAGGATCATGCTGACTTACATCCAACAACGAGTAGAGTTATAAACTCTTTGAAGATTTGTGATCTTCAGAGTTCTTACCTGTTCTGAGGTGATTTCATATAAAGGAAGTAGTTGGAAGTGTGAATACTTGATAGGTTATACTGAGATGAATCAAAGGTGTTTTCCTCTTGGTCTCTGTTTGACTTCCATGCTCCCATCCCTGAAAAGCTCCCTATAACTATGTGATCTGAATAAAAATGAGATATTTATTGTGGAATTGGGCTAGAGATGAATCCTCTGGGATAGTGATTCTCAAACACATATGCAAGTGAATCCTTAAGCAATATTGTCAAAATTCAGATTTAGATTCAAGAACTCTGGGATGGGGATATATTTAGTGTGTTTTGTTTTTTTGTTTTTATGTCTTAACCAAATTTGCCAACTGCTGCTGAAGGGGAGTTCCTCTGCAAGGCAAAAACAAAAGCACTTAGACATTCCAATCAGATTAATTCTTCCAACTCGCTTTCAAAGTAAAATGCTTGAAGTTGAACAAGAACAAAAACAGAAATGGAGGGGCTGGGAGTTTGGCCTAGTGGTAGAGTGCTTGCCTAGCATGCACGAAGACCCGGGTTCGATTCCTTAGTACCACATACATAGAAAAAAGCCAGAAATGGTGCTGAGGCTCAAGTGGTAGAGTCCTAACCTTGAGAAAGTCCAAGGACAGTGCTCAGGCCCTGAGCTCAAGCCCATAACTGGCAAACAAAAAACAAAAAAACCCCCCTAAAAACAACAACAACAACAAAAAAACAGAAATGGAAGGAACTATGCATTATATGTTACATGCATTTGAACATAAATTGTAAAAGAATTACAATGTTCTCAGTCATGATATCCAAATATTCACATTCACAATTTCAAAGCAGAGATAAGCACATAATAACATAATAGACTATCTAGAGCTCTGATAAGCTTTTTTTTTTTTTGCCAGTCCTATAGCTTGAACTTAGGACCTGAGCACTATCCTCAGGCTTTCTCAAGGCTTGTGTTTTACCACTTGAGCCACAGTCCTATGTCCTGTCTTTTCTGTGTATGTGGGTAACAAAGAATCAAATCCAGGGCTTCATGCATTCTTGACAAGCATTCTACCACTAGGCCATGCTAGCAGCCCCTAAATTTTATTTATTTATTTGTTTGTTTATTAATTTATTTTTGTGGGTCATGGGGCTTGAACTAGGCCAGGGTTTTGTCCCTGAGCTCTTCAGCTCAAGGCTATTGCCCTACCCTTGAGCCAAGCCCTACTTCCTGTTTTTTTTCTAGAGGTTAATTAGAGATTGTGCCTGGGCTAGCTTTGAACCGTGATCTTCAGATCTCAGCCGCCAGAGTAACTAGGATTACAGGCATGTGCCACCCCACCCAGCTTAAATTTTACTTTTTTAGTAAATAGTTATATCTTTAAAATTACCAATTTCAAATGATGTGGATATTTATATAACAGAAGGAAAACACTGCAACCCTTTAATTACATTCCCAAAGGAATTTAATCATACTTACGGGAGAAGTAATAGGTTAATGTTGGCTTTGCACCCTGAAAAATATTTTGTTGTCTTTTTAAACACATGGACATGTGTTCAAGTTTTCTTGCTCTATAAAAACAAGATGTCACCATGTCATGCAATAGTCTTCCATTTCAGTATGTGTCTATCTTCCATGTTTTTAGTGGTGGCATATAAACTGTTCTACAACATTTAAGCATTTTTTTTTACAAGTGCATATGAATTTGTGCTAACTTTTGTTTTTGTCTGTAAGTGAATATTATTAAGCTCATAGGAGCTTAGAAAAAATATCTTCTCAAAGAATCACAATCAATATCAATAACATGGAGGGAGTGTGCATATCTTATTCTTTACAACTTGGCCTTGTGCTATGTCGGGGGAAAATGGGAGAAACACATGTGAAGGGGTAATAATATTCAAGAAGTAATGTACTCACTACCTGATGAATATAACTGTAACCCCTCTACATATCACCTTGACAATAAAATTAAAAAAGAAATTAAAAGAAATACAAAGAAGTCTTAAGTTCTGAGGCATTAAAAAATAGCAACCTTTTCTGAGTTTCACATGGTCTTCAGCTGACTCAGTTTTTGTAGAATAGAATTTCCATAGTTTTTGAGTGTTACTTCTGATAACACTCCCCCCAAAAGTGAGCAGAAAAAAGCAAGTGAGCTACATACTCTACAGTAGAGTATATAAAACCAGGTGTGGTGACCTGTTCCTGTTGTCTCAGCTACTTGTAAGGCAGAGATCAAGAGAATTATGGCTTGAAGCCAGCCACAAAAATGATTTTTTAACCAGTTCATCTGAACATAGTTGCATGTACCTGTCATCCATTTGCACAGGAAGTACAAACAAGTCTAGGACAGTAAAAGCAACAACAACAACAAACCAAAACATGAGGCACTTTTTGAAAAATAACAATGGTCTGGGGTTCATCAACTGACAGATCACTTACCTACCAATCATGACACCCTTAGTTCAAACACCAGCACTGACAGAAAAAAAAAGAGCATGTAATATTTTCTATTTAAAAATGAATGGGTGCAGGGTCTATGTGCCTAACCCAGACATGTATTTTAAAACCACACTAAATGAACATGTTCAAATATATTTGCCTGCTCTGGATAAATAGCCTGTGGTTTGCAAAAAAGAGAGATGATATGTTTATTCTGGTTTATAAAAAGTCATTTTAGAGATACAAATTGGATATGGGCTTTGAGAGTTATGGGACTTCCTAACTCATAAAATAAACATAGCTACTTTCCATATATTTAAAAGAATTAGTCTGCAGTGCCTTACGTCTAGACTCCAAAGGGAGAAAATTCATTTCCTCTAATGTATATTTAATAAACAAAACTGTCTACACAGAATTAGTAATAGAAATTGCTTGGCCTACAGAATAGTCTCTGATCTAAAAGATCATTAGAGAACATTCATGTAATATTTTGAGAACAAAATCAGCTGCTTTTAGTTTCTATTGATTACAAACTACTCTTTTTGTGATTAATCTAATAAAAACCTATAATTTTCTGTTGTGTTCTTTATAAAGGCCAATGTAACCTTTCTTTTTCTTTTGTATTTTTTTTTACTGATCTTGAAATAATCCACTTTCCACAGCAATGGGAAACAGTACTTACCATTTAGTAAGATGATAACAACTTTTGCTATTAATTATCTTCAGTTTCCTCTCTCACCTTTCAAATGTGTCCAGAGATTTACCAACAGTCATTGTCTCAACTATAGAAGATGTGCCTTTGCAAAAGATGTCCCATTCCAGAACCAAATTCTTACCTCTCTTCCTTTTTTTTTTTTAAACATTGCTTGTAAGCTCCTGGAAGACTAGAACACCATTTTCTTATGTTTCTATTTATACAGAACTAAAGTCTGTTTTTACTTTTTTATTCTTCATAAATGCCCAGAGCTACACAAGTAGTACTAATCTTTTAATGTGGGTCATGTATATCCTTGAAAGAGTCTCATAATATTTTTTCAGTGTTTTCTTTTTTCTTTTCTTTTCTTCTTTTTTTTCTTTTTTGGTTGTGGTGCTTAAACTCTGGGCCTGGGCACTGTCCCTGAGCTCTTCAGCTCAAGGCTACCACCCTACCCCTTATCCATAAAACCACTTCTGGTTTTCTAGTGGTTAAATGGAGATGAGAGTCTCATGGACTTTATTTATTACATGGGCTGGCTTTGAACTGTGACCCTCTTATCTCAGCCTCCTGAGTAGCTAAGATTACAGGCATGAGCCACTGTGCCCAGGGATATAGTACCTGGTGATATAGTAGTAGTTTTTCTGTCTTTCTAAATTTTTGGAATATTTCCTTAAAATGTTTAGTCTTTGTTGTGAAAAGGATCTTGAATCTAATTCTGATCATATACCCCTTTTCCAGAATATATTACAGAATAGAACTCGAGCTCTTGATTGTTTCCTTGATGATATTAAAAGTGCTTCTGTAACACAGATGTCATCTTTGTATTAAAGTCAATTAATTTATATTGAAGTGTATTTCCACATTAATTAGTATTTGAGACACTTTCTGGGTTTAGCAGTCTAATTTTGTCTATTGGCATGGTTGACTACAGTCTCATAGTGATGGCATTGATGATTGACACACTTTTGCTCAGAATTTCTACTTCCATCTTGAAAAAAATTAGCTAGTTATTTCTTTACTGTGCTCTAGGAAATCAGCTATTGCCTTACTATTACTTTTACTTACTCATCTTTTCAAACACTTGTTTTGCATTGAAACATTTATCTAGCTCATTGCAGTGTTGCTTCTTTCAGTCTAATCTGAAAGCCCACACTTGTTCCTTTATGGCATCATACATCAATTCATTTATGTGAAAAGAGAATGTATTGCTTGTCTGCCATGCAAAATGCTGAAGACATACTCACACAAATTAAACTCATCTTCTAGCCTTAGAAAAGACCTAATGTAGTAAACATTCATGGTAGATACACAGCTAATCTGAATTTTATAAAGGTCCCAATGATGATTCATACAAGAAGAAGTTGTTTTAATTGGGACTTGAAGAAGAGGAACTAGTGAATCGCGTTGTAAAGGCACAGCAGAGTGAATTAGCAAGACTCAAATTAACAAGTTTGCTGCTTGGTGTGATGAAGTGAAGCTTGCATGTTGGCACAGGTCCCAAGGGCATACAGATGTCACAAAAATTAGGATCACCTGAGAATAGTTCCCAACTCTCTGCCCCATGGTTAGGACCTTTACAAGCATTTAAGTAAACTACTGGGTAAGAGAAGGATCTGTGCAAAATAACTCTGGAAAAGCTGGTTTAACCCTAAAGGAATAATTCTAGGGAGTAATTGTCAGATTTCAGGAGGAGACAGTCTGGTAGGAATGTAGCTTTGGGAGAAGCAGTAAACTGAAGTGTTGGACCAAGTCCAGTGATGGCGGGAGTCTTTAAGAGAGGAGCATGGAGGGCTATACCCAGTGGAATTATTCCTGTTCCTCACTCTGACTCTGATTGTGTATGTTTGGAAGCCAAGTGTTCATCTGCTCATTAATGTATGCAGTAGGGTAGAGGGTAAAGAATGGATGTACAAAGGCCAACAGGATGTAGGATGTGTGCAGAGATGATGTGAGTGTCTATGAGATTAGGAAATTAGCCCTCAATATTAGACTTTTAACTTTAGGAAGAAGGTAAAATATTATGTTTTCAAGCTGGAGAAAACCAAAATTTTCCATGGATTTGGAGAAGACAGTAATTAATGAAACACTAAGAAAAGGAATGAATTCTCTAAACAATTGGCTTTTTCTCTTCAAGAGTATCAAAGTAATAAAATCAAAGAACCGGGCAGACTTAGAATAGAGACCAAACAGACATGAAAGTATACATAAGCATGATTTTACAAGTTCAGATGTGTTTGGGCATGGAGACATCATCTCTCACTTCAGAAAAAACTTTGTACTCACAATTTTCTACCCATTGGAAATTATGCAAACATTATTAAGTTCTTTTTCTATAATAATAATAATGTGAGCATATGGATCGGGATGGTACAATATTATAAAAACAATATTCTGAGCTGGGTGCAGTGGCTCATGCCTATAATCCTAGCTACTCAGGAGGCTGAAATCTGAAGATCTTAGTTAAAGCCAGCCCAACTACTAAAGTTCCTAAGAGACTCTTAAGTCCAATTAACCACCAGAAAACCAGAAGTGGCGTTGTGGCTCCAAGGGTAGGGCGCTAGCCTTAAGCTGAAGAGCTCAGGGAAAACACCCAGGCCCTAGGAGTAGGGAGGTAGCCTTGAGCTGAAGTGCTCAGGGACAGTGCCCAGGCCCAGAGTTTAAGCCCCATGACAGAACAACAACAACAGCAACAACAAAAAAACCCAAACCAAAAAAACCAACCCCCCAATATTCTATTTAATTAAAAAGATGATGAAACAGATGTGTGTTCGCACAAAAGGAAATTGAAGCAGAACTGAGGAAATGGAAAAACCTCCCACGCTCCTGCATTGGAAGAACTAACATCGTGAAAATGTCAGTCTTGCAACGCAATACCCATCCAAATCCCAATGTCATTCTTTAAAGAAATAAAAGAGGCAATCCAAAATTTTATATGGAATAATAAAAGACCCTGTACAGCAAAAACATTTCTCAGTACAAAGAACAGTGCAGGAGGAATTTCAACACCAAACTTTAGACTCTATTACAGAGCTATAGTGACCAAAACAGCTTGGTACTGGTCCAAGAACAGGCCTGAAGACCAATGGAATAGAACTGAGGACCCAGATATTAAACCACAGACCTATGGCCACCTAATCTTTGACAAGGGAGCAAAAAAAAAAAATAGAATGGAAGAAAGACAGCCTCTGCAACAAATGGTGCTGGCAGAATTGGTTAAGCACCAGCAGAAAACTAAAGTTGGATCCTTCTTTGTCACCCCGCACTAGGATTAACTCCAAATGGATCAAAGAACTCAAGGTAAAAGCAAATACACTGAAAACTTTACAAGAAGGAATAGGAGACACACTAGGCCTCCTTGGCACAGGTCGAAACTTTCTTAATAAGGACCAAGAATCACAACAAATCAGAGAAAGTCTGGATAAGTGGAATGGCATTAAACTGCAGAGCTTCTGTATGGCAAAGGACATAGCTAGCAAATTAACTAGAAAGCCTGCAGAGTGGGAGATCTTCACTAACCATACAACAGACAAAGGCCTTATATCTAAAATATATCAACAGCACAAAAAATTGAATCATTCCAAAACTAATCTCCAAAGAAACAATCATCCCATTAAAAGATGGGCCAAAGACTTAAAGAGAGTCTTCTCTGAAGAAGAAATAAGAATGGCCTTTACATTCATGAAGAAATGCTTGACATCATCACTGGTCATAAAAGTAATGTAAATCAAAACAACTCTAAGATTCCACCTCACTCAGCTGATGAGTGGATCAGCAAGATGTGGTATTTATACACAAGAGCATTCTATGCTGCTTTCAGAAAGAACGACATCCCCTCCCCCCCATTTGTAAGGAAATGGAAAGACAGAAAAAATAATGTTAAGTGAACTAAGCCAGAGTCAAAGGAACATAGGCTCAATGGTTTCCCTCATTTGTCATAATCAGTAGCAACCTTGGGCTTTCCTAGCAGAGATTTACAATAGACTCAAACCTAGGTACATAAGGCCATATAGTATGATGGTAAATGAAAAGACCTCCAGGATATAGAAACAAAAGCCATATAATGAGTGATTGTTGTCCTTAATGTACTATGTTATCTCTCATCTCTTTTGCTGTCCCTTGGTAAATCTCATATTGTTACAGCATTTCACTTTGTTATCTGATATATTGCACACATGTTTATTTGGTTATTTGAAATCGGATAGGGAAGGGCAGAAAACAAGATGAGGGGCTGGGGTGCGTGGAGGGAAATGGGGAGGAAGACATGAGAAAGGGTATCAATGTATGTGAAGTAATGCACCTTCTCTCTGGTGAATGTAATGTAACCCTTCTATTAATTACAATAAAAATATATGTAAAAAAAGAAGTGTTTTTGCACTAGCTGTGGTTCTTATAGAATTTTTTTTCATTACTCTGTGTGTGTGTGTGTGTGTGTGTGTGTGTGTGTGTGTGTGTGTAATTGGAGCCATGATAGTCAATGAATTAAGATTTAAGTTTGGGCTGTTGAGTTTGCATGTGTTTTTGTAAGGATAAATTAGAGTCCTTGCAGGAGCCTGGAAGATTAGACTGAGTTGGATCTTCATCTGAAATTGCACGTTTGCTTTGCATACTCTTTCCTTTCTTCTTTCTCCATGACACTTAAGAAAGTTCTTAGCTTAATCACTGCATAGGGAGGACTTAACCTGATAGGAGGTGATTAGAACTGTTTTCAACTTTTAGTCTTGAGTACATTGGGTCCTTGGGATTTTGTTCTCATTCAATTTTGAGCCTAGGGGGCATTACTCCTTCTGTTTTATAATATTCTCTAAGGACTGGGTATTGGAATTGGGGTTAGGGGTTGTTCAGATCCCTAAGTGTCTTTTTTCCTCAAGAAGGTGACAATTTGTTTGATCTAATGCCCAGAAGAAACATTACAGAAAAAAATAAAACAACAAGCTAGAAATTGTCAGCAAAGAGAGTACCTGTTCTTCTCTTGGAGTGTCTTTCTTGTGGGAAATGTTGGAATCACCTTTGGTTCTGTAGAAGCCATCTGTCAGTCCTCACCAGGAAGCATCAGAGGGTTAATTTCTGTATGAGGTTTCTTAGGGGACATTAGAGATTAGCAGCTTCATTTCTCCTTGACAGGGCTTGCTCTCTCTCTCTTTCTTTCTTTCTTTCTTTCTTTCTTTCTTTCTTTCTTTCTTTCTTTCTTCCTTCCTTCCTTCCTTCCTTCCTTCCTTCTTCCCTTCCTCTCTCTCTGTCTCTCTCTCTCTGTCTCTCTCTCTGTCTCTGTCTCTCTGTCTGTCTCTGTCTCTCTGTCTATGTCTCTCTGTCTCTGTCTCTGTCTCTCTCTCTTCCTTCCTTTCTTTCTTTTTTGCCAGTCCTGGATTGAACTCAGGGCCTGAGCACTGTTCTTGGGCTTTCTCAAGGCAAGAGCTCTATCACTTGTGCCACAGCACAACTTCCGGCTTTTTCTGTGTATATGGTACCAAGGAATTGGACCCAGGTCTTCGCGCATGCTTAGGCAAGCACTCTACCAAACTCCAAGTCCCTAACAATGAGCTCTTTGAAAGGAAAATCTATTCTTTGATCACTCATCTATACATTTTAAGAGGAACTCTTTTAAGAGCTATCCAAGAAGATTTAAGTCAACTAAATAGACCCATAACAAGTAATGGAATAGAAATGGCAATAAAAGACCTCTCACCCAAGAAAAGCCCAAGAGCCTCCCATGCTCCTGGATTGGAAGAATTAACAATGTGAAAATGGCACTGCTCCCCAAAGCTATGTACAAATTCAGTGCAATGTCCATCAAAAATCCAAAACTTCATATGGAATAATAGAAGAACCCGAAAAGCAAAAACAATGCTTAGCAGGAACATTGCTGGAGGAATTTCAATATCAAATTTCGAACTCTAAAGCTGTAGTTATGAAAACAGATTGGTATGGACACATGAATAATGGCTGAGGATCAATGGAATAGAATTGAAGACCCAGACCTATGGCCCACTAATCCTTGATAAGAGAACCAAAAACACGGGATGGAAAAAATATAGCCTCTTCAACAAATGGTGCTGTCAGAATTGAGTAGATACTTACAGAAAACTGAAGTTAGATCCTTATATATCACTCTACCTCAGAATCAATTCCAAAAGGATCAAAGATCTCATTGTAAAATCAGATACCCTGAAAATATTAAAGAAACGGATAGGGGAAACTCTAAGGCTCTTTGGCACACACCAAAACTTCCTAAGTACAGTTCCAGAAACACAACAAATCAAAGAAAGTTTGGACAAGTGGAATTGCACTAAGCTGTAGAATTTCTGCATGTCAAAGGACATAGCTAGCAGGATAAATAGAAAGCCCAAGGCTTGGGAGAAGTTCCCTACTAGCTATACATCATCAAGGGACTCATAGCTAAAATATATTTAGAGCTCAAAAAATTAAATCCCCCCCAAAACAAATCCTGAAAGAAACTACCACCCCATAGGTAAGTGGGCTAAAGAGTTTGAGAGACTTGTCCAAAGAAGAAGGGCCAATAAAAATAAAGACATATTCAACATATCTGGTCATAAAAGAAATGCAAGTCAAAACAACATTGAGATTCTACCATACCTCGGTTAGACTGGCCATTATTAAGAAAACATGATAATAACAGATGCTGATGGGTTGTGGCTGAAAGGTAACACTACTAAACTTTTGGTAGTTGTGTAAACTTGTTCAACCACTCTGGAAAGCAGTATGGCGGTTCCTCAAAAGACTAAACACGGAGCTCCCCTATGTGCCAGCAATCCCACTCCTGGGCATTTACCCAAATGACCATAAACAACACCACACTGATGTTTCCAGCACAACCATGTTCATTGCAATGTTATTTATTTATTTCTTTGCAGACATTGTCTTGTTCATGGTTGAAAAGACATTATTACATAACACTACTCATTCACAGGATCATTGTTGACTCCTTTTCTTTCTTCTAATAGTTTCCTTGTCTTTTTTTTTTGTCTGTATTAACCAGTTTGGCCTCACTGTGGCTGGCATGTTACTTTCATTTCTGATTCTCATAGCTAAAGGAATGGTATCACTTTTCTGCTCTTTAAGTACAATTTTGTTGTTCATTCAACAAACTTTAACAGTTTTTAGAGAAGATGCTTTCTAATAGTACATGGTACAAAGCTATTCATTCTGTTCTATTGATACAGATGGTTGGATTAATTACGGAGGAAAAACGAATTATTTTATTCACTTGTCATGTGAAAAAAAACTTCCCCCAAATATATTGATTTAGAATAGTAATTCTTTTATTTGCTCTGTGGTCTATAATTTGGACTGAGAGTTGCCATTGGTGTAGGTGTAGTGTTTAGCTGGTGAGTCAGCTGGGCACCTGGTCCTGGTAAAATGCTGAAAAGACAGGATCTCTGTATATTTGTCTCCATTTCTGAATCTATCTCCTGCTGTTGTCTGTAATGGGGTAATTTCATTCTGTCCTTCCTTCTCAACTCTCTATATGGCTTCTCCATTCACCTTTCCTTCCTTTATGCTATCTGGACTTCTTCAATACCAACTAGGAATCCCAAGAATATAAGCCTGAAGCTTGTACATTTTCTAATAACTAACAGATACAAGGAGCAGAGTGTCCTATTCACATTTGCCTAAATGAAGAAAGGACCTGTCCAAAACACAATAAATACCAGAGCCACTAATGTAAGAAACTGTCTCAAGCCATTTCTTGGCAGCTAAAGTTTAATTTCTCCTCTCATGAAAAATGCCCTCATCTATCTTTAGACATCTCAAGGACTTCATTATTTTTTTTTATGAGACTTTCACACAGGCTCAAGATTCCTTAGGTGCATCTCTATATCAGGCACCCAGGGACGAGGTAACTGGAATTCAGTTTCTGGTGTCCAGCCATCTAGGCGTGCAGACCAGAAGACAGAGGAGTTGATGGGACATGTGATCTGAATCACTTCTATTCCAAATATAATGATTAGAAGGGGAAGAAAGTTCTTTCTTTGCAAACGATGGGGGACTAAGGAAGAGATGAAAGCAGTAGGGCAGGTGGAGAGATTGAGGCTGTCCATACTGAATGGGCAATAAGGAAGTTCATGGCCTGTGAGGATTTAAGAAGGAGACCGGAATGACTGTTTTGGAATGCTTTTTGTCCCCATGCATGTGCAGGAAAAACAGGTCAATATTCATTCCAATGGAAGAGGTTTTACCCTTCTCACTGGGTAGATGGTGGTGGAAGCAATGCAATTCAGAAATCCAGAGGCATGTGATACAAGGTCATATGTTAGGCCCAGGTCTTACCATAAACTGCTTCTTCCAGGCCCCAGATTTCTTGTAGTACCTCACAGTGGTTAGGATTAAGAGCTCCATAATTTACCTCATAATTTGACTTCAGACACATGACTTACTCTTCCTTAGCCTTCATGAAGATTTTTAATAGCATTTATTGTGACAGTTAAGAGTTATTTTATAAGACATAAAAAATCAGCTATAACATAGCTGCACACATATGAGAAATTATGTTACAATGAACTTTTAAATATAATATACATATGCAAATACTCTGCATTGTCTGATAGGTCTTTCATGGAGGCATGCATTCTTATGTTACGTATCTGTTCCACAAATATGAATATAAAGACTAGAAGGATATTCTGCCCAAGAGAGAACCTTATGCTTCTCAAATAACATACAGAAAGAAAAATGTACTTTTCTCTTTTGTGTCATTATCTGCTTAAGATAAGATGGAATTGTCAGTGCCTTTGATGCTGTTGGAAAGAAAAACATTGAGAGAAAGGAATGAGGTACCATTGAAGATAAGATCTGATTCTACATCTTTGAAATCATACTGAACCATGGATTAAATAGGACCTCCAAATCAGTGGAAAAAAGTGTAATTTAGTTTAGTTTCCGAACAGACCTAAAACATGACTGGACAGCACCAGTGATTTGATAATGGTCTCTTGTTATGAAAAGGGCACTAATGTGACGTCAAATGTCATAGTATTCTATTTTTTTCCCTGGGAGGACAGTTTGCAATTATCTTTCTCCAGTATTCAGTGGCTGTGCTAAAACATTGCAAAGTGGTTGCTTAAAATGTCCACAAGGACAGTCTTGTCAGAGACTCACAGTCTCCTTGCCCTTCCCGTGAGCCCTCGGATGTTGAAAGAATTCAAGAAATGCTGAGTCTTTTCAGAGGACTTGATGTAGTGATATGTATTGGAACTGAAACTAAGGGTGTCTTTGATGTCAAGACCATTCTCTGTTTTAAAACATTTCTTAACATGCTGTCTGCCCTCGCCTCATTTTCATGTTCCATCTTATAGTTTCCATTTAGTCCTTTCTTTGCCTTAGAGAGATTTGGGTCATGGCATGTTTTTAACCTAATTTGAAAAAGAGCAAGGGGGCAATCATTGTAATAATAAATAATCTTTTCTAAAGATTGGAGGGAGATCTGAAATTAAATTATGAGCACATCTAGAGGTCTATGGTTTATATCCTGAATCTTCATTGTGTGTGTGTGTTTGTGTGTGTGTGTGTGTGTGTGTGTGTGTGTGACCCAGACTTCACAAATCGATGACATGGAATTTTATAATTCTACTGTGTAAGTTCTATGACTAGCTTCTTCAGTGATCAGAATGTGACTTTTCCTAAATGATTGCCATTTGATTTTATCACTCCTCTTAAAAGGACTTCCTTTGCTGAAGTGATAGAGTACAAACAGCAGCCTTTTACTGAGATCCTTTTACTGCACCTGGCTGACAGTTGCTAAGCACCTTTGGAGATAAAGACTCATACTTTTGGTGCCTGTTGCATTACAGACCTTTAGAAGGATTGTCACAGTTCTCTACTCCATATTCCCTGCTGGCCCGTCCCTATCTGTTTCTTCTGTTAGCTTCTAAAACAGATTGACAGATGACTGGCATCTCTTGTGTAATTCTTTCACAACATCAAGATGTCCCTCTTTGAAACTGAAACTGTTTCCCTTGGTAGTTCTTTGTCTCACTCTGCAGAATTTTTTATTTTTTTTAAAATTTATTTATTTATTTATTTATTTATTTATTTATTTATTTATTTATTTATTTATTTTGTCAGTTCTTGGCTTGAGCTCAGGGCCTGAGCACTGATCCTGGGTTTTTTCCTCAAGGCTAGAACCCTACCACTTGAGCCATAACACCAATTCTGGCTTTTTTTATGTATATCGCGCGCACTTCTCGTCCAGCAAGAAAGAACGCACGACACACAGGTTACAGCTAAAGCAGGATCCTTTATTCTTCTCTCTCTTCTTCTTCTTCTCTCTGAGGCCTCTCTTCTTCTTCCTCCTCTCCTGAGGCTATATACAGGCAGTGGGCCAATCAACTCATGCCAGCTCACCCAGGCCCTCCAATCACGGCTTCACACGCTCCAGTCATGCACCCTTCATGCATCCGGCCACGCAGAGACCAGGCTTCCGCTAACAATGGCAGCACTCCCCAAAATGGATGCCCGCCTTCATCCGGTCATGCGGCGGATATCCCTGAGTCATGCAGCCACCAGCACCGCAGGCGGCCCCACAGAGAAAGGGGGACGGGCGCCTCCAGGTCACGCCACCGTGCGGGAGGGGCCGGGCTCTCCACATATGTATGTGGTACCAAGGAACCAAACTCTGTAACTTTTTTTTTTTTTTTTTGCCAGTCCTGGGCTTGAGCTCAGGGCCTGAGCACTGTCCTTGGATTTTCTCAAGGCTAGAGCTCTACTTGAGCCTCACCACCACTTCTGGCTTTTTTCTATGTATGTGGAACTGAGGAATTGAACCTGGGTCTTCGTGCATGCTAGGCAAGCACTCTACCACTAGGCCAAACTCCCGGCCCCAAACTCTGTAACTTTTTTTTTTTTTTAAATTCTGTTGGCTGACCCAGAATGGCAAAATGCTAAGTCAACTTTTATACTTCTACTGCTCAAGTTAGGATAGATATGATTTCTATTTTCATATTTATAAGCCAAAAGACACAGACAAAACTCAAGATCTTGCTTTTGTCGGTGTTTTAATTAAAACACCTCTGTGGGTTTCAATTTAAGGAAGCTTTCACTTACTGACTAATCTGACCATCAAATGGTTCATATAAAATAATTCAGACATTATAGGAAATTCTATTTAAGGTAAGATTCATCAGTACAGTGGATCAGATCAGTATCAAATAAAATAAGTGTGGCTGTTGAAATCCAGAGATTTTTCTTTATTCATTTTTTCTATTTTTGTGGGGCTTGAACTAGGCCAGGGCACTGTCCCTGAGCTCTTTAGCTCAAGGCTACCACCCTATCCTTGAGCCAAGTCCACTTCCCATTTTCTAGAGGTTAATTGGAGATAAGAGTCTCAGGTTATTTTGTGCCCAGGCTGGCTTTGAACCTGGATCCTCAGATCTCAGCCTCCTGAGTAGCGAGGATTACAGGTGTGAGACACATTGCCCGGCCAGATATTTTTCTTTAAATTTCACTTTTTTTTAACAAGGTCTGGCCAGATCACAGTGGCTAATAACACAATCAAATGAGATTGATTATTTGTATATTAATTTTTTCTGTTATTTAATAAAAGGAATAACAAATAAACAATCACTGGCAAAAGTTGTGGGAAAGGAAAATTTACAGATAAATATATACATATTTTTAAATCAGTGTAACCTAAAGCAGTTGACACTAGAAGCAGATCAAGATCTTGAAGCACATTTAATTCCTTAATATTTATAAGAAAAAAGACACCACCACCAAAGGTTCTGGGCTCAGCAGGTGAGTTCTGACTGTCGACTGAGGTCTGTTTTAGACATGTGTCCATACAAATATCTATTCAGATAATAACCAATCGTTGAACAAATCTTGCAGATTATAAAAGCCCCAAGCCACATTTCCAGTTATATCTGTCTACTAGAACTTTGGCACACCTGATTAAAATGTTGGCATTTTTTAATCTTCCTCTTGGAACCAGGGCAGGCTCTTCACATTTCTACAAGGCAGAAATGACTGCACATCTTATCCTATAGCACATCATTCTTTCACTTTCTCTGAGCTTCAGTTTGAGCACATAGTTCTTGTGTTCAGAAGTGGGACAGACAATCTGGGCATGCCTCATAGACGTGTTCATATCACAATCTCCAGCTTTTTTCATATATTTTTATTGTAATTAATAGAAGGGTTACATGATATTTGCCACATAGAAGTGCATTAATTCACATACATTGATACCCTTTCACATGTCTTGGTCCCCATTTCCCTCCCCCTCACCCCCACCCCTCATCTTGTATTCCCCCATTCCCTATCCATTTTCAAATAACCAAATACAAACATATCTGATATATCAGGTAACAAAGTGAGATACTATAACAATATGAGATAACCAAGGGACAGCAAAAGAGATGAGAGATAACATAGTACCTTAAGAACAACAATCATTCATTATATGGCTTATGTTTCCATATCCTAGAGATCCTTTCATTTAGCATCATACTATATGGCCTTTTGTGTCAAGGTTTTGCTCTATTGCAAATCTCTGCTAGGAGAGCCCAAGGTTTCTACTGATTATGACAAATGAGGGAAGCCATTGAGTGTTTGTGTACAAACAATATTTTGATTCAGCTTTTTTAATCCAGCTTTGAGATCTAGCAGTCTTTAGACTTTGATGATTAGCAAGCATTTCTGTTTGAATTTTTTATCCCCAACATATTTATATATATACACACACATGTATATACATGTATATCTGAAAAACAAACTAAAGGTCAAAGGGCTCCTGGGCATGACTCAGAATGCTTGGTTAGCAAACTTGAGGTTCTGATTTCAAAGCCCAGAACTACTGAAGAAGGAAAGGACAGAGGGGGACAACCAGAAATATAAAAAAAAGGAAGAAGAGGCAAAAGAGGAAGAGGAGGGGAGAGATGAGGAAGAAACTAGGCCTCCTTGGCACAGGTCGAAACTTTCTTAACAAGGACCAAGAATCACAGCAAATAAGAGAAAGGCTGGATAAATGGGACTGCATTAAACTGCACAGCTTTTATATGGCAAAGGACATAGCTAGTAAATTAATTAGGGAGCCTACAGAGTGGGAGAAGATCTTCACCAACCATACAACAGACAAGAGCCTCATATCTAAAATATATCAACAACTCAAAAAATTGAATCAATCCAAAACTAATCCCCAAAGTAACAACCATCCCATTAAAAAATGGGCCAAAGACTTAAAGAGAGTCATCTCTGAAGAAGAAACAAAAATGGCCTGTAGACACATGAAGAAATGTTCAACATCTCTGGTCATAAAAGAAATGCAAATCAAAATTCACTCCAGTTAGAACGGCCAGGATCAGGAAAACGAATAATAACAGATGCTGGAGGGGATGTGGCCAGGAGGGATCACTACTACACTGTTGGTGGGAGTGCAAACTCATTCAACCGCTATGGAAAGCAGTATGGCAGTGCCTCAAAAGACTAAACATAGAGCTCCCCTATGACCCAGCAATTCCAGTACTTGGCATTTACCCAACCATCCAGAAGCTAGGGCATACTAAATCCACTACCACAACAATGTTCATTGCAGCATTATTCACCATAGCAAAAATATGGAACCAACCTAGATGTCCCTCAGTTGATGAGTGGATCAACAAGTTGTAGTATTTGTACACAATGGAATTCTATGCTGCTGTCAGAAAAAATGACATCGCCCCATTTGTCAGGAGATGGAAAGTCTTAGAAAAAATCATATTAAGTAAAGTAAGCCAGACTCAAAGGAAATTAGGCTCAATGGCTCCCCTCATTTGTCATAATGAGTAGAAACCTTGGGCTCTACTAGCAGAGATCTGCAATAGAGCAAAACCTTGATACATAAGGCCATATAGTATGAAGCTAATTGAAAAGACCTCCAGGATATTGAAACAAAAGCCATACAATGAATGATTGTTGTCCTTAATGTACTATGTTATCTCTCATCTCTTTTGCTGTCCCTTGGTTATCTCATATTGTTACAGTATCTCACTTTGTTATCTGATATATTGGATTTATTTGTATTTGGTTATTTGAAATTGGATAGGGAAGGGGGGAAAACCAAGATGGGGGGTAGAGGGGAGGGTAATGGGGGCCAAGACATGTGAAAGGGTATCAATATATGTGAATTAATGCACCATCTATCTGGCAAATATCATGTAACTCTTTTATTAATTACAATAAAAAAGAAATATTCTCTGATGGATCAAGAATGTTACAGGTATAAATGGGGCATGGTGTCTTCTAGAAACTCAGTTGGCATGGTACCTCAGCAGGTATATCTGAAGGGGAGAGAGTGTGCAGTTCATAAAAAAAAGATTAAGAATGTTAGTCATTTTATAAGCCAAAAAGGGGAATACCAGTTGTGTATCTGGTTAGTGCAAAGATCTGGCAGTGGAAACAAAGCTTGATGTGTTTAAATGATTGATGACTAATCCATTTGAGTGGTTGCTGCCTCCTATAATTCTTTATCACTTCACTAACAGAATCACCATATGTGGCTTGTGTGACAGATGCTAGATGCTTGCAACAGGGAAATGTAATTCAAAGAAACAATTTTTAATATACTAATTCAGATTTAAAAGCCAATCAATTGGCCTCTGAGGATTAAAAAATTGATATACTCATCTGGTATTTTCAACAGATGACTTCCATTTCCATTTCCCCTTTTAAAATGCATGTCTCTTACATATATGCAAATTAGCCTTTATAGTATTAACATCTGACGTGTTTTCAATGCAATCTCCCACTTTACTTTTTCTCTTCCAAAAGTTCATTTTCTAGTTTTTAATTTTCCCATTTAAATGATACTATCAATGATGTCCAGATTTTTATGCAGTTTTCAGAAATTATCTTACATATCATGTACCAGAGGCTTTGGAAGAAAACAATTCTTTTATGTCTATATTACTGTTATTCATTACTATGTGTGCATATGAGAAAATGCATTTCAGCAACATGAAGTTATTTCTTCTCATAAAGCAATCGGGACATAAACATAGAGCTCACACACATGAATAAATCCTGGGTCCTCGGTCATTTTTACCTTTCTACCTTTGCAAAAGAAAGATTCTAATTTACATACATTGTATTCCAGGAGTTCACAGATGCAAACAGTGAAGACTACATGTAGGCTTATGCAGCAGAAAGTTTTAGATGTGGATCCAGTCTCTGCTGCTAATTGGGCTGTATTTTTGGATAGAGTATCAATTTCGTTATAGCTTCACTTGCAAAATGGGAATAAATTTCCCTGTCTTACTATATTTTGTGGCCATTCAAAGCTATATGGACAAAGCAGAGGCATACTAATGGTGTTTGTTTGTAGATAGTCTTGTCAGGCTACCTAGATTCAAATGTGTAGTTCTACCTCTTTGGGTCGAGGTTAATGGTTTAAGCAAGTGGCTCAGAAACCCTGTTGTTTGTTAAAAGCATGAGAAGACCTAATAATTCCTGATGTACAATCCTCAGCCCATATTAATTAAATAAGAACTTTGGAGGGGTAATTGTAGCCTCTGATATTTTTACATTCCATCCTTAGTAATTCCAATTGAAATTCTAGACAGGAGTTTAAACTTGTATAAAATGGAGAAACTTTACAGTTGGAGGACAATTAGAAATAGTCATGAAGGCAAAATCTGTAGCACAATACTGGCTCAGGGAAGCATCTATTGAACTTGATCTTGTTTTGTAAAGTGACTGTGACAGTGGAGTTGTACAATGTATCTGTACCTTTCAGAAACTTGAAGGATTTTTTTTTTGCCAGTCCTGGGCTTGAGCTCAGGTCCTGAGCAGTGTCCTTGGACTTTCTCAAGGCTAGAGCTCTACCACTTGAGCCTCAGCACCACTTCTGGCTTTTTTGTATGTATGTGGTACCAAGGAATCGAACCCGGGTCTTTGTGCATGCTAGGCAAGCACTTTAACCACTAGGCCAAACTCCCAGCCCAAACTTGAAGGATTTTGATTGAATGTCCAGCTTTTCTTCAATACTATGCTTCATTTCTACTGTCTGTGTCCTAGATCATTTATCCCAAAGCAACATCTGCATTTATAGAGCCAGAACAAAATATTGCCAGTTCAGGTTCAGATCCCTTCCTGTTAAGGCACTGTAACTAGAAATGTATCAATAACTCCTTCATTTAGACCTCCTTGGAGACCCTTCTTCCATCCTCCATAGGCATTTCCCATTCTCATGTTGGTGACAAACAAGGAACATGACTTGCAAAACATTAATCTTGTGCAACCTAAAATTAACCCAGACCCCATAAGAACTTAGTCAGCTCAGGAAATTTAGCAAGGTGTGGGCTGTAAATTCCTGATAGCAGAACAAAGGGAAGAAACCAGGTGGATGCTATAAATTCCTGATAACAGATCAATTTTATTGACCACCTGCATATGGTCAGTTTGTGCCTTATGGTCAATTTACTATAAAAACCCTGCTAACTGAAGGGTCAGGGCTCTCAATTCTGACCGGCTGCATTAGTAACGGTTGTGAGGCCAGGCTCGAGCTTGCAATAAAAGACTCTCATGCACTTACATCAGATTTGGCTCCTCAATGGTCTCTGGGGACCCCAAACGTGGGCATTACACATTCCCGAATTAGATCTGTCCCTAAATGACCTTTTGACACTGGGCAAGCATTTAAACTTATCAATTTTACTCCCTGCTCTGTATTTCTTATAGAATCCAACTCAGTGCTTGCATACCTACTTGAAAGGAAATACAAAATTTGCCAGTGTTAGGGAGCAGGTAAAAAGTTTATGTAGTTTATGTAGCCAGGCTTGGTGGTTCATGCCTGTAATCCTAGCTACCCAGAAGGCTGAGATCTGAGGATCAGGGTTCAAAGCCAGCCTGGGCACAAAAGACCATGAGACTCTTATCTCTAGTTAGTCACTAGAAAATGGGAAGTGGGGCTGTGGCTCCAGAGGTAGGTTGGGCTGAAGAGCTCAGGGACAGCTCCCAGGCCCAGAGCTCAAACTCCATGACTTCACCCCCCCACCCCCTCCCACACACATAAAGGCTTATGTAGACCCAGTCCCTTCTTTCCCTTTCTGCCTCTCTGGCCATGGTGGCTTATTGTTTCCCAGAGGAAGAATGGGTGGAACACAAAAGGAGGAGCATTTTCCTGGTATCTTCTTGTGTTTTCAAATTGAAGGAATAGGAAGAAACTAACTTTTTATAAAATGTAGTTTTAGTATTTAAGATTGAGTTCTGACCAGGCAAGTTGGATATGACATGAGAAGATATGTGCTTCAAAACTTTAGTTTTAGGACTAGCCATGGTGGCACCTTCCTATAATATTAATACTCACAAAAGAATGGTGCAAGATTGAGTTGAGACAAACAGTAAGATTGTTTTACTGAAGACAGAAGAGAACTTAGAAGGTTGCAGGCAGAGCTGTCAGAACCAAAATTTAGTTTTTACTTCTGTTGTACCCTTGGAAAGAAGATATGGAAGGAGAAAACAATTTGAAAACTAAAAGAAATGCACTCTCCAACATGTCCTTCTGTTAAGAGCAGTAACTTTATATAACTCTATTGAATAAGGTAATTTTCAAGAGTAGTTAACTAACTCATGAATATTTTTGTCCTTTTTGGTAGTATTTACATGGTGAAATTTGAAATTATACCCTTCTGAAAGCCGAAGAGAACTGTGTAGTCCATTTAACTCACAGAAACCAGCTAGTAAACTATTTAATTAGAAACATATTGCTCTATGAACATGCTGATCTATTAATATTTGTATTAGTATATACACCTATTGTATATGTAGGCTTCCATGTCAAATAATATTTGTTTTTTATTTGTTTCATATTTACATTTTATTTTTATTGTTATTAATAAGGAGTTGTACAAAGCTGTTACAATTCTATAAGTCAAGTAATGGGTACAGTGTCAACCCTTCCTTCACTTTCTTCATTTTCCCCTTCTTATTTCTTCCTGTAAGTTACATCTTCATTTCTGCTGTCATGTATATTAAATACCATACCTCCATTTGTTCACTTTCATATTTCCATTGCTGTGTCCCCCATTTGCCTCTCTCCATTAAAAAGACAAAGAAGAACAACAAAAACAAGTAGGAGCACCCACAGTAACAATAAGAATCCACGTTTCCAGTTCCTGAAATTTGTTTTGATAAGTAGTATTTTTTTTTAAAAATTATTTTTGTTACATATAGGGCTTAAACTCAGGACCTGGGTGTTGTTTCTGAGCTTGTTTGCTCATGAGTAGCCCTTTACTACTTTGAGCCACAGCTCTACTTTTGGTTTTCTAGTGGTTAAACTGCAGTCCTTGGATTTCAGCTGCTGTGTATCTAGGATTACAGGTGTAAGCCACCAGGACCTAGCTGTAAGTAGTATTTTCATGTTGAAAGAACTTATACCTTTGGGTTCTGCCCCTATATGTACCTTCCTTCAGTCTGACTGTGTGTGAATGCTTAGGCACTCATGCTTAGTTATATTTTATATCTATCTTCCACATATGAATGAAAGCCTGTGCCATTTGTCTCTCTGAGTTGGCTTACCTCACTTAACATGACTTATTCTAGGTCCATCCATTTCCCTGAAAATACTATTATTCTTTCTACTGGATGAGTAAAATTCTACTACGTTTATGTACCACGAAGTTTCAGTTCATTCATTTATTGAATGAATGGGATGGGATGAATCTGTAATTTGACTATTGTGAATAGAGAAACAATGAACATAGATGTGCAAGTGTCCTTTTGGTATCCTGGCTTGGGATGTTCTTGATAGATGCTCAAGAGTGGTATGGCTGAGGAATAGTGAAATTCTATGTTTAGTTTTGTGAGGAACCTCCATATAACCATCCAGAGTAGTTGTACTAGTTTACAATCTCACCAACAGTGCAATAGGGTTCCTTTCTTCCCAGAATCGTGCCAGCATTCGTTATGTCCAAATTTTCAATGTTGGACAATCTAACTGGTGTGAGATTAAATCTCAAAGTTGTTTTGATTTGCATTTCCTTTATGGCCAGGGATGTTGAACATTTCATCATATGCTAGTCTTATTTCTTCCTCTGAGAAGTCTCTCTTTGGCTTTTTAACTCATTGACTGGTTCATTAGTTTTTTCAGAGTTGCAGGGGTAATTTCTTGAGCTCTTTGTATGTTTGTACATTAGGCCTTTGTCAGATGTGTTTCTAGTAAAGAGGTAGTCTGTTGGTTGTGTAGTTACATAGCATAGTTACTATGCCCTTTTCTGTGTAGAAACTGCTTAGTTTGATGTATTCTCATGTGTTACATTTCCTTCGATTTGCTGCAACCCCAGGATTCTTCAAAAATTTTTGTCTATACATTCTAAAGCTTCTTTTATTCACTATTTCAATAGTTTCTAAGTTTCAGGTCTGATTTTGAGCCCACTTTGAATTAATATTGGCACAAAGTAGCACCTGTTCTTATATGATATAATTTAGAAGTTCTTAAATAGTCAGTTTTATGAGAAGCTCGTTAGGTATTATGCTTTAAAGGCTTCCTGTTAGCACACAAAGACCTTCCCTGGAACCTAGTGTCAATCATCAACTATTGTTCTTAATGAAACATCTCCTCCCTCCCCTTTTCAGGTCTATTCTACTTGTAAACTTCTTCTATCAGAGAGAAATCATTAAATTGCTCTCCCAAAGAACCTCTCTCTGGAGTCCAATGGAAATAAGGTCCAATGGACCTTGAGATGGAGTTCAATCCATTTCTCTGGAAAGCTGTTTTAACATATTCTTTTTCACTGTGTACCCAGGTGGTTCCAACAGTGGCCAACGTTTTCTGTTCCAGAGTTTGAATGCAATGTCAGAGATTAAATGTAGGTATCAGTCCAGCCTCTCATCAGCATTTAATCTAGGAGAGGTTTAATGGGGTTTTCCAAGTCATGTGTTTTCCACTTAATTAACTTTGGTGAAGCCTTGGTTTATTAGGCAGACATTACTTAGAATTAAACGTTTTCTTCAGCTGCAGGAGAGGCATCGAGTCTCCTGTCACAAAAGCTCTCCATTATTAATAACTCACAATCATCCTTTTGTGAATATTTCCCCTGATACTTTCGTTTAGAATCTTGACAAAGGCAAAAGGTGAGGAAATGAGCTATACAAAATGATAAAGAATAAGAAATGCGGAGCTCAAGAAAGTCAGCTGGCTCACAGGTACATCTAAAAAGAAGGAATTGCTTTGTTCATCCCCTTCTACACCTTTACCATCAATATTGCTTTCCTTATTTAACAAATGTTTGATGCACGATATGCTTGACAATGAAGTAGGCATGCTATACAGCAATGAGTGTGATAGATTGGTCCTATCTTTGTGAGCTTTCTGCTTGGTGGGAAGACAGACACACACCAGGTAATTATAATTACAAAAGTAGCATAAAACAGAGCCAGCCCCAGCTAGACTGGGGTTCAAGATAAGTCTGCCTGCAGAAAGTGATTTTTTAAGCAAAGACATGATTGATAATCAGGCAGGAGATAAATCAGTAGAAAGTAAGGAGTAAAACATTCAGCCCATGTAGTAGGTGCTCAGAAAACAAGACCTCAGATGTTCAGTCCAAGAGAGTAAGGGTATCCATAGCTCAAAAGCTATGTACATATATCCATACAGAATGAGGCTAAGTGAAATGAACTCCAGGAGGTTTTTCTTGTGATTGTTGTTCTTAATATACTATGTGAAGCTGTTTCTTTTTTTCTTTTTTTCCTCTTAAGGTTGTTACTATATCTGACCTTGGTACTTGATACATTGCATATACGTTTATTTCATTTGTATATTTGAAAACATGAAGGTAAGGGAAAAACAAGAAAAGTGGAGGGGATAGGAGAGGGAAAGTGGGAGAAAACATATGAAAGGATAACAATGTTCAAGAAGTACTGTAACAACTAGCTGATGAATGTAACTGCAACCACTCTATACATCACACCACAAAAAAATAAAATTTTAAAAATGTGGAAGCCTGCGGAGTATTGAGAGAGATATTACATACTGTTCTTCAGAATTAAGTCATTGCCATGCTGTCATTTTTGCTGTTCATTAAAATTAAATTACATATTTAAAAGTGGATAGTACAAATGAAATTAGTGTGTAAGGAATAATGCTAAAGGATTTAAAGAAGATACAAGAAGTTGGAAATGCAGGCTCTGAGATGATCATGTGAGTGTGAGGTTGGGAAGAGCAAATGAGTATACAAAACAGAGTGAAAGCTTATGAGCTAGATTGAAGTTACACACTCAAGAGCTGTTAAAGCTAGAATGAATGGTCGCCTAGATAAGTGAAGGTATTTTGATGTAGGTATCAGGGAAGACAGTGATGGCATGGGGTAGAGGTCAAAGTCCTGCTTGAAAAAGAGAAGAAGAAAAACATGAAGGGGAGGCAGCAAAAAGAGTAAGAGTAAGAGGACAAGAAAGTAGGAGAAGCAGGAAAAGAAGGTGAAGGAGAAAAAACAACCAAATGAAGTCATGAAGAGTTTAATACTCAGTGTCTTGTTTGTACTCTCTGAGTGAGACAAAAAACAGGGTAGGAAGGAAGTGGTTGGGGCCAACAGAAGCTTTTGGCAGACTGCCAGTGACATTCAGGATCCATTACATTCCAAGCTGATTCTGCATCCTTATTTAAACTTGAAGGCTAGAGAGCAGGAGGAGATGCTGGGATGTCGGCATCAAGTGGCATTTTGATGGATGTGAACGTTTCAAGTTTTAGGCCATCACCACACCCAGTAAAAAAGAAACCAAAAGCAATCCAAGAAAAAAAGGAAACAACCCCAAAATAACAAACCTGTGTCTTCCAGGAATAAGTCAAAAAGCACTACCAAAATCTGAAAGTCAAGAAATCTATTTAGAATAGAGAAAGTTACACAAGATTTAAACCAGTTCTTAAGCTGTTCTCCTCACAGGGGGGAATTGAGACAATCTGTCATGTCACCCTATTGATTACCTGGGAAATCAGGAGGAAGAGTAAGGAGGGAGAGAAAGAGGTAATAAGGGGAAGAAAAATATGGTTAGAAACAAATGTGGAGGTGATCTCAAGGCAAAGTTCCTCTCCTCCTTGTTAACTAAAATATGGGACTTCATGATGACTGAACATTTTGTCAGAATGCCTAGGCTCCTGTTCTCAGCCCTGAGCCCTACTGCTCACAGAAGTCTCTGAGACTCAGATTTCTCATAATTAAAATAGCATAGCAAGTATAGATTTATTGAGATAATTAACTAGTGTAAATTGTATGTAATCATTTCTATAAACTGTGAAATGTTGTGAAGGAACTCTGCATCACTATAAATAAATAATACATATATAAATAATATATATGAATATTTACATATAATATCATCTCAGTATATCCCTTCTTAGGAACTAGTTAGTTACAGAAGCTTCCTAGGCAGAGAGGAAGCCGATTTTTTTGTTAGTATTGTCCTGATATGGGGCAAAGCAAATACTTTCAGCATTGTCTTTCCAAGAATCCTTCATAACTCTAGCAAAAAAGCTATGCATTCTCATCTAGGATTCTCCTAGCAGAGGATCACAATAGCTAGAAAGCTATGTACATATGGTCATATAGGATGAGGCTAAAAAAATGAACTCTAGGATATGGAAACAAGAAGTTTATTTTTGTGATTGTTGTTCTTAATGAACTATGTGAAATATTTCTTTTATCTTTTTTCCCCTTATGGTTAATCTCATGTGGTTACTGTATCTACCTTTGTTACCTGGTATATTTTTTATATATGTTTACTTGTTTATTTGAAATAGGGAATACCTGATGAATGTAAACTGTAACCCCTTTGTACATTATCTGACAATAAAATACAATTTTTAAAAGCTGTGTATGCTAACCTTCCTTAATATGGAATTTGAAAAGTAAATGTTGGAAATTCATCAAGATATGGCTAGGGGCTTGTGTTGAACATAAGTTGTTTTTTATTTTTAGTCTCCATTTGCAATTACATTGATGCCAAGAAGTACTCAAATATTCAGGCTGTTAAAGTAGCATTCAAACTGAAGTATTGTAGTTGTAATTCCCCCTCCCCTCAAATTAAATTGTCTGCCTGAGCTATCATTTGGGTGCTTTTTCATTATACTTCTCTCTCATCATAGTTGTTTGTGCCAGCCTAAAATATTTTTTTCCTCTATTTGTTAAGGAGCCTTAATTTCTGTATTCATGGACTTATTGCTGGGGAATCTTCTGTCATAATGCCATGTCTTTTACAAGTCAAGAAGAGCCGTATAGACTGGGAATTTGACCTAGTGGTAGAGTGCTTGCCTAACATCCACGAAGATCTGGTTTCGATTCCTCCTTACCACATATGTAGAAAAAGCCTGAAGTTGTGCTGTCACTCAAGTTCAAAGAGAGTGCTCAGGCCCTGAGTACAAGCCCCAGGATTGGAAAAAAAAGAAGGGCCATATATCCAGGCACCGTAACATACCTTGATGGGACTCTGTTCATATTCCATATTAAATTATTGGACAATAAAGTCAGTGCAATGGAGTTAGAAGACTGGATCATGTTGCCTTCCTGCCAAATGCCTTTCAATTAACCTTCAGCCTCACTGTTTATGTGTTCTTTGACTTGAACTACATCCCTCTAACTGGGCTCCTACTCTTGAGTCCAGTATTTTCAAACTTCAGTTTGGTTCACAATTGTTTATTTGTTAAAGCCTGCAGAGTCCTAGGGATTATTTTCAGGAAATAGGACTTGGAGTTGAGTTTGGAATCTTGGATTTTGCACTGTCACAAGTTCCCGAGTGATTCTGAACGAGGTGGCTTGTGAGTCATATCCTGAGGAACACTCGGTTTAATCTAACATAAGTACTTCCTCTTCACAGCCATTGCAAAATATTGTCTTTTTTTTCACTGAGTTATTCTTATCATCTTACACAATGTACTCATTACTTTACCTTTCTTGTCCTTTGTAAATATAAGTTCCCCAAGGGCAGTGTTTTGTCTGTCTTTTTTATAGCTCTGTGTCTCTAGCTCCTAGCTCCTATTCTAAACCGGGCATAAATGTAATGTTTCCCACTTAACGATGGTTTCACTTGTGAGATCTCACTTTTATGGTGATCTGGCAGTGTCATATATTCAGAAAAACATTCACTCATTCCTCAGGCTAGTGATAGGTGGCAGCTCTTGTGATGCTGACCAGTGTTATTGAGCTGTGGCTCCCAGTGGCTCACAGAATCATGAAATCTAAATGTGTGATCATCTCTATTCTGTGCTGTATTGCTGACCTATGGTTAGGTGGGTTAAATGCACTTTAAATATACTTTTTATTTTAAGGTTGTGTGTTAGGCTTATCAGGTTGTTACTCCAAGTGAGTCAAAGGCCATATTTGTAGTATTCAGTAAGTGTTTTATGAATGAATAAATGAGTGAATAAATTGCTCAAGGCACTGGTTACTGGTGGTCTTCAGAACTGTTCCTTCTTACCTTTTCAATTGATTTTTCCAATTACGTTGATCATGTTTTAATTCTCTCTCTTAAATCTCCCCCCACACTCTGTACCCCTTACGGGAAAAATGTACACCCCACTTTACACAATAGGAAAGATTTCCACAGTTAGACCTTAACCTTTCTGATAGCCTCTTTCTTAACTATTATGTTCCCAAACTTCCTTTCTTCTTTAGCAATGTCATTCCTCACTAGTTTCTATATTGCATTTCACATGAGTGGAATATCCTGGAATTTCTTTCCTCTCTATTTCCCTAAAGCTCCACTTGGGTCCCTGTTTGTCCAAACTATTTATTTACATGTCCCTTTATGACATATGACCTAGTAATTCCTAGTATTAGTTTCTTATTAGTTTAGGTTTTTAATGCCCCCATCTCCTCTCTCTTTCTTTCTTTCTTTCTTTCTTTCTTTCTTTCTTTCTTTCTTTCTTTCTTTCTTTCTTTCTTTCTTTCTTTCTTTCTTTTCTTTCTTTCTTTTTTGCCAGTCCTGGGCCTGAGCTCAGGGCTTGAGCACTGTCCTTGGGCTTTCTCAAAGCTAGAGCTCTACCACTTGAGCCACAGCACTACTTCCAGCTTTTTTCTATGTATGTGGTACCGAGGAGTCGAACCTGGGTCTTTGTGCATGCTAGGCAAGCACTCTACCACTAGGCCAAACTCCCGGCCCCATCTCCTCTTTTCATTGCCATTCTGAAGTCATTTCTTATAGTTTTTTTTTGTCCCTCATCTTTGTAGTCCACGTATTTAGGAAAGTGTCTATCACATAATAAATCTTTCATAAATAATCCTGGAAGGAAGGAATCCCTCCAGGAATGAGTCTGCTAAAAGAAATCAGACATCTTGATTTCTGGGGTATGAGATCTTATCATCAATCTTGACTCTAGTGGGAAAATAGGAGAGTAATAGACTTAGCTGGCTCTAAAGTCTAGGCAAATATGTTCCTTTTCCTGATTTGGCCAAGTGCCTGGCCATTTCAGCACTAATTTTTCTTGATGGCTTTAAAGAGAGTAGAAGGCAAAATCATAAATTTGGATACATTATAACACTGACATGGCAGATCTAAACCATGTGGCTCAGAAAGGAGCTAGTTCTTCTAAAGCTATGTACAAACACCGAGCATCTACTTTTTCAAAATAATTCCTGTGTTCTTTAGCTAATGATCTACAAAGTTAAGAGAAAAAAACACCAGAAGATGATAAATATATCAAAATACAATTATGTTCAGAAGGGAAAGGACACAGTACCATGGTAATATGAAGACTGCATGTGGCAATTTTATGACTAAATTTCTACACATGTACAATGTGATAGAATACATGAGAAATTTCAGTATGAAAACCTCGCACATGCAAGGCCTTGTAAATAATCAGGAACTTCACAACTCTTGAGCTCATCAAATAGTTCAAAATGAAAAGTTTTTCCATTTTTTTTTGCACACTGCTAATTTTTTTTGGTTCTTCCAAAGTCTAATGAGGAGGGCTAACCTAGGAACTCTTAAAAATATCGAAGTATCCCTATATTAGAGCAACAAAATGTGCTGATATGAGATGAAGGCTTGAGGAATGCAGCTAGATACAGATGATGGGACAAGTTATGGGTCTGTTACAACAAATAGCACTGAGATCTATTTAATCTGGACTTAAGTTTTCTGCTTAGGAACAAGTGGATCTCCAGAGTGATATCCCTGAACAGAGTGCTAGGGGAGAGACCTACTGCTATGTAAAGACATGCATTTTCCATGTCAAGGTGCAGAGTGGAAATTTCCAATGAGTAGTTGCTTGGGAGAGTTTGAACTTTAAATGGCTGTCTTTTTTCCTGAGTGCTGATGGAAGATGGTAAAGATACATGTAATTATACTGGAAATTGAGTTGAATTGAAAAAAATATTAAAATACTATATTCTAATTCCTATATGAGAAGTTTTTGCTTTCTGAAAAAATCCAGATATAGGTAGGGGACAAGATTTATGGGTAAATTAAATGTGGGATTTGAAGATTTCTTGGATGGACCATATAATGCCATATCAGGATTTTCTATGTGGATTTAACAACTGTGGAAACCCGTTTGAAAAAAAAAATTTGTGATGCCCATATGGGCAAATTTTTCTTGTTATCATTTTCCTAAATAATGTAGAATACCACTTATTTACATTACATTTATATTGTATTAGTAAGCAATGGCTTAATGTACACAGGAGACTGTACATAAATTATATGAAAATATTATGCCATGTTAGGTAAAGGAGCTTGAGCTCCTACAGATTCTCCTATCTACAGGTTCTATAACCAGTTTTCCCAGACACCGAGGTTGACTGTATGTGTGTGTGTGTGCGCGCGCGCGCGTGTGTGTGTGTGTGTGTGTGAGAGAGAGACAGAGAGAGAGAGAGACAGAGAGAGAGAGAGAGAGAGCGCTAAAGAAATCTGTGAGACTCTCCTAGCAGATGATTACAATATCTCAAAACCTAATGTACATAGGATGAGAGCTGTATCTTGTGTAGTTGTTGCTCTTAATGTACTGTATTATTTCTCTTCTCTTTTTTGCCCTTTGGTTAATCTCATATTGTTACTGTGTCTGACTTTGTTACCTGGTATATTTGTATATTCATTTATTTCTTTATTTGAAATAGGATAGGAAAGGGGGGAAAACAAGATGATTTGAGGGACTGGGGGGAGGGAAATGGGGACAAAAACATGAGAAGGGTATCAATATATGAAAAATAATGAACTTATTACCTGGCAAATGTAATTGTAACCTCTCTGTACATTACCCCGACAATAAAAAATAAAATAAAAAGAAATCTGTGAGTCTATGTAACTGAAAAGTTGCATCTCAGTGCAGAAGAAATATCAATGGATAAAACTTGAAGAGTTTGTGAAAGATAAAGGAAGCCAATAGGAAATCAGTAAAGGGATCAAATGATTACATGAGGCATAGATTCTGGCAGAGGTGCTGCTTCTGTAGCATGTGGTTTGGAAGAGTGGAATATGATTGTTTTTGGTTTCCAGGTCCCATGAAGAGTTGAAGGCGGGAATGACAGCTGCTGGATTAAGCTAAAGTCTGATCATCCAATGACATGTGGCTCTGTTCATTCCTTCTTTCAGTTCATGGGATTCTGGCATCAGTCTGCAATGAGACTGTGGGATTGCTCTGTGGAAAAGGAGGCCTATCATGCACTGAGATGCATGTCACAGCACTGCGGTAGGGTTTTTTTTTAATGAATTTCATCACCACGCTCTCTTATTCCCCTTTGTATGCACACAAAAGTTTCAGGAAGGATTTTTTTCATGCTTTATACTCTTATAAGAAAAGAAAATTTATGTACAATCCAAGAAGGTGCCTTGTGAAAGGTAATGACCAAAGTAAATTAGAAGAAAATAAAGACATCAGGGGAAAACCACACACAGGTGAAAAAGAAAGGCAAGATAATAAGTACCTGCAGAAAAATGCAAGAATAGGTTACCAAAATGAAATAGAAGAGACAGTAAGAGAGTAAGAAAAAGTCATTGGAGATTTAAGTCATTATGATTGCAGAATTGAGAATTGCATTGGAGGGATTAGAAAATAAAGTATCAGGCTGCGAGTTTGGTAAAGTATCAGGCTGGGAGTTTGGTAAGAGTATTTGCCTAGCATGCACAAAGACCTGGATTTGATTCTTTGGTACCATATACATAGAAAAAGCTGGACATGGTGGTTTGGCTCACGTGGTAGAGCTCTACCCTCGAGAAAGCCAAAGGACAATGCTCAGGCCTTCAGTTCAAGCCCCAGGACTGGCAAAAAAAAACTGAAAAGAAAATAAAGTATCAAATATTCACCCAGAAAAAAATGAAGAACAAAAAAGAAGATAAAGAAGAAAAGCATTCCAAGATCAATGAGAGACAAAAAAGAAGAAAATTATCAAAGACAAAGTTTTAGACAAATTCCTAGCATTAGAATATAGACAGTTGAGGCCCACAGATCTCCAGACCCGATGAGGACCACAGTCACACCATCATGAAAAGAGAAAAATATTAATTAACATATGGAAAATGGTGTTCTTTCTCAAGAAACTACAGCAGTGTGCCCAGCAGCAAAACAGAGGTGAAAATCAAAAGAAGAAATAGAAGCGAAAAGATTGACATATAGTCAATCTCTTTTTCTCATGGAAGCGGAAGAAATCACAATGACAACAATCTTACAATAGATCCAAAGGGGAAAAAAAAACATGCAGAGAATATTTTGTAACTGAAGTCTACTGAGATTAAACATTAAATAGTTTATTCTATTAAATAAAACTATTAATCAGGTGATAATCTTAGGAAGCTGAGATCCAGGGGATCATGAGTCAAAGGCAGACTGGGTGGAAAAGTTGATTTAATAAAAAGACTCCATTAAATAAAAGTTGGTAAGACTCTATATCTCAAATAACCAGCAAAATAAAACGGTAGCAGCTCAAGGCACAGATACCAGTTGAGTGAGCATGAGGCCCTGAGTGGAATGCGCTGTAGAACAAAAAACAAATGACCGTTAATATCTGTAAAGCTACACAAAATTGTACAAACCTAATTATTTCTTAGCTAAGATAGATTTTCTCTTTGGGGATACTTGATTTTTTTAAAATTTCCTTTTTGGGATGAGAACTCTGTGGTTTATCTTAGTTGACCAACTCTGTGAAGGACATTGTGTACTCCATAAGGACAATGGTTTTGTACATTCTGATCTCTTTCCACAAAGGAATCCCAATTGTGATAGTAATTCTACAAATATAAAAGTCAGGTGGTCTGTGGAAAATTACAGGCATATATTCATATATATATAATAAGATATAATATATTTTTCTTAAGGGTACTCTTAATTAAATTCCAGGGCTTAAGTGCTTGAACTGATTGAGCTATGTTAACAACTTGTTTTCTTCTGTTTTTTTTTTTTTTCAGATATACTCTCACAGTTTTTTAGGACTAGCCTCTAAGCACAATCCTCCTATTTTTTTTTTTGCCAGTCCTGGGCTTGAGCTCAGGGCCTGAGCACTATCCTTGGACTTTCTCAAGGCTAGAACTCTACCACTTGAGCCTCAGCACCACTTCCAGCCTTTTCTATATATGTGGTACCAAGGAATCGAACCCGGGTCTTCGTGCTTGCTAGGCAAGCACTTTAACCACTAGGCCAAGTTCCTGGCCCCACAATCCTCCTATTAATGCTTTTTGAGTATATCAAGTTATTATTAGTGGGCACCAGGAGGAATGGTTTATTTTACTTTATCATATTCTTGATCATTTCATCCCAGGGCTAACCTTCAACCACAATCATTCTGTCTCTGCCTCCTGAGGAGCAGGGATTATATCCAACTTGGACCTTTCCATATTTACTGTCTTTCTGCAGGTGGATCCAAAATTGACATCCTGTTTCATATACCTTTGGGAGTCTCTGACTTCAAAGTGTGGTATGGCTTGGGTTGTTAAAACCTTTACGTTAACCTTAATGACAGCTTAATGCTTCAAGGTAGATAAGATTGTGAAACCTGTACTTACCCTTTTCCATAATGTTTTTCTTCCTGCTAAATTTTAGGAAAAACATGATATATATTTAATGAGTTAGTGTGTGTGGGGGTGTATATGTGTGCCACTTTGAGCACAGCACCATTTCTGGCTATTTTGGTAGTTAGTTAGAGATAAGAGCCTCATAGACTTTCCTGCTTAGGCTGGCTCTGAACTGTGGACCTTCAGATCTCAGATTCATGAGTAGCTAGTCTTACAGGCATGAGCCACCAAGGCTCAACTCTCCTATCTACTAGTTAATGTGTATCTACCAATGTATTGGGCATATTTGAAATGAGAAGACAGTTTCAAAATGATATAAAATACCATTCTTACCCCTGCACTGAATTCCTCTGGGAGAACAAATTGTTTTAAATATGAAACGGAATAGAAGAGAAGAGAATGAAGTATGTAGGGGACAGGGCTAAGATGGCTTAGGAAGCTAGAGAGTAATGTCTGTTGCTACAAAAGAAGGATGGCTGTGTCTGTGTTACAAAATGATATTGATTCTAGCTGGCAGTAAAGCGTGTGGATTGGGAGTCTGCCAGCAGTTGAACTCATGCAGAGTGCCATATGTCACTAGACCTTTGTGAGAAATGCAGCCTGTCTGCAGTGAAGCTTTTGTCACAGACAAATATTTTAAAGATAATCCCAGGATTCAAATGACATTTTAAGTATTAGTGGAAATGAACCAAACAAAGACAGAAATGAATGTCAAATGTCCAGTATATGGTCTCACTCATCAGACATACAAAATGTGATTGACACTCCAGTTTCCACACAGCAAAGTAGGATGACGGATCTTCCTCTGTAATGGAATCATCCTACTTTTTTTCTTCTCTTTTTCCATCCATCCCAGGAGTGCATGTTCTGGCATGAAGAATGATTCTCAGGATAATAAAGAAGTCTTATTTTTCTTTAAGGGCTCTTGCTGAATGTCAGTTTATGCCTTGAGTATAAAAATTATATGAAGAAAAAGATTTGATTCCATGAGAAAGAAAAATTTGTTATTAGAGACTTGAGGTTGAAAAGAAATGTACCTGAAGGATGTTTGAAAATCTGTAGCCATCTTTAAGGTTTTATCTGCCTTCAGGGGAAACACTATAGATTTCCATTCATGTGAAAGGCAAATGTAGATGTTTAGCTGACACTGCTTCAAGTTAACTTTGGTTTCAACAAACTACTTCATCAAGTTGAGGTGTAAACTAGCTGGATTTCATACATTCTTCAAAGTGGACTTCGAAAAATACTGATTACAAGTTTATTACTGCCTTACCAATAGCAAATAGGTCATATCTGGTTCTGTAGCTCTGGCCGAGATGGATAATGTTTCTTCCAAACATTTTTTTTTAGTTCACTCCTCTCTCTTGTAAGAAGATGATAAGATAAAAAGATTCATAGAACTTCTGTTTTAAAATGTTGAATAGAATTGGCAAGTTGTAGTTTTTCTTTCCTTTCTTTTTCTATTCTTTTCTTTTCTTTTCTTTTTTTTTGCCAGTCAAGGGGCTTGAACTAAGGGCCTGAGCACTGTCCTTGGACTTTTCTCAAGGCTAGAGCTCTACCACTTGAGCCACAGCACCATTTCCACCTTTTTCTTATGTATGTAGTACTGAAGAATCGAATCTGGCTGGGCCTTCATGCATAGTAGGTAAGCACTCTCCCACTAGGCCAAACCCCCAACTTCAAGTTGCAGCTTTTCTTCTGCTTTGTTCTGCATAATTCTCTCAAAATATTTCTAACAGTGGAAGCAAACTGTTATTTTTTTCTTATATTACTTGTTGATGAATACCAACTGATAACTTTTAGCATCTTTTATCAAATTTCCAGCCTGTCCAACAATGGGATGTAAATGTACATTCAATGCCATTTTCCCAGACCTGAGAACCAGTAGCATTCAGGTAGCTTCATTTGCAGACTTCTTGAAGGCAAACTGGCAAATTGCTTGGAAATGGCTTTATTAAGTGTTAGGAGAGTAACATTATATCTTCCTTGTCCAAATCACATTTGTTTCTTTTTGCTTAAATTAATTCCATTTCAAAGACCTCCCATTATTTTTAAATTATTTGAAAGGATACGAGGATTAAAGTCATACTATAGAAATAGACATTGAGAAAACTTCTAAAAAATTAAAAAGGAAATTCTTTTTCTTCTGAAGATCTCTAGATTGTAATGAGGATCACATTCTGCTATCTTTATGGGAACAGTAGCCAGTATACTTAATTTGAATTAAAATTAATTGCTTGAGATCTTCCTTGTGTGGTCTTTTCTTAAATGCAAAAGCATCATCAAACTTAAAGCCTTTTGCTCATACAGCAATTGTGTGAAGCATTCTCAAACATATGGCTAGATGGGACATGTGGAGACTGGAGCAGTGACCTAGATACTCACAGGCTTCTGAGTACACACACATACATACACACACACACACACACATACACACAAACAAAAAATATCAAAAAATAATCACCAGTTACTGGGCTCAGGAAAATGGTTTATAAAACATTTGGCAGGAGGTGGGGGTGGGAGCAAGAATCACAAGCTTTTGCCAAAACAGCCTGAAACACAGTTTGAATTCCACTAGCCTTTCTGAAAAGTGACAAATGAGCCTTAAAATGGAGAAGTTACCACAAACCTACTTCTAAGTGGAAAAAACACATCTGTTTTATTTAAAAAAAAACTATATAATGAACTTGGATATTTTTCCTTCTCTCATTAAGTAACTTTGCAAACCTTTTTTCCCACGTAAAGAACATGTCATAATAATAATAATAGCAATAATAAACTTCACAATAACTTATAGCTAGAGTGAGGTTTCCTATATCAAATTCTATACTGATGAAGTTAAGAGGAGAGTAGAAACCTTTTGTGATATATCACCTACTCCTGTGTGAGATATTGTATTCATATGTTCAGGTTTTGGTTGGTTCTAGTATAGGCTGGGCATCTCTAATCCAAAGTTCCAAAAATTGAAATGCTGTAATGTTTTTTCAAAGCCCACATAAAAGCACGGAGAGGGGTTGGTACATGGTTCAAGAGGTAGATCTTTTGGCTAGCAACTGCTCTATCTAATGCTACCAAACAGACAGGAACAAGTAGAACATTCTATACCATGAACCTGTGTTTTATACTCTAAGTTACTGAGAGATAATTTGTATAATCAGTTCCAGGTTCTCTGTAAAAGGCAGGAAAAGAGCACACTGAATTTCCGATTTACACGTGGACTGTGTTCCCAGGATATCTATTTTTAGGCAATGATTCCTAACTCAGAAAACGGAAATATTCTGCTTCCATGTATTTTTTTGTTTCTTTTTAGAGGTATTTACTGGAGTTTGAACTAAGGTCCTTACACCTGTTAGGCAGGCATACTTCCACGTCAGTCACATCTCCAGCCTTTTTTAATTTTATTTAAATAAGTTCTCATATTTTAGCCTGGCACAATCTCGGATCATTATCTTCTTAACTTTGTTTTGAATAGCTGGGGTTACAGTTATCATTCACCATAACCAGTGTTGTTCAAATGTTTTGGATAAGTCTGTCTATCCCAAGGATGTTTGTGCATTAGGAAAGAATGTAAAACAGAGTTTTTATTAGGGTCAGATAAATATAGTTTGTGATTGAATCAAGCCTTTTATGAATTGTAATGATCCTTCCTTGACCTATTTATATCCAGCAGTTAATTTTTCCTCATTTTGTATTTTTTATTGAATGTCTCAGTTTTATCATGCTCTGAATAAATCTGTTAAATATAAATATAAGTGTTATCAGTGGGTATTTTTTGTGTGTAATTGCTCCAGTCTTCTTTTTTCCACTTAACACTTTTATATCACAATACAAACTTAATAACAATAGCATGTGATTAATAATAAGGTGATGTCTGTTTATACCTTTACAGAGACCTAGAATGTGTCAGAAATCATACATGGTGTTTTACAAAAAATATTTCTGGGGTTAAAGGATATAATAAGGAAGTCACATTTGCTACAATTGTGAATGCATAATTTTTAATTTTCTTTTAGGCTTTGTTTATCTTTGAACTTCTTTTACTTTCTATTTGTGACTGGCTGCTTAATGTTGACTGTTCTGTATGTTTGTGTTAAAAGTCATCTTTCCAATTGTACCAAGATACCTACTGATTGGCTTTCTTTCAAACACATTCCATCAAGAGTTCCACCTGGATAATAATTGTCCATGTTTTATACCTCTACAATAAGAATCTATCACCCTTCTTACATAGTCACTGGTGTCTATCGCAGGGTTCCAAACAAGAATACATTCCAAAGAGCGGACATAATCTTCACTGGTCATAATTCTATCTACCTTTCCAATATCTGAAGGTAAGAAATTGGAGCACCAAATGAACTGATAATTATGGTGACTAAGACAGAAGAAAATCAGAGGTCCTGTGTACTCATTTTTCTTTGATAGGTGTATGCATTCATACTGACTTACTCATGGGAAGATGAATGAATCTGTCAGAGTAATGACAAAGAAGCTGATAACTGGATGCTAAATATTCACTTCTCCTCATTGATGTCAACTGAGGGGATTATTATCACCCAGAAAAATACAGAAAATAGCTTCTTAATTTGCGGCTATAAAAGAAGAGTATAATGGGGTTAGAGACAGGAATAATTAAGAGAATATTTATGACTGAATATTCATCTAAAGTAATAAAAATTTTTGTGCATGAATTCAATTGCTTTAATGTTTTATAGTATTCATTGTGGAGATATTGCATCTCTTTAGTTATACTTATTCCTAAATATTTAATTTTTGAGGCTATTGTGAATTAGACTATTTCCTGATTGCTTTCTTCAGCCAGTTAATAGCCTGTACTGATTTTTATAAATGTTGATTTTGCCAAAGGTGTTTACCATATCTAAATGTGGTTTTTGTTTCACAACTTTGCATTCTCTTTAATGATCACACATCACATTTAGTTTTTTTTTTTTTTTTTGCCAGTCCTGGGCTTGAGCTCAGGGCCTGAGCACTGTCCTTGGCCTTTCTCAAGGCTAGAGCTCTACCACTTGAGCCTTAGCACCACTTCTGGCTTTTTTCTATGTATGAAGGAATTGAACCCGGGTCCTCATGCATGCTAGGCAAGCACTTTAACCAGTAGGCCAAACTCCCGGCCCCTAGTTTTAAATGTTTTTATCTTTAAGTAGTTGTACAAAGCAGTTGCAGGTCAACAAAACAATTTCTTGAATACAAAGTAACTATGGAGGTTCCTCACAGAACTAAACATAGAACTACACTGTGATCCAACAAGTCCACTTGTGGTGGTAATTATCAAAAAGATTACAAACTAGGACACACTAAGACCACTAGTAGAACCATGTTCACTGCAGCATTATTCACCATAGCCAAGGTGTTGAATTATTTCAAATGCTCCTAAATGCACAAGTGGTATGTTTCGACAATGGAATTTTGCTCATCCATTAGAAAGAATGATATTGAATCATTTGCAAAATGGACTTGAAAAATTATGTTGAAAAGTAAGCCAAGCCCAAAGAGACAATGATTGTATGTTTTTTTCTTCTTTCCCATAGGTTGAATTAGTTTACAAATACATAATAAATATCTTGGGTGATACGCGTGTATACAAGTGTATTAACTGAATTGTAGTAAACTTGGTGTCATTCCTTAGGCAAAATCATGGTTCAACAAAACAAACACTAACAAATAGGTACTTGAAAGGGGTGGGGCAGGGTCAAGGAAAGAGGTAGACAAATGAAGAGAAGTGGAAGAGAATGTAATTTAAAAAAGTTAATGTGTATTCTACAAAATTAAGAAAAATGTGATAAGGGGTTGGTTGGGAGAGAGGTGTGAGTGTGAAATTGATCTAAGAGGTTTTGATGGAGTTTTCAGGTTCCTTGAAGTATAGGATCATATGAATTGTAAAATAGGAGTAAGTTGGCTTCTTTTTTTCCTGTTTGTATTCTTTTTATTTTCCTGTTGCTTTCTTACTCTCCAGCTATGCATTCTAAAAGTATATGTAACAAGAGTAGAAGGAAGGAGAATCCTTGTCTCATTTCTGACTTTAGAGGAATTAGATTCCGCTTATTGGCTATAGCCAGGTGGTATGCAGACTATACTCTGTTGCACTATTTCTGGTTTCTATAAAGGTTTTTTTTATATAAGGGATGATGAAAATTTCCAGACAGTTTTTTTTGCATGTGTTACAATGACCACATTGAGTTTGCAAGTATTTTCTTGCCATTTTTGTGTCCATCAAGGAAATTGTTCTGTAATATAGTTGTAATATGTTTTCTCTCCATCTGTCTCTCACTCTTACTCCCTCTCACTCTATCATGTTGTCCAGTTTGGACTGTTTCTGGCCAGTTATAATACTTATCATAAACAGAATGAAAGAGAACTCAATGGTAGATTGCAGTCCAATCTATTGAGCTGTTGGTGGCATGCCTCGCACAATGCTGTGGACACTGAAAGATGAACTTGGTTCATCTTTTGGCATGTGAAGGAGCAGGTGATGGGCTCTGAGCTTGCTTTCACCTTATAGAGGTTTGCTCAGAAGAAAGTAAAATATATACTTTTGGGTACAGGATATTTCCTCAATACATTAGATATGCAAATGTTTTCTTGCCCAAGTTTCCTCACCCACAAAGACAATTAAGCAAAGAGTCCATGTTTGGTAAACTGTATGATGAAGTGTGTGTGTGTATGTGTGTGTGTGTGTGTGTGTGTGTGTGTTTATGCCCCCATGTGAGTGTGTGATCTACAAACACTTTGCCCATTAACGATCAATTATAAGGATGGAATGAAAAATTAAGTTTGGTCTGAATATTTTGTACCAAAGACCAAAGTTGACTCAAAATATTGTTCCCATTGAATTTGAATTAATAAAATACGACTAGATTTACACAGAAAATGTAATGTACATAAGCCCACATGGCATTCATTTTATAAATTGAAGCCTAAATATTGTGAAATGTGAAACAGCCACATTTGTAAATATATTTGTAACATGGAATCAAATCACATCTTTAATATTTTGACAGGGCTGTTAACACTTGATAAAATAAATCTCACATATTAGCATCCTGATTTACAAACTCCCTAGACTCTCAGAGCTGTTAGAACATTATCTTGAGAGCTGAATGAGGTAAAATAAATAGATGGAACACTGGTTAGAAAAATATCTCTTTCTCTCATCTCTTTTGCTGTCCCTTGGTTAACTCATATTGTTACAGTATCTCACTTTGTTACCTGATATATTGGATATATTTGTATCTGGTTATTTGAAATTGGATAGGGAAGGGGGGCAAACAAGATGAGGGGTGGGGGTGGGGGGAGGGAAATGGGGACCAAGACATGTGAAAGGGTATCAATGTATGGGAATTAATGCACCTTCTATCTGGAAAATATCATGTAACCCTTCTATTAATTACAACAAAAAATATATGAAAAAAAGAAAAATATCTCTTTCTCATTCACAAGTAAAGATGGAGTGTATACCAAGGAAAATACTCTTAAGTTAGAAAAGTGAGGGAAAATTAAATCAGTAGAATATTGAAACGAATGATTCCAAAGGGGGTAGGCTCTTGTGCATGTAATTTGAGTCGTAATCAGAATTCTGGATTCTAATTTGTTCTGCTGTTGGGATTGCATGCATTACTGCTCCATCCTTTCACCACTCAGCAGCCAGCAAGTGAGCACCAGCCACAGGAGACAATGATATGGTGGTCAACACAGGAAAGGTAGAGGAATGGTACTCAGATTCTCTCTGCTCCTTAAGCTTGCATGACCTTGTGAAAGTCACTTAAACCCTGTATGGCTCAGATTCTTCAGATACAAAATACATATGATAAATGTATCGTATATATTTGATGTGCTGGTTCAATGAAGTCATATATGGAAAGTTTGTTCAAAGATACAAATTATGTATAATTATATATAAATTATATATATATATAAATTACATGTCTTTGCTCTTTTGAATATACAACAGTGAGAAAATGCCATTTTTTGGCATCAAAGAGGAAGAGGTAAAATAAGAACATATGTAAAATAGGAATGAATCTGTCTTAGGAAGGATTTTTACCAAGGATTATTTCTGCCCATGTATCATCTACTACATGTTATCTTCAAACCACCCCAGATTTCCTCTGGAGGTGTGCCATACAAATGATGTTCAAGTGGGGCTTTGTTTTTTTTCCCTTTCTATGCTCATAGTTTATGAGATGGGCTCTGTTCCAGGTTTATCTAATAACTATGTTCTACTCAATTAGCCAGAGCATATGGCTCAGGGATAAATAGGTAAAATAATGAGTATCTATTGAGAGAAAAATACAGTACTGTTTTCTGTGCTATTTGTTTGAAGTTCTCCCTCTGTCTCTCCCTCTGTCTGTCTGTCTGTCTGTCTGTCTGTCTGTCTGTCTCTCTCTCTCTCTCTCTCTCTCTCTCTCTCTCCCATTCCTAGTTTTAATTATAAATTAAATATAAAGATGCCAAGCACACAGTCTTATGGTAATAGTCATGCTTTGAGATGCAGCTGTGCTTGGAATAAGTGTGGGGCTGGGATATGGACCTGTAATGAGCCAAGTTGTTCTCATATTTTAAACAAGTTAGAGTTGAGTGTCTTCTATTAGCTGACAAGAATCCTTTGTAATATATAGGTGTTAAAATTGTCCTGGGAGATGTACCAGAAATATGATGTTGATGTTGCAAATGTTGAAGGATGCTTCATCAAGGGCTGCTGGTCCTGAATAATAATCCAGCCATTCAATCCCAAGACTTTTAAAATTCTATTACAAGTGGCAACAGGCAAACTGTTAGTCCTCTGAGAGCACATTAGTAGGAGGCTTTCTCTATCAAATCATGTCCCAGTGTCTTCCTCCACAAGCTGCACCATCATTCCCTCCATGCTTCTCCAAGAAGGTCTGTTCATAGAGCATTTACTCGCTTTGATCTGGTTTACAGATTTACACGCATTGCCATGAAAGCTGTAGATACCTGAGGGAATAGGTGATGTCTTATGCACTCTCTCTAGCCTTTCTTTTCTTATCCCAGTGCCTGAAACAAGCAGCACTACAAGTTTGTTAAATTTCAGAATCAGATCCTAGTAACTTAGCAAAGCAGTCATTACATAGTATTGTTACTTAGATAAAAAAAAAACACTCCAGAAACAAGGTATATTGGTTGCTAAGGCTGTCATATCAAGTATTATAAAACAGGTGGTTTAAACTTGACCATTGTTTGCCTGCATTTCCTTTGTGGTGATCATGCTTGCGTCGCTTTTCTCTCCGTTGCTGTAAGGTCATATCACATTATGTTAGAACTCATCCTAAAGGCATCATTTCAATGTGATTATTATTTTAAAATTTTCAAATCCAGTTACATTTTTGACGTAGTTGGTATTAGGTTTATAATACCTGAATTTTGGGAGGACACAGCCCATACGTCAAGAAAAGATACAAATGTTGATCCATGTTCTAAAAACACTATCGGTGCTGCAGCTAATCCTATCCTCCTTCTGCTCTTCCTCATTCATGAGATACCCACTTCCTCCTAGACACACTCAAATGGTGCTTTCTTTGCCTCTGTTGCACAATTCAGCCAATTCCAGCTTTCTTTTTTTTTTTTTTCATTTCATTTGGCAAGTCTTTAAGCCATTGTGACTTTCTCAGGCACCTCTTTGTTTCCTGGCCTCAAGTAGAACAACTTATCATCCATTCATATCTAGTCTTATGTCTACAGAATCCTGTTTAACATAGGGGACATGTCCAGCTAGGACACTGAAGCCATGAGGGGAAAGTGGAGATTGTTCATCAATGTCTCACTCAAGACAATCAGTTGACCAGCTAGCTTTACAGTATTCTCCACATATAATGCCATAGATCATATCCCTTTGTCTGCTGTCCCTGACATTTCCCGAAGTTCTCTGTCATTACTCTCCCAAGGTTTCAGGAAAGTGAGCCTGTGGCCACTGAGGGTGGTCCCAATTCATATGCAAAGAAAATTAACTTGGAATTTTCAATTAGTGATTGACAATAGAGAAAGAAATTATTATATCTAGGATATGAAATATCATTGGCCCACTCATGACCAACTGATGTTCTTGATTATCTCTTAAGGAATTGCTTCTTTCTTCTTTATAGTGGCTGGTTTGAGGTTTGTAGAAAGGGTATCACTTAAGGGATTGGGAGATCCTAGCACTAAATAAAAGTACCCATATTTATGTAGTCTAGTTACCCAGTGATAGTATAGTTATGGATAACAGATACTAGAAAACCAAATCCCCAAAAAGGAAATACTTTTGCATGAAAAGTTTTTTTTGGCTAAGAATAATTAACATGATGGTAGGAGTATCAGTTCTCATTCTAAGGAAAACATGCACAAACATGTATTCTTTTCATTTCCTTTTTTCTTTTTTTGTAGGTCATGGGACTTGAACTCTGGGCCTGGGTGCTGTGCCTGAGCTCTTCAGCTCAAGTCGTACACCTTGAGCCACAGCGCCACTTCCCGTTTTCTAGTCGTTAATTGGAGATAAGAGTCTCACGAACTCTTTAGTGCCTTGGCTGACGTTGAACTGCGATTCTTCAGCTCTCAGCCTCCTGAGTAGCTAGGATGACAGGTGTGAGTCACCATGCCCAGCTAGGGAGATAATTTCTATCCAGTCATAGGATGAGGAAACTATTGTTAAGGAGAGTGTTTTGTAGTTCAGGTTACTATTATGTTTGCCAGGCAACTACTCTGGCCTTCCTCACAACTGCACTATTTGGAGAAGGTAAATCTTTAGTTACTGCATAAAACTTACTGAATAATAATCACTGTGCTGGAAAAGGAAATGGAATTCAAACTGGAAGACAGTTGGATTAACAGTGTGAACTTTGTAGATAAGGGATAACAAACATTCTAAAGCATCCACTAGGGTCCATTCATTAGGATGGTGACATATTTTCACAAAGAATGCATTCATTAATGAGGTTGAGTACATGAGTCATTGATTTAAGAAGTTAAAAGCATTTTTTCTGTTGAAAGCATTTTTCTGTTGAATTACTCTCTCTCTCTCTCTCTCTCTCTCTCTCTCTCTCTCTCTCTCTCTCTCTCTCTCTCTCTCTCTCATCTTTGTGTGTGCACAGAGACTCAAAGTCAGGACCTCTCAAACTCTTGTTTCTTTTTCTTTTCTTTTCTCTTCTCTTCTTTTCTTTTTTTCCAGTTCTGGGGCTTGCACTCCGGGCCTGGGCACTGTGCCTGAGCTTTTTCGAGGCTAGCTCTCTACCATTTGAATCACAGCACCATTTCTGGCTTTTTCTGTGTAACAAGGATTCCAACTTAGGGCTTTGTGCATGCTAGGCAAGCACTCTAGACAAGCACTCTATCACTAGGCTACACTCCTGGCTCCCTTATTTTTCTTTCTCCAGGCTGGCACTCTATCACTTGAGCCACATTTCTGGCTTTTTGTGAGACAAGAGTCTCAGATATGTCTGCCTGAGATGGATTTGAACCATGATCTTTAGATCTCAGCCACCTAACTATTGAGAATTATAGGCATGAACAACTTGTGCCCAGAAGTCTTTGGATTTTTACCTTCTTATTAAGATATTTTAATATTTTCATCCAATTAGGAGATTACCTCAGTCATAATGATGGTATAACAGTAATAATACTTGTTGACATTCATGGAGTATTAACATGTAATACGCATTCTGCCAAACCCTGTCCCTGGATTATTTCAGTCAGCACTTCTACAGAAACACTAAAGGTTAACTATCCCAGTGATCCTCATGTTATAGATAAAGTAATGGAACGTAAGATGAAGAACAGGCCCAAGTTCAAATAGGTAACAACTTTTTTATTCTGACCTCAGTTCTCCAGAGTTGTTCTTAAGACTTTAATGCGAATGGTCAAGCAAAAACAGTTAACATGTATGATGTTAGGTTCACCTTAATGCCCAAATATATGAAGAAAATAAATTTAAAGAATGGAAGGTTTATTTTTGGTCTTTCATAGGCTTGATTCTGAGAAAGCAAAATCTAGTTATAATCTTTTTGAAAAAGTTCAACTTAGACAACTAGCAGTAAACAGATACCAGCAAAGACCCTTTGCCTTTTGCCAACTTCTCTTTTAAATCAGGATTTGTTCAGAGTAGAAATTATTATGTGCCCCCTAGTATGTAGGGCCTGGCCTCAGTTAATAACTGCTTTCTGTCAATATTCTGGAGGGTTTGAAGTACCTAGACTCCATTTAAATCATTAATAGCTTCCAACAATTATGGTGAGCATCGATTAACCTTTTTATTACAATTTCATATGTAGGATAAAGCAGTAACTTCAGAAAAGCCATTTAACATAGTAATAAGCTATGCCAACAGAAAAGATTGAGCAACTTTCAGAATAAATTATTTCATCAACAGTCTTTTTTTTTGTCCTAATGATTGCTTGAAGTGTTACTTCCTATCAGTGATTCTGTAGGTGTCTCTTCTACCTGTGGACTGTGGGTAGAATAGGTTATGGCTTCCTTTTCTTTACAGCATGTGCAGTATAAAGATTGTTTCTGGAATTAATGTGTCAGGGCTTTACTAGATAGATAGAGGTCTATCACATCAGTTGCCTTTACTGTGAAAACTACAGACTAGTTCTTAAAGAAAATAAGAATGCATTTATGCCTCGGTGCATGCTATGTCTCAATTTATTATATTTCGAAAAGAATGCATGCATATATCAAGTGTGCTTTGAAAATATTTTTTCAATATTTCTTCAAACTGCATTCAAAGTTAATACAGAAAACCCCAGAGACTAGAATTCAAGAAATTAGGATTTCATCTTCTAGTTTCTTTAGATCTTTTTCCTTATTTTTCCCTATGTTAATATTCAAATATCTTTCTTCATTTGTTTTTAATTACTTCCTGATCTTCAGTAGGACTAGAGGAAATGCAAGAAAAAAAAACACTTGAATCCATTTACCTCAGACCCAGAAACAATATTTGAATTTATTTTAAATGTACCTAATTTAGTTTTACTGCCAGTTTTCAAGAAGGCATGCATTGAGTTAATTCTAATTTCTTAAACATGCACTGTACAAACTTTTGTTTACAAAGTCTGTATTTTACTCTGATTGACTAACCAAGATATGGGTAGTTATAAGTCTCTGGTTCTAGGACTGATATTCCTTTACACAGTGCTCATCATAATTTTGAATTGTTCAAGGAAAACTCCACTTCTGGAAATTTATAAGGTCATTGTCTCAGCAACTGAGCAATTTGTAGAGACAGTGCAATGTACCTTTTATCAGCCTGAAGAACTTCACAGAGGCCTGAGCTAGGTGTCCATGACTGATGGGTTAGACTGAAAAGTCTCCTGGAGTTCAAATCATTCTGATTCTTCCCATAGAACAAAATGGATATTTTCTTCTTCAGCATATGATTGACAGATAATACATTCTATATTTAGAACCATTGACACATGAACTTGAGGCCTCAGCAATGACAAAGACATTTATAGAGGGACACACAATCTATGGGGAAAGCCGGAGGAAGCTGGATTTAAACAAAGAACCCAAACATTCCTGTATTCATAATTCAGTCTCAACCAGGAGCCAGTAGTACATCCTTATCATGCTAGTTACCCAAGAGACTGAGATCTGAGATCTAAGATTAGATGATGTCAGTTAAAGGCCAGAAAAGCAGGAAGGGCCATGACACCTTTATCTCCAATTAACCAGCAAAAACATAAGGGGAAAAAAAAAGCTGCAAATGGAGACATGGCTCAAGGGGTAGAGTGCTAGTGCTAGCCTAGGTCCTGAATTCAAGCTCTAGGACTGGTACAAATAAAAAGTGACCTAAATAAAATACGATGAATAATCTTAATGTTAACTCTGAAAATCAAGGTCTGTGTTTCTTCCTTTCTTGCAAAATATTTCAGCCATTTCTTTGATGTTGAAAAAAGTCTGGCCAGAGGCTCATATATCTAGGGATAACTCTTTCATTCCTGAATGCTTGGTTCCTGTGCTATTTTTTGGACATTCTGGAGTTCATACAAACTATTTACAATGAAGTACCAAAATGAAGAGGCAGAAAAAAATTACATGACATTTTAACAAATAATTCATTATCCACAGTGACATCTAACCAGATATTAATTGTCCTATGAGAAAGAACAAAGCTGTTCCCAAGTCGAAATACTGAGTATCGTGCTGGGTTATAACACCATGCATTATTTATCTAAGTGATGTCTAGAAATGAAATAATTGTTTGCACCACTGACTATATCCTAATGATTCTGACTCATCCTTCGGAATCATCAGCATCATACTGTTCTCTCTAGATAAATTAAGTATAATGGCAGGCTATTGAGCATTAAAACAGTTTTATGGGGTTAAATTTCCAATTAGTGCTAGAGGAAATATTTGAATATTGAAATGAGTCTCATGTGAAGACAACTAATGAACCCCAGTGCATTCACCAAAATCTATCTGATAAGGCTTCTGAAGATATTTTTAAGCTAACTAATAAGGACAACATAGAGATTTTGGATTAATTTTGATATTAAGTTTAAAAGTATAATTAAATGCTATGAATACTGTCCATATTAGTAAATGCACACTAGTTAGGGTCTTAGCATTTTTTTTTCTTTTTTGGGGTCGTGGGGCTTGAACTCTGGGCTTGGGTGCCATTCTTGAGTTCTTCAGCTCAAAGCTACTGTCTTACCCTTGAGGTTAATTGGAGATAAGAGTCTCATATTCTTTAGTTCTTTATCCACATATAAGGGAAAACATTCAACCTTTGTCTTTCTGAGCCTAACATACTTTACTTAATGCTATTTTTCCATATCTTTCCATTTTCTTGTAAACGATACAATATTTTTACAATCTTTTTTAGCTACTGCTGTGCTTCTCGATGCTTAATTATACCAATATGGCTTCCACATTAAGATAGACTAGTGTTGTACATACTTACAAGATAATTAGATGGTATTTCCTCATTTTGACAGTGTGAGAATTTTATTATATAATGCTTTAAATATACATTACATACCAAAGCACTCATGCTGAATGGTAGCCTTGATTTTTAAAGAAAATTTAAAGAAAACATAATGACAAAAATTTAAAAGATGTTAATTAGCCATCCATCCTCAAACTGCTGTTATTTAAAACACTCTCAATGATACTGAAAATGATTCCATTTCTGCTCTAAGAGAGCTGTACTCTGCAATCATTCTACCTCTTAATTCTTTCTGTTGGAATAAAGTAGCTGGGATAGATCTTTCCTCCCAAAGAAGGAAAGCTCTCTGTTTAACATCTTTCTCATTCTAACGCACAGTTTGTAATGTATTCAATATAATTTCCATTACTCTAATGGAATACCTGAGGCTGCATAACTTTATCAGGAAAAGACTTCTGTTTAACTCACAGTTTAGTGGCTCTAGGTCGAATGTGCTGATGGACTTCTAGCACTCAGAGAATATCTCTTATTATAAAGCCACAAATATTCAGTATGCAGGTTCCATTCCAAGGACTTCATGTAATCCTAATAACTTTTAAGACTCCACTTCTAATCACCATAGACTAATTTTTATGGTCTTATTTGTATATTGACAGGCAGGTTCTAGGTATCACACATGAAGAAGTTTTTAAGTGAAGGAAGTTAGACCCTGAGAAACAAAGTATGCATAATACTCTGCCACTTTTATCATGGTGTTCTTTATCCATAATTGATGATTCAAAATTATTCAGAAAAATCTGTTACATTTGTACTGAAGGTATACAAACATGTTTCTTCTTGTCATCATTCCCTAAACAATATCAGGTAACAACCAATTGCATAGCATTTGTAATGTAGTAAGTAGTAAGAAATGATATAAGATGTACAGGTGGTTATATGCAGATACCACAGTACTCTCTACAAGAGATTTGAGTAGAAGCAGGTTTTGATAGTCTTAAACAAGAAGAGGAAAGACCTGCAATTGATCATCTGTGGATACTAAAGGGTGATTGTGCATGATTATTGATTTATTTCTCATCTACAAAGGGCTTCGTTCTTATTAAACACTCGAATAAAAATGCATTTTGCATTTCAGTAAAACATTATGAAGATAATAAATACCTCTCTATTAGCCATTTTCTTTCTTTTGCTAGTAAATGTTTCTTTAAGGAATACAAAAAGTCTGCGTAAATCAGTACCAGCTTTCCCACTTGGAAGCTAATAAAATGTTATATGATCTTATTAATCTTATATGATCTTATATTCTAATTCTGTTTTTTTAATCAATTGTTTGGAGCCCTTTGTCTAATGGAGAAAATATTACAAGAACACTTTATATTTTCAAAAGAATTTTAAATACAGATATAGGAACTGGGGCATTGAATCAGAGTCATTTCTCTCTAGAATAGTCACTATGCCTCTTAATTGCAAGCTTTGAGTATGTGTTAGTTGCTACCCTTGCCTACAGGAACCATTTATAAATTTTCTTTACAACATTTATTTGACTTATCTAAATACCTAGAGAGTAGAGTTTTTGTGGAACTATGTGACAATTGAGATTCTCAGAGGAAGCCTATCTTCAGGGGAAGAAATTTATCACTCTCTGGCTTTCTGTGTTTATTTCTGAACATACCTTCCAGGATATGCAAACTTACTATGTAGATAAAATGAGTCATATGAGTAATACTAATGTTAGGTCCAGTTATGAAGCATTGAATGGTGTGAGTGGACCAGTAGCGAAGGGTGAAGATGGAGAGAACTTGGTTTTAGGAAAGCAGTGATATTCCAAGTAGTGAGTCAATAGATTCTACTGCTCCTTAATTTTTCAGTTTGCATCCTCAAAACTGGCTTAAGGAGCTAAGAGACAAACTACAGAATTATATGTAATAAGGGTTAATATACAGAATTTATAAGAAACTCAACCTAATCACAAAATAATAATCATAATAATCATCAACTTGATTTCAAAATGAGCTAAAGATACAAGAAAACATTGAAAGATTCAGCAAAAAATGGGCCAAAGAGTCCCTCTGATACTTCTTTTTAAGAGTCTTCTCAAAAGAAGATTACAGTTGGCCAGTGAATATTCAAAATGAAAGAAAGAAAACGTGTTTTAACCTCAATAACTCTTAGGGAAATCTAAATTGAAGTACCATATGATATCATCATATACCAGTTACAGTGATCACAAAACTAGTGGAAAGGTAGGGAAAGGAAAACTCTTATGTGTTGTTAGTGAAGTTAACTGATGTGAACTACTACAATCATTATGGGTAAATCATATTCAAATTTTTCCAAAAAAATTAAAATAGGAAACCTGTTTAATCCATCAATCTCATTGCTGTGTATAGATCTAAAGGAGATGAAATCACTGTGTCCAAAAGACATGTAGACTCCCCATGTTCACAGTAGCAGTATTAATAATGACCTAGATAGGAAATGATTTAAATATCCATAAATGGATAAAAATGTATGTATGCCACAAAGAATACTAATCAGCTATAAAAAGATGAACTTATTTCATTTGTGACAACATGAGCATATTAGATGGATACTGTGCAATGTAAAACCAGGCAGAGAAACACACATACGTGCATGATCTTACTCATTTATACAATTTTTATAAAGTGGTCTCAGAGAAGTTGATAGTACAAGGATGGATATCAGGGGCTTGGAGGGGAGTGGGAAAAAGGCATGGGGAAAGGGTCATTTAGTGGATTCAAGGTTACAGTGAAGGGAGGAGAAATAAAGTCAGGCACTAAAACTTGCCGGTAACTTTTTCATGAGTCAGACAGCACTCTATGTCAGAGATTAAAAAAAAAAACTACCATGTGGATGTAAGTTTCAGTCCCCAATTTCAGCAGTATTTGCACATTTCTGAAGATGTGAAGATTTCATATTTGTAAGTGAAAAAAGAAAAAGAGACATGGCATTTTGCAACATGTATCCAAATTTCAGTGTGCATAAACAGAATTTTGAATTTCATCAATAAAATATGTGATTGTTTTTGCCATATTTTCTTACCTAAAGCACCTACATAATACCCTTGAGTTTGCTCTTGTCTAAAAATGTTTAATTACATAATTTAAAATATTTATTACATAATCTTTTAGATAAAAGTTTCGCTGAACTTTTGCTACACGTTTGAGCTTCTAATAGAAACCTGGACTACAACTTCTTTTTTCTTTTTGAATTAATATAGATTTGGAATTTGAAGGGTTTTCATTGTGACATTTGCCTATTGGTACAAAGTACATTTTAAATGACTACCCTTTCACCAATTCCCATTGTTCCTTGTCTTCCTTATTTTTTTCAAATTACTATTTGCTGAGTTCATTATGGTGTGTGTGTGTGTGTGTGTGTGTGTGTGTGTGTGTGTGTGTTAAACCGTCCATTCTTTTCACTATTCTTCCATATCTTTTCTCTCTCTCCTCTTCCTCCTAGAGTGTAGTTTTATTTTAGATTAATGGTCTTTTAAAATTTGTCTCATACATGCCAATGCATAATCTATTGGAGAAAAATCTCATTTTCACTCTCTCCTTTTCTTGCACCTGCAGAGGCTTTCTTCAGAGGAATGGAGGAGGCTCTCTTGTGGTGGCCTGTGTATGTACCCTAACTGTTATGGTTGCTCCTTTCTGGGCAATCCCTCCCCCTGTCCTGTCTCCTGGCTTGGAGGGGGCTGGAGAAAGTGCTGAACTGAGCTATCTGCACAGCTGCTTCTGCAGCTTCAGGTCCTTAAAGCTGCAATTTCATACCAGTGTGGCTCAGCACTTCTTAATTGTCAGCTATAAAGTTCTGCAGCTGTCTCTGTCAAATCTGTCCCAATTCTCACAGAACTCCTGGGGAGGTGACTGGTATGATACCAAGATACATTTCCCACCTACCCGCAGTGATCTGGCTCTTTTTGGCTAATGGCAGGTAAAATATTCCTCTGCTCTACTGGGATTCAGAAGAAGTCTTCTCCTCAGGGACTTCACTCCTCTTTCTCTTGCTTAACTAAAAATGGCAGCTTATGAACAGAGCATCTGAAACAGAACTTGTTAATGATGTAATGAGATTTATTCAGAAATAGACCACTCCTTTGAATCACTAACTTACAGCTTGATATACTGAAAATTGGAGATCTGGAACTTGGGGTCCTATGAATAAAGACAGGGGGAGAGAGGTAGACAAATGGAGAGGGAAGAATGACCAAATGACAACATTATTTATATTCCATGTGTACATGTGAAAATGGATGGGTGGAGTTGGGAGAAATTGGGGCAGGGGAGAATGATGAAAGAGTTGACCCTGATCAAGTGGCATAGTACTTACAGTCTCACACATTGAATGAAACCTTTTGTAATATTAAAAAAGAAATAGACCAAATTACCTGTGACTATCCTGGTTTTTAACAATAGCTTGTGATATGATAACTTGATATCTAATACACTCGCCACATGATCTTTAAAGAAAATAGACAGCTATTTGGGAAATCAACCTTATTCTCAAGGATTTCTAAACAACTGTATGTATGTATGTATGTATGTATATATATATATATATATATTTACAAATATTTATTAACCTTTTGGGAATCCCAGAGGAAGGTAGATGTGAAGCTTTGTGTGTAAGTAACATTTTTTATTCAGTTCATGTGACAATTTATTCAGTTCTTTTCATATGCAGGTGCGACATGATTCTGGTATAGAAAAAAATGGATAAAAAATTTTGATGCTATGAATCAGTCCTTACAATAGCACTGGGAAGGTAAACATGTCAATGAGTGCAATACAAATTAAAACTACACAACCCACATAATGAAGAGAAACAGAGTGGCTATGATGAATTGGAGATGGTCCATTTGCGGCTGGGGTTGGGGGGTACATAAGGCTGTGGAGATGACATTTCAGATTAGTTTGGGGAATACCAAGTGGATTACATAGTGGTGACCCTCACATTCAACTTCTGGCTCATTTATGTACTTTCTTTTTATTTAGTAATGGTCATCACTGGACTGTCTCACAGGCTTCCGGCTGTCAGGGTGTCATTCGCCAAGAGTCTGCTGTGTGCAGAAATCTGAACTTTATTCTGTACCAAGCTGATGTCTCCCAAGGGCCTTTCTGAGCCAATAACTTGAGGGCTACTAATGTGGGGGTGCATATCGGGGGAAAAGATGGTCATCTGATGTACCCCGTAGCAGTTTGGGATGCTTTCTGCTAAAATTCCTTCTCTAAGTCTCCTCTCACATCCCGGTCATCAGTAAGCTGATGTGTAAGTAATATTTGCTGCAGAAAGGCATTCACAGAACCAATAAACTCATGAATGACCATGTTATATACAGTTTCCATAGCTCTTGTTAGGGCGTGATAGTGTTCATGGAGACTTTGCATATTTATATATTATGAGTTTTGCACTGAACACTTTTATTTATTAAGCTTGATTTCCTCCTCCTCTGATCTGGGCCTGGGTGCTGTCCCTGGACTCTTTTGTACTCAATTTTAGCACTCTACTCAAGCCACAATACCACTTTCTGACTTTTTTTTATGATAGATTAGAGATAAGAGTCTCATTGGCTTTCTTGCCTGGTCTGGCTTCGAACTATGATCCTCAGATCTCAGCCTTCTGAATAGCTAGGATTACAGGTGTGAAATAGTGCCCAGCTGCTGCTGCTGTTGCTTCTTTCACCTCCTCCTCCTCCTCCTCCTCCTCCTCCTCCTCTTCCTCCTCCTCCTCCTCCTTTTTCTTAGCAGAAACATATCTTCTTTCTTCCCAAGGTGGGAAATTCAGGTGGAGTGGTGATTTTATCTGGTTGCTCTTAAGACAATAAGCCTTTTTAGAGCCCATGATACATCTCATCCCTAGGGTCGTGTGGCTCAGGATGGTGGCAACCTGTCTCCTCCACTCACTGCCTTGCACATATATTTGGTTGCATGGAATGTCTATAGTGGTGCCTCATTTCTCGAATACAATCTTTTTTTGCTGGTTTAAATCTAGTTGCAGATCTAGAGATTTACATTGCTTTTCGTTGGAAATGTTATGTGTATATTTAGTACGTCGGGGGGAGAAGGGAAGGGGAAACTGGGTGCTGTCCCTGAACTTTTCTCTATGTCTCAAAGCTAGTGCTTTACCCCTTGATTCACAGATCTACTTCTAGCTTGTTTTGGGTGATCATTTGGAGGAAGGTAAGAATCTCATGGACTTTCCTGCGGGGGCAGGAAAGCACTGAGATCCTCCGTGCTCAACCTCCTAAGTAACTAAATTGTAAGTATGAATTATGATGAACATTTCAGAATTGTTAAGAGTTGTCTGATTTACATGTGCCTGCTACTGTGTATGCATAGTTCACACATTCACTAGTTTAAGCCTGTGGCTTTAGAGATGAGAGTGGTTCCATTACTAACACATACCATTTGTTCTGCAATAGACCTGGAAGCGGTTCTGTTCAAAGTGGTGTCTAGCTGACCCAAAGTCTCTGCTCTCAATCACCACTCTATAGCATACACTCAACACTTTCCTGATCAACTTCTGACGATGTAAAATGAAAGCTTTTCAAAATCTCCTGGATGTTCTCTTTCATCAGGGCAGGACAGGAAATTCTCTCAAGGGCATACCTGGGGTGGACTTCAAGTCCTTCTTGCCCAGGTTATTTGATGTTCTGGTACAGGATACAAAAGTACAATAGGAACTAAAGAGATTTGCTTTTTCCAACACTTTTATATCTCCAGGTGATCCCTGTAGTCCTATTTGTGTATCTGTTTATATTAGAAGAAATGAGCCACTTGGAGATTTAGAGTTTTCCAGATATGCATTTCTTTCCCAAATTTTGTTTCTTACTCTGTTATTGCTCTCCTAGAATTATCTTGTTTGTTTAAGTATCTTGTGGATTTTAAATCACAAAATGCAATTGTAAACTCGTGGCATTATATGATATATATATGTATATATATGTATATTTATGAATTTAAGATATCATGCCCAATAGACAGAGTTCCTGATGGAGAATCGTGAAACCTGAGTGTTGGCTCTCTGGTCAACAGCATCACTATTAAGAGATCAGTTTTTTACAAGGTACTTACTGTAAGAAAAGGGAAAAGGGAGAAAAATGGAACTCACCAGTCTAACAGGTTTTATTTGGGAGGAAAGCCTGGGAAGGACAAACAAGTCTCATTCAGCCCCATTGAAAGAGATCTGGCACAAGTTCTCCCCCACTTCCCCGCCTTTACAACTGGGGTATCTTTAAATATTAGGTAGAAAAAGTGAAGTCATGCAGGGAAGATGAAAGATGGAAGGAAGGAAAGATGGGGTATGAGGGAGGCTGGGTGGATGATCAATGTTATTTTGACCAAGAAGTTTCAACAGCATCTGAATCCACCAGGGATGTCAGCACCAGACATGATCTTGGTCTCTCGTTCTCTTCTCCAAGACCACAGGGTACACTGTTGAGGGGGTTGGGGGGGAGTATGAGTCAGTGGGAGACAGTTCTCCAATCTAGTTAGCTATGGGGGGGGAGGTAAGTGCTTTCTATTCAAGTCATTTTTCATTACTTACTGTATGCCGGGTACGGCTGTCAATCTTTGTATGTGTTGTTTTATTATTCAGTAACCAAAGCTGTCCATAAAGAAAGCAAGATCATTACCGTGGTGTTTAGAGCCTGGGTGTCAGAGAGGGAAAGGTTCCTGCCCAAGTTTAGAGAGGTTAATAATGATGAACACAGCTCTTTTTATCTCTAGATCTCCAGCAGCTTCAGTAAATGATTTCTGAGGTACCTTTCAATTCTGAAATTTGTCGATATCTTCCTCCAGTAACTTTATTTTAATATTCTATTTAAAGAAATCACTCAAATTTTATCTGTACTCATTTAGATTTCCATTTTCTTCCTCTGACTTTCTAATCCTCTGAGATTCTTTAGCACTAGAGTGAAAATTCAGCCTGATACTTTATCTAATTTTATAAATACAGCCCTGACAGCAGTGACTCCTTCAGTAGAATTTTCTCTCTTCAGCCTCTTGTATCCAGTGCAGCATTCATTGCGTTTTTAAGAAATATACATATTTATACATATTTCTGTGTTTGTGTAGAGATCATATTGTACTATGTTTTACTGATTGAATTATGAAGTGATAGAAGACTTTATGGCTGAAAGTTGAATTGAAAGTAGGGCAACGGTTAGCTCTAATTTGCTGAAGTTTGTTTTCAGCTATAACAAAAAAGTCCATTTTTCATCTGAGATTAAGCTTCCCTGAAATAAACACCAGTCAGTACTTTCTCGTATTCTCTGCTTTTCAGCATTTTGTCTAGCCAGCACATTCTGGGATCTCACTGTTTTTATTCATTTCTGTAGGCAGAGGCATTAATCTCTTCTGAGTACATGACCAGATAACTTTCCATATTTGGATGTTTTCTGCATTGTCGATAGGCTGTTGGGGAGCAAGGAATGGACAAGAGATGGAAGTAGTCAATTGCAGCTCTTTATATTTTGCTACTTTTAAAATTTGAGCAGGCAATGGAAACCTCAGATTTAAAAGGAAAACTAATGTGAGTCCAGAGTTCATTTTTTTAGGAAAAGCACTATGCATTCACCTAAATTATTGATGTTCTATGGTGTTATGTATAATTTCATCTTTCCACTCACTTCTCTGCTTGTTGGTCTTTATTCATCGTCAGGGAGAATTGTTCATTTTTAAGTTATGCTTGGTTAGCACATTTTCATCCTGTTATTTAGATTACAAATCCTGAAAACATTTAAAATAGAATTAATGTTTGACTTTATTGAGCCCTCATTTCTCAGAAAGCCAGTTTGCCTGCTATGCAGGAAGTGTAGCAATGTGTCACATGAGAGGTCTACAAAACACAGTCAATCAAGGAACGTCCTTACTGTTAGTATACAGAATTCTTTGTAAGTACACTTTTCGCGCCATGAGCCTACTCAGACTGTGTTCCACCAAATGCCTGTGTATATACTCCTTGCTTTCAAAACTCTGTATTGATGTGCACTATCCAAACCCCCTACAGGCCATTACACATACAATGGAGCATCACCAGAAAAGAAAAAAAGGAAGACCATGATTTTAATGCACACCTCTCTTTTGAGGATGCAAGGGAGGAAAAACAAAACAGTAATGAAGTTCCTTGAATGATTGTGTTTTGTAGACCTCTCATGTGACACATTGCTGCACTTCCTGAACAGCAAGACCATATGATAGGTTTCCAGTAACAGGACCTTTTCTACCTTCACACATAGTTTAGAGGCTACCAGCAGTTGATTCCCAATACCTTAATGGTAACTGGTGGGTCATAAAGAATTGTGAGAGAAATATAAAATCTGCATACAAAAGGAAAGCATCATGACTGATGTTTTAAATTCTAAACATTGTACTAGACAGACGCTTGGGAAGATCATTTTGCATCTTGGATATCTTTGCTAAGGTAATAAGGCAAAAGTTTTGCATACATAATTTGTAAAATTCCTCAATAATTCCAGTAATTATATTATAATAGGGGATATTTTTGAGCAAGTTTGATGACAAAGAATTCTGGGTGCATAACCGGAGACTGTATTCTACAAGTTTCTGTGGCCATAGGAAGAGTAGATATGAGAAACCACAGAAAGTTTCTACTATTTGTTATATTTGGAGTTAGATATATATCTTACATTAGCACTTTAGTTGACCAATATTGATTGCCACACAATACTATATTATTATCATGCTTAAAATATCAAGATTTCTGTATACTAGCATAGGCTAGCTTGGCCTCAATAGCACAAATCTGCTTAAGGTGAAGAATTGGCTCAGAAGTATGAAATTGATGTTTTGTCCTGATCCAGAGTAAAGGGCACAAAATGGTAACAGTAGGTTGGAATTTCTGACAAATAGAACCTGGGAGATAGTGATGTACATGTGTGGGAGATATGGAAGTTAATACAGGAGGAAGAAAGAGATATGAAGAAGTGTACTCAATACAGTCACTATGGAATTCCAGACTAATTTCAGTAGATACTCTGAAACTATAATCATGCATCAAAGATACTGTTTTTCATTATTTTCCTGTGTCCAATAATCCTTAGATACTAAGGTATTAATTCTGCCTGTCCAAATAGGATATTAACCATTATAAATGGCTAAAGAGGGGGGTGGGGGGGAGGGCAATGGGTACCAAGACATGTGAAAGAGTATCAATGTATGTGAATTAATGCACCTTCTATCTGGCAAATATCATGTAACCCTTTTATTAATTACAATAAAAAATAAAAATGAAAAAAATAAATGGCTAAAAACCCCTGTAAAGAATGACTAAAAATTATTATTGCTCATAAATTTTCCATGTCTTTGAACTTTCCTTTCTCTTAGGGTTCTGGCAAGTTTAGTATAGGGTCCAAAATCTGGATTAAGTTGTCTCTGAAAAGGAAAACCATAAGATGATGATGTTTTTGCTTATGAGGGAGCAGTTAGTTCTTGCCTTTTGATCTTTTCTCCTTGCTTCTGATTATACAGATTGATCACTACCATTCATGGCTTCCTATTTATTTTTCTAATGGAAACCTTGTTCTCTTAACTACCTCCATAATTCTCAGAATGTCATGCCCTCTTTATAGCCTCTTCCATCTTACTAATCATTTCGGTAATTAAACTCACTTTTCTCCTGAGAAGTAAGTACCTTTGCTTGCCCTACATTGTGTTGGAATCTTTTTACGCTTGTTACCAGAAGCCTGATTGGGTTGTGGCTTCTTTAACCATGAATCTTGGGCTGGAGAGAAACGATATCATTGAAACTAGTGGTCATTTTGATTCTCTCCCCACAACATTCCTCATTGCATGTTGAGACAGATTATCGTGTTCTGCTCTTTTGAGGAGAAAGATTTCTTCTGTCCTTGTGTGCGAGTCAGCTTTCTGTTATTTTACAAAATATCTAATACCATGAATTCATAAAGGTCTGTTTGTGACTCACAGACTTGTGGGATAGTTATTATCTAAATTATAGCACTCTCATTAACATTCCCATTCTATTTCTTAATCCTGTCATCTTTCATGACAATTTCAGATTTTTATCTCACTGAGTGTCATACAATTCTTCTTTGTCACACTTGAAAGACCCATCTTTAGCTTTTACAAGAATGTTAGATTTCTCCTTTACCAGTCTACTCTTAACTTTTATATTCTTGGGTGGGCCTCATCAACTTTCTTATAGCCCACTGCAACAGATCATAATCCTTTTGTCTTTCACAATTAGTTCTTAAATAGCCTATTAATACCTATAAACTTTTTTATTATCTTCGCTTGAGACTGTAAGTTAAGCTTAGTCCCTCAAATTCCATTATCTTTCAAGCTATTTCCATAATATTTCTCAAGAAGCTTATTGTGCAAGCTTATTGCCTTCTGCTATGTGTCTAACCATGAGCTGCCATTTCCAATGGCTTTCAACAATTTCTGTTACCCTGTTCCTAGAGCATTCTATGTACTCCATCCACACCATTCATGGTGTATTTAGTTCCAAACTTCCAGTTTCATTTCTTAGGCCACTCCTGTTTACAGGCTCAGATCTCTTGGTCCCATTATTTGTGATGGAGTTAGAGGACAAGATGAAGATTGGGCAGCTGAGCCATTAAGCAGTCCCAATGAAAGTCTCAGGTGACCCTTCGGGATTCTGAAAGTGGAATAGACTTTGTCAGGGTACAAGAACTCAGTCTTTGTATTCCTGTATGGATCCAATATTACATAGTCACAGTAAGGAGGTGTGACCTTGGGCCAGGTAGTTTTCTTCAGCCGAAGCAATACTTAGAGAATGATGACTGAGTCATATTCCATCAGTACCCCTACTGCCTAGGGTAGCTCAACTGGTCAGGGTATCACCACTGTAGTTTTTGTCTCTGAATCTTTAATTCTAATTCAGAAATTGTCTCGTTGCTCTGACTTCCCTAATTTCTATTTCACTAAGACAGCTTTAGGAAACAGTACAGATGTTCCCTTACTGATTTTATGCTCCTCTTCCCCAACCTAAAGCATTAATTTAGCTGAATAATATTCTTGAATCCAATGCATACAATTGTGCTCTGTCACGTAAATGTCAGAAAACTGAAGTGAGAGCCAGAATCCTAGATCTGGGTGGAGAAGAGAGTATCTTTCCAAACTAGATGATTCATTCATAACACACTGGAAAATTTGGTCTTGGACTTGGCATATTTTATTGTAGCCCTTTGTATACATATCTGATTTCCATGAAAGAGTAAAATTCTTGAAGACAAATTATTTATCTTTGTATTCCCATATGCAATTATAATTTTGCTACATATTGTGCTAATGTCTTTCTCCCTTTCCTTTCATGATGATGTCCTTTAGGGACAAGCTCAAAATGTGACACCAATGAAAATGCTACAGTAATAGTCCATGGAGCAGAAATGAATGAGGACATGACATTACAGATTGGCAAGAAGAGATAATAAAGACACCCACAGGAAGAACTTGAGCTTCTTTTTTTCCTTTCATGAATTTTTTATTGTTATTATAAAGGTGATATACAAGAGGGGTTACAGTTACGTAAATGAATTAAAGAATACATTTCTTTTTGAACTATGTTTACCCTCAGAGATTTTTATGACAGATTTTATATGATGATTCACAGAAGGGAGTAGTGAGAAGTTTTTAAGAATACAGAGGACCTAGGAATACTGATCTGGAAGTAAGGAAAACAATGAATTCACTTTGGGATGTTTGACTTGAAGATGCTTGAGGCTTGGTGTTTGTGCATTCTAGAAATCTCTTAGAAATGGAAGACTGATCTTTGAAAGGTAGAGACAGAAACATTAGCAACCTAACTACAGAAGATACCTGGATTTTGCCTCTAATGGAAACCACTGGACTAAGTTGCTTAAAATGATCTGTAATGAACATTTGAGGTAGAAAGGACATGAAACAGGAAGCTAGGAAGTGATGTAAGTAAAGCAAATACAGAATGACTGCTACTATTATGTAAGTTGAGACAGTGTTTTAGAGAACCAGGAAGATAAATAATGGGACAATGAGCTTAGCGATTACTTGTAAGTCCATCGCAGATTATTATTATTATTCATGTGTGCAGTGCATCTTGATCTGTGTCATCACTTCAACGTCTTTATCCCCCTATTCAACCCACCCCTTCCCTTATTTTTCTCAGTTCTGTGGTATATACTTTTATCTACATTTTACTTATTTCCTGTGTTGGTTCTTCTATCCCTCCCTTCTTGAATGCCCCTTCCACTCTTACCTGCAAGTGTCCATTTCCTAGTACTCATTTTGTTGGGCCTTCACTTAGTTTTTCCAAGGGATTATACTATTTGCATTCTCCATAGAGACAATTATGCTTCAGTTGTTAATTCAATTATAACAGCTTGGGTGCCACACGGTGTGCTTACTTCTAGATGTATCGGCATATTCTAGTTCCCATTAATGAGGGAAACTGTGCAACCTGTGATTCTGTGTGTCCTAGCTTTTATTTGTTGTTGTTGTTTACATCCTCTACTTCCTTCCTTTTTACAGAGGATACCTATTTACATATTTAACAAATGAAGAGCACAAGGAAATTAAGGATCTTGACAAAATTACTGAGACAGTAACAGAGCTAGAAGATTCTGATTTGCTTTTTATGTTATATCTGCAATATGCAAGACTGCATTTATTTTTTGACTTTGAGATTATTGTTTACCTCTTAGAAATAAAGTTTTATTATTTCTTTTATTTCTTTTTTTTTTGCCTGTCCTGGAGCTTGAACTCAGGATGTGGGCACTGATTCTGAGCTTCTTTTGCTCAAGGCTAGCACTCTATCATTTGAGCCATAGCACCACTTCTGAATTTTTCTGTGTACTGAGGAATCAGGCCCAGTGCATTGTGCATGCTAGGCAAACACTCTACCACTTGGCTACATTCCCAAAGTTTCATTATTTCTGGTTAGGGTGTTATCTTTATTGCTTCGTTTTGGTTACAAACCATATATAAATAGACACTGTCAACTCATTGTGCTGGGCACTGAAATTCAGAGATGAGCAAATCAATCCAGAAAGATGACCTGGGCTATTTATTCATGCATTGCAATTTTATCTGACTTCTCCTTGCCAATAACTTTCTGGACACTAAAGCATATACGAACTTATATCCCTGAAGTGTCTCTGTGGCTTGAGGGGTCGGGTGTTAGCCTTGAACTGAAAATCTCAGGGACAATGCTCAGGCCCAGAGTTCAAGTCCCATGACTACCACCACCAACAACAAAAAGAATTCATAGCCCTAGTTTGGCTCTGGAACAGTTCTAACCTCAGGAATACCAAAACATAGTGTAAGTTTCACAAGTTTTCCAGAATTATTTCTTCTATAGTGAACTAAGTTGATGAAAAATATCAAGATCTATTTCTACAGTGCATCATTTCTTTATATGTGAATGCTGAATGAGTATAATTTGATTATATACAATTGACACAGATTCATTTTACTATACACTGCCCCAGGACTTGTGGTTCTAATGTTCTTGGCCCTTGAAAAGATTGAGTTCTTTCTTTTGAAGCTTTCATCAAGGTTTTAATTTGTGCAATCTTTGATTTGCTTTGATTTTCCAAAGATGTCCTTGTTCATAATTTCTTCCATGAGAGGAGACAAACACATAGAAATGAAGTGATTTACCAAAACCATCTAGGGCCTTAGTGATTGTTTGGGGGTTAGGGTTAATCGCTAATGCTTTCTATGTATTTTCTCTACTTTAGTTGCAGCCTTTGTTGGATTTATAGCATACATATATAGGTACCTCACTCAGTAAATTCCTCCCTTGCCCCATTCTTGCAACCAAGTGCACTCTCCAGGTACTAATTCTTCTCAGTGGGAGGTAGAAAAGCAGGTTATTTTCAAACACCAGGCTCCTGTGACAATACTGGGCTTCTATAGAGACTCTTTTCCCTGTGTTGGAGGTGCTTCCTTCTCCATAGCTCAGTGCAGTTTTTGAGGGATTAGTTGGTAAAGGTCATGTGGAAGAGGAAGTCTAGGACAGGTTTCAGTAAAACCAAATTCTTAGCTCTTGGTGGAAGCTATTAGCAATCAGGAAATGGAGTAGAGGTGGTGACACTTGGCCCCAAAGCCATTATGCTACTCTGTCATGTCCACCTTTCAGTAAACAGACACCAGAACAGGTTCCACTCCATCAGGGAAAGGACCACTTCCCCCACAGATGAAGAGAAAAATTAGAATAGAACATTCTGAACTCTTGGGACTCAAGATCCCAGCATATACCTTGTTTCCATGATGACTTGTAATAAGGGCCCTTGCTATGCTGGTTTGTTGAGGAAAGTATAGATGCCATCTTTAGACTAAATTTTTATGGAACAATTTTATTCTTGACAGTGCATGCTAAAGCATATCATATTGTGAATGATAAATAATTCATATGATGCCTTATATTATTCAGAGTTTTGTTTTCTATGGGAGACTGACACCATTCCATTCAATGGAAGCTTAACAATTGTTGCTTTAAATATAATCCTGGCATCATTATGAGTTTGCACCTTTCTGGAAAGAATACCAACTCCCTAAATTTTTAATACAGATAGTGACAATAAATTTTCTAAGTAGTTTGTTAGTCATTGATTTCCTGCCTAACACATTGTATTATGGAGAATTTGTAACAGTGGCACAGAAATCTGGAAGGTCAGAGCTAACACCTTGTGGCTGCCTTAGAAACTTTCTTATCCTAAAGAGGCTTTTTAGAAGTGGGGGAATTATATTACTAGAATGAAGGCATAGGCTTATTAGGATGATGACCTACTTTGTAAGTACACTATCTACTTATTTAGTATACTAAATTAATACTTATAGAAAGAGAACAAGGGTCAGATTTGGCTGTAGAGATTGCGCTAAGCTACTTTGAGTACTTGGTAATGACATTATAAGGCCTGTTAAGATGACTCTTATGAGACTTTATTTTTGACCTATTAAAGTAGGATGTTCTCTAACACCCTCCCTTCCCCTACTCACACACACACACACACACACACACACACACATACACACACACACACACACACAGTCAAAGTACTGTCTTTTCCTAAGTTTATCTGTAATTACAACCCATTTTTCAATATTGGAGAGACAAATTTTTATTTTGACTTTATAGATATAGTAACACAATTACATATTGATTAATCTGACAAAATAAATCCTTTTCAAATTAAGAAACTCCTTAAACTCTCATTTGAGATTTGAAGCAGGGAAGAAAATGTTATCTATTCTTTTTTATTACTCCTGTCATAGGTATATTAATGCTTTGCAATATTCAATTAAGGTGTTCTATAAGTATTTATTGCCTGCCAACTCTATAGCCAATACGATTCTAGATGGTGAGAATTTAGCAGTGAACAAAAACAGATAAAATTTCTGGTCTTTATCTTTTTAGGGATCTTATAATTTAGTAGAATTTCATTTCTTTGTCCTTTTGAAATTTAAAGAGCATTCCCTGTCTGTTCGACACTTCCTATAATAATTCCACTAGGGAGTAACTAGAATGAGTATTATTAATAACTTTACAAATGAAAAGATAGAAGCCACAAGACTGGAACAAAAATGTTAAACAGCAATGAACTCAAATAAATAAATAGCAATGAATATCTAGTGGACAATTCATCTGTTCTTTAAGTATGGCTATATCTCATAATTAGATACTCTTAAGTAGATGATGTGCTGTTGTCCTTGACTTAAGATAGGATACTATGTTCACTAATGACCATAATATATTGCATGTGTGTATATTACATATTTGTGTGGGATATATATAAATGTGTGTGTGTGTGTGTGTGTGTGTGTGTAATGGTGTAGTGTAGTATGTATCATGCTTAGCCATCCAAAGTTCCTTAAATATGACCATTGGAATGTAGATGACTCTGGTAAATTGAATATTTACTAGCTCTGGATTGTGTATATGTAGTGATAAGCTATAGTTTATCATTGGCCTCAGGGATTTAGCTATATAATAAAAATGATTCTGCATCTGCTATCTGTACAAGACCATCAGTGATTATTTACTGCTGGGAACCTCATGACACCAGGGACCCCACAGTGTCTGTGATGACACTCTCAGTATTTGAAGTGTGCTTAATCCAAATAGTCATTCAGTGAGGATTTGGAAACTGGAAAATAGAGACAGCAACTACATGGACTGTATACATGCCCCAGTGATTGGGGAAAAGCCAGGGTGATCTGGTACACAGGAAAACACAGGGAAATTGGAGTTTCATTATTTGTATGTCTACTAATATATCAATATTAATACAGCTTTCATGTGGCTCACTGAATACAAAGATGAAAAAAGTTAAGTCTCATCTGTATTACAGGAACTGCTATCCTCCATTTAATTGCTGGGATATTCAAGGCATTTTCTTTTACTCACCACTTACAAATGATATTAATAATTTTAAAATCAGATACAGTCACAATATTAATGGCTTTGCAGATATTCTTCCAATTTAATTTTTACACTTAAAAGATCCACACTATTCTAGGCCTCATTTTAGAGGATAGAGAATTTCAGATGTGAAGGCTAGCCCCTTTTTCTAATCTATAACCTGATAGGACTCACTAAAATAGAGAAATACTAGGAAAATTAATTCTTTTTTAATATTTTTTATTGTAATTAATAAAAGGGTTACATGATATTTGCCAGATAGAAGGTGCATTAATTCACATACATTGATACCATTTCACATGTCTTGGTACCCTTTACCCTCCCCCCACCGCCCCCCCCCATCTTGGTTTTCCCCACTTCCCTATCAAATTTCAAATAACCAAATACAAACAAATTCAATATATCAGATAACAAAGTGAGGTACTGTAACAATATGAGATACCCAAGGGACAGGAAAATGAATTCTTTTACCATTTTCTGGTGTTTAGCTAGTTGGTCCAGGTTTCCAAATGCAAATATTTTCTCGTGCTTGGGAATGGAACAGATATTTTACCACAACCACCACCACCACCACCACCACCTACTCCTGCTTTGATAATATTCTCTGATGCACCAGATGGCAGGGAAAAGTTACTCTTCTACAGCTCTCTAGGTTGAACAGATATTTATGGTCCAATGGGATACATTTATCCACCTTTATTACAGCTTTTCATCCTTACCGACAATAAATCCACATAACACTGATCCTGGTAAGGCAATATAATTTACACAACTGATGAGTTGAAGTGTGTGTGGAGGGTATTTATTGGACTTACTGTTCACCCGGTACTTTATTATTTTCTCCAAAGAGCAGGGGAAAGCAGAAACTATATTGTATGAGAAATTAGGTGTGTGCCTTCATAATCACACTTGCATGAAGAGAAAGAGGTACCTGCAGAAAGAAATCAAACTCAGTATGTTACACATTCTGTATAAGGCATTCTGTATATTCATTTTTTGGTTGCTTTCTTTTAAACTCCGTGTGGCTATGTTATAATGACTTTTCTTTATAAATTATTGACATGTACTAGCATATTTTCTAATCTGCACCAATAATAATTACAGTGACAATGACAATGACAAGAACTTGTTGTTTTTTTTTTTTTCTGTAGACTTGCTAGTCCGGGTTGTTCATCAAGTCATCCTTACATTTCCATACCTTTGAGCAACATCCATCTGGTTCTGTGGCTGTGCAAAGGCAAAGAGCAGTGTCTGTAAGAGCTCCTTTTACGCTCTTGGTACTCCAGTCAACCCTGGTGTGAGCTGATTTCATTTTTCTCTTTCCTGGACAGATTCGGAAAATTTCCAAGAAGCAACAAAAGTGAGAATGTAGAATTTAGGTTTCGTTGTTGTTGCTTTAATTCTTTCCCTCTGTTGTCTTCACACTCACTCAAAGTTGATCGTCCCCTGAGTAATGAGAACTTCCGCTTTTCTTTTTCATGTGTTGTGAGATTTGTTACACTGTGCTCCTGCTTTAACCTGTTTCTCCCATAGATGTACATAGATGACATCCTTCAACACTGAGACTCTCCTCGAGGTGCTTGTGGAACTCTCCCACTCTAGCCAAGACCCTGAGTTGCCTCTCTTGGACTATGACTGAATAGCAAGATTTTAGAACTCATAACACATGTTTACACAACTCACTGGGTTTTTTGATGAAGAAGCCTACTGTTTTTTGTCTGTGTTTTTGTCTGTCTTTTTGTCTACTGTGGGACTTGAACTCTGGGCGTGGGCGCTGTCCCTGAGCTCTTCAGCCCAAGGCTACCACCCTACCCCTTGAGCCACAGAACCACTTCTGGTTTTCCAGTGGTCAATTGGAGATAGGAATCTCATGGTCTTCAGTGCCCTCACTGGCTTTGAACCATGATCCTCAGATTTCAGCCTCCTGAATAGCTAGGATTACAGGTGTGAGCCACAGTGCCTGCCTAAAAACCTACTCTTATAACTTGCCTGAAGTTCAGTCAGGAATGAAAATGAATGTTTGTGCTATTGGGATTTGAATTTAGGGTCTCAGGCATACTGGGTGTGACCCATTGGGCCAATCTCCCATTATGTTTACATTTTTTTAAGAAAAAGTATCACATTTGGCATGTCCAGCCTCATGTTTCTATATTCTTACCATTGCAGAAATGGTAAGCCATAACTGTGTTGTTTGTTTACTGAAGGTCACATCTTTCACTTTGTCCTGGCTAATCTTGAACTGTGAGCCTCCTCATCTCTGCCTCCCAAGTAGCGACTTGGAAGATTCTAGGCATGAATCACTGCACCTCATCAGAAATGAAAGTGTGCTCTGACTCGTCTGAACCTATGCTCAAGATTTTGCCCATCAAGTTGTGTGCTGTCATAAGTAAGAGAAACCCATTTTCCATTGTTTGTTAGAGCCATATGGAAGATACCAATTCATCTTATCTGGGGCAGGTGTGAGCACTGACATTTTTCAAAGAATTTACAGACCATCTAACATTTAAATTCAGCTAATTTAAGAACCAGTATCTAAAAAGAGAGGTGGAGCTAAGAGATGAGTTTTTCTAATTGATTAATCATAGGCTAGGCCCAGTGATGCTCAAACACTGTTGTTTATTGAAATGCAGATTCCAGGACTTAATCTCCAGAATTAGTGGTTCAACAGACCTGGGCTATAGACTCAAGATTCTGAATTTCTAAGTTACTGTTGATGTGGAGACAACAGGTCATGAATTACTTGGTTAGTCTGATGCAATGGTTACTTGATTCTTGCAACTTTTAAAAGTTAATGAATTTATTTATACATTGAAAAGTGTAGTTCCTTATTATCTAGGCAGAATTACTCATGGGGTCTCAAAAGTAAAGATATATTATAATGAATCATTTTCTAATAAAAATAACATGGCAAGTAGAATGCTCTGTAAGGAAAATATTTGCTGAATGACAAGTGTCTTTGTTAACATGATAACTTATTTCATAAAGGAAATTTCATGGTACTACAATTTTTTCTCTCTCCTTGGATCAAGAAATTATATCCATTCACACAAGGAAACAGAAAAAAAGAAAATTAGATGACTTTCAATGACTTCTGCAAATATGTCTTTCAATCATTTAAATTATTTCCACAGTGCTTCATTATTATCTGCAAGTAGCTAAATCATTCTAGAGACAACTCAGGTGAAATTTGAAATCACTCAAATTCATAGGGAGCAGAAGAGTTTCGGGTACTTTTCTTCCCACTCAGGTTATAAAAGACAATGATTATTGTACCTCGTACAACTATAAAAAAACTCTCATTAATTTTTTTTCTAAGAAGGGAGTTTTAAATATAAATGGCACAGAATAAATCTCTTTTTTTGGTAGGAAATCTTGAGTCTTTGTCTTTTGTTGCAGGTGTTATGTAGGATGCCAAGTTGCAAAATCAAAGAATGATCTTCTATCAAGACAAACTATGGTCAAGTAATGAAGGAATTATATGGCTATTAATTACAGAAGCAGATATTTGGGCCAACTATTTCCTTGAAATAAGATCCCATATTTCAACATTATCCATTTGGGCTGAATCCAGGCTCAGCCACTTACTAGCTATTTGACTTGAGATAAACTATCTCAGTACTGATATTAATTATATTTTCCCATCAACACTTCTGTGCATGTAAAACAAAAGGGCATCAGTAAAGCACCTGACACACAGTCAATAAATGATAATATTTCTCATAAGATGGTTCAGGCTTCAGCTTCTGTGTCCTTATATATTTTACCCACAATAAATTGCAATATCCATAATATGTTAGAGGGAATTAAAAAAATCAGAAAAACATTTAATGTTAACAAAGTATTTCATATTTGAACTTGTGCTAGACAATGTCACCTAGTTGCTAATTTGTTGCCTTTCCTTTGTTGCTACTGAACAGGAGAAAACATAAATGCATATGCACACACACACACACACACACACACACACACACACACACTCACACACCCTACTTCAATTAGTTGTCTTTTCTATTCATACATTAAGATTGTTTGGATTCATCAGTCAAAGTTTCTGAGAAACACAGTTTTATGTCACAGCAAATGTAAGAATTAAACAATTTTTCTTTCATTTTCCAGAATTGTTTAAAATTTTCTTTGATTTTAATCCATTCTTCACCATGTTCTGACATTTTCTTTTGCCAGTCCTGGAGGTTGAACTCAATCCTGGAGTGCTCAGGGCCTGAGCACTGTCCTTGAATTTTCTCAAGGCCAGAAGTCTACCACTTGAGCCACAGCACCACTTCTGGCTTTTTCTGTATAGGTGGTATGGAGGAATTGAACTCGGGTCTTCGTGCATGCTAGGCAAGCACTTTACCACTAGGCCGAACTCCCAGTCCCTTTCTGACGTATCTTTATCATTGCCTCTATCTTTTCCATTACGCTTACAAGATATTATGCTATCTTCTTTTATAGAGAAACTCAGTATGGGGTCAATTCTGATGATTTCTAGATCTACACGTGAAGCACAAACATATTGCCTGTCTCTTGTGCAGATCACTCGTCTTGATTTGATCACTCTTTAGGTGAATGTTACTTTTATCCACTCAGTTAGAGGACTGCAAATGACACTTGAATTTTCCTCTTCATGAAATAAATGTTTACTATTCCCCCATTCATTGCATTTGCCCTTCTAACTAAAACTGAAGAATCAAGGAAACACTTTTTTTCCTTAGGACTTTCTGGAGGAGCATAAATAACACCACATCTCATTTGGAGTGTCTGTGAAACAATATATTTCTGTTCTTTTGAATCATGCAGGGGTTTTGTCATTTTTACATGGAAACCTTAGCAAATGAATATAATCTGGTAGCAAATATTGCAATGCTTTTCTTTTTCTATCTTTGTGCTTAATGGTGGTATAATTCCCCCAAAATCTTTGAATAAATTCTCTACAAGTCGGTAGCAATAGGCAAAATCTCAGTATAATATTAAAAAAATAGATTTGGTAGCAGATTCTAGTCACTGGAGAGCTTTTAATAGCAGCTATATATTTATACTCAGGTCTTGTCTGTAATCTTAGCTATTTAGGAGGCTACTAGTGATTCAAGGATCCTGGTTTGAAGCCAGCTCAGGTAAGAAACTCTGTGAGACTCTTACCTCCAGTAGATCAGAAAAAGCTAAAAGTAGGGCTGAGGCTCTAGTACTATTGTTCTTGAGGGAAAAAGCTAAGGAACACCACTCAAGCCCCAGTGTGATATATAGACACACATGAACAGCTTATTTTTTGAGTTTGCTTTATTGACACACAGATCCAATAAAATTGAAAAATAAAGCAAAAAGAAACCAAAATCCTCATATTTCAGTTTGATAAAAATGTTTTTAATAATCTTGGGCATGGGGAGTTGAGGATAGAAAGTGTGCTGAAGGGAGTGAATCTAAGGAAGGCATATTATACACATACATGAATATGTCAGAATGAAAACTCATTGTACAACTAATTGATGCTAATTAAAATATGCGAGAAAAATCACTTAAAGGGACAAATATCAAGCTTCTTTTAAGATGGCATTAATATTAAAAATCTAAATAATGTTCTCTGTGAAAATCAATAGCAATATCTGAGAACACCACAGAATAAATTATCTTTGCTTGAATATTTATTTTTCACAGGAGAAGCAATTATCAGTCACATGGTGATTTTTGTGAGATATTTGAATCTATCCAAATAGCATCATCAGTGATTGCCTCTGTGTTTAATTTGCTTCATTTTCTTTGCTGTTTTTCCCCAGTGAAATTGTGAGTTAGAACATTTTTCCTGATATTTTCACTTTTGTAAAGTCTGTAGAAGTATTACAATTGAAACTTTTTACTCACAAAATATACAGGTTGAGCTAAGGCAATGAAGGTGCATTCATTCTTCTTAATACCCTTTGACATGTATTTTCAGATATATGATTGCCTCGAGCATGGAAAAATGCAATGTGTTCTTAACTTCCAGTTAATGTCATAGCCAAACTTGATTTTGTAAGGAGTTTGTAGCATGATTGGTTTGTACCTAACTTGCTTGGCTGACTAAAGCAAAGCTCTCTATAACCCAGTTCTGAATGAAGAGAAATTCCTAGTGGCCCATTTTCATAGTTCTCCATCCATTACTGGAATTAAAGGGAACAAGACTTCATTCTTTAGAATTAGACATGTGACTCAACACCCATGTCTAAATTCTTTTTTTTTCCCTGAATTCTTAATTTAAAAATGTGGCTATGCCAACATTACTGACATTTTACTTGGAAGAGAAAAATGTTTTGACAAGACTACACACTAAGTGAACATATCCTTAGCTGCCTCTCTGGGGATCTCATTTTAATGACCCTATTTACTACTAAGTATCTGAATAATAACATGAGAAATAATAATAATATGAATGATAATATGAGAAATGTTAAACTCATCGTGAAAGAGTCTAAGTTGATTAGTTTTCTTATTTATCATGGAACAGATAAAGTAGCATCAATAAAATATATCCTCACTTCTGTTTATTGCCCATCTATATGTTCATTTACCTTCCTTGCATTGGCCTACTTAAATTATTATGCATTCATACTATATATCAATGTTAATTATAAATTAAAGCACAATAATCTCTTGTTTTACCTTACTTTCTACCAGTCTTTCAGATTAATTGTAGCAACAATGACCAAGCTAGAAATAGCTTCATATAGACAAGGATTTTATTTCACATATAAATCATTTGAAATGAAACATGATAACGTTGCAATCACCAGTTCATTTTTAATAGCAAAACCATGATGCTTTCTTTTGAGTTGAGTATTCTCATTCTTAGTCAAGTTACAACCAAGTTTCACATTTTTTTGTAATGGATGTATATATGTAGATAGAAGTACAGGTAATAGTGATTAGCATTAATCAGCTGTTGTCTTTGCCTGACATACACACACACACACACACACACACACACACACACACACACACACACAAAACCCACCTGAATACCATTAATTTACATGTGTTAGAAGCCTATATCCATTTCCATAGTCTGTGGCTGCCATTCCTGGTATTGTTTCTACAGTCCCAAATTTCTATTTTCCATTTTCTCTGACCTTACTTGAGAGTAACTTTGATCTGAAGATGGCCTCATTGTGAAAACATAGTACCTCTAACGCCAGCCATCACAGCCACAACACCAACGACTATATCTATAATTCAAGAAGAAATGAGAAGTACCTGCTTGCTGAGTAAACCTTCAAAATAGCTTTGCTGAACGCGTTACTCCATGCCTTCTAAATTCATGGCAAATACTCTATAAGTACTTTACAAGTATTATTTTTCAAACATAGATTTCTTCATTAAATGCACACACACATATACAGTGAAGGTATTTACATAATTCTATATGTAAGCATATGTAATTTCCTATTTAAAATACATATTTAGAAGGCATAGCTAATTATAAATTATATATGATGTCCTATCTTAATTTTTTCCCAGTTTATATATCAAGGAAATCCAACACTGAAATTGATTTCTTTTATCTTGTTGAAAATACTGTTATGAGAAGCTTAGGGGAGCAAAGACTGCTTTATTGACTTAGTAATGGGTCATCAGTTTTCCTTGCTATCTGCTGTTTGCTATTATCTTTCTTCTGATACATGAAGGAAATCTGCCGTGACAAAGTGGACTCTGAATTATGAATGCAATACTAACCACAAACTCACAGCTCTCTTTAAGGTATTTTTATACCTCTTCTGCCATTTATGCTATGTTTTGACTAAATTTTCTTCAACTTTTATCTATTCAATTCCTGACAAAGCTTCATCGTACAGTATGATATAACTTTATTTTCCTGTGATATTCATGCTTTATTCATTCATTAAATTCCATCTTTTGTTTTTCCCTTGGTTGGAAATACAACAGTACAATATTATTGTTTGTTATTCTCCTCTCTTTGTCGTGTCAGATCATATTTACAATTTATTAAATAAATAAGAAAGTTAAGTTAAATGCATGAAAATGTTTTCCAATTGCATATTAACTCAACTTTCTATCAGAGTTCTAGCAAAAGCAGTAATGACTGAATATTGCAAATAGAGAAAATTTGATTCTAGTAATTGAATACACAGTTGATGAAAAGGCTGTGAATCTACACAGGAAGACCTGACATAAAACAGGCAATACAAATTGAATCAAGACCCTACTATTCTTATTTGAATTCAGAGAATAAATAGATAATGTGTCATCCCCAGCTCCTTACAACTGGGCCTGAAATGTTAGTATTGTCCCTGTCATGCCTGTTGCAGGAAGGGCACCCATAATGACTAGCAGGGACTAGGGAAAGGCTAGGCATGAAAAATAAAATGCTACATAAATAATGATGGAGAAGAGATAGATGAGGAAGATAATGTGGCTTAATTTTCCTCAGCCCAACAATCTCAGTTGACTCTTTCTCAGTAACATCCTGAACAGAAAGAACAAAGCAAGTAACATCAAGATACACTGAAAAGCACTGAAAACAGTATTCACTCACATGAAAACAGACTCAAAACAACGGGATAAAATAGAAAGATTAGACATAAAAATCCATCCATGTACGGTCAGTCGATTTGCAACAAGGCACTAAGAATTCACATTGAAAGAAAGTATATTGATGAAATTATTCACCTAAAATAGAATAAAACTACATCTGTACATCTTTCTAGTTATAAACTCAAATTAGGCTTAAGAATTACATTTAACTCCTAAATTTGATCTTTCAATGAAATTGCCAGGAGAGTTGACGATTGACATATTGATTGATTGATTTGTTGATTGATTGATTGATGGCAGTGGGGGTTGAACTCAGGGCCTTAAATCTACTAGATACGCAGTTGATCAAGTCAGTCATGCTACTAATTCTGTTCTGCTTTTTTTTCATATAGGGTCTGTAGCCTTTGTTCAAGGGATGGCTTCAGATCACAATCCTCCAACTTGTATCTGTTATATAGCTGGGATCACTAGAATGAGCTAGCCTGCCAGTCCTGTTGATTTACATGAAGACTGGAAAATTTTTTGCCTGGGTTGGCTTTGAACCCTGACCCTCCCAGTCAATATCTTCTGAGTACCTAGGATTAAAGATGTGGACCCACTGTGCCCAAACCTTACTCCCATCAATGATTGACATGTTCTTGCTCTTCAAAATATTGGTAGTTTCACTTGTTCTTTGCCATCTGCATTTATCAATTGAGGACTTTCTTGCTTTTTTTGGACTTCTTTATTGGTGCAGATATAAACCTTGACTTGGGTTAACACATGAAGTTAAACTCATACTTCAAAACTTTTTATTAAGAATTCTGATAACCCTAGGAATCATTTTGAACCTCCCAACCTCTTGAACTTAATTATTTTTCAGTAGATCTCTTATACATAGAAGATGAAATTGAGTTTGACAAGGAGCAGCAAACGAGGTTCAGTATCTTAGTCTTTTTGACAGTTTTCGGCTTCATTTTTCACTTTGCATTATGCCATTCATTTTTTTGTTCAATTATCTTAACATGTTACCCTTCTTCATTCACATAGACACATTACACCCCTTCCCTGCCATAGATAGGAAAACAGTATAAAAAACAGATTTGAATTCTTGTGTCTTTGCATCTTATCTCACCTTATATAAAGTGACCTGTAATTTAAGCAATAACAGTTATGCATATACTATTAAGCTAATATTTTAATAAAAGATGGGATTTTGCTAAGCTTTTATAAAGTAGCATAAATACTGTGTGTGTACATATATGATACTTACTGGATTTTTATCTCTTTACAGTTGAACTCTATTTTGACTTGCTCTAAAATTTTAGCACGCAAAAAAAACCCAATTAAAGATATCCTTCTATCACCTTCTAAAACACAAAGACTCAGTCTGAATCATCTCTATGGTAACCATTTTCCCAAATGAAATAACAACAGTGCTTGCATTACTTATTATTATTATTATTAATTCCTAAAATTATCTGTTTAAAATATATATCTTTTTAAAGAAACATATTTGTTATTTTCAAAATATGTCCTTTAAATGTTGAGAGTTATTTTTGTCTTCTACTTATTTTCCTCTGTTTTGGAGACTCTATTAAGTTCAAGAAAAGATGTCAGTACACTGAGTCAAGGATAAGGAAAGAACTAGAAGTATAATAGCAATAAGCCAGGGACTAGAAATGTAGACATTTCAGAAGTACCTTTTCCCCACACATTTGGATTTATACAAATAGCAAGTGTCATTTTATTGGAGACTCTGATATCAAAATGCAGTTATTGGAACTCAGTAGCTAAGCTGAGGTAACACAAATAAATAACTGGATTTTTAACTTCTGAATGTTATTCACACATTTTATGATTCTTTTTCTTTCTTATGACTTTTATTTTTGTCATTTTACTTTCTGTTATCTTTTTCTTTCTTTGAAGTGCTTCAGTTTCCCTACTGCATTTCTTTTTTTTCCAGTCCTGGCACTTGAACTCAGGACCTGAGCACAGCACCATTGAGCCACAGCACCATTTCCAGATTTTTTCTATGTATGTGGTACCGAGAAATCGAATCTGGGTTTTTATGCATGCTAGGCAAGCACTCTACCGCTAGACCAAACTCCTGGTCCTAACATACTGCATTTCATACTCTACTATTTACTTATTTATTTGTTTTCATTTTTGTTCATGAATTTTTGACACATAAATAACCCTGGCTAGTTCTTATCCATTTTGCTGCTCTTACTTGTAATATCTTCTAGGAACACTTATTTTATTCTGGAATGATAAATCTTCACCTTCCAGAAAGCCAAAAGTATTGCTGACATCGACAATTTTTATTACTCTCCAGGTGACCCAAGCAAGATTGCATTCAGCTATATGTGGTAGAAGCATTGCTGTAGTGACCTAACAAACCAATAGCTTATTTGTTCCATGTGAAAAGTGCAGATGTGGGCAGATTAGGACAAACACAGTAACTCATACACGTTGTCATTATTAATGTCCAAGCTCATTCGGTTTTTTGTTTAATTTTCAAGATTGAATAGCAACTATTCAGATTCACATTCCAAATAAGGGAAAACATGTAATGGGAAGGAACAATACCAAGAGCAGCAGATAATGTCTTTTGTGGAGTGAAGTAGAGTACTCTCAGCTCTCAGTGGCTCAAATCCTCACCATCCAAGTGTGATGAATGTAGGCTTGGTAGTGAACACATACCATGAATAAGTCAAGGATCTATACTGGAGCAAGGAGACAGTTGGGTCTGGGAAAGATACTAGCCATGTTTGCCTCTGTGCATCTCTATTACCCAGTATCTACATATCCCTTCATTTTGTACTCTGACAACTTTACCTACCTCTGATGTTTCTTCCTGTGTTTGTGCTCACTTCAAAGTCTGGGAATCTAAGGAAGTTCTGCTTTCACCTCAGGCTTTTGAATCATGTGATTCTGATCAGTTCAATGTGGTGAATAATACTGTTAAAGAACTCTATCAAGACAGTTTTAAAGTTATAAAAGTCTGCTACTCATGTGTTTTGCTGCTGTGCCTAAACCCTTAATCCTAAAATTAGAATGGCTGTTCTGGTGCCAGTAAACAGCAATGAATAGCAGTGAGGATAAAATACTGTTAATAATAACTGTCCACCTGGTGCTGCTCAGGGAAAGGTAGAGGCTCTGCTTTATTTTACTCCAAATCTGTTCCTTACCATCACCATTTATAAGAAGGCTCAGTTTGAGGTGTGGCTTTCTCTTCACCTCTAAATGCTCCTAGTTAAAAGACTTTCAATCAACAGCTTTCTCTCCCCACTCACCTCTTTTTATTTAAATCATAGCAAAACACTAATCCTCGTTGTTCCTTACAATCTGGATAGCCTGAGCTTGGTTGGCCTCAGTGCCATCCTTCAGGACTTGGTTAAAGGTAATGAGAAGAGGCCAGCACAGGGCAACAGTTGGTATTTTGCCCATTGTTTCCTAAAGCCTGTACCCTCCAACTACACAGGTTGAACAAAATGGCCTTTTCCCCCTTATTTGATATTTGTCATGTGTTTTTCATCATGGGATGTTCTCCCCAAGCTGTTGATACCTGAGACTAAGTCATTTTTCAATTTGATGTTTTCCCAAAATCTTCTTCCAGATATAAAGTTTTGTAACTGTGGTTTATGTTTCTTTTCTCCTAGATTTAAATTATAAACATATATGAATACTGATACAAGGTTATGCACATATATTAAAAAATTGAGGTGATTTATTAAGGGAAGATTCCAATAGTAATTCCTCTGAAAAATTAGCGAACAGCTTAGCAAAATTAATACTAGGAAGCTGAAACATGTCTTTTCTGAGTGCGTTGCAGGAAGAAGAAAGGACAGACAAATGCAAAAGGGAAGTGTGGGTACACAGTTATTGTATTCAATTTACCTATGTAAAAGTGGAACCATGTAGTTTGAGGGTATGGATTGGATTGGGTAAGAAGGTAGTGCAAGATGGAAGAGTACAATGTGCTCATAATCTGATTTGGTAAATTGAAACCTACTTAAAAATGATAAATTATACAGGACTATAGACATTCACACAGTGAGAGGAAATGAGGATATTCTTATAGAGAGAACCACAAAGTCTCAATAGCTATGTGTATATGGTCATATAAAATGATTTTTATTGGAATGAATGCCAAGAAATGGAAACAAGAGAGTATTTTTGTTATTTTTTTTCTTTCTCCTTTGTCACTTTAAAAAAATTCTGTACCTTTTGTCTTGTATGTAAGTTCATCTGTTTGGGTGAGGAAAAGGGGTAGCGCAGAAATGATAGGACAAGGTAAACAAATATAGCAGTAATACTCACTAGACATTATGTTGAAAATGAACTATGCAATCTGTCTTGGAGAAGGATTGTGAGGAAAACTGGGAGAGTATGACAAAAAAAGTAACACTGTTCAAAACATGTACTCCTTATTTTTAACTTTACAATTTAACTTTAATCCTTTACAATTACAATTAAAAAATAAAATAGAGGGAAAAAAAGAGTAGCTGGGTGCTAAGGGCTTACATCTGTCATTCTACCTACTCAGGAGGTTGCTATCTGAGGATCATGATTTAAAGTCAGCCTGGGCAGAAGAGTCTGTGAGACTCTTATCGCCAATTAACCACCAAAAAGCTGGAAGTGGAGATGTGGCTCATGTGATACAAGTGCCGGACTTGAGCCAAAAAGTGCCCAGGCTCCGTGTCAAGCTTCACAGTTAATCTGCATACATATGGAAAAAGGGGATTTGGGTAAATATGGAAGGAAATGACCTTAGTGACTTTGTGACCTCACACAAAATTGAAGAAGATGCACAGAACTCGCTGAAAACTCTTTCATAGACTCCCAAGTAAGAATTTTTTGAACTTCATATTTTTATAAAGTGCTTTTCCATATTTGACTCTCAATTAATATATGACCTTTGCTTCTTAAAAATTATTTTATTATCAGAAAGTAATGAGTACATTACTTCTTGAACAGTTTTACTCCTCCCATGTATTTAACCCACGTTCCCTCCCTCTAGCCCATCCCAAGTTGTAGAGTACATTTCCAACTATTGTCTTCTGAATATCGCTGTTACACTGATCTATGCTTTCTCCTTTGTCTCATCATCTTGTTTTCCCCCTCTCTTCTCTGATTTAAATGCACACATACACACACACACACACACACACACACACACACACACACACACACACACTACACCAGGTACCAAAGTCAGATACAGCATCAATAGTGGATAAACCATTAGGAAGCATCTCTTGTTTCCATATCCTAGAGATCATTTCACGAAGCCTTTTCCTATGTGATCATATGCACATAGCTTTTGAGCCATTGTGCTCCTGTGCTAGGAAAATCCTGGACACATACTAATTAGTACAAATGAGGGAAATCATGAAGCCTATGTTCCTTGGTGTCTGACTTACTGATTGTTTCCAAGTCTTCACATTTCCTTATAAATGGGACATTGTCGTTCTTTCAGTTGGCAGCATAGAATTCCATTGGGAGTGGGATTGCTGGGTCGTAGGGGAGCTCTGTAGTTAGTCCTTTGAGGAACTACCACACTGTTTTCCAGAGTGGTTGAACAAGTTTACACTCCCACTAACAGTGTAGTAGTGATCCTTTCTGTCCACATCCCTAACAGTATCTGTCGTTAGATTTTTTTGTTAAAGGCCATTCTAACTGGGGTAAGGATATATGACCTTTTCTGTTATCATACCATTTGTATAATGGGAGATTGCTGCTATGGCAGGCTTGGATAAATTTCCTTACCCTCTTGGGCTAGCCTAAGAGGTAATAGAGATTAAGGGAAGAAAAGCATGTAGCTTTATTTAATATTTTTATGTGCCCATGGACATTTATGGAATGAAAATAAAAATGGAAGAAAGCCTTTTAAATTTATAATCTTTGTGTAAGGAGCATGATTAATTGCCGGGAAATGACCAAAGGTTTTTGGGCAAAAGTTCAAAGGAAAGTGTTGGACATTGAAGAAGAATTATGTGGGAATGCTGCCGGCAGAGCTGTTACTGCAGTAGGTTTTTTTCTTCACTTTAGCATTGATTCCCAGCGTTTTGATGTAAGGCTGTTCTCTTATAAGCTTTTTCTCAAGACTGATACTCTGCCACTGGAACCATGCATCCCTCTGCTAGTAACTTTTCACTGGCTAATTGCAGGTAGTTTTATGGATTTGTTTACCGGGTCTGTCTCTAAGGTCCAATCATCAGATTTCAGTTTCTTGAGTAACTTATGTATGAGACACCTGTGTCTAGATTCACGATAATTCTTTTTGAGATGATAATGATTAGATGATTATCTTTTCCTTCTTTATGGTTTCATAGTCCTGCTTCATTGAGTTCTGTTTGTTTCTGTAAGGACTAAGGATAAAGTCAGAGGTTTCCTAACTTTGCTTTCTTTCTTCCTGTAAACAATAAAGGATTCTGAGTAGAGGCAACATATTTGACCCATAATTTGAAGAGAGTAGATTTCCCCTTGAATCTAGAAGGAAGCTATGCTGAGATCTTGAGAGGAGAGGTTGGCATCTAATAGCAGAGGGCTTTTCTGAGCTGCTAGACTAAGAACACCTGTCTTATGTGGAGGATGGTGGAGGTCTTAGATGGCAAATGCACAAACTAATTACCAAGGTTGGATTTTGCTACAACCCTAGGGAGTTAAATTAGAAGGAATATTTAAAAAGACTGAGACATGGTTAAGGAGCTCAAAAATAGGATTCACTTTGTGATAAAAAAATTGTCTAACATGATTGAACTTTTGGATTAGAAGTCATTTGTTTTATTTTCTCTATAAATTTAGTTTACTCTTTTTATTATTAATAAAGGGTATCTCAGGAGACACTTGTCTCAGCCTTTACCACTCCAGTGGTCCTGGGATGGAGGCTATACTTTATAAATCAACTTGGATAGAAGCTTGGTGACTTATAACCAGTGATAAATTTCATCTTACTTACCTATTCCCATCACTCATACATAATAATGTATTCAATGTACTTCACTGCTCACTGTCCCTTTATCAGTAAATATAATTGCATTTTCATAAGCTAGCATCACATAAAAATTTTTGCCTCTTTCCTGCCTTAGTTGATTCTCTCAGGATTTGTCTATGTTCAAGCCCCTTGCCCACCCATTTCCTCTCACTCTTGTGGTATTTTGCTAATTTTCTTATCTCTCTTTGTTGCTTTCTTATCTTCTTAGTCTGAGAGTTTTACTTTTTCTTGCTTATACTTAAATCAGGTAATGAGTACATTTCTTTTTTGGCAATGTCACCATTTCCCTCAGTCTCTCCGATTTTTTCTCATTACCACCAACAAGTTGCATAGTTCATGTTCAACATAGTGTCAAGTTCATATGGTTACCCTTTCTTCTTTCCTTTAGGTTTCTCCTTTATTTTGTTTCTCTCTTTACTCCTCTGTCATTTTTTATTTCCCCTATAAGTTCTCCTTTGGATTATGCTAATAGTATTCTTTCAAATGAATTTGCTCTTTACTTTTCACCATATTAAAGTTATTCTACATGCTTTGAAATTAAGAATTTCAATCCGATTATTATTAGAGACGGGTTTTTTTTTGGCATCAGTCAAATGTAAGAATCATAATATTATGGCATCTGTAGGTTTAAAACTCTCTCTGAATTCTCTCCACAAAGTATCCTAAATACCCAGTAGACACCAGGCCCTTTACTAGCCCATATAGTTAAAAAAGATGTCCCTGTCTCTTAGAATTTGGAAAGGTAGAGAGGTAAAAGTTCTGTTAGTCCCTTCAGATTAAAATAATGACACACCTATTGAGAGAGGTTCTGGAGGCCAGAAACTCCAAGATCAAGGTGCTGGCAGATACAGTATGTGTGAAGACAGATACATACTTGACACCAACCTTACATGGCATGAAAGAGGCAGGTCTCTCTGGGATTTCTTTTGTAGAGTCACTGAATTAGCACTTAAAAGTCCTTCTAAGCAATGAACTGTGAACATAAGGTGAGAAGAAGGGTGTCAGTCATCCTGACTCAGCAGCAGTTCTGTGTGGTTTAGCTTGGAGGAAGCCATGGTGATAGGAGGTGAGAGTGAATCCAGGTGAAGTTAATGAAGGGTTTACTCTAAGTAGAAGCTTTCTATTAGATCATATAAGGCCCTGCTTCTCAAATTTCCTGTATTTTTCCCTTTCTCTTGAAATTCTTGGATGGCATAGATAAAATCATTCAATACCCAAATGTGGAATCTATTGTAGATATTACTGATTAAAGCAGAATAAAAATAAGGATAGTTCATACTTTGGAATAATGAGAGGCCATTGTGTGGTGGATGCCTGAAGCAAATGTCCTGGAAGTTTCAGAGACTGAAAAAACAATTGTGGCAGGTGAAGAAGAAAAGAAGGAGAAAGATATTTGGGGAGAGAGAAACTGAGTATTGATTAACCCACAGGATGTATGATTTGCTTTTGTTTATTTATATCGCTGGCTTAATTTAATGAAATAGTTGTATCTTGAAGGTTTTTTAACATTCATAAATGACTAGGGTGATATACCTGGTAGGAAGCAACTTATCTTTCTCTATTCCTCCTGTAACTAAGGTGAATATTAGGGTAAGTAGCCACATTTAGCTTTAAATGTCATCCTTCACCCAGTTAACTTATAAAACAACATAATCTCACTCCCTCAGTTTTAACTCTTCTTTCATATTTTCCAGCATTGATTCTCATACCTCTTATTTAATTGTAGATTTTGTGTTAAAGGTATGAATATAAGGCCTGCTCAAACGCCAACATATGTATCTCTGGAGACAAGGTCACTTAAGAGATATTTGATCCTCTTATCCTCAAATAATGATTTTCCATTATTTAGAGTAGCAGACAAAGTCTGATTGAGTATTTAGCTATTGTTCTTACCTTTAATGGCGAAAGTAAAAAAAAAGATGCTTTATTAAAGCTCAAGCTCTTGGCTTCAGGTAGAATTCTTTTTCTTTGTTATACTGCATGTTTAATCTGGGGCTTAGAAACATTCTAATATTTAAGCCACACTCAGTCCTTTTGCTTTTCATTAGCTTTATTTTTATTTTTTCAAAGTAAAGATATTCTTTATGAGTAGCCATAGGGAAAATGGAAAGTAAGATCATAATGCCTATGTTAACTTAATTGTTTTTTTTATCATAAAGGATCTTCTGTCAGGGTAGCTGAACTTGGACCATGATTTGTAGCTGGGACCACAGGTACCACCAAATATGGCTTCTTTTTTCAGACCAGTTTTCTTTTTTTTCCCAAATTGGCCTTGAAATAGGTTTTTCTCTTTTTACCTTCCAAGTTGGTTGGATACTTTTTCCTCAAGGTTAGTGCTCTGCCTCCTGAGTCTCAGCACCATTTCTGGCTTTTTTCTGTGGATGTGGTACCAAGTAATCGAACCCAGGCTTCATTCATGCTAGGTGAGTATTCTACCATTAAGTCACACTCCCATCCCATCAATTTTTTGAGACAGTGTTTTAGTATGTATCCCATTTGACCTTGAACTCTTAATTCTCTTACCTCAGTCCATAGGACTACAAATATGCTTATATCAGAGGTGTGGTAGGATTTCAGGGCCCTTCCAGCACACTCAGCTGTCTTTTGGCTTCTAGCTTCATGTTTTCTCTAGTTGTTCTTACCTCCTATATGATCTACTTTTCTCAATAAATATAATGAGCAACCTACATGATACTATAAAACCATCCATTTTATTTTTTCTTTTATGTCAAGAGTCTCCTTACAGCACTTTATAAAAAGAGTTATTCATGTATCTTGAAAGATGTCACATTTTAAAAATTGTCTTCAAGTAGTTGTTCCAAGAAGTTTAATTTAGCCTATCCATTTATGTGTACAGCCAGTCTCAACTAGTGTCACCTCCTTCCACTTCTGTGCCGACTCTATCCATCTCCACTAATTTCCTAGTTTCACTTAAAGTTTCCTAGTTTCACTTATATATTTGAGTATAATGATTATATTTTCCTTCTTTTCCTGTTACCATTTCTTTCTTTATATGACAGTATTCTTCTTTTGCCCTTGAAAGGATTTTCTTCATCTGTTCTACAAAATCTCTTAAAAACTGTGTCATTATTTAAACAAGGATCTACCTAGCGAGCTCTAAAAATAAATATGGTTAACTTGTTAAACACAATGATTCATAGGCATTTGATTAAGGAGTGAAAATGACATACTTGCCTCAAATTGTATGGACAATTTAGGCTGAGAGCACAATTTCCTGCCCTGAAATTTAACCAATTCTCTTTTAAAAAGAACCGGAGGTTGTTGAATTACAATTGTTCTACATTTCTATGTCATTTGAAAATTGAATGAATATATATAGCAAACATGGTGAGTCCGTTGTTTCTTATTTTACAAACTTGTTTTCACCATAAAATTGACATAACCACATTTCAGTAAGGTTAAAAGTATAAATATAAAAGAAATCACTAAAGAATTATTTTTTTCCTGGTTTAGAATATGGCTTATACCCACAAATGTCCTTGAACAAGTCATTCAATCCCCCAGAGATACTGACTATATTCTAAAACAAACAAGAAAAAAATTAATTCCCATCTTGCTGAAGTAGAGTAGAAAATGAGGAAATAATGTAAAAATTTTTATACGGACTGAGCTGAATTCAGAAAATCCACTTAAGACTTGAGCCAAGCATAAATTTATATGAAAATTAGAAAAAAATTATGGAGAATTATCTTTTGATGTATTCCTTGGCAAGGGTTTATAATGAATGTGGTTCTATGTATTTTAATTCAATGTACACGATTTTATACTCTATTGTTTCCTATAATATTTTAGAATAAATTGGCCATGCTACCAATAGGATTTATATCATTGTTACCTTTGGGAAGTAGTTTCTTTTTTTTTTTTTTTTTGCCAGTCCTGGACTGAGCTCAGGGCCTGTTCACTGTCCTTGGGTTTTCTCAAGGATAGCACTCTGCCACTTGAGCCACAGCACCACTTCCAGCCTTTTTTATGTATGGTACGGAGGAATTGAACCCAGGTCTTCGTGCATGCTAGGCAGGCACTCTAACACTAGGCCAAACTCCCGGCCCAGTAGTAGTTTCTTTTGTATTTTAGTTTATTTTTTATTTTCAGGGTAATATATAGAGGGGTTACAGTTACATTCACCAGGTAGTAAGTGCATTACTTCTCACACATTGATATAGCCTCTCATGTTTTTGTCCCCATTTCCCTCCTCCAACCCTCTCCCAATCATCTTGTTTTCCCCTTCCCTTTTCTATTTCAAATAAACAAATAAAAGTATATACAATATGCCAGGTAACAAAGTCAGATACTTTAACAATATGAGATTAACCAAAGGGCAACAAAAGAGAAGAGAAATAACATAGTATATCAAGAACAGCAATCACATAAGGTAAATCTGTTTCCATATCTCAGAGATCCTTTCATTTAGCCTCGTCCTATATGGCCTTCTGTATCTAGGTTTTGTCCTATTGTAAACCTCTGCTAGGAGAGTGCAAGATTTCTACTGATTATGTCAAATGAGGAAAACCATTGAGCCTATGTTTCTTTGGGTCTGGCTTACTACACTTACTATGATTTTTTCCAAGTCTTTCCATTTCCTTACAAATGGGCCCATGCCATTCTTTCTGATGTGTAAGTACCATATCTTCTTGATCAAATCATCTATGGAAGGGCATCTGGGTTGATTCCATATCTTCACTATTGTAAATAGTGCTGCCATGAACATTGTTGTGCTAGTGGCTTTAGTATGTCCTTGTTTCTGAACATTTGGGTAAATGCCAAGGAGTGGAATTTCTGGGTCATAGGGGAACTCTATGTTTAGTCTTTTGAGGAATTGCCATACTGTTTTCCAGAGTGGTTGAATGAGTTTACACTCTCAACAACAGTGTAGTAGCGATCCCTCCTGGCCATATCCCTGCCAGCATCTGTTGTTAGATTTCTTGATAATGGCCATTCTAACTGGAGTGAGGTGGAATCTCAAAGTTCTTTTGATTTGCATTTCTTTTATGGCCAGAGATGTCGAGCATTTCATGTGTCTATAGGCCATTCTTATTTCACCTTCAGAGAAGTCTCTCTATAAGTCTTTGGCCCATCTTTTAATGTGATGATAGTTTCTTTGGAGATTTGTTTTGGAGAGATTCAATTTTTTTAGCTGTAGATATATTTTAGATATGAGGCCTTTATCTGTTGTATGGCTAGTGAATACTGGAAGTGGTTTCTTTTAATAATTTGATTCTACTCCATTCACCAACAAAAACTGTAGTATTGGCCACTTTTATTTTTCCTTCACCTACAACCTGGAAATTGCTTCAATTTGCTCTTTTTTCCGATATTGAAATCTCTGATCACGGAATCAGCTGAGTCTCTCTTTCTTGATTTAGTTTTTTATTCAGTGGAACATCCAATAATCATTTCAAGGGTGTCTTTATCTATAGTCCCCATGGCGCAGCTGGCATCCTACAAGGGAGAAATGCAATACATACCTACTATGTGCTAATTCCAGTGAAAATAAGTAACTGCCCCTTCTATTGTATTGTACAAACAATTCATCCACAAATGGAATGTTGAGAAATTAGCATATTTGGCATATTAGTATATTCTTTGTTTGAGAAGTATCTAGATTTGCCTTGATTGCTTAGGATCTCAGGCTATTGGGCCCCAAATAAATTCTAGCTCTGCTACCAATACTTATTGAGTCAAAATCTATTGTTATGAGTCTGGAATGCATAAGAATAGACACTGGCTAAAAGTTTGAGTCATTAGCTAGACCAATTTGTCCATTTTATCATTTAGAGCTTTGGTACTTCTTCAATGGTAAATACTCTCTGGTGGATGCTGACATATGATAAAAAATCATTTGCATGTTATGATCATTCAGATAGGTCCATTCACATGCATCTTGTTGAATTCCTTCTTTATCTGTTAATCTGTTTAAGAAACGGAGCCATTTTGTACCCAAAACTGTATGTATAATTTTTGCCTTAGATAACACTTTTTTCCTAAGCAATGTGAAATAGAGGTACAGTGGGATTATATCTGATACCACAGTTTTTATAGCACCAGATATCATATTTTCACGCATCTGTAATAGATTAGGTTAGGCTTAGATTCACTGTGTTCCCAGCACAGAATTGGCCCATTATAAACCAAGCCTGAATTTTCTTTGTCAGTTGTGGGGCTTGAGCTTTGGGCCTGGGTGCTGTCCCTGAGCTCTTCAGCTCAAAGCTAGCACTCCACCCCTGAGCCATACTGTCACTTCTGGTTTTCTGGTGGCTTCTTGGAAATAAGAGTCTTACAGACTTCTGTGCCCTGGATGGTTTGAACCTCTATCCTAAGATGTCAACCTCCAGAGTAGCTAGGGTTACAGGCATGAACCACCAGGGCCTGGCTTGATTTTTCTTTTCTGTATCTATTTTTCCTAAGTTTTTCATAGTTCTCTATGACATTCAATTCTTGATATCCAACTTTAAGTTTCATGTACTGAGGACCAGCTACGAGTCCATAATCACACAAATCATCTTATGTTTGGCTGATATGTGTAAAATCACAGGAACAAAGAACATTTTGTCTGTCGAAGCCATTTGGGTATTTATAACATCATTTAAAGACTATTCAAAACTATCAATCAAAGTAGAAGGCCAACTAGAAGCAGAGAAGAAGCATAAACTGAAAGATTCTTCAGGCCTCTTATATAGTTAGTGGCCAGTGGAGCCTCAGCCTTGCTAGACAATCTTTGGTCTAGTGTTTGTACTTTTTTAAAGGCCAGTTGCATCTCTCTGGAATATAGTAGATATAGAATTGTTTCTACATTCCTTGCCTTGTAACTAGGAAGAATTAGTAAAGTGTTTTCTCTTCTTCAAGACAGGCAACTACTACATCATTTTGTTTTTTAAAAAATGAAGCATGTCCTGTAATGAGGAAGTGCATACTTTTGAAGGCACAGAGCTTCCAAAAGAACCACAGAATTCAAGATTCTTGATGGTTGTTCTTCTGGACATTTCCACCCAAAGCTTTGAAATCTCACTTCTTTCTCATGTGGGTCCTGAATTTGGCATAGCACAATTGCCAGAATCAACAAGTCTTCCTTCATTGCAGCTCAGCTTTGATAATAATTAAGTCTCAGACTTGCTTGTTTTAATAGGCCTCTTGTATTAACCAACAAGAAACCTTATTTTCTTTTTCCAATGCATCAATACCAGGAGAAACTTGACTCCAGTATTTGTATGTACAACTTCTTCAGAAACAACGAAATGCCATAGATCATACACCTGCTGTAGCATTTTCTTTCATCAATTTAATATCTACTTCCCAATCAAGGGACATTTTAAAAATTTCCACTGCTGTCCTATGCTAGTTGCTCTCATCACTCCAATTACCACCCATGATGGAATACTTGTAGCAGTCCAGCTGGTGATGATCTAGCTCCGGAGCTTCAGTTTTAGACTCTTCTTCCTCACCACTTCTGGCAGTGATTGCTTTTCATTGAGTTCCTCAGGATGTAGCCTCAAGAAGGACATTTGTATGCAGGAAGTTGTTCAGCAACACTTCTGAAAGAGCCAGAGTGTTGAGCAGAATGAGAAATTGATGTACAACACAAGCAACACCTTAGCTGAACCCAAAAGCAGTTGTAGAACTGCAATGCACCTTTAGAGTTATTGCCAGTTGAAGAGTACCTAGTATTTGTTCTCTAATGGATGAAAGCTGTCTAGAGTGGAAACATGACTTTAGGTAAGAATTCTTCCTTTATTCAAGGAAAATTCCCCCCAAATGTGTATATATGTATACATATATACGTAAGAGGTCAGCAGACAATATTTTCGGGAGCCAGAGAACCAGTCCATCAGTTCCTTTGAAAAATGTGGGTATTAAAAACCACATATACACAAACAAAAGGTATATGCAAGGTAAAGTCAGACACGAACAATCTGAAATGCTGTTGTTCTATATTCTCTTAAAATTATGAGTTTAGATATAGGATATTAGCTTGGGAAGTTTTATTTTCTTGGAATTTAAAGCATTACTCAATTTTATACTGGCTTCAAGATGTCAGGAAGCCTCTAAAGTAATCTGAAGGAGCCTCTACTTTCTGGTGTTTGTCTTGTATTCCTTTCCCTTTGGGTGGAGTTCTGATCCAGTTATTCACATCTGATAAACAGAATATGGAAACTGAGGAAATATCACTTCTAATATCAATTCAAAAATAGATCATGGTTCCAGTTTGTGATACTCTTTCAATTTCTTATCCTCAGAAAGAAGCCAGCTGTTGAATTTTCAGTTTTCTGTAGATAACAATGATTCCTTTCTTCAGGAAACAAAGAACAAAGACTTATTACTCAGAAGTACCTAATCAAGTAACTTCTTGATTCCTAATCTACAGAATCTAAGAGATTAAAAATACTTCTTGTTTTAATCTCTTAGTTCTCTGTGTAACTAACTAGGCAACAATATATAGTGCCATGGTTTGAGTGTTTATCCTGGAAAACATGTTGGAATCTTGACTTCAGTATCACCTGCTCCCTCATTTTCTTCCAGTATTTCTCTCTATCTCCCCTCCCCATCCAGTTATATAGTTCATTTTCAACATTGTGTCTATTGAGTATCACTGCTCTATTAGTTTGCCATTTGTTACACTGTTTCTGTGTTTCTCTTTTACCCCCAAATAAGAGAGAGTTATATACAGGGAAAAGGTACAGAAATAATTTTAAAAAACACAGTAACCACAAGGGAAGAAAGGAACGAAGGAAGGAAGAAAGAAAGAAAGAAAGAAAGAAAGAAAAGAAAAGAAGAAAGCAAGCAACCACAAATGGTATAATAAAAATTTGTTTCCAGGGGCCGGGAGTTTGGCCTAGTGGTTAAGGTGCTTGCCTAGCATGCATGAGGAGCCAGGTTCGATTCCTCGGTACCACATACATAGAAAAAAGCCGGAAGTGGTGCCGAGGCTCAAGTGGTAGAGCTCTAGCCTTGAGAAAGACCAAGGACAGTGCTCAGGCCCTGAGCTCAAGCCCAGGACTGGCAAAAAAAAAAAATTTGTTTCAAGTTTTTGGCGTTCATTTCCACAAGGCTATTTTATATGAGCATATGTACATAGTTATTGAGCCCTTGGGATCCTCTCCTAATAATAACTTCCCTTGGTCACACTGTGTGAATGTCAAGAGTCCTGTTTAATTTATCATGCCCAAGTGAAATCTTTTTAAGTAAACCCATTGGATAGTAAAAGAATCTTTGAGAAGTGGTAACTCAAAAGAAATCTGTACCAATGGTGGCTTAATGGACTTAAGGGTGATTTAAAAAGTGGTGGAGGTTCCGAGCGGAGCCCTCTTTTCCCTGTATTCAATTATTTAACTTCCACCAAATGATAACATAGCCAAAAAGTTCACTACCTCATCATGCCTTTATATTGGATTTTCCTATCTCTAGAATTGTGGCACTTTTGTTACCTTTTTAGTACTGGAGATTGAACCTAGACTCTCAAACTTGCTAGGCAAAATCTGTACCAGTTGAGACATATTCCTAAATTCTCACCTCTTCACTTTTTAAATTTCAATTAGGAGATGACCCAGCTAGCCTAACTTGATATCCTACCACCCTCTATTTTCAAGTAGCCGAGATAAAAATCTTTGCTGTGTCACTCAAAACTACAAATCTATTTTAAAAATTAAACTACACAGCCACAGGAATCTGTTATACAACACAAGATGAATTAAGACAGATTGTATTGAGATGTTTACTGCTATTTTGATTCAGAATATTGGCTATAAAATTATTTTGTTATATTCTGTTCTCTCTCTGAAGTATTTTTAAGGATATTTTTATTTCTCAGATCAATAAGTTTTACAATGATGGATCATAGATCTTATTTTATCCTTTAGACAATGGAATTTTTACAGCATGTATTCAATTTGAATAGTTTCCTCGCATGGGTTCTATTTTGTCTTCACTTCTTTTGGAACATGTTAATTTTTATATTTTTGTGGAGACAAAAAATTTAAAATTATTACTTGGACTGTTTTGGCCTATTCATCTGAGGCACGTTCCAAACTTTACTTTCAAATCTTTTTATTGAATTATTAATTTCTGTTACATTATTTCTTGCAGTTAAATTTTCTTTCATAATATTTTTGTGGCCTCTTACTTTATTCCATGAATACACCATCTCGCTTATCTGCATATTAATGAAAATGAAGCTGTTATTTCTTTTCTAAATTTTTTTCCTCCCTGCACAGTTATGATCTTGCTAACCTTTTTCCCGTTTCCTTGCTTTGTTTTTTTGGAGCCAAGATAAAGTCTGGAAACTAAACGCTGGCTGCCAGCTTTGCATTTGCCAAGTGAATTAAGAATGTTGGCAGGTGTAAGGTTTTGTAGATAAATTTTTATGCACAGTTTTTCATATGACACACCTGCTTTCAGATATGCATGATAATAACCTCTGATACTTATGCGTTTTTTTATCCTCCTATAAATTCCTTTGGTTTGAGAAAGGACAAAGGAGCATTTTCCGGAGCTCGTTGCCTAATGTGAACCTTACTCAAGCTGTTGGTATGTAATAGCTCCCTCCTTCCTGGAATTTAGTGGTAGAAAACAGAACATTGCTTTGTGGGGCTAATGGACTTCTTGGGTAAATAATTTGAAAGAGAAAAAAACATGGATTGCTCTTCTGCCTTTATGATGTTTGCTGCTTCAGCAAACATCTTGGTAGAGCTGTGTGTGGACAAATATATTTTAAGATGTTTTAAAAGCACAAGGCCTTAGCTGAACCTAACACAAAAAGGAATGGGGCTGTGGTTCAAGCTGTTAAGCAGTTGTTTACCAAGCATAGGGCCCTGAGTTTAAACAACAGTACTGAGAAGTCTTCTCCAATATAGTCTTAAATTGGATGTCAGAAAGACATCTTATCAGATGAAGTGATCTAGTACAATGCCTGTCTGTGGCCTTCCTCACAGTGTTTTCTGGTTGCTGGTTCTCTTTTATTGCAACAAGAGTTTGCCTTCCAGTAGGGAAGAAGCTGGCTCCATAGCCTACACTCACAGGTAACTCTTGATGAGCTCTTTGTCAAAGAAGCCAAGAATCCCTCCCAAATTCAAGAGAGAGCATAATTTTTTCTTATTTTCTTTTGGTGAGAAGAATTACGAAGATTTCTATGGCCCAATTATGAACGCATTTGTACTTTAAACTGTTTTCTGAACCATTTTCCTTTCGTGGTCCTATTCATCCTAGTACTCTGATGTGTGACAATGAATGTTTGCTTGATTGATTCAATCTTTGATCTTGTAAGTCATTCAACTATCACACGGCACATGTCAGTCTCTCTCCTATCTTAGTTTTTGCCTTTGGAAGTTTGCGCTTTACATTTTGAACAAAATGTCATTTACCATTATTATTCCATTTGAATGAGATTTCGAAAGTAGAGCTAAGTAGGTATTCTTAAACTACCACTATAAGGCAGTGGGTAATTTTTGTAAGAAATTAAATAAAGACTTTTAGGAAGTTTTGCTAATCCTGTTCTCAAAATGATTAATATTCTTTTCAATCTGCCTTCCTCAATTGAAGAAGAGACTTCAGTTCCTCACTGAATTTAATTAATATGTTATCATTTATATCCTTTGAAGAAAAGTTTAAATCTAGTAAGCATCTTTCTGTATGTGTTGTAGAATGGCTATGTAAAACATAAAATATTTAAAAACATTGCTTTCGAACAGAAAATGTTGGCATGTTGGAGAAAAAGTTTTTCAAACTCTGTGAAGGGAGGTATTGATAAAGTAAGTTGATTCATTCAGAAGTGGTGGCAAACTAGCACAACGATGTTCACTGCAGCACTATTTACCATAGCAAAGATATGAAACCAACCCAGATTCCCCTCAGTTGATGAGTGGATCAACAAGATGTGGTATTTATACACAATGGAATTCTATGCTGCTATCAGACAGAATGACATCGCCCCATTTGTAAGGAAATGGAAAGACTTAGAAAAAATCATATTAAGTGAAGTAAGCCAGACTCAAAGGAACATAGGCCCAATAGTCTCCCTCATTTGTCATAATCAGTAGAAACCTTGGGCTCTCCTAGCAGAGATTTATAATAGAACAAAATGTAGATTCATAAGCAATATAGAATGATGCTAAATGAAAGGACCTCCAGGATATAGAAACAAAAGCCATATAATGAGTGATTGTTTTCTTTAATGTACTATTTTATCTCTTATCTCTTTTGCTGTCCCTTGGCTATCTCATATTGTTACAGTATTTCATCTTGTTATCTGATATAGTGTATATATGCGTATTTGTTTATTTGAAGTCGGATAGGGAAGGGAGGAAAACAAGATGAGAGGCAGGGGTGGGGGGAGGGAAATGAGAAAGGGTATCAATATATGTGAAGTAATGCATCTTCTAGCTGAAGAATATAATGTAACCCTTCTATTAATTATAATAAAAACATATTAAAAATAAATAAATCATGTTGAGTGAGACAAGTCAATACCTAAGGAACAAAAGGCGCATGGTATCCTTAATATGTGGCTATTAAATCCAAAGAGTACAAGAGCGAGGACTCAATAACTGCATACCCAAAGCTATGGACATGGTAATGGAAATATAAACGTAACTATATAGACATAAAAACCTATGACTCTATAGACATTATGCTTTATTTTATAAATTAATATGTTTCTATGACATATAAACCCTTAGCCTAATTTTGATTAAGTTCTAAATACTAAGTCCCAGTGATTGTAAATAGAGATTCCCTCCTTGAATACTTGTTTGTTAAACTTGTCATTTAAAATATGATGTAAAAATCAACGTTAATAAATTCTCTAATAAAAATAAATAAATACAAAGAAAGGGGAAAAAAGAAGTGGTGGCAAAATGTTTAAAAATATGATCTTCTCTTGACTAAGACTGTAAAAGATAATCTTAATGAGGCACTCATGAAGTACCAGCTTTTCTCTGGGAAAAGGAGAAATCATTGCCCTTGTTATCCCATGAAAATTCATCTTCTGCTTTTCAGCAGAGATGAGCACTTGATTTGTCCTTTGTTACAGGTGCCATCGGTGTCCACATGAGGCCATTACTCCAACTCAAAGTAGACTTGCAAGAATAAAACAATCAATCTTCATCATATTGCTGGAGTTGCGACAGTTAATTTTCTAGAGTAATTTGTCATTGTGAAGAGCACTAGATTTGTCTGAATTTGTGTCAAAGGTTATTGACTGAATTGCCACCTCATCTTTGCAGTCTATCGATAAATATGGGCAAGTTTGAGCAGAGGCTAATGGCCTTTTTGCTGAGGGAATGAGCCTGTCTGAGTTAGGTAGATGATAAAATGTGAAATATTTTTTATTTCATTCATTTCTTGTGGTCACATTGACTTAGCGTTAATCTTGGAAACTTCTTCACTTAACCTTTTTATCCCTTTTTCCCCATTTTCTGTAAAACAAGATTAAAGTGGTCATTATTATAGTCTATTTCACATGAAACTTAATCGATGTATTAGAATTTTTCATATCTTGTGTCTGTAATCCTCAGTTTTCTACCAAACCAAGGGGCAGACTACATGTTTAACTTCTATTTTATTTCTCTGGACCAATTTTGAATTTTGTAAACATAGCTTAATAACAATTGTAAGAGTTTTCTTTCTAGGATCATATTCAACTTCTTTATTTGCATACAGGGTCTCTTATTTTATTTAAAACTCGGAACTTCAATGATCTTACATGAAAAAGTGCATTTTAAGTAAACAGCAGTGAATGACCAACTAGATATTCAGTAGTAATGCATCTAGAGTTCATAGGAATTTTATACTGCTTGATAATTTTTTGAATTTTTTGCCTATTTGAAAAGCCTAAAATATGATTATGAATTTTCCCAGGAAATGTTCATTCTCAGCCTCTGCCAACGTTTCCTTGGTGTCTAGGCACAAAAGTAAGAGAAACAGTCTTCACATTATGACTGAAATGGAAACCATCTTGTCTAAATATCTTCCTGTGTACATTATTACAAAAACATGATATTAAAGTTCATAATGTAGTTGTGCTATTTTCTCTGGTATGAATTACTACTGTTATTTCATTATCATGTTCTTTGCTAGTAGGTGAACTCACTGAAAACCTGTGAGAGCAATGATAACAGCAGCAGGACTGTAGTGGATAGCCAACATTTGAACACTTTTTAGTTCAGTGCCTCACACATAATAAACATTTAACATAAATTCAATATTTACCAATTAAATGAATGAATATATAGGTTCATTTCACATATTCATAATATATATTCAATATATGTCTACATTCTTAATATATCATAAGGAAGTATTTTAATGAATGAGTAGCTCTCCATACATCTTCTGTTCACATCACCCATCCCTGATAGAATACGTGAAGCAAATCCTCAATCATGTGTAATATATACAGAGAGGGCAAGAAAGATTGAAACAAAGGATCTATTGGTTATTGGAGACAAAATAAATCACTGTTTTGATATATTCCAGGGAAAATATAAGATAGATAAATTACATTTGTTCTTCACTAACTTAACTAAAGTCACATAAATAGCCTTCCCTGGCTTTCACATCATGGTTCATTTATAGCCTTCTGTTTTTCATTTATAATATCTGTATAATTTGACTTTTAAATTTCCAACAATGGTTGCGCTCTTTGTATGTTTTGTCTTTTCAGGAACCCTAACATCAGTGACAGACCAATAGACTTCCTTGCAGATGTCTCAGGGAAGGAGTACCTATGTCTTTAAGGTTCTATGTTTTTCTTTCTTCCATTGTTATTTTCCATAACAGTACAGACATCAAACTTGACCTCTCCTCCAGAATTGTTTGCCAATTTCATACTCCAGCTTAACCTGTTCTGAAGGATGATAGCTTTTCCCTGTAGCAGATTTTTCACATTCTTAGGACTCTAAGTTTGTACATACCATCGGCTTTTATTTTCAGCAGTTCATTACCGACAATAACTTTGGTTAAATTTTCCTAAGTTGCCTCAAAAAGCACAGGGAAAAATATATCTATGAACATAATATTAGGATGAATGCAGCAAATGGTGAGAAATGAGAACATAACTTCTTAAATAATTACAAAAATGCTAGCTCGAATGGAAATAGGCTGAGGTCTTCAATGGTGTATGCAAATTCAATTTAAGCTAAAAGAAAAGTAAATTATTCAGGTAGAAGAAATGCAAGACTAAAATTAAATGGTAAAAAATTAAATCATAAATTACAAATCATTAATTAAAAATTGAGAACATAAATAGAAAAATGAGAGATAAGCCATGTTAAATTATTTAAAACTCAGAACTTCAATGATCTTACATGAAAAAGTATATTTTGAGTATATAACATTGGATGATGAGCTGGATACTCAGTAATAAATTATTTTAGACAAATGACTGACATTTCAAGTCTTAAATGATTTGACAATGCTAAAAAACAAAACCTCAAGAATCTCATAATAAAAGAACTAATAATATACTGTGTCCAATTGACTGAGTAAAATAAATTGCCTTTTTTTGAAACATCAAGGTTGAAAATTCAATTATTGGTTATGCTGCAAAAAGGAAGAGGGAAAGGGTAAAATTACTTTTACCATAACAATTTCTAGCACCTTTAAAAAATTCTGATTATATGTAAGTTTCATGCTTAAAGAAATACTTCATGAACATTTAGCATTCTACTTCACAAAGCAAACATCTACTGGTGCTGTCTCTGAGATTTTTTTGCTCAAGGCTAGTGCTCTGTCTTTTGAAGCAGAGACTGACTTCTGCGTTTTTCCCCTGGTTTTATTGGAATAAGATTCTCACAGACTTAAAAGAAAATCTTTATTGTTATTGGAAAGGTGTTGTACTGAGGAGCTACAAGTTATGTAAGTTAGATAAAGAGTACATTTTCTTTTTGAACAACATCACCCTTTCCCTTGCTCTCTCCTAGTTTTTCCTTCCCATCCCTACCCACAAGTTATATAGTTCATTTTCACCATAGCATCTAGTAGATACCACTGCTGCATTTGTTCAACCTTTGTCCCTCCATTTCTTTGTTCCCCTTTTTCTCCCAAAGACAGATAAATGAATACACAAAACAAAAGGAAAGTAAAAGAAAAAAATATCAATCAAGAAAACCTTTTGCTTCCATTTCTTGGAGTTCAATTCAATAAATATTATTTTATCTGATAAGATACACATAGATATTGTGCCTTTGTGATCCTCTCCTAAAATATTCTCCTCACTGTTTGTGAATGCCTAGAGACCTATATAATGTATCATATCCCAGTGTATTTTTTTCACTTATGTGAAGTGATCTTATCAGATCATTTTGGGGACTGAATTCTATCAACTTGACAATACAAGTCATTACCAGCAGCACTGATGTTTGTTGAATATTTTCAAGTGTTTTATCTTTCCCTTCCTATACTGTGTTAGTTAGAAGTGATAGCATCCTCCTCCAAGATGAACACTCTCCTAAATATCCGAAATCTTTTGATTAGCCAAACCAATGTTAGTGCATGCTTGTTAGGACATACCTCTCCACGTTTAGAAGGAACAGCCTTCAGGTGCTTGGAGGAACATGGTTAAATAGTGACGTCTTTATCTTATAAGCCAGACTAACACATCTTACATTGTGTGTGATCCTATTGACAGGACAGTTATAGGTAATGGAGTACAGTCAGTGGTTTGTAGGGTCAGAGATTGTGTATACAATGTATGATTTTGGGAGAATGAGATACTAATTGTAACATGATTACATTGTATAGAGTGGTCAAGGTTATAAAACTGTACATTTTACAATAAAAAGGAATTTGACTGTGTATAAACTATGCCTCCATAGAGCTTTCCTGGGAGTTTATACAACCATGATAGGATAAAGTACATTCACAGTTGCCATTCAATGTCTAACAGGAAATACTGAGATCCCAGGAGAAGCAGGCGACTCTCAGAATAACTATATGAAAAGAAATGTAGTTTATAAACATTTTCGAGTTTGTCAGAGCTTCATCACGTCCATTGGACACTCAACATTGTTCTTCTGAACTGATGGTTTCATACTCAGTGCAAGAGCAAATCTGAGTGTTTTCTCTGGCCACTGAAGCTGTTTATTGACCTACATCTCTGGAATGAAATGATGGGAATTTAACATTCCACAGGAATAATCCACATCCAATTACTTATCAAATACCCTAACTCTTAGGATATATAGTTTCCAACCATTTTTCATTAAGAAAAAAGCAATTACCTAACAATACACCACTACTCTATATTCATTTATATTCTCTCTCTCCCTCCCATTCTCTCTCTCTCTCTCTCTCTCTCTCTCTCCCTTCCTCCCTCCCTCTTATGTTTCCCTCCTCCTTCCATTCTCACCCTACTAAATCATTGGTTATGAAATTCTTCTGCTTTTTACTACTAATCAGAGTTGAGTAAGTTAAATATTTCCTGAATGAAATCCCCTTCTACTGTCTTTACTGCTCGCTCCTTGATATTGGATGTAAACCACAGGCCAGGGTAGTAGTAGCAGAGCAGGGTAGGGAAGCTCAAAACCCTCTTGACATCAGTTCTGAGTAATATCAAGTACAGCAGTTCCCCCCTCCAGGAACTCATGTAACACCAATGATTCCAGCTGTAAGGAGAAGAGCAAGTTCTGGAATCTTGGCCAAGCTTCAAGCAGATAAATAGGTGCATGTTTGATGTTTGATTACTTAACTCTATTAGATTAGATTATATAAAGTTTACTTTTAGCCCAGCTTGAAATGACACATGTTTTTTGTAATGGAGTTTGGTATTTATTCTATATTATTATTCAGCTCAAGACTATCTGAACTTTCATGGGAGACCTAAAGGTTAATTGACTGAAGAAAGATAGGTTTGAGATTTTAATGTGCTACCACACCTGTGGTACCAAGGGAATATTTGGGAAGAAAGACCTCATTGAATATAAATGTAACATTCTACTTCAATTAGTTCACTATATATTATGTTTGACTTGGTTCATATAATGAGAAAAAAATGAAGAAATTACAAAAAAATGAAGTGCATGCCACTCTGGCTTAAGAAGAAAATGTATCTAAGAAAAACAATTCAATCATAAATGCCTTGCTAAGCACTGGTAAGTCTCACGTTTGTGGGTTTTTTTCCATGTCACAATAGATACCAATAATAATAATAATGACGATGATGAGTTAATTATATTCTTGTGCTTTCTGAGTAAAAATTTTTACAACAGCTTAACATAGAGATAATATGAAACATTATCCACAAGTCAGAAGAATAACACTGTCTCTGTAATGAGTTCAGGTAAGAAGCAAAAAAAATAATACATTCATGTACATAGGAAGTTGGTAGTAAGAGCAAGAAATTTCTAGTAAGTTCAATAGTATTTTGTCAGTCACATTTTTCAGTAGAAACTAAAATTTATTGTTATAGGCTTGTTTGTATACAAATATTTATTCCTAGAAATATATTTATTACTCAAATTAGATTTTTTAGTTACTAACATAAAATGTATAATCCTTTTACTTCTAAAAAGTTTTGGAATAACTAAACATGAATATCTTCATGTAGCTACATTTATGAGTTATAGATATAAAAATATAGTTTTTATATCATAGATACATTTCTGAAAGCAATAATTCTACAAATAATAAACTGGCCTGCAGTCAAATACAGTTTCTGACAGGACACACTGACTGCAAAACCAGCAATGTATACTGGTAAAAGTTAACATAATTTAATATGTAAATATCACCTGCATGAAGCAAATTTTCTGTGTTATAAATTACCAAACAGAATACTGGGCTGTGATAGCTCATACTTGTAATCCTTGCTACACAGGAGGCTGAGATTTCAGTTTTGGGGTTCAATTCTAGCCCAGACAGAAAATTCCATGAGACTTCAACTCCAATTAACCAGTAAGAACTTAGGTCAGGAGTGCTATAGCTTTCTACACACACCATTTTGAGTGATTTTTATAAGAACTTTTACTATTATTCTTGGTTTACTGCTGAGAAAAGTGACATCATTGAAATATCTTCATCTTATTTCCCTTTTGAGAACTCAGAAATGGGATGGTTTCACTGAAGGCATGGGAACATTTGTTATTTTCAATTCTAAGTGGATCTTAAACAAGCCAATATGATACTTGTCAAGAAGGCAAAAAGACAAAGATGTATTCAATGTTTGGGCCAGGGAAAAGAAAGGAGAACTACATCCAATTCCTGTGGTAATTCTGGTGTGATAAAATTGCAAATCTCCAAGAGTGTTATGCATTTCTTCTCAGTAGTCCTGTAATGTTGACTGGACACAGAAGCACAATCATTCCTAACAGAAGCCTGCTATGGGTTTAATACTATTTTTCTTTTTATTGAGAACCACACTACCATAGTGAGAATGGGTGGCTGGTCTGATTTATCACATGTGTATGCTGGGGCAAAAGTAAAAGTAAACTTTCTACAATGGGAGTATGCTTAAATTTATTTTTAGTCTAGCCTGAAGGCTCAGTATAGCCTAAGATTTTTTTAATTGAAGGAGAAATGACCACTTTACATCTGATAAAATATTTCATTGTGATAATACCAGATGGGAAGGAAGAACTATTGGTAACCTGGGAGTATGAACCTTCTGCATGTACCAGGAGGACTTGAAAGAGAATTCCAAGAACCAGCTGGTTTATAGCCTATCACCAAAGGAAAAAGTCCAAATGACCTTTTTTTATTTCCCAGATTCAGAATAAAATACTACTCAAGTTTGAAATTAATGGAGCATTAGGAAAGATTGACCAAAATATGTCATCTAAAGACATTTTGCCATAACTAGTTAAGATAAATGATTTAAATCTTCTATTCCCACACATAAGCGTTTCATGGAAATTATAGACAAGAAGTCCTGAAAGCTGAAACTACTCTTTCCCTTGTTTCCAGCTTGTCTGGTCTAAAACAAAGTACCATATGTCTTCCAGCCATATGCCCACTGGTCTCTTAATCCTCGCTTCTGTTAGAAAGTTGACATTCTCATCAGGTTTTGGATCTCATTTTGCTTGTTCTACTACTTCCTTTGTTTTTTTTTTTCAGTTCCTTGGATTGAGGGTAATGATATGAACTTTTCTCTGGATTAAGTTTTAATGACATACCCACACAAAAATCATATCTGCAAGGTATCTGGTTATTAAAAAGTATAGGGTATGAATAGTGTTTTGAATACAAAATCTTGAAAGTCTAATCAGAAGTTATATAGGTCTTGATTAGGGAATTGATTCTAAAATTGGAATTAGAAAATATTGAGTTTTATGTATGGTAACATTGGAAGCTACAGTATCTATAGAAAATTCTCCATAATGTTGTGACTGGAAGCTATAAAAGAAAACTCCAAATCATGATATTTAAAATAGTTGAGTAAAGGAGACCAGAGGACAAAATACCATTTGCATTTATGTCATCATTATTCTAGACAATTACACATCCAAAGACTATGATAAAAGAGTCACGTGGTCTTGTCAGGGAAGCCCATGGAAAAGTCTCCCAAACATATGTCTAGATGGAGTAGAGTAGTGAAATGAAACTGGAATCGAAAGTGCCTGGAAAGAAAGAAACTGGAACAGAAAGAAATAGCGGCTTTTGCTACACGTCAACTTGGTAGACACTGAAGTGTGTCTTGAATAGATGAACAAGTGAATAAATGAATGAATGAGCAAAACCATTGTAATTCAAGCCAAACTTTCTAACTGAAGTGAATGAAGGGTTGCATTCTTGCTATTTGAGTTCAGAGGAAGTTCAACAAGGAGAGTCAATTTGTCTCCTACAGATCTGCCTAGCATAGGAAACATAGCCGGCAACCAAGAGACTTGCTACACCAGTAAAATGGAGTGGGGTACTGCCCCAGATTGAGGTCATAAATGCATGGATCCTACTGCTGAAGCCTCATTTATTGGATCTCAGGGCATTTAATGAAAGAAGGTCTACTATGGGCCAAATAACATGTTGAGTGATAGATAAGTATGAGTGTTCCTTACTTTTAAAATCCTATGCTAAGAGGGGAGGAATAGAAAAACAGTTCAATAGAATTCAGATGTGATTCAGGTTAGAACAGAAATTTCTTCCAGGGTTTGTAGAATCAGACTGGTAAGCAAACATTTCTGTGGTCAGAGCTGTTAAATACTGTTACAGGAGAAGTGAAGTGATGAAACACACAGATGCAGCATTTTAAATAGAAAAAAACCTGACTCTTAAAAAATATAAACTAGAGGGGCTGGGAGTTTGGCCTTGTGGTAAAGAGCTTGCCTACATGCACGAAGGCCCGGGTTTGATTCCCTGGTACCCTATACAAAGAAAAAAGTTGGAAGTGGTGCTGAGACTCAAGTGGTAGAGCTCTAGCTTTGAGAAAGTCCAAGGACAGTGCTCAGGCCCTGAGCTCAAGCCCAGGACTGGCAAAAAATATATAAACTAGAGAAAAATCCTTTGACCATACAGTTTATAGTATATAATTTTCTTAGGCAAGAGTGTGTGGGTACACTGGATGATATGAAATGGATAATATATGTGGGTGGTATTCGATAATGACAGATGGAAGCATAATCTGTGAAACATGTATTCTATGTACCGAACTTTGATGGATCCTATAAGAAGTAACATGCATGACCGGGAACAGTTGAAAAGTTTGCTATTATGTGCTGCTAGTTCTGTGCAACTTGACTCTTGACAGGCTAACATGTATATTTCTGTAAACCTGTATTATATTTATTAAATGTTAGTTCTTTCACATAAGAAAAATTAGGGGAAAAGATTTCTAATGTATGGCCGGGAGTTTGGCCTAGTGGTAGGGTGCTTGCCTAGCATGCACGAAAACCCAGGTTCAATTCCTTGGTACCACATACTTAGAAAAAGCCGGAAGTGGTGCTGAGGCTCAAGTGGTAGAACTCTAGCCTTGAGAAAAATCCAAGGACAGAGCTCAGGCCCTGAGCTTAAGCCCAGGACTGGCAAAAAAAAAAAAAAAAAAAAAAAAGATTTCTAATGTAGTTTGAGTATTATGGAACTGTTAATGATTAGTCACATAAAGCCTGTTATTAAGTAGTTCACTCATTAGGTAGCTTTGGTGCCTTGCTATTTATCCATTTTCAACATCAAAGACATTCATTTGGACACAGGCATTCTGTGCCAAGGAGCATACTGAAGGTTATTTCCCCAGAAGACACAATATCATCTGTTGTCGTGTTAACAGCAGATCATTGTCAGATTGGATAGCTTTTGAGCAATAATAAGAAAAATTTATGAGCACTCAATCAGCTCTGGTCTCATTAGAGAATCCTAGAGAGACACCAGTAGAATACCAACTGAGAAGACTGGAACAATGTCTGTGGAGTTATTGTGTGTGTATTTCTTAAGTTCAAAAGAAAGATAGCATGCAAAATAACAGAACAGAAAATTAGAGCTATATTAGCAAGCTAGTACCATTTAAAATTGCTTATTTTAATTTTGTAATTCTATATTGGCAGAAAATGAAATTTTCTCTTAGTACTGCAAAGCTCAGGTTTATAAAACTCATTTGGTTCTGCTTGAAGTTCTCATTAGTGAAATACTTCGAGTTAGTATTTGTTCATCCATTTTGAATTAGTCATTTTGATGGAGGAAAGTAACCTGATTGTTTCATTTTTCTTGGTGTACTTTTTAGGGTGAAGTAGAGAGGTATTCTCATTCTCTTCCCTTGTAGAGGAAAGCATAAATGGACTGCTTATAAAATGTTGAGTAATGGTTGTACAAGTTTGCTTTGGGTGATTTATATATAAATTTCTTAAAAAGTTACCTTATTTTTGGAAAAAGAACCATTTTATATTCACTTGTATCCATCACATTCATTCATTCCACCTCCCAAAAGTAAGGTTTTGGTAGAAAAGAGAAGTTGATTAATTACAGGATGACTCCAAAAAAAATTCATTATCAGAATCTGACTGTAAGTGAAATACAATAAAAATGAGGAACTCCAGAAATTCATTTAAAAAGTTTGATTTAATTTGCATCTGAGTAAATATCAAATCTATCATCTATTTACTTTCTGAATTGTATTGTGTTATGTTTTTTGGAATGTGTACTTGACCTTGGCTAGATGAGCAAAATGATGAATGATTCAAATAGGAATCACTCATATTTGAATCATTTTCATACTTATTAGGTTATAAATAAATTGTAAACTTGGATCTAGAGTACTTCAGAGAACTGAATTTGAATGTTTAATCTTTGAACAAAAGGCAGATTTCTGAAAATGCCAATTACATTGATGTTTCAAAATTAATCCATTTTGCTTGTCTTCTAGGGAAGTAGATATCAGATATTGTTCTGATTGTTACTGAATTAAATATTCCTTAATAAAAATGAAGCAGACTTGAAAACTTCAAAGATAAATCAGGTCTAAACCTTACGATAATACTATGTTTTTCATTTTCTCTCAGAGTTATATAATGAAAATTGTTTTTGATATTCTAAAATGATAGCACTTTAAAGGATACAAGTTCCCTAAGGGGAATGAAAGCGTTGGTTCACATTGAACATTTGCTCAGGTATTAAAACACAGAAGCCAAATGTCCTATAAACGGCAAGGTGCCCTATTAACAATCCTGGAGGCTCAAAAAGATGTGTGTCTGGTAAATGTGGCAGAGGAAATTACTGGATCAGTGTCACCTATTGTAACTCTTGTTTAATGTCTAAGACTTAAGAAAAACTAGTCCTATAAGTTCAGGTTATCCCTCCTTATTACAACTGCCATATGAACATGTTACTGGGACAACATTGTAGCAAAATTGCATTATGTTGAGTCTGACTGAAAGGAGCAATTCATGTGAAAAGATTCGATAGGATTTTTTTAAAAAATAGATATAGCCCCAATGGAAGCAGTGGAGGAAGGGGCATGGACTAATTTTTCCCTGGATGGCAAAAACACTCAACAAACTGCCTGGTCAATTGTTGTAAATGACATCATAACCACACCCAGGAAATGACCCAATTTATTGTCAACCTCTTATGTAAAGGGAATTTCTCAAATGCCATTTATACATTAATTGAATTGCCCTTAATAACTTCCTAAATCAATCGGCATTTTCAGAATGTCTTGCTATTTTCATGTAAAGTTAATGATTAGAATTGCCAATCTTTGGGACTTTTGTCTGGTATGTTCTAATACAGTAAGTTAAATATTAGCTAAATTTAGGCATGACTTTCACCTTGGCCATTAATTGGAGGCTTTGTCCAATGAGTTAATGGCTTATGTTAGCAGCATCCTTTCTTTGTCACAATTTTGTTCATTTATTTCATGGAAAATTAGAGGTGCCTTCTTCTAGAAGTTTATTCAGTTAGAATGGGACTTTAGGTTAGAAAGATAAGAAACTCTAGAAGTACAAAAAAAGAAAGATACACTGGGAATTTAACTCTCTTTCAAATAGAGTCAATAATAGAAAATGAGAGAAATGCTCTAAGCTTCCTTTTATTATATGATGTAGTGGTATAATTTTCTTATTGGGGTCTTCACATTTTATTCAAACTGAAGAAATCGTAGATATTTTACCTCTTGCCTATAATGCAAAGCAGTCCTAGGTAATGTATAATGCTGAAGTGTTGCAGAACAGTAATATCAATTGCCAGTATAGTCAGACTGAGTCTGTCTATCATATGTCTAATACCAATTACCAATACAGTCAGACTCTATCTATCTATCTATCTATCTATCTATCTATCTGTCTGTCTGTCTGTCTGTCTATCTATCATCTATCTATCTGTCTGTCTGTCTATCATCTATCTATCTATCTATCTATCTATCTATCTATCTATCTATCTATCCATCTATCTATCCAGCCTCTTATAAAGCAAAATGCCTATCTGAATGTAATTGCAGAATGTATAGTAAGTTTGGATTCTTAGATCAGTAAGAGGAAGTGAAGTCTAAGTATTCATAAGGTAAAAATGTCTGAGAAGGAAATTCGTTTAGGAATAGAATGTCTCATGCTGTACTGATTCCCTATAAAATGGCATAAGAATTTGTTTTATATACACCTCCTTTAAAATGTAGAAAGATCATACAAGTGCCAACAGACTGAATTTCAGGATGAGCATATAAATCACTTGAATAATAATGATTAAGAATTTTAAATGATGCATCTATAATGGGAGGAATAAGTTTTATTAATTGTTAGTCAAAGAGACAAAATACTATACAAATGTTTAGAAATAGAATGAAGGTGAATGATACAATAAGAGGGCAAAGATTATTCTGTATTTCCTGTGAGTGTGTGTGTGTGTGTGTGTGTGGTGGGTGTGTGTGTGTCTAGAGGTGGGAAGAAATTCTTTTTTTTGCAATTCTTCAGAAGACAGAAGATATAGATTGTACAAAAAAAGTCAATAGGGTACAATTTAATCAGGGTCCATCAGACACAAATGAAATGATGAAGGATGAATTTCTTGGTAAAAAGGCACAGAAGTACATATTAGAAGAAAGCATAATACAATGAAAATGAACGTTTTATGCAATGGAAAAATACATGTAATGCCATGTTATTAACAATATTATGCATGACTTCAGGATACCCATCGAAGGCAAATTAGGAAGGCAAGGTGATGGAGTAGAAATGGGAAAGATACTCTGTGGCTGTAAAATGACTGACCAGGAAGCAAAGCCTACGAAACAAATTCAGAAGGTTCTGCAAAACAAATTCAGAAGGCCAAGTCAATGTGAGAAGGCATTTGAAAAAATGCAGCTGGTTGTGTGATTATGAGTTTAAGTATGATCATGTGTGCATGTGTAATTGAAGATTCAAAACTTCTTAGAGTGATTTGGTCTACTGTGTATGAGAGAGAAAACAGATTTGGAACTTATCTAGTGCAGAATCAGATTAGTGTGTCTCATTACTAAAAGATCAACTCCATAGAAACAGAAAGAAGAAGTCCTCAGATCTAACATTTGTGTTCCCTGCAGGGATTAAAGTATGTGTATGTTTGCATCCAAAGAGGGACACCTGAGATGCCATGGTTTGCAAGGTTAGAGCCAGGAATGGAATGCAATGTATTTTGAGGCTTACTAAGAAACTTTGTCTTCATTTTGAAGGACTCAATTAGAGACAGGCAAATATGGCAGATTGGGTCTTCCTTCTCACTTCTCCATCTCATTTGAAGGCAGTTAACTAAACAAACAAAACAAATCAAAACAAAGAATAAGAGCATCCTCAAAATCCCAAGCCCAGCAAAACAATCCCTTTTAGTATCCATTCCTACCAAATGAATTTTAAGAAAATGTAATTATTTCTTTTCATTTCTTTTTCTGGAAAGTGAAATAAATCTCAGGTCTACCACACACAAGAACAAACATACCCAAGTATACATGTTCATTCAGGTATCATGCTCTTGTTTAGCCTGTTTCTTTGCTTATGGTATCTTAAATGCCAGTGATGTATGCATTTCATATAGGGTGACCACTTTCAAAGTCCCATTCCTTTCCTTAGACATTGCTAATAGCAGTACAGTATTGAACCTCATTCTCATTTTATGCTGGATGAAGTGTTGTATATAGATATCATCTTAAGCAGTAAAGTAAAATGAAGAGAAGTCAAGCTCATAAATGATTCATTTCTCTACAGAAACATTTAAAAATGGGATGTTTTGATCTCAGACTTCATCAACTATTATTTATAATAGACAGGGAATAGGTGGAGGCAATACTTAGTGTTGAAGTATATAATTCATAAGATTAGACTATAAATATGTAGCATGAATTTCAGACTCCCCTTGCTTTCTGTGTTAAATGGTTTGGATGTAATCATTACCATAAAAAGGAGATAACTGAGCATAAAGATCCTCATGGACTCCCTCTTCAGTCCAAGCAGTCTGCAGGGGATCTATATAAAAGCTTCTGTCATTTGAAAAAAAATGAAAGTTGTTGGAACTGATGGTGTGCAAAAGATTGTGATTACATAAATTTTCTCAAAGGTAATCTGATACAGACTTTCCCGGTACACTGGTCTTTCAAAATAATTGCCAGCAGTCTCATAAAGATTTTAAATTTTAAGCATTAAATTATCTATTTCCATTACTCAGCATGGATATTAGATGAAATAGATTATTTTCCTTGAGATTTCTTTGCATTGAAACCCTGTTTTGTATGTGATATTCCGTCTCTAAATAGTTGTTCCTAGAACATAAACCAGTGCTAGTAGTTCTCATGATCAAAAGAGGGAATTAAATGAAGATCAAGGGAATTGGAAACTACCTGAAAATTTAAAATAATAAGTGGCACATAGATGTTTTATCACTATAAATCTCTGGAGAACATTTAAGTTGAAGTAATATGAAAAGGAATGACTTCAAGGATATATACCAAACAGATGTACTAGACAGTGGAGAGATCTATTTATTTCCATTTATTGACTTGAAAAACTTCCATTGCTTGTATTGCTGCAAACAGCAAACATTTCTAGTGTCTCTGCATGATTAAACCAAACACTAAGAACCACTCACTGCTCTGTGGATTCCATTCATGCTATGCAATAGCCAGAAGCAGCATTCTGATGAGGGATCTAGGATTTGTATAATCTTTTTATAGGTGGGTTAATAAGAGATGGCAATTAGCAACTCTAATATGGAGAAAGACTGCTCTTAGATCCATTCACTACTATATAGAACCCAAACAGAATAGGCACCAAAGACTACACCTAGCATGAAAGAATTTTTATTGATTATTAATGTGCAGAGACTAAAAGTCAAGATGGTAGACAAACATCTAAGCACACCCTCTCCAGTCCTCTCCCCACGCCACTCCCAGCATATAGAGGCTTGAGGGCAACATATATTCACTGTGTTAGGTTTCTACTATAAAATTCAAATTAGCCTGAGAAGAGACTCACACCTGTATTCCTAGCTACTTAGGAGGCTGAGATCTGAGAATTTCAGTTACACATCAGCCTGGTCAGGAAAGGTTGTGCTACTTTTATCTTCAGTCAGTCACCAAGAAAGCTAGAAGTGGTACTGTGGCTCAAAGTGATAGAGAGTTACCCTGGAGTGAACAAGTTTCAGGGACAGTGGGCAGGCCCTGAGTTCAAGCACCATGATCAGTAACAACAAAACCTTAAAAGGAGGAAAGATTTATTTTTACTCACAGTTACATTTGTTGCAGTTCATGGTTGCTTGAACCAATGGCTTTTGGCCTATGGAAGCACGGCAGGGAGCTAGACATCAAGGAAGACTATTCTCATCATGAAGGCAAGGAAGCAGAGAGATAAATTAGGGTATGAATACTTCTTTCAAGAACATGAGCTCACTGCTTGAACTTCTTTCTACCTCTTCCTGGTAGTCTTTTGGAGACATTATAAATGATACAATTATACACACTGTAACATATTATCACCTCAAATTAGACTAGTAGACAGGAAACACTGGATTGGTAGAATACCTAAATTCTAGTCCTAATCCTAATGCTTATTTTGTGAATGAGGTGAAATAATATCCTATTTCTGTGTAGCATAAATAGTATGCTTGCCAGAGTTCTCCAGAGAAACAAACCAATAGAAAACACAGACAGACAGGTGGGCAGATACATGTAAGAGGAAATTTACTATGGGATTTGGTTCACATGATTTTGGAGCCTAGGAATTTACAATTCGTTGTCTACAAACAGAAACTTTGCATGGCAAAGGATATAGCTAGCAGAATATACAGAAAGTCCATAGCTATCCATTAGACAAGGACTCATACCTAAAATATACTTAGAACTCAAAAAAGGAATCCTCACAGAAACAACTCCATCAACAAATGAGCTAAGTCTTAAAAAGAGACTTCTTCTAAGAAGAAATAAGAATGGCCAGTAGACACAAGAAAAATGATATTCAACTTGTCTAACTGTAAAACAAATGCAAATCACAGTCAGCTACTGTGGCTCACGCCTGTAATCCTAGCTACTCAGAAGGCTGAGATCTGAGGATCAAGGTTTCGAGCCAGCCTGAGCACAAAAGGACCTGAGACTCTTATCTCCAGTTAACCTCTAGAAAATGGGAAGTGGGGCTGTGGCTCAAGGGTAGGGTGGTAGCCTTGGGCTGAAGAGCTCAGGGACAGTGCCCAGGCTGAGTTCAAGCCCCATGACCCACCAAACCAAACAAAACCAAACAAAATGCAAATCAGAACATGGGAAGGGTTAATAATGTTCAAGAAGTAATGTATGCACTATCTGATGAATGCAACTGTAACCCCTCTGTACATCACCCCAATAATAAAATAAAATTTAAAAAATGCAAATCAAAACAACTTTGAGATCCAGTTAATCTCTGTTACAATGACCATTATCAAGAATACTAATAATTACAGATGCTGGTGGGGGTGTACAGGTAAAAGGGAATGCTACTACACTATTGGTGAGAGTGTAAACTTACTTAAGGAAACATGGACGTTCCTCACAATACTAAACATAGAGCTTCCCCATGACCCATTCCTGAGCATATACACAAAGGATCTCAAAACTGCACTAAAGCCACTAGCACAACCCCTTGCACTATTTTATGATTATTTCTGTTAATCCTGGGGCTTGAACTCAGGGTCTGGGCACTGTCACTGAACGTCTTTTGCTCAAGGATAACACATATCACTTGAGCCAGGGTGCTACTTCTGGATTTTCTGTTCAATTCACGTGGTACTGAGGAAGCAGTCCCAGGGCTTCATGCATGCTGAGCAAGATTTGCTAGGCAAATACATGAAAAACAAATACATGAAGTGAAGTAATTCCGGCCCAAATACACAAACGCTGCATGGTTTCCTTCATTTGTAATAGCTGGAATATGTCTATAGAGCTACCAGTTAATCCAATGGATAGTAAACAATATATAATTATGCTTGGACATGATTAAATATCATTCTAAGCATTGGAAAAGAAAGGAAGATATTCTTTTTTAATTTTTTATTGTAATCTATAGAGTGGTTAGTTACAATCGCCAGGTAGTAGGTGCATTATTTCTCACACACTGATACCCCTTCTCATTTTTTGTCCCCATTTCCCTCCCTCATCCCCTCCCAATCATCTTGTTTTCTTCCCTTCCCTTTCCTATTTCAGATAATCAAATAAACATATATACAATATATCAGGTAACAAAGACAGATACAGTAACAATATGAGATTAACCATGAGATCAAAAAAAGAGAAGAGAAATAACATAGTACATTAAGAACAACAATCACACAAGACAAAGCTCATTTTTCCATATCCCAGAGATCCTTCAATTTAGCCTCATCCTATATGGCTATATGTATTTAGGTTTTGCACTATTGTAATTCCAAAGGAGGATATTCTTAGGAGAGGGTCACAGGGGCTCATTAGCTATGTGCCTATAAAATGATGCATATCAAAATGAACTTCAAAAAATGGAAACAGTTTTTTTTTATTTTACTTCTTCAGTTATTTCTTTTTTCCATCTTTGATTTCCATTGTTTTATTCCCTTTAGCTAGTGTTTTTTATTTCTGTACTCTTTGTCTTGTATTTATGTTTATCTGAGAAAAGAGAATCACAGAAATGGTGAGCCAACTTGTAAACCAAGTCAACAGTGATACTCATGAGACACTATTCTTTTTAGGATTCTTAATTTATTACAACTATTTTTAGATATAGTGTACAGTTTGGTTTGGGGTGGTAGTACTATATCCCGAGAATATTCTCCAAAATATCTAATAATTATAATAATGATAATAAAATCTATTTTAATTTTATTTGATATGTACTTTCAATTTTTGTTTTGAGTTCTTTTCTGGTAGCACTTAGGTTAACATACTATCCTGTAACTCTGTAAATGAATTTCCTTTATATATGTACTCACAATTATTCTAACTTTATACCTTTTTATACTTGTTTTTCTATTGAATTCTCAGATACAAGTGCACACATTAGCTTACACTAAGGACTATTAATTCTCTCTCTTCAACTCTACATTTTTTCCCTTGAAATGTCTGGAGAAGTTACATTCATGGAATTGTCACCTCTCATAATGATACTTTTTCTGAAGTACTCTCTGAGGCACCCTATGAGTCTTTTAGCACTTAAGTTTAGAATGATAAAATAAAAGTAAATAGTATTATCTAAGATACTGGGTAGAAGGTGTTACTGAATGGTATATATGGAACTGGACATGCTGCCATACATGTGACAGGTACCACTGAGACACTATTCTTGAAATGAACTTTACAACCTGCCAGGGAGGAGGGGAATTGGAAGAAAATGAGGGAGGGGTAATATTCTTCAAAACAAAATGTACATATTATCTGATTTATCTATCTGTATCCCCAGTAAAATAAAACTTAAATTAAAAATTCTATGGAATTAAGACTTGGGCTTATGATCTATTATGAGTGGTGATTTAGCTAAAAATTGAGTTGGGAAGCTTGAAACCTAGTTTTTAAGTCTCCAGCGATATAAAAATTAAATTTTATTTTTCTATTAGCTTCTCAAAGACATTGAACAGAATGATTTAATCTACATATTCTGTCAACTTTAGGGGAGGTTGAAATTGATTGTTTATATTTTGTTCTAACAGAATACTTGCTGTTGAACAATATACATATGCCTTACCAAATATAATAAAAGTCAGAAGCATTAATTAGATTTATTTCTTTGTGTATTGGAATTATCCAACTTTGTCATGAAGCTCTATAGCATCTTTTACTATGAGTAGGATATAATTTTGGGCCAATTGACTTGAGGGTGAGTGAAATAAGTTGCACTGGTCAGTAGAAAGTAGATAGAGATAGTAAACAGATTGGCATCAAGAACCTCAAGAAGCATTTGTGGACTTCCACATAAGCTTTTGTGATTCCGGATCCATGGTCACACCAGCATTCCACACTTGTTTTTTTAAATTGTGTCACAGACTGAAATAGACGGAGGAGTTATGTAGTTGAGTTAGCCTAACCTATTATGTCTGTGCCTAACTAAAATGAATGGACCTGCAATTGGCTTACACATCAGTAAGAAGATATATTTGCTCCTATAAGAAAGTAAAATATCAATATTATGATTCAGCAAACACAAATATCAGCAGTCAGCAGTCATTTTAAATCCCATTAAAATGGCAGGATCTCGAAGGCCGGTGTGGTGGCTCATGCCTGTAATCCTAGTTACTTAGGAGGAATGAGATCTGAGGATCAAGGTTCAAAGCCAGCCCGGGCACAAAAGGACCTAAGACTCTTAACTTCAATTAACCTCTAGAAAACAGAAAGTGGGGATTGGCTCAAGGGTAGGGTGGTAGCCTTGAGCTGAAGAGCTCAGGGACAAAGCCCAGGCCAGAGTTCAAGTCCCATGACCAAAAATGCTTTTAATATTTCCTGTATTAAATCCACATTTTTGAGGAAAAACCTTTCGCTTTTCTTTACCATTTTAAAATAATTCTTCACACCTATCTACTTATATGCTTGGCACAAACTCTAGGAAATTGGTCTCTACATAATAGAACAAAACATCCTTCATATAGTTAAAAACTAGTTAAAATAATAAGGAAAATTCTTCAACAGGAACAATGAACTAATAAAGCCCAAGGGAATATACTTAGCTGGAAATGTGTGAGATCTCTGAGAATTAAACACTATAATACTAAAGCCTGAAAAGAACTTTGTAAATAAATTTGCTTGTATGGGAATATCCAATAGCGTGAGTATGTTATTTTTCTTTCATCGGTACCTAGAGCATGATCAGATGAAAAGAAGCTAAGTACCTCATAAAATTAAAATAGAAAAATATACTCCAAGATTGCTTTGGACTTCTGAAACAATATGGAAATATTAAATACAGCCAAATAGTAAATGTCCATAAGATTATGGTATATGATTATTTAAAATACTATGTAGTGTGATTTTCCCCTTTATCTTAGTATATCTATGCCTATTCACAGATAGGATTCTTTTGATAGATAACCGGAGCTCCTGTTTTCCTGAGGATTTTATCCATACTGGTACCAATATATATCATTTTGAATAGCTACAAGGAATCCTAAAATATGTCAATCCGTCCTCTATCCAGCACCACTCAGCAGAGGCTACGGATGCTTCTTACCTGCAATCAAGCCTCAAGAAGTCTCTCCTTTAATTATGCATGAATATCCTACGTTTTCCAGTAGCCAAGTTTGCTGTCCCTTGGTTATCTCATATTGTTACAGTATCTCACTTTGTTACCTGATATATCGGATATATTTGTATTTGGTTATTTGAAATTGGATAGGGAACGGGGGAAAACAAGATGAGGGGTAGGGTGGGGGGAGGGAAATGGGGACCAAGACATGTGAAAGGGTATCAATGTATGTGAATTAATGCACCTTCTATCTGGCAAATATCATGTAATCCTTCTATTAATTACAATAAAATATATTAAATAAAAATATATATTACCCTCTATCTTCTTAGCCTGGATCCTTGGATCATTCTATTAGTTCTCTCTGTGTGGTTGCTTAATTCTTAGCTTCTGATGAGTATCCCAATTAATCTGTAGAATCTGGAACAAATGCATAGTGAGTGCAAATCCTTTGGTCCTAACAAATTCCTGTATCCACAGATGTAAATTATTCTTAATTCCCACCTGCTGATATTCTTGTGCTCCAAACAGACATTTAATGAAAGGGAACAATGACACTTCAACTTTCTCTAAATGAGAGACTTGAGTCCCATCCTAAAAACTGAGTTCCTAATTTGTTGTTTTCCTATATTGAGTTTCCTTAAACCAATTTGGTAATGAATCATGAGGGTTTGCCTCCTAGTTCTAACCTTAATGGAATGTCCTTGTTTGGGTTGTGTCAAGGGCCATATTGTTCTACTTTATCTTATAGATTCATTACCTATCATTTCTTTTCACATTAGCCTTCCTGCTTTGATGGTTTTAGTTCATGCCTTAGGAAAATGAAGACATACCATGCCTACTGAGAAGCTTGGAAGTTGTGGAAATAGTTAATATTCTGTTTCTGAATGCCTGGAATCTGCAAAGAAAAAAGCTCCTTCATAGAACTAGACAGAATGATTTATGGATATCAAATAGCATTTGTACATCAGAAAACTTCCTTCACTGCATGTCACCACTTCCGTCATTCTGCTTTTAAAGAGATATTTATTTGTGCCCTGAAAATGTTGATGCTACCAGGAGACTATCCTTTAAGGGTATTATTAGTCAAAGCCTGAATTAGAGATGAATTGACAGGTATGGCAGGCAGTCATTCTTTGAAACAGATTAGAGACAGATTGTAAAGAAACTTTGGCAGGGTTTTAGAGGCAATCATCAATTATTTGTCACCTTTCAAATCATTCATGGAAATACTAATACATAAGGCATAGACTTTCGATGATAAATTAAATATATATTTATTTTTTCAATTTAATAGGAATGTTAAAAAACAAAGCGAATAGTGATGTTATATATTCTATATGGATCATGTATGTGAATGAGTGTGTTTCCCTCACCCTCCAATTTAGATTTTTCCTTATAAAACTTTCAATTAACTGTATGTAAAGTGAGGCTAGATGTTAAAAGTATTTTTTGTCCTTTCAACATGTTTTTATATCTCAATTTCAGATCTCCTAAGGATATTCATAACTGTCTATAACAGCTTAATTTTAAGGTTACAGGGAGGTTTCTGCAAATTTGACTTATACTCAAATTTGACTAATTTTACTTATAGTCCAGTGTTTGTTTCAAAATAGGTTACTTTGACTTAAAGCTTAGGATAAACTATGCATAGAAATGTATGTAACTGACATATATTATTGTGTATCATCTGAGTTATGTACTTTATTCCTATTTCTACAGAAGTCGAATAACTTCCTCAAATTATTGTTATTATTAGTTACACAAGTGCATGAGAAAAACAGAAATCAAAGTGAGCATGCAGCTGCATTCCAAGCATTGTCAAATACTGTGACAGGCCACCAGACACTGGGCAAGAGGCATGGCATAGGTTTATTCTAAGAAACACTGGAGGAAATCAGTCCCAATAACGAGATTATGCTTAGGTAATAAGTACTTGTAGGCATAAAACCTTGCTATATATCCACTGCAAGTTCAGTAAGAATTCTTTGTTTCAGTTTCAACCCAAGTCTAGGTTGAGGGGAGCATTCATTTATTTAATGGTGGTATTGTTATGAGAAAAACAAAAAAGTGGTTCAGCATGTTACATTGGCTCTTAAAACTTCTGACTTAAGGATATGTTAAGTAGTCACACATTGCTTTGGCTAGTGAATGTCACATGAATTCTCTTAAAGTGACAGGGGAAGTATGACCCTGCAGTCTTCCAGAAGATAGAAACAACCCATATGTCCCCCTCTGTAGATGAATGAATCAAGAAGATGTGGTATTTATACCCAATGGAATTCTATGCTGCCATTAGAAAGACTGACATGGCCCCGTTTGTAAGGAAATGGAAAGACTTGGAAAAAAATAATATCAAGTGAAGTAAATCAAACCTAAAGAAACATGGGCCCTATGGTTTCCCTCATTTGTAATAATTAGCATAGGTCTAGGATTCTCCTACCAGAGGATCACAATAGCTTAATAGCTATGTGTATATGACCATAGAGGATGATGCTAATCGAAATGAAATGGAAACAAGAGCTTTATCTTTGCGGGTGTTGTTTCTAATGTACTATGTGAAGTTATTTTCTTCCCTGTTGTTATTGTATCTGACTTTGGTACTTAGTATATTGTATGTTTGTTTTTATTTGAATTAGGGAAGGGAGGGGAACAACAAGATAGTAAGACAAAGGACAAAAGGTGAACTCAATGTAACAGTGATACTCACAAGAGAGTATGTTGGAAATTAACTTTACAACTTTGGGGGAAATGGGAAAAAACATGGGAAGGGGTAAAAATGTTTGACAAGTAATGTATTCACTATTGTATGATTGTAACTGTAATCTCTCTATACATAATCCTGAAAATATTTTTTTTCAAAAAAGAAACCTGAGCATTGTGAACAGTATTAATAATTATATGAAATGTCTGCATTTATTAATATACAGAGAAACAATTAGAAGCAACTGAAGTCCCAGAATGTTTCTATAAACTAAGCTAATACAGGTATGATGTTTTACTATCAAGATAACAATACTGATTGCTTCCATGAATTAGTACACATCTAGGACTCTCCTAGCAGTGGATTACAATAGCTCAAAACCTAGATACATAAGGTCATATAGGATGAGGCTAAATGGAAGGATTTCTAGGATATGGAAACAAGCGCTTTATCTTGTGTGATTGTTGTTCTTAATCTACTATGTTATTTCTCTTCTCTTTTGTTGCCTTTTGTTTAATCTCATCTGTATCTGATTGTTACCTGGTATATTGTATATATGTTTATTTGATTATTTGAAATAGGAAAGGGAAGGGGGTAAACAATTCTAACAAATATAAAATGTCCATCCCAGACTGTATGTGTTAAATAGGCTATATTACATTGTTGAAATAAACAGCCTCTAAGATATATCATCTTCAAACCGCTATTAACTTCTGTACATTAATTTTCCTACAATTCACTAGCAAGAATTAATTTCTGGTGAGGATTTCAGACTGGAGAAACAGATTTGTTATTCAAAGATTCCCAGAATTCTACGTGATGAGTTGGGGCTATATATATTTTTTATTGTGGGATAAAGGTTAAGCCTAGAAAAGACATGTGCCACTACTGTTTGCATCTCATTGTCAAGAACTCATCTCATTTGCTTTGATTTGATTTCCCCCTTCCCTATCCAATTTCAAATAACCAATTAAGTCCATATAAAATATAACATAACAAGGTGAAATATTGTAACAATATGATACAACCAAGGATGCAAAAGAGATGAGAGATAACATAGTATATTAAGGACAAATGAGCAGGGGGAGGGTGGGAGGGAAATGGGGACCATGTCATGAGAAAGGGTATCAATGTTTGTGAAGTTATGCATCTTCTATCTGGTGAATATAATGTAACCCGTCTATTAATCACAATTTAAAAAAAAACAACAAAAAACTCATCTCATGCGTGAAACTTATTCCTACCAGATCTCAACAGAGGTAACAAACCAAAGATAATGTGCAGAGAATTGAAGATGGCTATAGTGCATACTCAAGAACTATTCATGATACAATGAAGTGAAGGTATTGGGTCCTATGAATCGTGTCATACACATGGCATCTATTTCTGCAGAAACATTTCAAATGAAGGCGTTTGCTAAGTATAAAAAAAGAACCTTCCGTATATATAGCAAAAATAATTCTCTTCTACATGCATAGAATTCTACCAGTTCTAAGATATGCATTTCACAAGGCTATTGTAGAATAATTTATTGCCTTTCAATTAAAATTTTATAAATCTCAAATCCCTCTTTAACCTCTAGTATTAGTTACTTACTCCAGTTATAACTTTTATGTTTAAATCAATAATCCTATTTTTTCCAAAAGTCCCATGATATTTTGATATATTTTGTTAACTTACTTAATGCCTTCTGCACTCTTCAGTATTATTTCTACTACAAATTCTGAATGGTAAAAGGGAAAGAAGTTGATTATGGCTATGTATAACTAGGAAGTTACTTTGGTTTCCAGAGCTGCTGTTAGGACACACTTGTGAATATGCCACATGGCTGTATTTCAGAGTAAGTAGATGGTATGGACTGGCTGACTATCCATCTCTGAAAAAGGATGGCACGGCTAAAGAGTGCCAGGAATATGGAGTGTCAATATCCACTTTCATTAAATATCTCCCAATATGACACTATGTGATCAACTCCATCAACTAATTTTATTAAGGGCATAATGTTTAAAGGTGAAGAATTCCAGGATAAAAGGAAAGTTTGCCTGGAAATATAGTTGTTTACATGAAATTGGCATATATAAAAAGCAATAATGACTCACAACTTCAAAGAAAACTAAAAAAGAAAGAAAATGAAAAAAATAAAAACAAACCAAGATTTTCTGTTTTCCTCTCTCTGTTTCCATTTCATTTTTTTGTCGTTTCATCTTACCTTTCATTCTATATAGTCATTCTATGTAGTTAAGAATTCCTGTTGACATGACACTTTGTTTCCTTGTGATTTTGTACTCTCATATATTGCCACAGTCATTTTCTTCTTTCGCATATATACTCCATTCCAATAGCACTACTGCAATACTATTTTAACCATCCAAAACATTTAGTCTAAGTTAACATCCTAAGGTTGAGTACTTTTATTTTATTAGCATTTTATAATTCCTTACTGTTCATGCCAGTTTTTGTGTAGTCTTTATGTTGGAACCTGAGGGAGTTTGGAATTTCATTGGCAGGATTTTGGTGTTCAGAGTAAGTTATAGGATACTACTAACTAGTTGTATAAATATTGGGACCAGGCTTTCTGAGTTGCAAAGATATATAGTAGCCTACACATGAAGTGTGCTATTTTATAGCATATATATATATAGTTCTTTCAAATATTTGATTATAAAATACATTTTTGGTTGTATTAATGTTTGTTCTGAGTGTAGATATTTTTTGAGGGCGTGGAAACAGGCTAGGTTAAATAGGTTAGATAAAAGAGATGATCTTGGTCGATGTGCATTCTACTCATAAATCGACATGTTGAAACTTATTTACCCCATAATTTAAAGATAATAAAAATAAAATTTAAAAGACAGATTTAAAATAATCTCATGAGAGGCTAACATTGTAATTGTACTAGATTGTGACAGCTTTTTCAAATTTGATACAAAAATAGATTAACAGCCATTATTATGAGAATTCTAAAAATACAAATGCTAACAACTACTCTGACTTGTATGTTCACTCATTCATGATGATTCTGTATGAAAATTCCATTAAACATTCTTCCATATGCTAATGCAGTCACTGAAGATCATACTCAGATAAAAGTGCATTTCCTTTAAATTAATTGCTTGTACATCTTTTATGTGTAGGATAACCTATGTGTTGCTTTTAACAAAGGTGTTGCCAAAAAGTGTTTGCTAAGAAACAAAAATTTTTATATGATGCAGTTGAGATTCTGCTTAAAATACATACCCTAAACCAATTATTACTTTTATTCTTAGGTTGTCTGTAATTCCCTGAATATCTTATACTCCACAACCTCTTTCCATGTATTCTGTTTTTGTCAAATTAGTTGGAATCTCTTACACTGAGTAATCAATCATCGGATTTCTTCTTTTTTTCCCCTCTCTTTCAAAGGACTCCATTCTTTAATGCCAGTCATTTCTGATAGCCCAGAATTTCAGCCAGGAATCTAGACCTTTGACCTTCATGAGCATGCAACTGACACTTAAATTGTACTGTGTGTGTGTCTATTTGCTCCAAATCAGCTTTCAATTTCTTGATGATTAAGACATAGGAACTCATTCCTCAATTCCTTTATTTTCTTCAGCTGGACCTAGCACACATTTTTGCATATTATAGGTTTTCAAGTATATTTGTCAGGTTGATTAATTTTGTGCTTAATGGACAGCTCAAAGCTTCTCAACAGAGCATACATCAAGATGGATCAGGAAAGTTATTAAAAGTGCAAAAAAGGAGAACCTAACCCAGATCTTTTAAGCCAATGCAATTGATCTACAGAAAAGAATGTATGCTGAGTTCATTCATTTGAATGTTAACTACTAGGTCTTCCTAGAATTGGAGTGTATCTGATGTCACAAAGCATTTGGGAAGAAGGCTAGCTAAGTGTTTCTACAATTTATTAGAGAAAGCAATATTGACTCACTGCTTCTGCTTATGGTGCTTTTCAGCTGAGTTCCTTTAAAGTAACAACATTTTCCTCCTGTATTGACATAACCTAGGATGACAAATAATTCTATTTCCCATGATCACTTTTATTCTACTATGCAATTTTAGTTACAAAAAGATTGGAAGCTCCTGATATAAGTCATGGGCTATATTTTGGTAGTGTTTATACAAAATCCATATCAGTCATATCTTTGTATTTATTTTCATAAATGCATTATTGGTGGAGAGTTTAATCATGGAGCTACACAATAGAGCAACAAAAAAATCAAGAAAGCAAACATTCAAAACAAAAACAATGCTTTATTTCCTGTATTTTGATACTATCATTCCAATATGGGATGAAAGAGATGATAATCTCTATTTTTGTTTAATAAGAATCTTTAATGGTGCCATACAAATGTTAGATTCAACATCTCCATGTTAATAAGATATCACCTAGAAACAAATATGAATCTTGTAGCATTCTGTTTTCCTTAGGAAAACTTATAAAATAAATGACTCTATCCAAGATCAAATTTAAGTAGAGCCTGTCAAAGTCAGTTATTACAATTTTCTTCTATGGTGAAGGAAGCTGTCAAATCCTTTCTGTCTTAACTCAAGATAGCCTTGAAGCAATTTCCAGAAGGATATCTCAAATTACATGAATGGGTTAGAGGCAAGTTTGCAAGCCAGTAGAAAAAAAGGTATCAATCACAGAATCATTCATTTGTTAGGTTATTTTGGGGATGTTCTTTTGTGTTCCTGGAACAATTTTACAAGTATAACAGAGATCAATCGAAAGAAAAGTCTCTTCTCTCCTAAAGTTGCAAGGGAGAGGAATCTACAAATGTGATAAAAATATCAAGCCATGTATGTGCCTTTTATGAAGGACAAAAATGCTAGTTGTGGGGTGGCAGGGGCTGATGTATGCATAGAAGTGTCAGTGAGAGCCTTGTGAGGAGGTGGCACTTGCACAGGATGATGTGAATAGGGAAGAGGTGAGTGTGAAGTGTCACGCAGAGCTGGGACATCAGCTTGGGAGTACTGAGGCCACTGTGGCTGAGATCTGTGAGGCTTCTGCCAGGATTTTCCATTGGTGTAAACTGATACAAAGTCATTGGGGTTATCGCAATACCATGTCCAGAAACAGATGAATGTAAGGAGCTTATAGAGCACTAGTTCTTTTCTGAGCATTCTGCTTTGAACAGTGGTGAATTGGGCAGCCAGTGTACCAGATCTCTAGCCTGGCCAGGCATGGTGGCTCACACCTGTAATCCTAGCTCCTTAGGAGGCTAAGATCTGAGGATCGCGGTTCAAAGCCAGCCTGGGCACTAAAGACTGTGAGTCTCTTATCTCCAATTAACCACTGGAAAACCTGCAGTGGTATTGTGGCTCAAGGGGTAAGATGGTAGCTTTGAGCTGAAGAGCTCAGGGACAGTGCCCAGGCCCAGAGTCCAAGCCCCAGGAGTGGAAAAAAAGAAAAGAAAAGAAAAAAGGAAAGAAAGAAAATCTCGAGTCTGCCAGAGCACTTCCCACTGAAAAGAACCAGGTCCCTTCCCCTCCTACAAAGTACGTGGATGTGGTATTGGGCAGTGTCCTGAAGGAACTCTCAAAGCTTTATTTTATTGTCAGGGTGATTGATGTACTGTATATACATTTACTTGTTTATCTGAATCAGGGAAGGGAGGGGGAAAGACAAGATGATGTGACAGAGGACAAAGAGTGAACCAGTGTGACAGCGATATTCACATGACAATATGTTGGAAAGTTTTTTTACATTTTTTATTTATTTTTTGCTTTTGAAGGAAGGCAGCTTGGCTTACATCATATAAGTAGCTTGGCTTCAAGGCAGTTGTCTCCTTGAAGGATCTGCTTTTGTTCAGCTTAGAACTGGCCAAGACTCCTGAGCTACATGGTACACCTGCCGAGTTTCAGCCCTTTCCCTAGAAACCAGAACCTTCCTCAGAGTCATCATTTCTCCTTCCTAACTCAATTTGTTTAATGGGATTTTTTATGCTGATCTGTCTAGCTCTATCACAAGATAATAGAGACTTCATGCACCAACAAGCATTATACGAGCTCAAGATAACCCTCTAGCGTAGAATGTATATGACTTAGGTTGGCTTGACTTATATGAGTAACCTTGATTCAAATTTATTCCTTATAAATTCCATTTAGCATGATTCCCTCTGAAAGAGAGCTATGATTATATGCTATATATAATTATATATACTATATTATCAAGTATATTCCTGATTGAAAAGAATTTACATTTTCACTTGGCACAGATAAGAACCAAATCTTAAAATTTTACACAGGATGATTGGACAAATTGTCTACCAATCAGGTTGTTAAATGAAAAGCTTTAGACCTTATATTCACAAGGTTTAATTAACTAAAAATAATTCTAGAATCCAACTCTATATTATCACAATGGCAGGTTATATTTACAGCCAGAGAAAAGGAAGTGGCATCAGAAAATGAAAATGAAGTAGAGAAAGCCTGATAGGTTATACTTCATGCCTGTGTTATTTGACTATGATTTGAACAGTGATTACTTGAAATTCAGTTACTTGTTATTAGAGTATATTATAGTCTATAGTCTATTTATATATCAAGTTAGAGTATATTCACTATATGTAGAGAAACTCTTAGTCCAAACTTAAAAGTTATGAGGAGGCAGCTCTGGGTCAAACTGAATTTATTTTAACAAGCTTCTGAATCCAGAATTATTTCTCTATTTTTCCTCTCCTTCCATGAAAAACACTCATACTAAACAACCTCTGGCACTTTAATTTATTTTCAAGATTACCTGATGCTAGAAGCCTTTCATAACCTAGTGTGACTCTAATCAACCAAAGGATACAGAAAATTAATGTCAATCAAATGAATATATTCCTTATAGCTCAGCTGATTCCATTCTCCATTCAACTTCATTCCCAATTCTCTCCACCAGAGTCCCCAACAGAAATGATGTCTATTTTAATGTTTCCCTACACTAGAGGAAATAGGCCTAAGGGGGATATCAGAAGAAAAGGGGACAGATTTTAGTTGCTAAAACATATTTCATAGTAGTCAAGTTTATGCCCAAGTTCATGCCAAGGTGAATGCATACCTAGGATTTCCTCATGGCCTTGGAACAGACTGATAAAAGTGTTACCTTTGATAACTTCATGGCATATTCATTTCTGCCAGCTTGAAAACATGTGCTCATCTCTGAATGTGACAATGAGGAATGAACTACTCATCTTTCAAGTTTCACTAACAGCCTTAGTATGTGGGGTAATCATTGGCAGAGAACTGTTATCCTCCTATATACTCCATATCATAGAACTCTGCTTTCACTCAGCAGGTGGGGAGTACTCCATGTACTGTATGTGGCTCCCCCCACACAGGCTTAAACAAAAGGTAGATTCTCCGTTTTCTTTTCAACACATATGGGCACATCAAATTCTTAGGACAAAATCTCTAAGGACATTTTGCTGTATTTGTAAAAGATATTTTTTAGCCTACTCTCAGCAATGAAAACCTAATCCTTGAACTTTGGTATTTGATTGACTTTTGTTTACTCCAAAATTGTGAAAACTGGAAAGAAAATATACTTTTATAAAAGAAGTTTGAGTGTTATCCAAAAAATACTTTTTTTAGATGAAGGTGATTTTCATCTGAGTTTTGGGATTCAAGTAAGATATCAAAAGATTATTAGAAAGGAGAAAGTTAGAGTGAATCTGCTTTTATCTATAAAAATCTAAAATTGTAGTATTTTAGGGAGACTTTATATAGTAATGCATCACCCCAAACAACTGACATTTATTCTGAATTTTGTTTTTGCCTATTTCAGGTATACACAGCAACTCATTTGTGTATAAGTAAAATTAAGGCTTAATGAGTTTAAAAGGACAACTTGTTCAATCCAGTGTATTATGGAAGACTATAGAGAACCAAAATTAAAATTTCAAACTATGATTGTATTTAATTATTATATGTCTACCTTTCCCTATATACTATTTTTAAAAACAAATTGTGATGTTGATTACATGAAAAAATTAAATTAGGAAACAATTTCTATATTCCAAAACTTATAACACATGTAGAAGGTAAGTTATAATGTATACAAATCAAAATGCATATCATAGATCACATCAGATCACCATCATCTAATAGATACATTGCAAGATCTTAGATTTCAATGAACAATCTAAAAGTCAAATCCTCAGAACAATTTTGATAGCTATCTCCTATAATTCTTTATATTTAGTGGAAATTTCTGGAATATTAGGTATGCTAGGCTTTTATATAAACGGGACAACTTGGTACCTATCTACATGACTCCTTTTTTTTTCTGCACAAGACAGAGAAATGACTGATAATGTAACAGTTATTGGCAATGAGTGGAGATGTGCTTGCATTTTTCTTATTAATGAAAAATTGACACAAAAATGACTTTTATTCAAAGATTTCATGCACACTCCATCATGTATTAAATGGGGCAGCATTACAGGGCAGAGTACTCTGCTTAAAAATCTGTTCTGGGTTAAATTGAAAAGACATTGTCTTTTACAAAGCAGCCTTACCTTTCTTTTCAGTTACATCTTGACAATTCGATGATTTAAATTTTTCTAATAGCGTAAAGGCATAATATTTTCTGAGTGTTGAGTAGGTTTGATGAAACAATGTAACTCTTTTATTAATTACAATAAAAATATAAAAAAATAAAATAAATCAAAAAAGAAATTGAGCTGAGTTTGTAAGTTAAATTACAAACATATTAGATTACAAATCATAAAAATCTTTAGAAAAATCCTTTCTGAGGCTTGAACTAATTGTGAATTTATCAAACTAATCTTCTGCTTTTATGTTCTTGATATTCATCTCCATTATTATTTGAGGAAAATGAATGAGTTTTAACATTGTGCATGTATAAATAAACACATTTAAATATTCAATAGTGGTATATTCATTAGAATATAATAAAAGAAAATGAAATAATTTTTATTAAAATGTAAAAAAAAAAAGAATGATAGCTTTCTGGACTATCCCTCCTAGCCTTTCAGCTAGTGCCACTGTGAGAATGGTTCTGACAGCCAGTGAAAGACACTTTTTACAGCTCTTGAAAAATGCCTATTACCCTGTCAGTTAGCTGAAGATATTGCTGAAGGCTACTACCATAACTGATAGTAGTCCCCACATAGAGAATCCTATCTCACAAATGCTCATCTTTCAGCTAACATGTTATTTTACTAAGTGCGTGGAAAGATACCTATTATGTAAGTGCCAAAGCCATAAACACCACTAATCCTGCTGCACTGTGGGAACCTAATCACTTTATAAGTTTATGTGCTGTAAAATGCAGAGGGAAGAGTGCCATGACAGACATAGGCATCTGATGGTTTGACAGTGCATAATATTTTGAAAAGATAACTTTTTCATTCAACAAAGAACTTGAAGGGATTGAGGTCAAATAAGTACACTTTGCATTCAATTATCTTTCTCAGTATTGTTACCCTCAGTCTTCATAGTTCATTTACATCTTTTTTGTTATTTACCTTTAGGAAAAATTATGCCAAACACTTTGAAATCTATTTTTAATTACTACCCACAGTGTACCCATTTAAGGATTTGACATAGTAATAGACACTGCTATATGCAGTATGACATCTCAATGACCCAAGTTATTTAGTTGTATGTCCCCACATTGCAGGGAGATTGAATGAAATTCACAGAATGAGTGACCCTTTACAAGTTTATAGAAATTAAGCAATAGCATTCAGACTTCTCTCTATCATGAAATTAGTCTGATTTTTAAGTAGCTAGTAGCATCTGGATGTCATTCTACAGTTTTGTGGTTTGGACAGGCTGCTTTAAAAGGCCCTCCCATATCTTCCCTATTCATTATGAATGGAACAATATCATTTTTTTCTGATGGATGAGTAAAATTCCGTCCACATTTCTTGATCCATTTGTCCATTGAGCGGCATGTAACCTGATTCCATATCATAGCTATGATGATTAGAGCTGCAAAGAACATGGTTGTGCTCTGCTGGTGACTTCACTGTGACTTTGTCTGTGATCTATTGGATAAATTTCCAGGAGTAGAATTGTTATGTCATAAGGAAGTTCTTTTTTTTGGGGGGGGGAGTTCTATGTTTAGTTTTAGTTTCGGTTCTTGTTTTTGCTTTTTGAGGAACCACCACACTGCTCTCCAAATTAATTGAACAAGCTTGCATTCCCACATGTTATGTATGAATGTAATGGCCACATCCTCACCAGCATTTGCTGTTGCTTGCATTGTGGAAACATTACATCTTCCAGGCTTTTCTGTTATTTCAAAGAAATATTTCTTAAATAAGGAACTTATAAATTTGTGTATCTTCTATGATTATTACTATTCAACTAGTTCCCATTGCTTTCTGGTTAAGAGTAAAATATTTAACAAGAGCTGTATTTAGAAATACAGTATCACAATTCTTATTTGCCTTTGGATAGACTTGATTTATATCTAATATCATAGAGAAACTAGTAGTCACTTTTCCCTCTGGAAGTACAATAGCGTAGACAGTAAGTTATGTTCAGATGCTTAAAGTTCTTGCGTTCATTTCCAGTTTCATCTTAACACTATTTACTTACTCTGTACTTCATCTACATTTTCTCTTCCCAGCATTTTACTTTTATGACTGTGATATGATTCCTTTATCATTAATTCTCTTTCTTCCCTGGCATTCCTCCCTTTTCTTTTCATGTCAGCACTTTCACCCTTTTGATATTAACCCAAAAGCCACTTTCAAAGAAAGCCTGGTTTTTTTTTGAAACTCAAAGGTAAGAATATGCTACCCATTTACATAGTACCATGTACTGATCACAGCCTACAGTTAAATAATTCTTTATTCGGCTTATTAAGTTATATGTACTTCAACCTAATAAAAGGGTCTAGTATATAATAATAAGCATTGCATTGCATAGTAATCAGTCCACTTTTCTTAGACAGAAGCAGATATAAGCCATAAATAACCTGATTACATATCATTCAGGAAGGTATAAACAGGTGTCTTTATTGTCAATCGAAACATTTGTTTATCTCTTTCATCCCCTGGAAGGGATGACTCAAAACACTCTCTCTCTCTGGAATGATAGGAAAAAGCATCAGTTCTGTCTAGACAGGGATTGTTCTGCATGTCTGCTCACAGAGCAAGAGGATTATGGTCAGATAAGACTAATATGCTCCATTTTCCTAACTGAACAATGCAGGCTGATGAAATTGATATTTTCAAAATAAATGATGCTTAAAAGTGTTTTGGGATCCAAGAAGGATCTAGAATCACTTATTTGTCAAACCAGAGAGGATAGCTTCCTAGATCCTGAACCCAGTCCAAACACAGATATAACTAATAGGCAAAGGTACAATGACTCTGGGAACAAAGACTCGCTATTCTAGGTCCCTGCAGTATAACTATCTCAGGACTGTCCATTTCCTTGAGTTCAAAGCATCACTGAACATGCAGCTTTTATGATATGGAAAATAATAGAAAGAGCAACTCACTTCTTAAATATTGTATATACATAGAGAATGCTAGAAAGACAGACAGCGTGCCATTCAATTATTCTTATATATGAAAGTGTGTGTGTGTTGTGCACATATCTTCCATTATTGGAGATATTTATCTATGTTTCATTATTCTAAATATTCTTAGGAGTTAGTATTTTTCATTTACATATATAATATAACAACTTATTTACTAGATGTTTGGTAACAATAATTACAGCATATCTGATATAGTATAAGGAAACTTCTAAGTAGAAACTAATTTTTCATTTGTATCAGAAAATATTCTTCCAAAAAATTTGGCTAAGTCATTTATATTTTATTTAAAACACTATTTTTTCTTTCTAAACTCACTTTTTATATAAAATTAAAATTATGACCCACAGATCCTCAAAGAAACTTATTTTCAGCTTATTGCAGGTTGGGTAGAGAGAACTGGATTCTAAATCCAGTTACATTGGCAGTGCAATCTGCAGAGAAATGGAACACATGAAGGAGTATAATTCTGTTAGGAGAAAGATGCATGTTTTTTGGTAATCAATCTGTAGCAATCTGAGTATCAACATGTGTCTCAGTTCAAACTTAGGGTTATCAGGAACTGGTTATTACTAATCAATTATCTAGATGTGAACTCAACATGGATTGGCTTTTGAAGTGTTTTGCTTGTATCAGCAGCTCTTACTCCTCAACATTCAATTTTGCAGGACAAATTTTTACTAGAAAATTTATTTTCATTAATATGTTGTTTGCAAGAAATTCACTGAAGCATACTTAGACATAACTCATCTCAGTTACTTGTTAGACAATTTCTTTATAATGTGTTGCTATGTGTGCATAGAATGTCTAGTCTTTTTCAGAAAAATTACCTCTTCAGTTATTTTTGTAAACAGTACCTGAATTAAATGTGTACATTATGTAACACCAGACATTCCTAAGGGCTTCTGCTAATGGAAAGGTTTGGTTAATTAGCATAGTTTTGTTTTTCCCCATCTCTGCAATTAAGATTCTATCCTAGTCTCACCTTGTTGATATTCTCTATCATGTATCCATCATCGATTCTTCAGGATTCCTGTTTTCCTAACTTCAAGAAGAAACTAGTTTGGATAATAAGAAAACCTCATTTAAAAGGGTTCCCTGGAGGGGCCGAGAGTTTGGCCTAGTGGTAGAGTGCTTGCCTTGCAGGCACGAAGACCCGGGTTCAATTCCTCGGTACCACATACATAGAAAAAAGCTGGAAGTGGTGCTGAGGCTCAAGTGGTAGAGCTCTAGCCTTGAGAAAGTCCAAGGACAGTGCTCAGGCCCTGAGCTCAAGCCCAGGACTGGCCAAAAAAAAAAAAAAAGAAAAGAAAGGGTTCCCTGGAGCCTGGAGTTTGGCCTAATGGTAGAGTGCTTGCCTAGCATGCACAAAGGCCCTGGTTCTATTCCTCGGTACCACACACACAGAAAAAGCCCAAGTAGTGCTCTGGCTCAAGTTTAGAGTACTCGCCTTGAGGAAAGCCCAAGGATAGTGCTCAGGCCCTGAGTTCAAGCCCTATGACTGGCAAAAAAAAGTTTTCTGATTGTGGAATTTTTCTCTTCTTTATGAGTTTGTAATGAAGATCCTTTCTTTGAGCTGATAGAATTTGACTTCCAATACAATATTAAGAACTATTATCCTCTTAATATCCAAATTGAAATATAAAATTTGTAGAAAACCTCTGTAAAAAAACAAAAGAGAGAGAAGGAAGATGGCGCCGAGACAATAGGGACGCTGCTTAGCTTTCTCTGACAAAAAGAGAGAACCAGGGAGTCCCACGAGCCAACTTTCTAAAGAAATCCACGACAACAAACTCAAAAAGCAACGGAGAAGGACTCAAACCGGAAAAGAAATCCAGATAAAGCTCACATCCAACTTTCTCAAAGAATTTGGAACACGAGGACCCCTCCCCCACCTCTTGCCCAAAGCCGCGGAAAGCCGCACCAGACCAAGCTGCGAAAAGCTGCTTGGGCTGGCACCGGCTCCACGCGGGGAAAGCGGGGGCGGGCACGGGCTCTAATCCACGAAAAGCGGCAGCAGTGGAGGGCGCCAGGCTGGGAGCCCAACGGCTGCAGAAACCAGCACAGAACCAGGCCAGCGAACGGCGGAAGCAGCGGAACCCAGACGTGGAACCAGACAGCAAGCAGCGGGACCCAGACGCAGAACACAGGCGGCGGTGGTGGAGACCCGAGGGGAGTGAAAGACTCCCCACCACCGTGGAACACCCGCAGAGGCGTGAGTAATACAGCGCGTACCCAAACACATGGGGAAAGCGGAGCGGGTGCCAAGCAATAGAACTTAACTCAGACCCCAACACCGTGCCCGAGAAAGACTGGCGGGAGCAGGGGGGCAAGGAATTTAGAATCCTGTCCCTCCCCTCAACAGCCCCCTCCCTCAGGCCATTGACTGGAGATTGACAGGCGGGCTACCCATAAGTCCCAGCACCCCACCAAGGGAGGCGGGGCTGCCCCAACTCCCACCCTCCCAACGGGCTCAACCCCCAGCCCTCTGACTGGAGACTGACAAGCGGGCGGACCCTAAGACTCAGCACCCCACCAGGGGAGGCGGAGCTGTCCCAGCTCCCACCCGCCCACCAGGCTCCTCACCCAGGCCACTGGATCTGGAGAGTGGAGGGCTTTGAGACCCTGCCTTACAAAAGCGGGTAGGGGGTGCGGGTAAATAGAAGCCAGCATCTGTCCCCCTCAATTCTCGAGCGGGGCATCCTCCAGCTGGAAACCATGAGCAAGACACCACCGAGGGCCGCCCCCACAGTCACAGACTCTGACAAAGCAGTGGAAACACAGCAGGGATCTGAAGGCCAACCAGCAGCCAAGCTCCCCTTCTGAGAACCAAAAAGGCCGGCTCCGCCCTTGGAGCCCATGCCCCCAGCTGGGCCCCGCCCCTGGGAACAGAGGGGCCTCCTGCTGGTCCTGCTGAGAGGGCCTGAAACTCTCAATCCCCAGACCCTTGGCTTGGGGCCACCCCTGGAAGCAGCACAGGAAAACGTCCACCAACCGTGCTCAGACAGAAGCTCGCAGATCCATCCCATGGTCCACAGTGAGGCCACTGGTTGGGCTAAGAGCTAGTCGCGCAGCAACACATAAGTTTTATTCTAATACTTTCCAAATACTCTACCTACTTACCCCCTGACCTCTCTCATTCTATTTTTCTATCTCTGGACCTCTGCTCCTCTTTCAACCCTTATACTGCATGGATCTACACTTGATGGCTGTTGAGCAACATTGTATATCTAGGTGTTTAATTATCCTCTAGGCTCAGAGGGACTTAAAGACAATAGAGATTGGATTGAGAGGCTATTGTTTTGAATATAAATTGCTTATCAGTGAAAAATTAGACTAGTCGGTAACTGCACGAAAAGAAAGAGTGATAACACCAAGCAAAACTCGTGAACATCTAGAGTCTGCCAGCTACAGAGGTCTAGGTTGGTTATATCTGAAAAACTATAATCGTGTTTAGTATTAATGTTGCTCCCATTTTCAAATGGACAGAACAAGAAACTCAAGAAAAATGTCAAATCAAGAAACAACACCTCCCACCTCCCCCACCCAATGTAAACAGCCAATGGAACAGTCACTGGCAAGCCTAGAGGAGAGTCTTCCAAGTGCTGTACAAATGCAATTGATAAACATCATTAATGAAAAATGTGAAAATATAAAGAAAGAGATAAGGGAGGAAGCCATAGCTGAATAAGATGAAACCATAAACAAGGTGATAAGTGAAAAAGAAGGAGCCATAAAGGAAGCCATAATAAAGGCTGTTCAAAGAAAGATGGATGAATTCATAGAATCCACAAATAAAAAGGTGACCGAACTCCAGCAAATGTTCAAAGAAAATAAAGCTACTGAGCTAACCACTCAAATGGAAATCAAGGAGCTAAAGAAATCCATACATGATCTAAAAGAAGAGATGCAAGGCATCAAAAATGAGCAATTAGTAGCAAGGGAGATGAAAAATAAAGTAGATAGCTTTGATAGCAGGTTAGACAATGCAGAGGAGAGAATTTCCGGGGCTGAAGATAATTTAGTTATTATAGAGAAAGAACAGAAAATGAGTCAATCCAAATCTAGGAAAAATGAGAGAGCGCTTCAGGAGGTCCAAGATACAATTAGGAAGCCTAATTTAAGGCTAATTGGTATTGAGGAGGGTCTGGAGAAAGAGGTCAATGGTATTGGAAATATACTTCAGGGAATAATCTCAGAGAATTTCCCAAATATCCAGAAGGGCAGACCCATCCAGATACAAGAAGCTTTTAGAACCCCAAACAGACCTGACCAGAAAAGAACATCTCACCGCCACATCGTAATCCGAACTGGATCAGTAGAAACCAAAAAAAGGATCCTAAAGGCAGACAGGGAAAAGGGTTCAGTAACCTATAAAGGAAAACCAATCAGAATAACCCCAGATTACTCAGCAGAGACCATGCAAGCAAGAAGTGACTGGAAGCATATATGTCATGCCCTTAAGTCAAACAACTACCAACCAAGAATACTGTACCCAGCTAAGCTCTCATTCATAACTGAGGGAACAATAAAAACATTCCATTCCAGGGAAAAGCTGCAACAATATGTCGCAACAAAACCAACACTACAGAGAATTCTGCAAGATGTTCTATACATAGAAAACCAAAATAAAGGCAATATAGGGAAAGAAATGGCACCTAAACAGCATACCACCTAAGGACCACAAGAACTGTCAAGACACAGGCCCAAATAAAAGCTTTTAAAAATGGTAGGACCTAATAAATATCTCTCAATCCTAACTCTCAATATCAATGGACTCAACTCTCCAATTAAACGGCATAGGCTGTCTAGTTGGATCAAAAAGCAAGAGCCATCGTTCTGCTGTCTTCAAGAGACACATCTTACCCAAAAAAACAAGCATCTTTTGAAAGTGAGAGGTTGGAATAAACTCTATCAAGCTAACTGCCCCCATAAACAGGCTGGAGTTGCCATCCTCATATCAGATAAAATAGACTTCAAACCAAAATTAGTAAGAAAAGACAAAGAAGGTTACTACATACTACTAAAGGGATCTTTCCTCCAGGAAGACATAACGATCCTAAATATTTACACACCCAATCCCGGAGCTCCAAACTTCATCAAGCAAACTTTACTTACACTGAAACCATACATAGATCGAAATACAGTGATTGTCGGTGACTTTAACACACCACTCTCACCTATGGACAGATCAACAAGGCAAAAACTCAGCAGAGAAACCTTAGAACTGAACAGCTATATAGACCAACTAGATCTAACAGACATCTGCAGAATATTCCACCCAGCAACAACACAATATACGTTTTTCTCAGCAGCACATGAAACATTTTCCAAAATAGATCACATCTTAGGCCATAAAACAAACCTGGACAGATTCAGAAACACAGAAATTATTCCATGCACACTCTCAGACCACAAAGGCATCAAACTTGAACTGAACACACACCTCCACCAACGAAAACCCTGTAACTCATGGAGACTGAACAACACATTGTTGAACCACCAATGGGTCATTGAAGAGATCAGAACAGAAATCCAACAGTTTATGAAATTTAACAGTAAGGAGCACACAAAATACCAACTCCTTTGGGACACAGCAAAGGCAGTACTCAGAGGAAAATTTATAGCGCTGAGTGCCTACAACAACAAGTTGGAAAAATTGCAAACCAACAAGTTAATGTCCCACCTTAAGCTCCTGGAAAAAGAGCAACAAACCAACCCTAATCCCAGTAGAAGAAAGCAAATAATTAAAATCAAAGCAGAATTAAATGATTTGGAATCCAAAAAAACTATAGAAAGAATCAACAAAACAAGGAGTTGGTTCTTTGAAAGAATTAACAAAATTGACAAACCCTTAGCAAATCTTACCAAAAAAAGAAGAGAGCATATTGAAATAAACAAAATCGCAGATGAAAATGGTAATATCACCACAGAAATTACCAAGATCCAGAATATCATGAGGGAATACTTCTCAAACCTTTATGCCAACAAATTTGAGAACCTAGATGAAATGGATGAATTCCTAGCCAATATTAACATACCCACACTGAACCAAGAAGAACTAAGCCAACTCAACAGGCCTATTTCAAGCTCTGAAATAGAAATGGCAATTAGAGAACTTCCACCTAAGAAAAGCCCAGGGCCAGATGGATTCACAGCTGAATTCTATAAGGTCTTCAAAGCAGACCTCACACCAATACTCCTCAAGCTCTTCAACGAAATTGAAAATGAAGGTTCCTTACCAAACTCATTCTATGAAGCCAGTATAACCCTCATCCCCAAACCAGACAGAGATTCAGCAAAGAAAGAGAACTATAGACCTATATCTTTGATGAACATCGATGCAAAACTTCTCAACAAAATACTGGCCAACCGTCTACAACAACTCATCAAAAAAATTATACACTATGATCAAACTGGATTCATCACAGGGAGGCAAAGCTGGTTCAACATACGCAAATCAATTAATATAATTCAACACATCAACAGGAGCAAAGACAAAAATCACATGATTGTCTCAATAGACGCGGAAAAGGCATTTGACAAGATCCAACACCCCTTCATGTTAAAAGCTCTGGAGAAACTAGGAATCCATGGAACATTCCTCAATGTAATAAAGGCTGTGTATGAGAAACCTACTGCTAGTATTACACTTAATGGTGAAAATCTAAAGCCATTCCCTCTAAAATCAGGAACAAGACAAGGATGCCCACTCTCTCCACTCCTCTTTAACATAGTACTAGAATTCCTAGCCAGTGCAATAAGGCAAGAAGCAAGCATAAAGGGGATCCAAGTAGGGAAAGAGGAAATAAAACTATCCCTCTTTGCAGATGACATGATTCTGTATTTAAAGAATCCTATAGACTCTACTCCCAAGCTCCTTGAGCTGATCCAAAGCTTTGGAAGAGTAGCAGGCTATAAAATCAACCCTCAAAAATCAACTGCCTTCCTTTATGCCAACAGTGAGAGGAACGAGGCAATAATCAGGAAAGAAACTCCTTTCACAATAGCCTCAAAGAAAATAAAGTACCTAGGAATTAGCTTAACTAAGAATGTAAAGGTCCTTTTTGATGAAAACTTCAAAACCCTAAAAAAGGAAATTAAAGCAGAACTAAGGAAATGGAAAAACCCCCCATGCTCCTGGATTGGAAGAATCAACATTGTGAAAATGACAATCTTGCCAAGAGCTATCTACAAATTCAATGCAATACCCATCAACATACCAATGTCATTCTTTAAAGAAATAGAAGAGGCAATCCAAAATTTCATATGGAATAATAAAAGACTCCGTATAGCAAAAACACTTCTTAGCAGAAAGAACAGCGCTGGAGGAATTTCAATTCCAAACTTTAGACTCTATTACAGAGCTATAATCCTCAAAACAGCTTGGTACTGGCACAGGAACAGGCCTGAAGACCAATGGAATAGAACTGAGGACCCAGATATTAAACCACAGACCTATGGCCACCTAATCTTTGACAAGGGAGCCAAAAAAATAGAATGGAAGAAAGACAGCCTCTTCAACAAGTTGTGCTGGCAGAACTGGTTAAGCACCTGCAGAAAACTAAAGCTGGATCCTTCTTTGTCACCTTGCACTAGAATTAACTCCAAATGGATCAAAGACCTGGAGGTAAAAGCTGACACACTGAAAACTCTACAGGAAGGAATAGGAGATACACTAGGCCTCCTTGGCACAGGTCGAAACTTTCTTAATAAGGACCAAGAATCACAACAAATCAGAGAAAGGCTGGATAAGTGGGACTGCATTAAACTGCAGAGCTTTTGTATGGCAAAGGAAATAGCTAGTAAACTAATCAGGAAGCCTACAGAGTGGGAGAAGATCTTCACCAACCAAACAACGGACAAAGGCCTCATATCTAAAATATATCAACAACTCAAAAAATTGAATCACTCCAAAACTAACCTCCAAAGTAACAACCATCCATTAAAAAAGGGGCCAAAGACTTAAAGAGAGTCTTCTCTGAAGAAGAAACAAAAATGGCCTATAGACACATGAAGAAATGCTCAACATCTCTGGTCATAAAAGAAATGCAAATCAAAACAACTCTAAGATTCCACCTCACTCCAGCTAGAATGGCCAGGATCAGGAAAACGAATGACAACAGATCCTGGAGGGGATGTGGCCAGGAGGGATCACTACTACACTGTTGGTGGGAGTGCAAACTCATCCAACCACTATGGAAAGCAGTGTGGCAGTGCCTCAAAAGGCTAAACATAGAACTCCCCTATGACCCAGCAATTCCACTACTTGGCATTTACCCAACCATCCAGAAACAAGGACACCCTAAACCCACTAGCACAACAATGTTCATTGCAGCACTATTCACCATAGCAAAGATATGGAACCAACCTAGATGTCCCTCAGTTGATGAGTGGATCAACAAGTTGTGGTATTTGTACACAATGGAATTCTATGCTGCTGTCAGAAAGAATGACATCGCCCCATTTGTTAGGAAATGGAAAGACTTAGAAAAAATCATATTAAGTGAAGTAAGCCAGACTCAAAGGAACTTAGGCTCAATGGTTTCCCTCATTTGTCATAACCAGTAGAAACCTTGGGCTCTCCTAGCAGAGATTTGCAATAGAGCAAAATCTTGATACATAAGGACATATAATGTGAAGCTAATTAAAAGGACCTCCAGGATAGTGAAACAAAAGCCATATAATGAATGATTGTTGTCCTTAATGTACTATGTTGTCTCTCATCTCCTTTGCTGTCCCTTGTTATCTCATATTGGTATAGTATCTCACTTTGTTATCAAATATATTGAATTTATTTGTATTTGGATATTTGAAATTTGATAGGGAAGGGGGTAAAACCAAGACGGGTGGGGGGTGTGGGGGGGAGGGAAATGGGTACCAAGACATATGAAAGGGTATCAATGTATGTGAATTAACGCACCTTCTATCTGGCAAATATCATGTAACCCTTTTACTAATTACAATAAAAAAATACATTAAAAAAAAAATATTTGACTAAGGGTTTCATGCTTCTAACATTACAGCCTCTAGTCTGTAATTTACTCAAGATGTATTACTGGTGAAATTTGATACTATTTCTTTAAATAAAATTTTATTTCCTATGAAACAGTCTGTATTTGACAAGTGGATAGAGTTGCTTATTTCTTTTTTTAAAGTAATATGTTTATAATAGTAACATAACAAATTAAGTGGTACTTTCTCTATGAAGAAAACTAATACATAAAAATCATCCACTATATGTAAATAAGAAATCAGACAAACAGGCTTATTAACCTATTGAAAACTAAATAATAGATTGTAAGCCTTTTTTTCAGTGCAAAATTGTTATCTTTTCAATGATTAGGAGCAAGATTTCATTGATTGCAGCCAGTTACTGGGAAACAAAGACACAAAAACTGAAGTTATGACAGCACGCTCAGGTTGGTCATTAGTTTATACTAATAGCTGACACTGAATTTACAAGTATATATATATATATATATATTACAGACAAATTCATTAGCCGTTTTATTGGAGACAGTAGGGGTGTCTGTCTAGGTTGGGTGAGTATTTAAGTCACAAAAATAGAACAGGAGAGGTATCATACTCACACACCATAGGGAGACAGCTTTTACAGAAATAAATATTCAATATGCTCCAGGACAGACGAATGTTAGGGTATAAAACAAGTCTTGGAAAGCTAAAAAAAATTGAAATCATTGCATATATCTTCATGAGAACAATGAAATATAATAAATAATCAACAAGAATAATTTGGGGAATTATATAAAGACAGAGAAATTAAGTAACACTCTCCTGAATGGCCAATCACTACATCAAAAAAAAAATGAATCCTTGAAACTCGTAACAGTGAGAAATAGCCTACTAAATTCTATGGATATGCCAAAAACAATATAAAGACTTTTTTTTTTTGTAATCTGTGTGGCTTGAGCTCAGGGGTTGGGAGCTGTTCTTGAACTTTTATGCTCAAAGCTAGTGCTCTCCACTTTATGTCACAGCTCTACTTCCTAAAGACAGAATTTTATAGTAATGAATATACACCAGAGTGACATGAAAGTACAAAAATTCAAATAAAGATCCTAGCAATGTAACTTAAGGAAATAGAAAAGCAAGGAAAAAAGTGTAAAAGTTAAGCTGGATGAGGTGGCTCACATCTGTAATCCTACATAGGAGTCTGAGATCTGAGGATTAAGGTTCAAAGCCAGCCCAGGCACAAGAGAACCTGAGATTCTTTTTTTTTTTTTTTTGCAAGCCCTGGCTTGAGCTTAGGGCCTGAGCACTGTCCTTGGACTTTTTCATGGCTAGAGCTCTACTATTTGAGCCTAGCACCAGTTCTGACTTTTTCTATGTATGTGGTAGGAAAGAATCACCTAGGTCTTTTTTTTTTTTTGCCAGTTCTGGGCTTGAGCTCAGGGCATGAGCCCTGTCCTTGGACTTTCTCAAGGCTAGAGCTTTACCACTTGAGCCTCAGCACCACTTCTGGTTTTTTTCTATGTATGTGGTACCAAGGAATTGAACCTGGGTCTTCGTTCATGCTAGGCAAGCACTCTACCACTAGGCCAAACTCCAGGCCGAGAACCTGAGATTCTTATCACCATTTAACCTCTAGAAAAGGGGAAGTGGGGCTTGGCCCAAGGGTAGGGTTGGTAGCCTTGATTGGAAGAGCTCAGGGACAAGGCCCAGGCCGAGTTCAAGCCCCATGACCCACAAAAAAAAAGTGTAAAATTAGTTGAAGTAAAGAAATTACATCAAAGAAATAGTAAGTGATATTATAGCTATAAATTATGCAAGTTAAAAGAATGAAACATACTTAAATTGGAAGTGAGTTTAAACTATCTGTTGCAGATTATATGATTTCATTTATAGCAAAACAGATCCTACCACAAAAATTTTAGGGCAAATTCCAAATTTTGTGATATAAATAAAGTAGCATTTCTATCTTCCTGAATCCATTTTACAGGCTACAAAAAATTGCCTATGAAATGGCTTAAATCAAAAGATCTTGGTGATATAAATTATGAGACACTAAGGAAACTAAGGGAGACATAAACATGAAATAGAACACCATCTGTTCATGCAGTATAATAATTAGTATTGCTTAAAATCCACAATATCCAAAAGAATTCACACAATGAATGCAATCTCTATAAATATCCCAATAGGCTTCACATAAAAAGAGAAAGCAATCCTCCAACTTATATAAAAACAACAAATAGCCTGGATATCCAAACCCAGCTCAAACACAAGAAACAAAATACCTGCTATCATAATACATTATGAAGCTAGAATAAACAAAACAGCATGCTCTCAGGATGCACACAGACTAGTGAGACATAATAGATAACTCTGAAATTAGTCATATAACTGCTACCATTCGTTCATGAAAGTACAAGAACATGTGGAGAAAATACAACTCCTTTACACTTGATCCTTTTCTTTTAACATTTAAATAAACATACTCAAGATAGGTGAAATGCTGAAAGGCAAGACCTGAAACCATGGTGATACATGACACTCAAAGAAAAGATAGCATTTTAAGGATATTTATGAGCAAAATATGAGTAAGACCTCCAAATCATCTGCAAGGAAAGCACAAATGAGACAAATGAGATTATGTCAAACCATACTGTGTGCACAACCAGGGAAACAGAATGTATAAGAAGATTTCCTACAGAATGGAAGAAACTGTTTGCAAACAATTTATCTGAGTATCAATACTTTGAATATATAAGGAACTCAAGCAATTCAACAGCCAAATAAGTAGTGTGAAGCCATTGAACAGATATTTCTCAAAAGAAAACATGTACATGGTCAGCAGTTATTTATAAGAATGCTAAATATTTCTAATAATCTGAAAATTTTAAACAAGAACTATGATGAAACATCATAATGACTATGTATAAAATACAACAGAGCCCAAGGCAACAGAAGGAAAAGGTAAGTATGGTGAAATGATGACAGCAGGACTGTTATGTAGTCTTGGTGGCAACGTGGCAAGAAGAGAAATGAAACTAGCATAGGACTCAGTCAGCCAACCACAATACATCTATTCAATGGACTTGGTATAGTGAAGGGATGTTTGTATCCATGTTCATGCAGCATTATTCACAAGTTAAAAAGATATGGAAAAACTGTAGTGTCTAATAATGGGTGAGTAGATAAAGTGAATGTTACTAATATATACAACAGGATTTGTACAGCTATGAATGCCAGTGAAACCATGGCATTATATTAGAGGAGTTAAATCGGGTATGAGGAAAATACCAAATATTGTTGCTTATATTTGGAAACTTCAAAAATTGAGCTTACAGACATAGTTGGTAGAAATATCCACTAGAGCTTCAGGAGGTTAGGAAAATGGTGATTGCCAGCGATTGGGTACTGATTATTGTATTGTTAGGGAAGGGAAAAAAATGCTACTCCCACAGAGTATGGTAGCTCAATGCTACAGTAGATCAATGACAATTTACAAGAATCTAAGAATCTCTCAAAAACAAATAAGCAAAGAGACAAGCATCCCATCAAAGACTTAAAGAGAGACTTCTCTGGAGAGGAAATGAGAATGAAGAAATGCTCCACATCTCTGACCATAAAAGCAATGCAAATTGAAACAACTTTGAGATTCCACCTCACTCCAGTTAGAATGGCCATGATCAACACATTTAATAACAACAGATGCTGGCTGGGATGTGGCCAGGAGGGATCACTACTACACTGTTGGTGGGCGTATAAACTCATTCAACCACTCTGGAAAGCAGTATGGTAGTTCCTCAAAAGACTAAAAAATAAAGCTTCCCTATGACCCAGCAATTCCACTCCTTGGCATTTACCCAATGATCCAGAAACAAGGACATACTAAAGCCATTAACACAATGATGTTCATTGCAGCATTATTTACCATAGCAAAGATATGGAACCAACCCAGATGCCCCTCAGTTGATGATTGGATCAACAAGATGTGGTACTTATACACAGTGGAATTCTGTGCTGCCATCAGAATGAATGGCATAGCCCCATTTGTAAGGAAATAGAAAGACCTGGAAAAAAATCATATTAAGTGGAGCAAGCCAGACCCAAAGGAATATAGGCTCAATGTTTTCCCTCATTTGTAATAATTAGTACACATCTAAGACTCTCCTAGCAGAGGATCACCATAGCTCAAAACCTATATAAATATCATCTTATAGGATGAAACTAAATGAAATGAACTCTAGGATATGGAAACAAGAGGTTTATCTTGTATGATTGTTGTTTTTCATGTACTATGTTATTTCTCTTCTCTTTTTTTTTGCCCTTATGGTTAATCTCATGTTGTTACTGTTTCTGAAATTGTTACCTGGTATGTTTTTTATATGTTTATTTGAAATAGGGAAGGGGGGAAACAGATGATTGGGAGGGGATTGGGGGTGGGAATTGGAGGCAAAAACATGAGAAGGGGTATCAATATGTGACAAGTAATAGATCTACTACCTGATGAATGTAACTATAACCCCTCTATACATTATCCCAACAGTAAAATTTTAAAAAGAGAATTTATTACCTATTATAAAATAGCATAAAGAGAGGAATTCCCAAGTTAGGAATGGAAAGAAATGATAGCTCAGCTATTTAGCCTGAATTTATAATCAAATACAAGTTTATAAACAAATTTATAATCCAATCAAATTTATAATCAAATATAAGTTTACAATCAAATGTTTTTTTGGAAATTTTTGTACTATAATACTTAATCTTCAGAGTGCCATGCCAGTCTGATGTGAGGTAAAATATGAGGAACGGGGTATTATAAGTTAAAAATTTCCACCTCAACCCTTTTGTTGGAAAGCAGATGCTTTATTATTTTTTTCCAAAATTGGTTGTGGGGCTTGAACTCAGAGCCTGTGTCCTGTTTCTGAGTTTCTTCTGTCTCATGGTTAATGTTCTACCACTTGAGCTACAGCACCTCTCCCACAAAAAATTCATCAGCTCAATGTGCGTATTTCTATTTATTCAGTTGTAGTATGGCATCCTTCTGAAATGATAAGCCTGGTACAAACTGCAATATCCTTTCAAAATCAAAGTACCGCCTGACAGTTGATGCAGTAGAAAGCATCTGGGATTTAATTTTGAAGTTATACCTTATTGCTATAGATTTAAAATTAAGGATTAGAAATTAACTTTTAATATAGAATATTATATAACTGTCTAATGGAAACCATCTATATAAAAGGAATTAGGAGAAGTAATTAACTTTGGAATCAAAAAACGATTAAAACCCATTTTGAAAGAGAAAGCAACTGTTAATTCTTGCCATACTGTCGAAGAAAATCCATTTATTTCACGTTTTCAATTTCCTTGGTAAGAATAGGTCAGCACTAGGGCAGATAAAAGAAGCTATTGTTCAGTATTGTATCATTTTGTCTCAGTTATACCTCATGAAGAATGACTTGTGTTCCCATTTTTTTCAAGATCAATGAATACTAAGCAAATGTAGCAAACCTTTACATTGGAAAGAAATGATGTTTCAGTGTAAGGGCAAATATATGGAAAGAAAGAGCAAAATAAGTATTTCCTTAACATAGAAATTGAAAGAGATCTTCTCCCCCCTTTTCTATTTCTTAGTGTACTTCTTTCCTAGAACTTGTAAATTCTTTATCACTGTGAGAGGTATGCCATATTTGAAATGCTAATTAAGAGTTTCTGCTCACATACAGATCATAAGGACTTTTCAAAGGACTCAAATCATTTCAGAGAAATGGAATCATACGGAAGATTTAGTGCCAATGTCCAAGTTTCTGTGATGTTCACAGCCATCCCTTCATCTGATGCCTGGTTTCATGTTGCAAACTTACTTCTTGTCATCAAGACACAAAAAAATTAGTTTTACTTCGAGTAAACCCTATTAATTAGCAGATGGAATCAACAGGATCAACAGATGGGAGAATATTAACTCTGACAAATGGGAATGATGAATCCTCTATAACTTGAGAAGCAGTGTTTATTTTTAAGAACATATAGGTTGATTCTGCTTGGCTGTTAAAGAAAAGTAGAATATCTTTTCAGCCTTAATGATTTCCCTAAAAGCCTTCCTCTTATGAGTATTATACTCTGTGTTTAAAGTACTTTTTGATTGGCACAGAATATTTGTACATATGATATAGTGTAATATGATATTTTGACTCATCTATACATTTGGGAGTGATTGTATTAGATATAAACCTATCCATCACTTTAAGCTCTTGGGATTCTGAGGTTTATATCCAATGATTCATACTTTTGTTTGGCTTGCTTGTTTACTGCTGTCACTCTACCAACTGAGCTAATCTCCCATCCTGGTTCTTTTCTGAGTTAATGGGAGATAGAGCTTCATATATTTTCTGCTTGAGCTGGCTTCAAACCTGGAACCTCTAATTTTTTTTATAATTTTTTATTGTAATAAATAAAAGCGTTACACGATATTTGCCAGATAGAAGGTGCATTAATTCACATACATTGATACCCTTTCACATGTCTTGGTACCCATCACCATCCCCCCCACCCACCACCCACCCCCCATTTTGGTTTTCCCCCCTTCCCTATCAAATTTCAAATAACCAAATACAAATAAATTCAATATATCAGATAACAAAGTGAGATACTGTAACAATATGAGATACCCAAGAGACAGCAAAGGAGATGAAAGATAACATAGTACATTAAGGACAACAATCATTCATTATATGGCTTTTGTTTCAGTATCCTGGAGGTCCTTTCAATTAGCTTCATACTATATGGCCTTATATATCAAGGTTTTGCTCTATTGCAGATCTCTGCTAGTAGAGCCCAAGGTTTCTACTGGTTATGACAAATGAGGGAAACCATTGAGCCTAAGTTCCTTTGAGTCTGGCTTACTTCACTTAATATGATTTTTTCTAAGCCTTTCCATTTCCTAACAAATGGGTCAATGTCATTTTTTCTGATAGCAGCATAGAATTCCATTGTGTACAAATACCACAACTTGTTGATCCACTCATCAACTGAGGGACACCTAGGTTGGTTCCATATCTTTGCTATGATGAATAATGCTGGAACCTCTAATTTTATCATTTGGAGTAACTAGGATCAATGATACCAGGAAATGATACCCAGCAAATTCTTATCATTTATTTACTGCCATTGCATTCAGGTCTGTCTCATCTAAATGTATTGAGATATAAAATGCATTGTTATTTATGTTCATCCTGCTATGCTGTAGAATATCAGAATTTACTTTTCTCATCACATAGTAACCTGGGATCTGTTGACAAGCCTTTCTTCTTTCTTTCCTACTTTCTCTCCTTCTGGTGCTCCATCATGTCCCAGTACATTTACATACTCAGGTTGGCTCTTCCTAAGATACTAATCTAGGTCTTGGAAGTGTATGGAATAAAAGGAAAATATAATGACTGTGTATCATCAAATGATGAAAACCCATTACTCATCAGAATGATTCTATAGTAAATTTTAACAACCACTGATGGAAAAAATGAACATAGTTCAAGCAAGCTCTAGCCATCATGGAATTTGAAAAAAAAAGAATGATCAACAGAGATCTGACAATCTGGAAAATAGAGTAGAAATCTTATACATATATTTTTGAAACAATCAAAAACAACTCCATTTATTCAGTGGACTCCTAAATAAAAATATAAGAATAATATAATTATAGAAAAAATGTCATGTAGAAATTCTAGCATGGCAAGTAATTTCAAATAATAGTCTACTGGTCTAATTGCTTCTTGGGAAAGATACCTCTAGATTGAATTTAAAATGCCAAGACTTTTTCCAAGGTTGTCCTTTAAAACATTTGATTTAAAAAAATTGAGAAAGAATAGTAGGCATGAAAAAATGGAGACAACAATCTTAATAATTACCACAATAAAATATAAGTCACAGGAAAGTAAATGGGATCAAAGAAAAGAAAGAATGTCCTATGAAAGAAATAATGAAGAGAAAGAAATGCATGCATCACAAGCACATATAAACTCCCTTGTAATATAGCAGGAAACTTTTGATAGAACCTTACAACAAACAGATTAATCAAAAATTGTAATTGGAAACTTTAATATACTGCTCTGAGAAGCAGAAAGATTGAGTATAAAGTAAAAATAAATTTCTACCAAATATTTTCAGCTAATAAAGGAAGCTTTGAATGGATGGCTTCCTGTCAAACAATTTTGATGTAAATCTTCCTGTTTATATGAAAAATAGTCAAACATCTGCCTGAAGTTCATTCAAATACTTCAGACATTATTTATTGAGAGGTAAAAATTTTTGAAGTCCCAGGAAGACAACTGCGTATTCTGATTTTAATTCCTGCTTGATCCCTTTAGAGATTCAAAAAGTCCAAGCCTTTTTGCAGAATTTTGGGCTGAGGTTAGACATCACTTCCTGGAGTCAAGTCTCATTTAATGTAAGTTCCTTTGCCTAGTCAGCACAAAGTTGTTCTAAGTATTGTTTGAGAAAAGAGGACAAAGAATCTTCTTGGAAGAGACTCAGAAGATTTCGAGAATTCCATATTGGTTTCAGATAGGAATTATTTTCTTATTATTTTATTTTATTGTTGGGGTGATTTACAGGGTTGTGTTACATTCATCAGGTAGCAAGTGGCTACATCACTTTTTGAACATTGTTACCCCTTCCCATGTTTTCCCCTTACCTACCCATTTTCAAATACATAAAGAAACATATATACAATATACCAAGTACCAGAGTCAGATACAATAACAATATGGAATAAATCTTAAAGGGAAAAGAAGAAAGAAATAGGTTCATATAGTATATTAAAAAATAATCACAAAGGTAAACCTCTTGTTTCCATATCTTGGAGTTCATTTCGCTTAGCCTCATCTGCTATGGACATATGTACATAGCTTTTGAACTATTATGATCCTCTGTTAGGAGAATCCTAAATGTATACTAATTGTCACAAATGAGGGAAACCATGGAACCTATGTTTCTTTGGGTCTTTCCATTTCCTTACAAATGGAGTGATGTCATTATTTCTGATGGCAGCATAGAATCTTTTGGATGTCTTGTGCGTTCATGGACGAGCTATCACCTATGTGTACTTCCAGTTTCAAGTATCTTTATGCTGGCTGATTGTAGATTCTGTAATGATCTCTACTTAATTAGAAAACAATAAGCTCCTAGTGTGAACAGTGTCACTGGGTCACAGATACTGCTATTTTGTTTCGAGTGATGGGCTACTCATCAGCTTTTCTACTAGTAAGACTCACTGTAGGACTGAAAGACTCACTGTAGGACATTGACACACTACCTCCCCAGCTGTTTGCAATGCCACAAGAAATTTTCTAGGTGCCTTGAGAGGAGGAGTTTGATTCAGAGTAGGATTAATTTCCATGATCATAAAACGAACCTATCTTTGTGTGTGGGCACATGTGTGTGTATGTGTGTGTGTGTGTGTGTGTGTGCGTGAGAGAGAGAGAGAGAGAGAGAGAGAGAGAGAGAGAGAGAGAGAGAGAGAGAGAGAGAAAGAGAGAGGGAGAGAGAGAGAGAAAGAAAGAGAGAGAGACAGAGAGAGACAGAGAAATAGAGAGACAGAGAGACAGAGACAGAGAGACAGAGACAGAGACAGACAGAGACAGACAGAGACAGTGACAGAGATTGAGACAGAGCCAGAGCCAGAGCCAGAGATAGAGACAAAGAGACAGAGTTCATGCACCAGGGTTGGCAAAAACAATGAAAAAAGAAAAAAAAGAAAAGCTCCAAAATAACCATCAAAAAGCAGGAGAGGAGACATTTCAAGTGGTAGAATGTTGGGAGCCAGAGTGGAATCAAACTGTACCTTGACTTGCATCAGACAATGGCTATATTGTCTTATTGCTTTCTGGCCCTATTCTATGTAAATGACCTGAGAATTACCATATGAATGTAACACCTGGAGGTTCCCTGGGAGAGGAGGAGGGAAGAAAGGGGAGTGGAAAATAAACGCAGCAGTCTCGGCAGTCTTTGCCTGGACTGCGGACATCCCGGACCCGGTGTGTCTGTCTCTCTTCTTTTTCTTCCTAGTCCTTGTCCCCTATTTCAGGAACCCCAATCTGCGAACCCTGGTTTGCTGCTGGTTGGCCCCGGCATCTGGCGCCTGAACAGGGACCCTGAAAATCTGGGACGAAGGTGAAGGACCCCTCCCTGTGGTGAGTAACACATCGTAGGACTATTAAGAGAGTATAGTCAGGAGTAAAAATTATGGGTCAAGCTAATAGCCATGGGTTATTTCTACCGATCTTAACAGGCCTATTTGAAGCCCACGGAACGCGAGTGGAAAAAGGGGTGCTTCAGAGCTTCCTACAGTTTGTCGAGGAGGCATGCCCGAGGTCTATAGAGGAGGAATTCCAAAAAGCCTGGCAGCAGATAGGAAAAAGAATTCAAGATTATTATGATGTATATGGCCCCGAAAAGACCCCAATAGAGGCTGCTACTGTATGGAATTTAGTAAGTGAATACATAGATCCTCTACATGAAAATGCTGAACTTAATCTTGAATTAAGGGAACTTTATGAGTTAAAGGACCCTTCTGAAGAACCTGAGGCTGAGCCATATGCCGCAGCCCAAGAGAGTCTAAGTGAGATCTTGAAAAGGGAACAACAACCAGTAGATATTGAGTATCAGAATTCAGGTTTGAATACCAAGGAGGAAAGTTATGATGAGTCATTGGAGGGCTGGGTGGCTATGATAGAGAAGAAGTTAGAAGAAATGCTACATCTTCTATCGAAAATGGGGACAGAGCAGAGAGCCCCCCCAGAAGTAGGAAAGAAATATGACCCTCAGGCCACTATGGTGTCTGATTCTAAACCTTACCCCTCACACCCACCACCTCTGGCTGCAGCCTTACGGCCTCAATCCCTTTCTCAACCTTTAGGCAAGCCTAAAGGCCCTAGCAACAAGTCCCTTTTAACAGGCACTACAACCAGGCACAGTGCATCGCAATTAAACCTGACTCAGGCTGCTAGAGAGAGGGAAGGTATTTCAGGGCCTCGATGCTTCCCTAGTTTAGTTGATCATGATGAACAAGTATACCATCAACCTGTTCCTGTTAAACTATTACAGGATTTAAAAAATGCCTGCTCCCAATATGGGCCAACTGCCCCTTTTACTCAAGTAATATTGGAGGCCGCATGTGCTGGTATTGCATGCCCAAATGACTGGAAGCGGCTTGCCAGAGCATGCCTTAGTGCAGGAGAGTACTTATTATGGGAGACAGAGTTCACTGCACAGTGTAGGGCTAAAATTGAAACAAATAGGTCTAAGAACCTGCCTTACACTGTTGATCAGTTGTTAGGAGAGGGAACCTATAAAAACACTGAAGATCAATTGGGTCATGCAAAGGAGGCCTATTTACAAATAAATGCTGCGGCAGAGAGGCTTGGAAAAAGTTACGCAATTCCAATCGTACAAAAAATCTAGTAGAAGTTAAACAGGGACCGAATGAACCTTATCTAGAATTTTTGTCTCGATTAATGGAGACTGCAGACTACCTAGTACAAGATGAGAATGCAAGGAAGAGTATAGTTAGACACATAGCCTATGAAAATGCCAACGCCGCCTGTCAGGCAGCTATCAGACCCCATAGGAATAAGGGAGGAATCACGGACTTTATTTCACTGTGTGCTGATATTGGACCCTCCCATGTACAAGGCCTTACTTTAGCCGCCGCTCCTCAAGGAAAGACTGTTACTGAGTCTCTAAAATATAGAGGTCAGCGGCATTCTCGGGATGCTAGACCCCCAGGGCGTTGCTTTTCTTGTGGACAAATAGGATATTGGATGACGCAATGCCCACGCCAGGCCAGGCAAAAGAGAGAAAAATCACCTGGCACATGTCCACGCTGTGGTAAAGGGAAGCACTGGGCTAAAGATTGCAAGTCAGCAACAAATCGCAATGGCCGCCCGTATTTGGGAAACTGGAGAAGGGGCCAGCCCCTGGCCCCGCAAAACCATGGGGCAGTCCCTCCCTCTTCTCGGCCACAAGTGCATCTTCTAACAACCCCCCAAGATCAGTCTCCGGCCTCCTCCGTGCCACCCCAGGAAGTGCAGGATTGGACCTCTGTTCCTCCACCTGCTCAGTATTGACCCCAGAGATGGGGACACAAGCTCTCCCCACGGGGGTCTTCGGCCCCCTTCCCCCGGGAGTGGCTGGATTGCTGTTAGGGCGAAGTAGCTCAGCCCTTAAAGGGATACAGATTACACCTGGCAAAATTGACCAGGATTTTACTGGAGAAATCAAAGTTATGGCCTCTGCCCCGAAACACGTGGTATCGATCCCAGCCGGTCAAAAATTAGCACAATTAATACTTGTGCCTTTACCTCCCGGGGAGACTGCTAATTCCCCATGTGGACAGAGAGGATTTAGATCTTCTGATATCTATTGGGTACAAAGCATAAAACAAGAGAGGCCTGAGATGACTATATTTATACAAGAAAAGCCCTTTAAAGGAATATTAGACACTGGAGCAGATGTGTCTGTGATATCTAAAAAACATTGGCCAGCCCAATGGCCCCTGACAACCTCTATGACTTCCCTACAGGGGGTTGGGCAAGCAACTGACCCACAGCAGAGCAGTGCGATCCTTGTTTGGAGAGATGAGGAAGGGCACTCTGGTCATTTTCAGCCATTTGTCTTGGATCATCTGCCAATTAATTTATGGGGTCGTGATATCATGGAAAAAATGGGAGTGTATATGTTTAGTCCTAGTGCTCCGGTCACTAAGCAGTTACTTGATCAAGGCCTCCTCCCCTTTAGGGGACTAGGCCGAGCAGCACAGGGGGAGCTAGAGCCACTCCAACCCCAGTCTCACCCTACGAGACAAGGATTGGGGTATCCCTTGACGGGAGCTGTCGTTTGCCCTCCCCCTCATGCTGATCCCATAAATTGGCTCTCTGAACAACCGGTATGGGTTGAACAGTGGCCTCTTTCTCTAGAAAAGATCATTGCAGTTCAGCAGCTGGTACAGGAACAGCTGGACTTGGGACATGTGGCCCCTTCTAACTCTCCATGGAATTCTCCAATTTTTGTTATAAAGAAAAAGTCAGGTAAATGGAGGCTGTTACAGGATTTGAGAAAGGTTAACGCGACAATGGAACTGATGGGGGCCCTACAGCCTGGCTTGCCTTCACCCATGGCAATCCCAAAGGATACTTATAAGATTATTATAGATTTGAAGGATTGTTTCTATACTATACCCCTGGCGCCTCAAGACTGTAAGCGCTTTGCCTTCAGCATCCCCTCTGTTAATTTTAAAGAACCCATGAAGCGATATCACTGGCTTGTGCTCCCACAGGGTATGGCAAATAGCCCAACTTTATGTCAAAGTTTTGTAGCTAGAGCCATTTCTTCCACTCGTGAAAAATTTTCTTCTGTTTATATTGTTCATTATATGGATGACATCTTGTTGGCTTGTTCTGACCCTATCGTCGTACGACAAGCCTTTGGACAACTAAAGCAAGATCTGAGCCTCTTTGGCCTTATAATAGCAGCTGAAAAGGTTCAGGAACACCCCCCTTTTACATATCTAGGCCATATATTAGGCCCACACTATTTTAAAAGCCAAAAAATACAATTAAAAACTTCACACTTAAGAACTCTTCATGATTTTCAGCAATTCTTAGGAGATATAAATTGGCTTCGGCCTTAACTAAAGCTCTCCACAGGAGAGTTAAAACCCCTTTTTGATCTCTTAAAAGGAGATACCAACCCTACATCCTTGCGCGAATTAAATCCTGACGCCAGGAGGGCCATCCAAATTGTAGAAAAGGCAATTTCCCAGCAACAAGTGACCTATTGTGACTATTCTAAACCATGGGGAGTTTATATTTTAGCTACTTCTCACTCCCCAACTGCTGTATTGTGGCAGGATGGCCCACTTTTATGGCTTTATCTACCATCAACACCCGGCAAAGTGCTGACCCCCTACTACGAATTGGTAGCTAATTTGATACATATGTGCCGAGTGGATTCCCGTAAATATTTAGGTCAGGAACCTCATTTTATCTGTGTCCCATATAATCTACAACAACAAGATTGGCTATTCGCCCATTGCGATTCTTGGGCCATTGCTTGGGCCAATTATACGGGGAAAATTTTGCATCACTACCCGTCTAACAAACTTCTCCAATTTGCTGCGTGTCATATGTTTCTATTTCCTTCCATAGTACAGGCTTCGCCTTTATCTTCTGCTGCTTTGGTATTTACAGATGGATCCTCTAATGGAAAGGCTGCTTTGACCATTAATGGGAAAACTCAATCTTGGGTTATGGGTTTTTCCTCCGCCCAAGAGGTGGAATTAGAGGCTGTTTTACAAGCACTCGTCCTGTTACAAGACGAGCCCTTTAACTTATACTCAGACAGTCAATATGTAATTCGTGCTCTTCAAGTCATAGAAACTGTTCCCTTTATTGGAACTACTAACTCCAATATTCAGACCCAATTTCGCCAAGTACAAACTTTGCTTTGTTCTCGCAACCACCCCTGTTTTTTTGGCTTTGTTCGAGCTCACACTAATCTTCCTGGCCCTTTAAGTGAGGGCAATGCAGTTACTGACTCCGCCACCAGAGTTTACTTAACTCAGGTTGAACTTGCTAAGCAGTCACATGCCATCCATCATCAAAACAGTCGAGCCTTGCGCCGACAGTTTAAATTATCTAGAGAAGCAGCACAACAAATAGTTAAGACTTGCTCCAACTGTGTCCCTTTTTCACCAGCCCCCCATTTAGGCATAAATCCACGAGGACTGCTTTCTAATCACATTTGGCAGATGGATGTCACACATGTTCCATCATTTGGCCGATTAAAATATGTTCATGTTACTGTAGATACTTATTCTAATTTTATCTTGGCCACCCCCCTTGCTGGGGAAGCCACTAAACATTGTATCTCTCACTGTATTCGATGCTTTGCTGAGATGGGGATTCCCTCGCAAATAAAAACAGATAATGGCCCTGGCTATGCAAGCCGAGCATTTCAATCCTTCTGCCATTCCTATAATATCACTCATATTACAGGCATTCCTTACAATCCTCAAGGTCAAGGCATCGTGGAGAGAGCTAATGGATTATTAAAACATCAAATTGCTAAAATACAGAAAGGAGAGTCATATCCCGCTACCCCTGTGAATATACTTAATCATGCTTTATTTGTTTTAAATTTTTTGAATTTGGATTCAAATAATTTATCTGCTGCTCAGCGATACTGGGAAAAAAGAGCACAGCGTCCTTTTGCCTTAGTAAAATGGAAGGATCCCCTAACTGGTGCTTGGCATGGACCCGATCCTGTTCTAACCTGGGGTCGAGGCCATGTATGTGTTTTTTCACAAGGAGAAAATGACGCCCGCTGGCTGCCTGAATGCTGCGTTCGGAGGGTGGAGAGTGACAGTGGCCATCCAAGCAGCGACTCACTGGGCCTACACCCCCAACCCTCCAGTGGTGCATCCTGCGACGTGGGAAGGACCTGAGTTATTTGTGCATGTCAATCGGGACTGCTACTGATCCACTTGTTCCACACATTCATATGAGCTGTGTTTCTCCTCCTTTTACTATTATGTAGGGACCTTTTAACATATTTATTGACTCTACACAATTTAATATGTGACATTATTTTGTCTTTACCAGCCCTCTTCTTAATAACCCTTTTTTGTAAAAGATGCCCAGGTGAAAAGCAAAGGCCTCCAGAGGTAAGTAGAAGTCGGCCGACCCCCTTGTATGTCTGCGTTTTATTTCATTTCATTTTATTTTATTTTATTTTTGTTTGTTTGTTTGAAAAGGTGCACTGTGGGCCTAAAACAGAGGCCTGGGTGGTCAAGGGACGCCTTGACCCCCCCTCCCCTTCTGAGTTTCTTGTCGATAACAAGGCATACCTGAGAGTCCCACCAGCAAGACATGTCTAAATCTAAAAATAACTGTTTGGTGAAAACATTCATTTGAGCTCATGTTTTTTGTGTTAAGTGTATCTGATTGAGTCCAATTTTCTTGTTATATGTCAATGTCTGATTATTTAAAAGTCTCCGTTTCTCTGTCTTGTTCGTGTTACAAATTTTTTCTTGTCCAGTTTTGTCTTTAAAATTGGTACCATTTCTAAGTATGGATCCATATGGTTTTTCTGTGCGTACTCAAGCACACATCCTTGTTATTTATTTGAATTTCTGGGCCTAGCATGGCCGCTCCCCCATGTCTGCAGTTGTGACAAGCCCTGGAAAAATAAATTCCAGCTAAGTTGCCTTGCAAAAAGTTTTGTTTTGAACCTGGTTCTCACCTGTAAGAGTAAAATTGGCAAAACTCTCTTGACACAAACTTCCAGAAAACGAACGGCCAATATTAATTTTGCGCACTTTATGATCTTTGAGTATGAATGTGTGTGAATGAGTGAGTGAACATGTTCAAGGTTAAATTGTCAGCATGCTGTATAAAACAATGGTTGAACTCATTTGAAACAAAGGCAATTGGGTAAATCTAAGTCTAAACTTCAAGAAAATTATTATGCTTGAATGTTTCCTATGTCTTAAAAGTATTATTGCATTGTTTTAAAGAAAAACTGGTAAAAAGTATTTTTCTAAAGATCCTGAAATCTGCATTTTAAAAAATCTGGTATTGCAATACATACAGCTGTTTACATTGTAAACATTGTATCCTGTTCAGCACAGAGGTGTTAGGGAATTTGGGATTTATTACTTTAAGTTAAAGTTTGGAAACATGTATTAGAAATTTAAATGTAAAATTGTTCATTAACGTCAGAAATTTTGCCTGTCCTTTCTTGCAAACTGACACTAGAAATCTGATGGTAAAATGTAGATAATGTGATTAGTATTTTAAAGGAATGTTTAAAGGTTTATCTCCATGCTATTGGGTGTATTTTAAAAAAGGAGAGGAAACTAAGTCCAGACTTAGACTTTTGGTGCACTGATGTCTATAGTTCTTGAATTAGGGAAAAACTGTTATTTGAGTTTAAACTGTTGTTGGAGTTCTAGACAGTAATCTAAACTGCAAAAGAGCCCTTTTTTTCTAAAAGGCAAGAGGAGTGCCTTGAGCCTTAGAGGGCCTGGAGGCAAAGGGAATTCCTTTAGCCTTAAAGGTTTTTCAAATGCAAATAAAGACCAAAGTGTTAAGAGTTTAAGTTAAAAAGTGTAAAAGTTTTAAAGAAAATTAGAAATGATTTCTGAACAAAATTTAAAAGTAAAGTTGTCCTAAAGCTTTGTTTCAAAAAAAGAAACAAGGAAAATTAGGACTACCAAAATGGTTGCTTAATTGCTATTTCAGCTTACTCTTGTAAGTTACTTTATAGCAATCTCCAGAAGGCCCATGGAGAAGGACAGCAGATCCTCATTCAGATGTAAGTTTGGCCCTCACCAAGTTCCAGGTAAGATCATGCTTGGAGACTATTTCTGAATTGACCACCTTGTTGCTTCTAATTGGAGTAAAGTGGCCTTTTGTAGGACTCATTGATCTGAAAGCCACAGTTTTGAGCCTGCCCGGGCAAAGCAAAGTCCCTGTGAGACTGTGGTGTCTAATCTGCCAGCAGGATGCTGGGACAGAGTTGCTTTGGAGCTCGAAGTGGCAGAGTGCTAGCTCTGAGCTGAAAAGCTGGGGGGAAGCACTCAAGCACCAAGCTCGGGACTCACAGTGGCAGGGTGCTAGCCTTGAGCTGGAGAGCTGAGAGACAGCGCCCAGAGCCTGAGTTCAAATCCAGCAACCAACAAAGTGAAATGCCAATGGGATGTTTATCCCTGTGTGGAGAGACACTACTGGGACAGGAAAGCCTCTGCTTGGATGGCAGAGATGGTGTCAGATCTTAGAGTCACTTGTGCTTGGCCATTCAAATTAATCAGAGCCGGGAGGTCATAGAATAGTTTGTAAGCATGCCTTACTAATGCCCGTGCCTTTCATAACTGGGCAGGAACTTGTCAATCTTCTGTGATAGTGGGTAGTTTTAAGTCCTAATTGAGCGAATTTTTTATTTTTGACACCAGCCACAAATTCAGGAAAAGTTTGTGGATCTGAGGCTTGTGTCTCTATTAATCTTTTTAGATCTGACAACTGAAGCATTGTTAAGGTTGCAGAAATTTAGTTCCCCAGACAATCAAGAAAAAGCCTTTGCAAATGGGTGCTAGGTAGGCTGCGCTGTTGTGGCCAAGGATGGTTTGTGCAGTTGTTGAATGTCAAGTATGATTTCTAGTTTGGAGTAGATTGTTGTTCCTGGTGTCTAATCCTTGCAACCCCTTGATAAAACAGGCTGGGCTTCTTAAGGTCCCTGGTCAAGCGTGGAGACGGCGCCCCTGAGTCAGCTTGAAGAAGTCACGGAAGTTGAATCTCCGCCCATCAAATCCCCGTTGGACCAAGGGACCAAAGTCATTTTTGGAAAATGTGACAGGATAAATTAGGGGTATAGAAAAGAGTAAAAATTGCACTTGTGTTTCTTTTAAAATAAAAAATGGGGGACATGTTGGGAGCCAGAGTGGAATCAAACTGTACCTTGACTTGCATCAGACAATGGCTATATTGTCTTATTGCTTTCTGGCCCTATTCTATGTAAATGACCTGAGAATTACCATATGAATGTAACACCTGGAGGTTCCCTGGGAGAGGAGGAGGGAAGAAAAGGGAGTGGAAAATAAACGCAGCAGTCTCGGCAGTCTTTGCCTGGACTGCGGACATCCCGGACCCGGTGTGTCTGTCTCTCTTCTTTTTCTTCCTAGTCCTTGTCCCCTATTTCAGGAACCCCAATCTGCGAACCCTGGTTTGCTGCCGGTTGGCCCCGGCAGTAGAATATCAGGTTAGCAAGCAATCTAAGCAAGTGGGAGGTACTGAGTTTCAAAACTCCTGTACTGGAACAAACAAATGAATGAAACTTTATTTATCCAACATTTCTAAATAGGAACTGTCTTTCAGAATTCAGTTTAAATTATATACATTCAAAGTTGTCTATCTTAATCATGTCATTTAAAAGTAATCTCTCTTCAGTAGCATAGCACAGACTGATTTATCTTTATATGTATACATTGGTTGTACAGTGGTTTCATATGACATTTCCACACATTTATGCAATGAAACCTAACCTACCTGCTACCTTCCATCACCCTTCCCCTTCCCCTTCTAAAACATTTTCAATAGATCTCATTGTTTTATTTTTCATACGTGAAATAAACTGCTTTGACTATCTTCATATTTTCAGCTTCTGTGTTAGCCATCTCTTCTGCCACTGGGACTCTCCCTCAATAGTACCTCTATTTTTTTCTGTCTTCTTCTTTCTTTCCTTCCTTCCTTCCTTCCTTCCTTCCTTCCTTCCTTCCTTTCCTCCTCCTCCTCTTCCTCCTCCTTCTTCCCCCCTCTCTCTCCCTCCCTCCCTCTCTCTCCCTCTCTCTCCCTTTCTCTCCCTCTCCCTCTCCCTCTCCCTCTCTATCATGCTGGAGCTTGAATACAATGACTGGACACTGTCCTTGAGATCTTTTCTTCTTCAGGCTAGCACTCTACCACTTGAGCTACAATTCCACTCCCAGCTTCTTTGAGCCATGATTCTTAGAACTCAGCCTAAAACGTAGCTAGGATTATAGGGTGCATTTAGTGAGCATTAATTGCACCAAAGGACTTTACCACATTATTTCCAATATGCCTACATCTTGTTTTGATCAAAATGACCTGTTGTTCTCTCCTCCCCTACCACTCTAGTACCTAATGAGCAGAGCTTTTGTTGTGATCTGTTATGTTGTCCTCATACACAGTTATAAGATATTATAAAATTAGTCATTCTCTAACTTCCTTTTTTCCTCCCCTCCTCCTGCTTCACAATTCCATTTTAAGAATCAAGGCATATTTGCATATACAAGTATATTAGTAACATAGTTTACTATCAGTAAGAGCATTAATAATATTGCCGAGTATCTATAGTATTAATATTAACAATACTAATAACATTGACAGTTAGTGATTGTACATGTGTGCACACATCCATGGATATGGATGTGCATCTTTTAGATCTAGCTTCCAGGCAATTAGTGAAAACAAAATATTTGACATTCTGAGCACAACTTTCCTTTCTACATGATGTTGGCTGTCTCAATGTAAGGTTCTCCAGACCCATCCATTTTTCTGCAAATGTCATGATTTCATCTTTCTTTATGGCTGTAATTCTCCATGGTGTACATGTGTCTTATGTGAGTAGCCTATGAGCGTCTTACCCACTTATCTATTTGGAGGCATCTTGGCTGTAATCTTCTATCTCAAGACTCTCTAGTAATTTTCTGCTAATTCTAACATGAAAAGCTTAATTTTCCCCACATGAATCATATTGATATATTTTATTAACTCTGATTTTGATTTATCATTGTAGCCTCTGTATCCTCTTAGCACTGGGCACACATTACTCATCTATTTCTTCTTACTGAGTGAGTGAATCAGCAAATGAAAATAATAAAGAAGACTGGCAATTTGCCTTAATAAACTTCTAAAAATATTTCTGTTTTATGTTGTCTATCAACTAGACTTAGCAATAATTCTTTCAATAATTTCACTGAAATTGATTGATTATCTGTTTAGCAGTGTCTAATATGAAAATAATTTTTAGCTGAAATTACTGACTCAAAAGCAATGAATTAAACAGAAATATTATGACAAAGAAAACTATAGTCAAATACCCCGAAACCACATGAGCTATCTATGAACAGCACAATAGAGTCAATTATAATGAATTTTTCATTGTGAAGATTTACGATCATTAGATGGTAAAAGCACTTAGCTTTCTTTTTTATTGATGGGATAATGTATACAGGTGTTACAGTTATATTCATCAGATAGTATGTGCATTACTTCTCACACACTGATACACTCATGTTTGTCCCCATTTCCCTCTTCCCACCCCTTCCCATTCATCTTGTTTACCCCCTTCCCTTTCCTATTTCAAATAAACAAATAAAAGTATATACAATATGCCAGGTAACAAAGTCAGATACTGTAACAATATGAGATTAACCAAAGGGAAACAACAGAGAAGAGAAATAGTAGATTAAGAACAACAATCATAAAAGACAAAGTTCTTGCTTGCATATCCTAGAGATCCTTTCATTTAGTTTCATCCTATATGGCCTTATGTATCTAGATTTTGCGCTATTGTAATCCTCTGCTAGGAGAGTCCTAAATGTGTACTAATTATTTCAAATGAAGGAAATCATTGAGCCTATATTCCTTTGGGTTTGGATTGCTTCACTTAAAGATTTTTTTTCCGAGTCTTTCCATTTCTTTATAAATGGCACAATGTCATTCTTTCTGATAGAAGCATAGAATTCCATTGTGTATAAGTACAACATCTTGTTAATCCAATCATCAACTGAGGGGCAACTGGGCTGGTTCCATATCTTTGCTATGGTAAATAGTGCTGCAATGAACATCACTGTGCTAGTGGGTTAATATGTCCTTGTTCCTGGACGATTGGGTAAACGCCAAGGAGTGGAATTGCTGGGTCATAGGGGAGCTCTATGTTTAGTCTTTTGAGGAACTGCCATACTGCTTTCCATAGTGGTTGACTGAATTTGTACTCCCACCAGCAGTGTAGTAGTGATCCCTCCTGGCCACATCCCCCTCCAGCATCTGCTGTTATTAGATTTCTTGATATGGCCATTCTAACTGGAGTGAGGTGGAATCTTGTAGTTGTTTTGATTTGCATTTCTTCTATGGCCTGAGATGTGGAGCGTTTCTTCATGTGTCTCTAGGCCATTCTTAGTTCTTCAGAGAAGATTCTCTTTAAGTCTTTGGCCCATCTTTTAATGGGACAGTTGTTTCTTTGGAGATTTGTTTTGGAGAGATTCCATTTTTTTAGCTGTAGGTATATGTTAATTTGAGACCTTTGTCTGTTGTATGACTAGTAAGATCTTCTCCCACTCTGTGGACTTTCTATTTAGCTTGTTAGCTATGTCCTTTACCATACAGAAGCTCTGCAGTTAATGAGTCCTACAAGTTCAAACTTTCTTTTATTTGTTGTGTTTCTGGATCTTTATTAAGAAAGTTTCAGCCTGTGTCAAGGAGACCTAGTGTATCTCGTACTCCTTCTTGTAAAATTTCCAAAGTATCTGCTTTTATCTCGAGGTCTTTGACCCATTAGGAGTTAATCCTGGTGCAGTGTGACATAGAAGAATCCAACTTTAGTTTTCTGAAGTTGCTTAACCAATTTTTCCAGCCCCACTTGTTGTAGAGGCTGTAAAAGCCCTTAACTTTCTATTTACATGTAAAACCACACACACAAAAAAATGGAAAGTCTTGTAACAGAGTCTCATTTCCTATTAAAAGCTATTTGTTATCTCACTGATGTGATAAGACATGGTTACAGATCAGATATTGTGTATGGACTTTACTTCTAATCTGAGAAAGCACTCAGATTAAATGGGACTCCACTCTTCAGATGGTGGTACAGAGGTTAAATGGATTCACACCATATAGCTATTGATTCCTTGATTCAGAATGCATACCTGTGTCTGGGTTTTTTTAGCTCTTCTCAACTTGCTGTTAAATGTATTATAAATTTGACATTCAGTATAGCAAACACAGAATCACATGAAACAGAAGTTAATAAAAAAACAGGGCTGTAAAATTTAACAAAATAAGTGTTATATGAGCATTACTAGGTTTTGTAGGTTCTGTGAATATTCCCTAACTGTTCAATAAATGATAGATTTCTTTAAGAAACATTTTTTATAAAAAAAGTCTAAGCAAAAACTGGGTGTATTAATTTGCCAAAGAACCTTGCTATAGTTTGGATGTTGAATGTCTATTACGATCTCTGTGATGAAGCTGGTCCCTAGGTGGTGACATTGAAAGGTGTTGTAAAGTTTTGAAAGTCAGTTCCTGGGGAGATCCTTAGGTGATTGGAAGACTATCTTTGGAGGGATCATTTCCCATCACTCTTTCCTGCTTTCTCATTTTGCTCCTGGCTGATGAGGTAAGGGGTGTGCTTGCTTCTTGCTCCCACCAAGATGAGCTGCTTTGCTAGAACTCCCAAACCATGGGCCATGTAGCCCTGGCTTCTAGAATCTTGAGGCCAAATAATTGTCATGTATGTTACTTGCCTTAGTGTTTTTCTATTATAGTAGTTCTAAGCTGACTAACAAGAGATTCCATCACTTAATCCATCATACTAGCTAGCTTCAGCTAGACTCTAGAAGTCCATGTTCAAAGTGTTGGCAAGATTTATTTCTTCAGAAACCTTTCTCCACTTGTAGTTGGCCAGACCAGATCTTCTCTGCGATGACATTCAATTCTCTTTAAAGTCATATTAGAGGACCACTAAGTAGACCAGGAATCCTTTCAGCATTGCGATTGACATGAAGATGCTTGACTTCTCTCTCATATTCCCAAGGAGGTATGGCTTTTAACTTTAACAGAACCACTCTGCTTTACCAAGGGAAGAAAATTAACACTATGAAAAGGAAGGTACAAAGTTTGTTTTCATTATTTTCCCACTGTTCCCATCATTTACCTCGCTGTTTCTTGCTAGAGCTATTTTGGAAAAGGATTTGAGCTTTTATCTGTTGACTTGCTAAAAGTATACTTTGAACAGAGTTCTCTGACAATTTTTTGTCATTGTTTCAGATAATAACAATTGACAGTGAATGACAGGTATTGCTTATTTGTATATTTGTGATAAGCATGCTTGCATTAAGGTTTGAAAGCTATATGTAATTAGATTTTGAAATTAATTTGGATATCCATATTTTTCAATCACTGTTATTTTTGATTAACCTTTTACTCTTTTCCAGTGTGGCATATCACTCATGTTTGAACAATTTTTTGAAAGTTTATCAGGTAATACTTGATTAGGTGTCAGTAATTAGGTTTTAGAAATTTGTATAGTGTACCATAGTTGGTGTGATAAATTCACAAAACACTTGTTCTAATGTACTCTAATGATTTAAATATTAAATATCTATAATTAAGAGCTTAATGTCAGTGTTATCTTGTGGAAATATATCCTCTATCACTCTAATTACCACCTATGATAGAAAAATGAAGAAACATTTCCAAATCCAGAGAACTAAAGAAATCTATTTGAAAGGATCAGAAATACAGTCATAAAGCATGATTAGTGGATGGTTTTATCTCTCAGTGATGGTTTAACCACCATGGCTCATCTCGTTTCTATTACACACTGTGATACAGCACAAGGGGCTTGAACTTTGGGTTTGGTTGCTGTGCCTGAGCTCTTCAGCTCAAGGCTACTGTCCTACCACTGGAACCATAGCCCTACTTTCTGCTTTCTAGTGATTAATTGCAGATAAGAGACTCAAGTTCTTTAGTGACTGGCTGGCTTTGAGCCATAATCCTCAGATCTCAGTCTCCTGAATAGCTAGGATTACAGGAGGAGAGCCACCGTGCCGGCAAGGCCTATACTTGTACAAGTAATCCATTATCCAATTGAAAGTACTGCTAGTTAAACGGCTCTAAATGTAACTTGTTATTTTAAGTGCTTCTAAATGTTTTATCTTTGAAGATTCATTTCTTTATCTGAAGGACAACCATGTTCAAACAGTCATAAAAGCTTTTAGATTGAATATTTAAAATGTATGTCAACTTCTTGGCATTATAGCCTGTACTTGGGCTCTCACTCTAAAATTAATTTCACACATTCCAATGCAGTTTCAAACTTCAGTTAATCATGAAGGCTATTTTTAAAGGAAATCAATACATAGATCATATTTTAATGTAAGTAGCAAGACTATAATGAATAAATACTTTGTTTTGTCAGCATCTTAGGTTTATAATTGCATTTTACTCTCTCACTTTTCCCTTCATATGTGAAATATTTCTAGCATTGTTAAATGACACAAATTTTAAGGAAGACTCATATTTTAGGTTACCTTGAAAGTTCGCATAATTCACAATTTAAAATTGTTTTACTGCTATGGTTTTGTTAGATAATTCCAATCATTTTAAACCATAAGCAATTTAATAGTTGAATTATTGATTCTTCGAAGGCTTAATGTTTTTTGTTGTTCTTGTTGGTTGTGGGGCTTGAACTCAGCCTGATTCTCCCTGTGCTTTTGTGCTACAGCCTAGTGCTCTAACACTTTGAGTCACAGCTTGACTACTAGTTTTCCAGTGGCTAATTGGAGATGAGTCGAATAGACTTTCCTGCAGGGGCTAGTCTTGAGCCAAGATCCTCTGATTTCAGTCTCCTCTTGTAGCTAGGATGAAAGGCAGGACCCATAGGCACCAGAGAGGGTTTAATTGTTTAAGTTAGCTATATATTCTGGATATTAGGCCACTGTTTGATGTATAACTGGAAAATCTGCCATTCTGGAGGCTGACTTTGTAATTTGTTGGCTGTTTCTTTTGTTGTGCTGAAACATTTAATTTGATGCAATTGAATTCATCATGTCTTTCTTGGATTTCCTGTGTTTCTTGAACTTTACTGAGAAATGTTTTACTATGTGAAGGATTCCTAATGTTTCTCCTATTCCTTCCTGAAACAGTTTTATGGTTTCAGGTTTGTTTGTTAGTTTGCATGTTTGTTATTTTGTTTTGTTTTGTTTTCTGGGTTAGATGTGGGGCATGCATTCTGGGCCTGGGTGCTGTCCCTGAGCTCTTCAGCTCAAGGCTAGTGCTCTACTACTTTGAGCCACAGTGCCACTCCCAGTTTTTTGGCAGTTAACTTGGAGATAAGAATCTCATGCACTTTCTGACTGGGCTAGCTTTGAACTGTGATCCTCAGTCTCCTGGGTAACTGGGGTTACAGATGTGAGCCACCAGTGCCCGGCATGATTTTCATGGTTTCATTGAGGTCCTTCATCCATTTTGAATTCATACAGGTGCAAGGTGAAAAATCAATTTTCTGCACCCAGATATCAAGTTTGTCCAGCACTTTTTTATTTATTGATTGATTGATTGATTGATTTATATTTGCCAGTCCTGGCACTTGAACTCTGGGCCTGGGCACTGCTCCTGAACACTTTTGTGCTAGTACTAGTTCTTGAGACACAGAGACACTTCTGGCTTTTTCTGAGTTGTTTATTGGAGGTAAGAGTCTCACAGACTTTTCTTCCCTCGCTGGCTTTGAACTGTCATCTTCAGATCTCAGCTTGAGCCGCTGGTGCTCAGCTTGAGCTCCACTTGCTGAAAAAGTTGTCTTTTTTTCAAGTGTATTTATTGACTCCTTTATTAAATATTAGATGCTTATAGGTAGTAGGTTTACTTCTGTATGTTCTATTTCATAGATCTTTGGGCCTGCTTTTGTGTCAGTATTAAGCTGTTGTCATTACTATTTCTGTGTGTATGCAATGGAAATTTTCTTTCCATTAGAAAGAACAGTATTTTATTATTTGTAAATAAATAGAAAAACCTGGAAAAAAGGTTATGTAAAGTAAATCAGGCTCAGAGAGACAAAGCTTGCATATTTTCTATCACATGTAAAAGCTAGAATTAGCTTATAAAATTATAAGTAAGTTCACTAAGTGGTATGTAAATATATATTGATGTATTAACTAAAACGTAGTACATTCAAGAAAGTATGCAAATAGTATAAACCCTTAGAAAGACAAAGTAAAAATTCAGCAAAATAGCTGGGTACCTGTGCCTCATGCCTGTAATCCTAGCTACTTGAGGCTGAGATCTGAGTATCAAGGTTCAAAACAAGCCCAGGCATGAATGTCCATGAGACTCCTATCTCCATGTAGCCACTGGAAAACAGGAAGTGGCACTGTGCTCAAGTGGTAGAGTGCTAGCCTTGAGCTGAAGAGCTCAGGGACAAAGCCCTGAATTCAAGCTCCACAACTGATCAAATAAAAGCTCACTGAAGTAAAATACTGCAAATAAATTAAAGCAACAGGTGAAGCAAGGCCAAAGGGAATTTGGTAAAAAGAGGAAAAAAGGGGGAAAATGCGTAGAAGAATTGCATGCATAATTTACAAAATTAAGAAAAGTGAGGCAGGGATGGGTAGGAATGGATAGGTGAGAATGGGGAAAGGGGTGAAGTTGTTCTAGATGCATTGAATTTATAATCTGCTTTGTTAAATGGAGCGTCATTTGTACAAGTACGCAGAGAAGAGAAAGGAAGCAAAAATGGAACTTTAAAATGATAAAGTATGAAACAACTGCTATGAAAAAAGAGAAAACAATGTGTCTAGGATTTGTGTGATAACAATGGAGAGGATCTACTTATGAAGGGATAACATTGAAGGAAATGTGAGTGGAAGACATGAGTTTCTTCTTTAAGAATGCCTTTAAGCAGGAACGAATGCTACTTTAAGAAGCCTAGATTAATCTTGCATTTACGGCATTGTGCATACAGGAGTTATTCATCTTAGAATACACTTTTAAAGTCATGTTAAAAAGAGTAAAAACAAACATCTAAATCCCAGGGAAAGGTACCACAATTTTACAACTTGCTTCATAAAATTATGGTTCTCTGAAGTTTAATGAAATGACATAAAAATGAAAGAAAACTCCCCTTACAAGAGTAAGTTAGAAGATTTGAAAATATTTCCTAGAACATTACTGGTTTGGTCCATATTTTATACCCAAGCATGAGTCAAAGCCAATTTGAAATGCCAAGCATATCATTTTTTATAGTTATAAAGACTTTGAATTGAGTACCATCTCATCTTAGTGGTTAGCTTACAAATAAAGCAAATATGAAATATAATCTTACTTATTTTAAGAATTTTTAAGAACTTCCAATCACCAGGAGAGGCAACAAATTTAAGGAAAACTAATATAGTGTTGAAACTTACATAATCTTCTGCATAGGAAATAACAGATCTTTGGCAAATGAATCTTTGCTTATTAGAGTGTCAGCAACTTCTACTTTTGCTAAGTTAATCATTTAGCCAGCTGAGCCCTAGTGTATTTGTTTGCTAGTTTTGGCCTTGTCAGCAGGAGTGCATGTAGCAGTGTCTTTCTTCAGGAGACCATTTTTCTCCCATTTATTGTAGCAAATAAATAACTCTATCAATTATTTTCCTAAAGAAAAACAAAATCTTAGGATATCTTGCCTTATAAATTGGATCAGCTCACAGTTAATCTCCAAAATAGTTATAATTAATCTATCACAGTTAATTTCACTATTCAAGTGTCACTATATCAGCTCTCGTATTCTTAATATACTGTCAGCCATTTGTTCGATGATCTGATCTTGTCAGCAAAAGGATCTTTGCAGAATCATATTTATACATAACTGGAACACCTAACCTTTCTATCACATTCTCAGTGCAACTTACTGTTCTATGGGATGGAACTCAGATACTAAGGAAACAATTTAGATAAATTTATGTCATTAAAAATCAAATATATGAATTATCTGCTAATAAAGACATAAATATACATATATTCTCCAGAATAAATTCTAGCAATGTTTTTCTATGCCTTAAAATACTGTGTATTTTAATTCTAGCAAATAAATTTGTAGTGCTTCAACCCAAGGAAATGGTCAGAGATAGACTCTGGTATCTACAAACACATGTTTCACCAAGTTATAAGAAAAGTGAAAAAGCAAAGGAGAAACTCAAGTGTTCAGGTATAGGATACTTGTTATGCAAAATAATCCAAAATCATGTGCTAGAATAATATGGAACTCTGCTATTACATTGCTATTACAATATAACTGGGGAAATCTATCTTGATAAAAGTTACTTTAGCTTATAGTTTCACATGTTGGAACCCAAAGTTACCTGGCTCTATTGTTTCTGGAACTAGGTTAAAGTAAGAAAGAAAACGATGGGAGAAGGTGTTAGAGTTAAAGCTTATCTGTTTATGATATCCAAGAACCAAGAATACAGATAGGAAGGATCTAAGTTCCAAAGGATTTGCTCAAGAGCACACTGCCAGTGAGCCACTCTTCCAGTGGACTCCACCTCCTAACATTTCAATCACTTCCCCCAATCCTCTTAAACTCTGAATCCATTCCACTCTGAGCCCTCATGTTTCAGAAACGTTTGCCCACAGAACACTGCTGCACGGAATGAATAAGTCTTCAGGGCATGAACTATTGGGAGACATTTAAAATGAAAACCAGAACAGAACTCAATGGAAACTCAGAAGATGTCAACTTTCCACACATGTTAGAATATTACCTTGACCAAAATTCAGAACATGGAGGACACCAAATGTTGCTGAGGAGGTGGAACTGAGGAAACTCTTATTCTCTTCAAGTGGGAAAGAAAAATGGTATGGTCACGTTGGATCATTAGTATACAAAGCTAGTGTTCTATAGTTTCCTGTGCACCGGAATTGCTTGTGCAAATAGAAATTCTGTGCTAGAAACACTTAGCATTGCACAATACCCTCTTATGTTACTAATTTGATGGTTGCGTCCATCTAATCCATGCTCTTTTGTGGGAAGGCTCTGTGCTGAGGACCATATCTTTAACATTTCCCTTGTTGACTCCTTTTAGGTTGGGCAGGGTTAATAGAAGCTCCTGAAAGACTGGAGGAGAATGGCATGAGAGCCCATACTGTTTTCTTTGCTGGGTCATTCCTCTAATGTTCTGGTTCTCATTGAGCTTTGGAAATCTTTTCTTTCAACAACACCAGGAGCGAACCACGGTAGTGGAATTCTCACCATAATTTCCTTATCTTAGTCTATTTTATTCCTAAAGCTGCTGATTACCAGTTGTAGCGCTTGTGTTTCCTGCGGGTTCCTTAGATAATACACAAATGGAACAAATAGAAAAGCAAAGTAGTAGTGTGATTGGTACAAAGCATTATAGAGTTTCCAATGTGAATATAAATCAAACTGTATACAGCCACATAAATTGGCTCATGAGACGTCCAATCCTGGGTCCAAAATGTGCAGATTATTAGGGATTTTCCAAGATAATAAAATAAGTAAACAAATAAATGAATGTAAACCACTATATCAGAGTGACAATGTGATCATTGTCCATTTTATATAAGTCAATTAAACTAATATTATGCCAGATGTAATTTTCAAAACATTTAATGTTTATTTTGAAATGAATAATTAAAGTAACTGTCAGGATCATTAGTCCATTGTTCTAGTTCTAATGTGATTATAGGAATTTAAATTTAAAAACAAAAGTCATGCTACAATTTATTTCTCAAAGATGTTCACTAGAAATAATGTCATTGGAAGCCCAGGGAATATTTTTTTTTGTTATGGAAGGCAACAATAGTCCTGTGGCAAAATAGATTATTCTGTCTCCCTCCTCAATGTGCTAATCTATTAAAGCCAAAGACTAATTAGCAAATTCACTAATGAGCTCCTCTATATCCATTGGAGAAAAAAAAACTTAGCAAACTTGTTATTAAAATAGTAAGTCACACTAGAGCTAACGTTAGAAGAATGTTGCAATTTACACATCACAAATGTAAATATATTTTTTTCAGTGCATGCAATGTTGATTAGTAATTAGAGGATTTTGGTTCAAAGAAATAATGAGAGTTTATGATAAAAGGGTAAACATAACCTAAATTAATGATTTCTCTAATAATAGCTGCTTGTTTAGGGCCTTCATCCAAGTTCACTGCTTAGCTTCCTTATAGTTACTAACCTATATGAAATATTTAACAATTTGTTGCTTCAGTCCTAAGGTGCTACATGTTAATGTGTGACTGTGTCCTGGAGCTGTCACTCATGATGATTTTGCTAGTCTGCTCTACATTCTGTCTAGATAGTCTACTGTCACATTCCATGTCAACTGGGGATTCCACTCCTAATTTCTTTTAGCAGGGAGTGACTATAGAATTTAATAACCATAGTGAATCACCTTGAGATCACAATGAAGGTTAATGGAGTATGACCCTTGCCCATTGGTTCACAGCTGTCTCACAGCTCTTCCTGGTTATGGCTATGCCTAGTCTAATCCTCTTTTGTCTTTCATCTCTCATATACAATATGATTTCAAAGCTTACAGAGAAAATATCATACTCTAAAGAGCTTAAAGAAGTATAACATTCAGCACAATTGGCTAGAGATGAAACTATACACAAACTCATGACAACTTTTGGAAGGTATGTATGCTAAGAATTCTGATATTTCTTTTTTAATCATAGAGTTTATTGGAACCCGTGGAGGATGGAAAACCAGGAAGTAATGTGATCAGATCTACATTTGTTTTCTCTCTGCTTTATCTTCCTCTGCTTTGCCTTTTATTGTTTATTGTGAGGCCTGAACACTCTCCCTCAGTTTTCTCTCTGAAGGCTAGCACTTTGAGCCACTGGGCCACTTCCAGATGGTTTCTGGTGGATAATTGGAGATAAGAGTGTCATGGACTGCCTGTTCAGACTGGTTCCAGCCACAATCCTCTGATATTACCTTCCTGAGGAGCTACGGTTATAGGCATGAGTTACTGGAGGCAGGCTTAGGTTTCTTTTTCTATATGTATTTTTGTTTTGTTTCGAGGTTTATAGAGACTGAATTCAGGGACTCCTATTAGTTATGGAAATGTTTTACCACTTTAGCCACACTACCAGTCTGTTTTAACTTTAGTTAATCTTCCACAGAGTCTTGTGCTTTTTCCAGGGCCAACTTTGAATAACCATTTTCTTCCTATCTGCATGTTTGAGTAGCTAGGATTACAGTTATGGAATGTCATCCCATGGCTTATGTTTTGGATAGCATTTTGCTAATATTCCCAGGTGCTAAACCCAAATTTCTATCTTCTTATCTCTGCCTCCTAAATACCTGATATTATAACAGTTTGACACTGCACCCAGTTCAGTACCTGCATTATGCCTGGTTTAATTTCAATGACTTTACTATGCCTTTCTATAACCACAAATATAAATGACAATCTTGTCTTTTTAAACTTATCACTTGTTTGTTTCTCATGTATTCCTCCTGACCTATTCAGCTGAACCCTCTATTGTTGATCTTTTTTTTTATTATTTTTAAACAATAGGTGTCTCAGCTCTGGAAATAAGATTGCTTTACTTAACTGCTCTAGTCTGCTCTGTTTCTGATGTGACAAAACAGCTTAAAGACAGCTCTTTTAAGGGAAAATAAGATTGTTTTACTATCTCTAGGCAAGCACTCTCCCACTAGGCCAAACTCCTGGCTCTTGTTTTACTATCATCTGAAATCGTTTTATATTTCTCTCATCATTTCTCAACTTTGTTTTTCATTCACAAATACTTGTATATATTCATAGCATGCAAAGACTTTGGCCTATGAATAGTGAATCTAATGAACCTGTAATCTCTCTAGCTTACATGTTGGGGTGAGAATGTAAAAACTGTTTTTCCAACGGCCCTTTTGAAACAGGCAGCACTTATTATCATTTGTACACTGGATGTTCTAGCCCTACAATAAAACTTATTCCTCTAGTCTAAATGGACTTTTTACCCTTTGGTTCATGTCTTCTCTTTTCTCATCCCACCCACCCAACCAGCATCTGGCACCTGTCTCTCTACTCTGTGTCTTTAGATGGATTGTCGTCCATGGTAAAAGAGACTATACAGTATTTTGTCATTTGTAACAACATAGATGGAAATGTAGGTCATTATAATAAGGTAACTGACCCAGGTTCAATTTTGACTTTTATGGTCAGTATTGCTTCTGTGAACTTGGCATCTGTGTGCTCTATTTAATTAGGGTAGAGCTCGATTTTCTGCAGAAATGCCTACCATTATGCCAGGTTATTGAATTTATCCTCTTTTCCATATGGTATGTGAAACACCCCAAATCCCACAATCTGCCTTCTTTTTCTTACAACACATTTTCATGTTCCCTTTTAAAGGTGTCCACCTCTTTTGAAAGGCTAACCTACTTTTTTCAATAGTCACAGTTTCTAATAGAAGTTGATTATTTTGGTTACTTGCTTGTACTAATCTTAAGGAAACATCTTAGTCCTTAGAAGTAGGGTCTTTCATCCAAACTCTGAGAGCAAAAGAAATCCATTTTCCTGGAAACCTGTGAAACTGAACTCTAAATACCCAAACTGTGCAGTAGTTATTAACCTGATAGTTTCACTCAATTTAGAGTCTAAATTGCTCACCGCTGATTGTGTCATGACCTCATCATCCTTTTCAATGTTTCTATCTAGTCCTTTTCTTCCAACAACAGCTTCTTATTTGCTGTTCTCTCTCTCTCAGTCACAATCTTCTCATTCTTCAAAGTTTCCATTCTCATCCTCTTTCTGCATTTATCTCAGCAGACGAGAATAGTGTATAACAGCTGACACTCTCTGCCAACTTTAGACTCTTTTCAAGACCCATAGCATTTCTCTGGATTTAACTAGGCACAACAGGATAGTTAAGTGATAAAGTGGTCAGAAAGCTAAGTGGACTTTCATGGATTTCTATGAGGGATAAGCCAAGCTTTTATTCTAATAAGAAAAGTTAATGTAAGGGGCAATGCCATTTTCAGTTTACAAAGAAAACATGTAATATAAAGTTATGCTTAGAAAAATAATCTGTTACTATAACTGCATTGACTTTTGTTCTTCAGCTTATACTTTTCAAACTATGATTGAATTTTTAACTCTGGAGATATATTTCCAATATGTATGGAATTTCCATTGAATCTTTGCCTCCTCTAAGTAGAAATCAGAAATTCACTTTCCTGGGGCTGGGAGTTTGGCCTCACCTAGCATGCATGAAGCCCCAAGTTTGATTCCTCAGTACTAGATACACAGAAAAGTCAGAAGTGGTGTTGTGGCTCAAGTGGTAGAGTGCTAGCCTTGAGAAAGCCCAAGGACAGTGCCCAGGCCCTGATTCAACCCCAGGACTGGCAAAAGAAAAAGAAAAATTTACTTTCCTGCTCCTTTCTTCACATGAAATTTGGACTTCACCGATCTGTTACGTCTTCAGATTGCATAAAAAGGGAGAAAGGGGAGAGTGTGAAAATGGTGTGGCTTTTATTTTCTCATAGAATTATTTAACTTTCCAAGGAAGTAGCAGTTCTGACATCCAGAATTCTACCTCCATGGTGGGTGTTGTTTGCTGCGTATTTTGCCCTGTAACAGAGGAAGGAGAGTCTTAAAATCCAACATGGGGAAAAAGAAGGGAAAAAACATTTTTTTGACTTGCTGCTCTTTCCACATGCTACTCCCTTTGCTTGGAGCAGTTTAATCTTTACCTCAACCGGTATACCTGACCCTATATCCTCCAGGGACATCCTTCACCTTTCATTTGATGGTTATGTCCTGTAATCAACCATCTCTGTTCCAGACCTCCCTCTGTCTTCAGGAAGACACATCCTCTGCACTCTCCAACCATCCCACACGTACTGATCAACAGCACTGACCTTGCCCTATGGGATTATTCTCTGGTCATGAAGGAACGAGCTTTCTTATTTTTTTTCATGACCAAAGAACTAGCTCAAATTTATCTACAGTAACCTTTCTAAAACTGTCTATAAATCTTCTAGAAGAAAGGGTCAACGTTAACTATTCATCTTGGCATAAAATAAATACCCCCAAATCTCTTGGAAATAAGTAAATGAGTATTGAAAATAAGTAAATGAAAATTAAGAGAATAATTTCAGGTGATTCATATCAATTTCAATTGATTTCTTGTTGGCCTATATATTAGTATATTGCAGTAATATTTCTAGCTGGAGAAATTTCTTTTTGTTTTCCTTTTTCCCTTTATTTATTTATTTTTATAGCCTTTCCTGTAACCTCTAATAGCCATTTCCATAACTTCTGTTTTCCTTGCTCAGAACCAGTAAAAGCCCAGCTCCAACCCCACCTCTCTACCAAACTCCAGTCCCATGGGAAGGTTTCTGCCCCTTGCTATTCTTCAATAAAGAGTCTTTGCCTGGCCTGTTTCTTTCTCCTCTATTTTCCTAACCCCCTGTTTTTTCCTTCCTCCCTCCCTCCTTTTCTTCCTCCTTACCTTCTCTCCCTTCCTCCCTCCCTCCCCCTTCCTTATACATTCTTTCTTTTCTTTCTTCCTTTTTGTACTGAGCTTCCACTCAGTGCCTTAGGCTCTCATCCTACTTCCTTGCTCATGGCTAGCACTCTACTACTTGAGCCATGTCTTGAGTCTGGCATTTTGTTAGATCAGTGGAGTGGTGTCTCACAGATACTGCTTCTAGTGTGAGCATTGAACCATAATCTTCCAGTTTTCTCCCTCCTGAGTCCCTGAGATAACAGATGTGAGCCATTAGTTAGGTGCTAATATCTTTTGCTTAAGCAAGGAACACTACGTCTATGTCTATGTCTGTTAGAATTCTTCACATTTTTGTTTCTTAAGAACTTTTGTTTTCAAGGGACATGGAGACCAAGACATGAGAAAGGGTGTCAAGGTATGTGAAGTAATGCACCTTCTATCTGGTGAATATAATGTAACCCTTCTATTAAATACAATAAAAATATATGAAAAAAGAACTTGTGTTTTCTTGGCTATCACTTGTAATTGAAATATTTCAGAAAAAAAGTCTGGTAAGTAATAATCTTGAACTTTCCATACAAAGGCATTTACTTATATACTATGGGCTAGAAATGTGTTAGTTTGACAAACAAGAAAACAAGTAGTCATTGATCTTGATTCCAGATGGTATTTTGAGGATCTAATGAGTGCAATTAGATAATTTATTTTTATTGAAATTATCACTTGTAAATTTTATTTTTGAATATTTATGCCCCATATAACATTTCAGCAACATCTGATTCTTCATACAGTTTGGTGTTTCAAAGGCAACAATAACATGTATTTGAATAATTTATTAAAATGAATCTCCTAATTTTCTAGTTAGATGAAAGAAATTAAATGTGGAAACAATGCACACATGAATAAATATATGTAGCAGATAAGTTTTTTGAGACAAATATTGACGCTAGATGATATCTGGATTATTTAAATATTCAATAAAAATTTACAATAGAACAAAATCTAGAGACATTAGGCCAAACTATACGACACTAAATGTAAGGACCTCCAGGATATAGAAACAAAAGCCATATAATGAGTGACTGTGGTCCTTAATGTACTATGTTATCGCTCATCTCTTTTGCCATCCCTTAGCTATCTCATATTGTTACAATTTTTCACCTTGTTATCTGATATATTTTATATGTGCTTAATTGGTTATTTGAAATTGAATAGGGAAGGGGGAAATCAAGATAAGTGGGAGGAGGGTGGGGGGAAATGGGGACTATATCATGAGAAAGGGTATCAATGTTTGTGAAGTAATGCACCTTCTATCTGGTGAATATAATGTATCCCTTCTATTAATCACAATAAAAAATTATTTAAAAAGCTTAAAGATTTAAAAATAAGTTATTTTCAGTAGAGTTTTTGATTTGGGAATTTCCAAAACAATGCTAAATATATTAGACATGGAGTTAGTAAAAACAATGGCTGAAAAATTCTCTAGGTCCAAGAGTTTGCTTTATTCTAATTCTATGAGCTTGAAATACTGCTAGATTTGATTTTTGTTAGTATTTTTTATTTTTCCTATTGTTTTAGGATGGAATTGGTACATACATTAATATTCAAAGTAAAATAATCTGTACTTTAAAACATCTCCAGGAGTGTTTTTATTTATTTTTTGTTGGTGGTGGGGCTTGAAAAAAGAACCTGGGCATTGTCCCTGAGCATTTTTGCTCAAGGCTAGGGCTCTATCATGTCAAGCCACATTGCCACTTTCTGGTGGTTAATTGGAGATAAGAGTCATGGATTTTCTTGCTAAGACCAGCTTAGAACCAAAATCCTCAAATTTTAGCTCCCTGAGTAGCTAGGATTACAGGTGTGAGCCACTGGTACCTGGCAATATCTCCAGTTTTTAAATGGAGCAATGCTTCAGTAAAAATACATATATAAATTGCTAGTCAATATTTGGACTAGATATGTTGAAACAATACTTCATGTTGATGTATAAACTGTGTCTGACTTTGCGGCTCAAAATCAGACCACAGGTGAGGAAAGTGTAGGTAGAGATAGCTATATTAAAAACTAAATAGAGCAAGGTAAACAAGTTAGAGAATGTGACAATATACTGGAAAAGCCAATTCATTCTGCCTTTATAGGAATATTGGAAATAAATAAGTTATGATCTACTGGATAAATATCAAACTGTACATAATAATTTTCCCAAAATAAATTTTTGAACAGTCCATGTGTTTGCATTCAAATTCATGTGTAACTAAGTAAAACTGAAACAATACAATTATAGCACTTTTTCATTAACTGGAGTAGTGAAACAAGACTACTCCAAGTATATGTTAGACAATGTGAAGAAATGTATGTTGGTGGAGTAACAGAGTGAGATTGTATTGTGTATTTGAGAAGTCAGTATAGTAACTATATAGTTAAGTATAGTGAGCTTAATTGCTACTTGTAATTTGACTCCAAAATTAAGAATTGTCAAATATTGGTAAATATACACTGTAGCAAACATTTGTAAGTAGACTTACTGCACTATTGTAGTCTGCATAAGTGGCAATTATTTTAATTTTAAACCAGCTGGGGAATTCTTATACAATCTTTATGTGAATGAAATATGGAATTAAATATACAACATAAAAGAGTTTAAATATCTATTGCTATTTTTGAAAAAGAGAAAAAAATTGCCTAAAAATTTGCACAGAATTTATCCATGTTTTTTCTAGTTTATACACTCGCAAATAATTTCCCCCCATGACTTGGTAGCACATTTCTTGTTATATTAACTAAGATTCCCTTTTATAGATACATCACAGTGTATGTCAGTTCACCTAGTGAAATGCATGTTATCTGATGGTAAATTTTGGTAGTTATGAATAACATAGTCATGAACATCCATGACAGGTTTTTCTCAGACATGTTTTCATGTGGAGGTCATCAACTTTTGGATTATCCTTTCTCATATATATATATATGTCCCTGAAGTTATGTTTAGGGCATTGAATCAAATGAAGTAAAGCAGGATTTCAAGATCTCCTGAATTCACAGGAATATAAAAGTTAGTGAATATTCTCTTCTTAATTCCTTGTTAGTTTTTAATTATGTTCACAAATCAGTGCAGGAAATAGACTATGAAACTTGCAGGCAGGTTAATGTGGATTTAGTAAAATTTACTAAGAAGTTACAAAACTCACACTAAAGGTCAATAAACAGTAAATCGGAGTATTAATTTTAATCTTAGAGCAGTGAGCAAAACAATGTACAGTGCATTTAATTCTGGCTCTCTTTTCCAGTGAAGTAGTGTCACTATTAGAAGGGGCTTTTCACTAACCTGAAAGCACAACTTGTGCAAGGACCAATCTGTGTCTATGTGACAAATTCCTGACAGCATGGCAGGCAGAAGTTCTCAGTTTCACATATGTCTGAAACCAGGATGTAGTGCCTCCTCTGCTCTCTCTCCCCTTCTTCAAAGTGTGTGCGCACTCTGAGCACGAATTTCTCAGCTAAGGCTTTGTGTAACAAAATACATAAATAGCTAATTGCTGTTTTCACATACAATCAATGCCTAAAAACATTCGTGATTATTCATCTGGATAATCTACCTCTTAAATTAAAACCAAAAAGGCTAAGGCGTGTAAAAGCACAAGATGAAAAAATATGTACTTGTATATTGTCATATAGGTGAAGTGAACAATATATCCACCTATCAAGGATCTATTAGAAAATCTTCTAGTCTGTTAAATCATGGGGAAACTGGTGTTTCCTTGTACACGAATCTACCATTATCTAACTTTATATCAACAATCATTGTAAAAATTCTGGCAAAAACACAAACAACTATTGAAGAAGACAGTGTTATAAAATTATAAGTAAGACATAATCATATACATATTAGATTAAATTTGAGATTTTATGCAAGAAAGCCAAAAACCACATTAACCCAGTCATGTAAGTAAATTATAGATACATATTAAAATCTTGATAATAATATGTATTAGATATATTAAATATGTTACTTTCTTGAAAATAGCATTACAAATACTGATTATTTGAAATACTATCAAATGAAAAAATATACTCCCACATAGCAGTTATGCAGTATGATCAATTTAAATTTTAAATAATTTAATATATGTATTTTTGAAAGTAAAATAAAATGAAGATATTTTTTATTAGGGAGAAGCTACATATTCATTAAGCTGCAATTTTAGTCCTTATTAGGCTATAGGTAATTTTTATGAGTTTTCCTGGTCATTAATGGAATATACAATCTCTGTGAGTCCAGCCACATAGTGAGTGCAAGAAGATAATGCATTTATTCATTTATTCAAGACATTAAAAATCCTATTCTTTCATTGTTTTAACCTAAGAATAATTTCTTCTTATACTAAATTATTCCTTTGGATTTTACTGAAGGACATTACAAGATCATTATATAAATCCAATGTAGTAATGAAGAGGAATAATTTATTACACATCACAAGCATTTCTTTCTGCAAAACAAGTAGAGAATATTATTTTCTGTCTTAGTAGGTGATATCCAATCTTTGTTTCCCTGCTGATTTACTTTAATGTTATCAGACTTATTTGGCTGATAGACACCTTTTTCTTTATTATTTCCCTAAAAAAGCCAAAACCAAAACTGAGGCCGATTTCTAGTAACAGTAGGAAAAGGGAACAAGATGTTTGAGTCTGAATATGAAAAAGAAGTGAAGGTACAATTAGGAGAGAAGGATTTTCAGAAAGAGAGAAAAAAATAATGATCTACAATGAGAGATGGAAAAGCCACAAGCTCTGCCTCCTAAATCTGAAACTTTACAAATGTAAGACTACAACATTGCATAGTTCTGGCTTTGGAAAGTGGTGGGTCTTTAAGTTAGAGTTGAATTTCCTTAAAGATGCAAAGTATATTTTTTGCAATACTTGGGCTTTACCTATAACAACATTCTTGACCTCTACTTTCAGTCATTCATAGCAGAATGTTTCATTGTATTAACTGTAATATAAAATGAAAGTGCAGGGCATGGTGGCTCACGCCTGTAATCCTAGCTATTCAGGAGGCTAAGATCTAAGGATCGAGGTTCAAAGCTAACCAAGACACTAAAGTCCATGAGACTCTTATCTCCAGTAACAACTAGAGAATGAGAAGTGGCGATCTGGCTCAAGGAGTAGGGCAGTAGCCTTGAGCTGAAGAGCTGAGAGACAATGCCTAGGCCAAGAGTTCAAGTCCCACGACTGCCAACAAAAAAAAGAATAGCAAGCTTATGGGGTAGCCATAGAAGTTATTACTCATATCAAAATAAAGGCAAGCCAGTACAATGATGTTCTACTTTAGGAAGTACTTATGCTGTTCTAGGCATGTTCCCATTGAAGAAAACTGTTTGGGTATTTCTAAACCCTCTCGTCGCCTTCTCCATCCTCCCGCTAAACTCAATATATTTGCCTATGTTGTCAAGTCCTAGGGTTATTTTCCTTATTAGTCATACTCAAAAGCGAAACATGAGCACAGGAAGAGTTTGTATAAACACATACATAAATGCTTTACTCCATATACACACATGTACACAGATATGCAGTATACACAAGACACAAAATGATGGCAGTCTTTTTTTGCTGCAATTGATCATGTGTTTAGTGCTGGTAAGATCCACTTTCCACTCACTGCATTATATTTCCTAAGGCCTAAGGAGAGGCCTTGGTTGACTTGTGGATTCGGGATTGGTGTGGTGACATTGAACTTATTTTCTGAAGAGTTTTCATCATTGAGATTACTACTTATTTGAGATAAAGTTTCCATTAACTGGTATAAGACTAAGCCCAGAGGCCCTTAAAAGTCTTCTACTGCATTATCATATTCCCCTCCTTGGATGGGGCGATAGTGATTCAATAAAAAAATACCAAGACCTGTCAAAGAATGTGGTGTTGAAAGCTGGTGATTAAGTCTCATGTGCAGAGGCATAGGGTAAGTCAACTCTTTAGATCTGAAAATAGTAGAATTCTAGGATAAACATTGTAACATGAAATAAATGCTCACTACAGATGAATTTTCAGGAGATAAGATGTGGGAGATAAGAGATGAGGAAGCAGACCCAACCTTTAAGTGAGAACAAGACCTTTTTTTTTTTTTAAAAAAAAAGGAATTTTGTACTTCTTAGCCTAATTCATAGTTAGATCAGGAGCTAAAGCTGAAAACACACAAGCAGAGAAAGTAGAGCACATTGAGCTAATAATTTTCTTTCTTTCTTTCTTGGTTTAGATAATTGACTCTCTTAGATCCTAGTTAAAAAATAAAACGGAAGACTTCTTAGCATGAGTAATATTTTGATTCCCTGATAGCCTAATATAAACTAGTGATTTGCAATCAACTTTTTAGTTCCTAGAATTTTTAGCTTGAGGTATGAGCTATTTACATTTTGCATATTTTAATAATGAATAAAGTCCCACAGTGTTTACAACATTCTTCTGAGATTTTTATTTTTTTTAAGAATTATAGCTGTTGTAGTGTAATTAGCTTTAAAACATTTTTTTAGTGCCGAACACCTGGACTATTTCGGATGTCCTGTACAACACAGTATCTTCTGCACTATAATTATGCATTAGCCTTGGATTTTATTTCTCCCAAATACTTTACAGCCTGTGTTTTTATTAGTTGTTGGTACAAAACAAACTTGTAAATCACCCCAGGACTATTATCCTTGTTCTCCTTATTTGTAAAAGCAACAAAGCAACATAGAATCAAATCAGTTTGCAATCATAATAAAAATACCAGGGATAGAAATCTGTATTTCCTTGAAAGAAAAAGTGAGTCAGCCTTTCAACTATCTTCTAAATCAAAACTTGAGTTATTTATTTCCACGGGAATAAGAATGTGAAAGAAAAACTTATTTAGTATGGCTTATTCAACATTATAGCTAGAATTATTTTTCTAGATAACTCAACAATTCCCTCAGCTAAATATTCCCCAGAAACAGGAGTTTCATTTAATAACAAATATTAACCACTTTAATAATTATAAACTATTATAAAATTGTAAAATAATTTGAATAATAAATTTAGATTACTTTTGATGCTTTAGCTTTCTTAATATTTGTAACGATAAGTATTATTTTTCTCTGGTATATGGATGTGGAAAAATACCTGAGTATTTTTAGAATAGTGTTTTTTGTTGAATTCATGCCATTGGATTTATTGTACACTTAATCTGACCTCAACTCCGGGATGTACCTTCTGCACAGTTCTACCAAATACAGGTCCAGTATATTGCTTTAAAATATTATTCTAAAGCCCCAGGCTGTGAAGCAAAGCCCCTTAATAGAATCTTTAACTGACTAAGAAGAACAAATCAGATGATATACATTTATAAACTCTAACCAAAGTATAATTCAAGTGTTAAATTTTCATTTAAGAAAGAACTGATGTGTTTTCCTATGCAGTAACCATGTACAGTGTTAGTTTATAACTTGAATTAAATCAATTTTTTTGTTTGGTGACTAGTTCTGGGGCTTGTTTTCTCAAGGGTAGCATTCTACGTTTTGGGACACATCCACTTCCAGCTTTTGATGGTTCATTGGAGATGAGGGTCTTGTGACTTTCCTAGTTAGTGTGGCTTCAAATGGTGATCCTCCAATTTCCTAAGGGTCTGTACTCCTTCTGAGCAGCTATGGTCCCCTGACACCTGGCATTATATTTTTATTTTATTGAACTGGAGGACTGCTTCATGTTTTTGAAGTATTCCTTAAGTGAGTTGTTTTGCATTTCTATTCTTTTTTCTCCCTATTTCAATCTAGACCAAAATCTACATATTTTAGAAATATTGTGAAGAATTTCTAGCTTCTTTCCCTAAGGTGCTATAACAAAAATAGTGCTTAAATAAATGTGCTAACCCCTCTCAAAATATGAATTCTTTGAGCTAATAACCCTTTAAAAGCTGTTCTGACAGATTTTATACAATTTCAGTTTCTCAACCTCACATTTCTTCTTACCCTTATTTAGTCCTACAGTCAGATGTACTCATGTTAAATTCTTTATAATTTACCAACTTATGTTTTACAGTAAATTGAGATAAATTAAGGAAATAATTATCTTTAAAATGTTACTCATTTAGACAGTGGGAAAGCTGAATTTGTATTTGTTTTAATTACATATCGTAAAATATTTGTCAGTAGACTTTCAGTTGTGATGGAAAACCTTCCTAAGACTGGAGGAAAAGTGAAAGAAATGCATCCCTTGTGTCAAAGTTCTATTTTGTACACTTGATCTGTGAAGACTCAGTGTATTCAGGAGCTGGTTTATTGTCCCTCATTTCACATCTTCCTTTCTTTGGTGTTGGCTTATTCTTGGCAAAATTCTCATTCATGATTCCAGGATGAATGTTGTCTCTATGTTTGAGAGCATGCTCATAATGTCACAAAACATCTGATGCCTATCAGCTAATAAAGCAATAGAATTTATTGACATATTTGTGAATCACATTTCCAGAGGAAAATCAAGTAATAGTACCACTAGTTATGGAATAAAATTCTGAGTTAAACACTGAGTGAGGAATTTGGAATCCCTAAGTCATTTTGCCTGCAGAAGAGAATAAAACAGATGCTAGCTAATCATACACAACACTGACTTTTTGATAATACCTAAGTTAGTAAACAGTTCTAAATATACTGAGTCACATCACCTGCAAGAGTCTCTAATGAGTCACTTTTTTCATTCTACTCTTTAACTCAGTTAGAGAAGTCTTCATGCTTTCTCTTGCCAGGAACCAAGAGCAAATGCAATTTTCAAGTAACATGGGCTCTAATAAGACAACAAGTCATCTTGGGAAAAGATGCATGGTTCCCTATAATATTAAGCTTGCACTTACCATGTGACCGAGCAATTCCAATCTGAAGTATTTATTGAAGAGAAATAAACATTTGTATTCAAACTTCCCACAAGTAATTGTTCATAATGGCATTATTCAGAACCACCACATCTGGCTACAAAATAAGTGTCTGTCATGTGGTAATGAATGAACTTCATATTCATGCAATGAATTTATTCACTCAGAAGAAGGAACATTTTCCAGATAATCTCAGTAAGATGTGTAAATCTTCAAAGCATTATTTTGAGTGGAGGCACTCAAATTCATGCACAATGTATATGTTAATTTGATGAGATTTTTTTTAAGAATAGATGAAGGCCAGAATCTTCCTACTTTGGGCATCCCACCGTAGCTGGGATGAAGGGTCCATGTCACATCATCCAGTTTTCCTTCGTTGAGATGAGTTCTCAGAATTTTCAGCCCAGTCTAGCCTGGAATCCATCAGCCTTCCCGGTAGCTCAGCATGCACACCAGTGTGTCCAGCTCCGCATGCCGAGGGGCAAGGGCTCTTCTGAGCCTTTCTATCTTAGCCAGCCCCAAACCATCATCCTCCCATTCTCGAGCTCCAACGTAGCTAGTATTACAAGTCATTAGCTACCTGTCTTTTTGACATATTGTATTATTGAAAGAAAAATTTGACATATATTGGACTATGTACAACAGGTTTTGCAACCTATAAAATGCTTGTTACTGAATAAATCTTTGATGAGAGCTGTTCTATAAAATAAGCGCAGATATGTATATAGACGTAAAACAGACTTATAAATATAACCCTAGCTACTCATGTTCAAAGCCAATCCAGATAGAAAAGTGAGTGAGACTCTGTTTCCAAAACAACCAGGAAAAAGCAGGAATATATGTGGCAGAGTCAAGATGAGCAAGGAAACAGAGGGAGCATGAGGTTCTGATTTCAACACCCCCCAAATATAAAATAAGTATAGATAAATGAGATTACATAAACAAATTCATTTATTTTTTTCTCCTGGTTTTGCCTTTGTGTCCCTAATTTATATATTTATAGATATGAGTGACATGTAATAAGGTACCTGGAAAATATTCTAATGATCACATGTTCAAATAAGATATGCTTACAGAAACAGTAACAGAGACAATTTCTATGAAAAAAATAAATATTAATTAAAAGAATAAACAAGCAAGGGACTGATGGCTCACACTTGTAATCCTAGCCACTTGGGAGACAGAAATCTTACAATCCCATTTCAAATACAGGCCAGGCAGGAAAGTCTTGGAGATTCTTGTCTCCAATGAACAACCAAAAATAAGGAAGATCTGTGGCTCAAAGATCCTTGGGCAGTAGAACTGATAAATAGTGACCAGGCCCTGAATTCAAGCCCCAGAACTGGCACAAAACACCATCAAAACACACAAAAACATAATAAGCTGTGTAGCCAATATAGTTTTGTTAACAAAAGATGAAGAATATAACTTATCTATATTTGAATTTCTATTCAAAATAATTCAGTGTTATTTAAACAGGATGGGTTATACATACATATGTTGTTATTAAAATACTGTATTTTAAAACCATAAAGTTACATAAAACAAAAGCAAGTTATTTACTGATTATTCATCAACTATTCAGTTACTATTTAATATTTATTATTGAACATCTACAGTGCACAATCCACTGATAGAAGCATCAACTACATGAAGCAAAAGTTATTCTACTCTGGTTTTCAAGAAATTACAGAGCATGAAAGGAAAAGACAGAATGATTTTACAATGATTTAAAGCATGATTTCTGAAGCTGTACTTCAGTCTCTATTATCACACAACTTAATTCATTTTACCCATTTTACTTGCTTGTAAGATAATAACAATATCAATAGATTCTCATGTTTTCAGATAAAACAGGTAAATAATCCTGGCATTCCACGGACACTCAGTAAATAATGGATATAATTGTAAACAACACTAAAAGAACATTTCAACTAAATGGGTGAATGATATGGCAAGTTATTAAACCACACACGTACACACACACACACACACACACACACACACACACACCTCTCGGAGATTTTCAACAAGGGAAAATTTTAGCTGAAAAAGTTGTAAGATGTGTAAATGAAATCCAAGGGTCCACATTATTCTGAGAGGTGCTGAATTAGACTTGCATTAAAAAAACCTTCCATTTAATACTGGATTCCTAGACCCTCTCAAACCAATTTGTCTTTTACATTAGTGGTTTTGTCTCCTGTGAGATCTCCATTCAAAAACCTGAATATACATGTGTTTAGATGCAACCTGACTTTCAACTGTCCCCAGGAGGCCATTTGGTTTACTTTTCAAAGTTCACTACATTTAAAATTTACAATTCATAAAATTTTTCCACTTAATAATAAGCAGAATATCCTTATATTTAATTTTCATATTTTCATTAAAAACACCCTCACAACATAATAAAGCATAATTGCTTAACTTTCCATTTGGTCTTCAAATTACCAACTCCCAATGCCACAGAATTATTTTTTTAATATTTTTACTAACTTATTTTTAATATTTTATTACTTTTATGTCATTGTACCAAGGACTTGCTTTTCAATTTTATGAATACAGTGCATCTTGATCAATGTTACCCTTTTCATATTTTGCATCAGCACCTCCCATCCTACTCCTTACCTTACTTATTTTCATTTTATTGCATTTATTTACTTATTTGCCTTTTAACAAATCATCTCATGTGTACAATACATCTTGATCTGTGTCCTCACTTCAACATTTTCATCCCCCTTTGACTCACCCCTTCTTTTGTATTTCTCAATTCTGTGATAAATACAATGAATTCTTGCCTTCATTTTCCCCTCTTCTACTCTTCATTTTTCCATCCTTCTTCCTCTGGTCCCGCCTTACCCTGTCCCAAGCACTGATTGCCTAGTACTTATTTTGTTGGGTTTTGATTTAGTCTTTTAAAGTAATTATACTATTTGTGTTTTCTATAGAGTCTATTATATTTCACCCAGTGTAATTACTTGTAGAATTATACGTATATTCTAACTACCAAAACTGAGAGAAACCATACAACCTATGTATCTTGGGGTCCGGCTTGCTTTGGTTAATATAATTTTATATTTTTCCATATATATTTCCATTTCCTTATCAATGGTACCATATCATTCCTTCTGATTGATGAGAATTCATTATGCATATATATGTATGTATATGTGTGTATATACATCCGTTGAAGGATTGATTCAATATCTTGGCTATGGTAATAATGCTGCAAAGAACATAGTTGTGCTGTTAGCTTTAATGTGGCCTGGTTTATGCTCTATTGGTTAAATGCCCAGGGGTGGAACTGCTGGTAGGGAAGCTCTATGTTTAGTGTTTTGGGGGAACCTCCATACTGTTTTTCCGAGTGACTGAACAAGTTTACAGCCCCACAAAGAGTGCAATAGAGTTTCCTTTTGGCTACATTAATTCCAGCATTGTTATGGGTATTTTGACTTCTTCATTATTGTTTGTAGACATTGTATCCATCATTGCTCTTCATTAGGATTTGTAGAGGTTATTTGGTTTCAGAACAATATTTTCATTCTTACATATTATAAAATTGACCTTTCTATCCTCACATCACTCTCTTGCCACTGTCCTTTCATTAAATACCCCAGAATAATTAATATTCTGATCCATGTCTTGTTACATTTTATATCTAGGCACTTCCCATGAATATCTTCACTCCCTACATTATTCTTCTCTATTAATGCCTCATTCTTCAGCATCCTTTCTCCTTGTTTCTGGGAATCAACATTCTATTTTATTCAGCACTTCAAAACTCCATTCTCTTTCTTTGCTATTTTCTTAACCGCTGTCCCAATCACAACTTTTTTTCTCTTGGAGTTTTTCCCTTAATGTATTATATCATCACTGAGAATAACTATTTGTTTTCCTGTTTTATATTTAATTACTATGTATTAGTTGTACATAATAATGGAGTTATTCTGACATCTTTTAGGAAATCATTCCTGTCATTCTGACCTCTCCATCACTATTTTACATTCTGGCTGATATATTATTTTTTAACTTCCATGCATGAGAGAGAATATGTGGTTCTTTTGATTTTTTTGTACTTGTGTATTTCATTTATCATAATATCATCTAATTTTATCCATTTAGTGCAAATAACAGGATTTTTGTTTTTTTATGGTAAATAAAGTTCTATTGTCTATTTATTTTCTTTATCACTTCATCCATGAGTAGTCATTTAGTTTGACTTCATATCTTAGCATTCATTATAATGTATTAACTCTTCACTTTGCTCAATATGTTCTTGTTTAATGCTCTGATTTTCTGTTATGTTTTTACCAATCAGTTTTAACCATTACTTCTTTTTTTATTAATTTATTTTTTATTGAAATTAATAGAAGGGTTACATTACATTCACCAGATAGAAGGTGTATTACTTCACAAACATTGATACCCTTTCTCATGACATGGTTCCCATTTCCCTCCCCCTCCCTCCGCTCTTTTTAACCATTACTTCTTAAATCCCTTTCTGTGCCACAAAGCTTATTCTTGAGCTCCTGTAGTTTATCTTCCCAGAGATAATTAAACTAACCTTGATTCAACATGAGCACAATACATTGAGAATGAATACCATTCTTCTTTTAGTTCCCACATTATAAGGCCGAACAATGATACTGAGAGGATTCTGACTCCTTCCTCCTTGCCCTTTTCCCATATTAGTTCTAAAAATTCTAATATTTTGTTTAAACACTTTTATATTTATCAAAGCAATTATATTGTAGCTCTTGGTGCTTCGTTTCAGTTTATTAAACAATGTACCTCATTCTAATATTACCATTTCTTAAAGAATACTGTATAGTGAAATGATACCGTTTTACATGAACAAAAATTTAACAATTTCTGTTTTCCCTATTCACTGAAGAAAGAATAGGCATTTAAAGAACTGAAGAAAAATTAGGAAGAGGTTAAAACAGTCAATAGAAATGTTGTTATCACCTGTACTCACTTAAACTTTTAAAAGTATAGCAGATTCTTTATCAGAAAGAGAAAGTACATACCTTTCTTTTGAGAATGTCTGCATACAAATGAATCCTCAAGCAACTTTGAAAGATGGAATAAACCTGAAGGTAAGTCATTTCAGGTTGCATTTTCTCAGAGTTTCTGGAATTAAAAAAATAAATGCTACTGAGAGAAAAATAAGGAGATAGTCATCTTAGCATTAAGCAAATATATTGTTGATTAAAAAGAATATTTGAAACATGAAGTCTAGAGTCTATAGATACATGTTTCAGATATCAGTGCTTATTTCAATTTAAAGGATTCTGTGACAAACGGAGGCATTATCACACTATCAGCTCTTAAATTTGGCATCCTGGAAATCTGTATGCTGTACTTATACTAAGTCAAATAATATTAAATTTTCTCAATTCACTGGTAATAAATAATGAAACATGTTAATAGAATTTCTCAATTTGAAGCTTCTCTACTCTATATTTTTAAATCTTTGACATCTACCCATGTTTTCTAGTGGGAAATAAACTAGATAACAAAAACAAACCCTAAATAATATTAATGGAAATGTCATACAAGTGATTATCAGAGTGCCTTATATGTACTATCTCTTAGTTCCAATATTTTGCTTACATAAATCCTTGCATCTTGTTAGAGAAGTTGTTGCTGTTTCACAGAGAGGATTACATGAACCAGTTCTCCAGTATTCCCCAAGCAGCCTTCTAGCAAGGGTGAGTCATAGCTAGGAAGCATCCAATAAAGGAGTAAGTACAGACTGAGATATGAAAAAAGGTAAAAGGGCACAAAGGGGAAAAAGCTTTATTTTATAGTTAGCCACTGTGTCTTAGCTTTGTTTTAGTTTTGTATTTTATCTTTATTTTATTTTTATTACTATTATCTTTAGGTAGCTGTACAAAGGAGTTGCCATTTAACAAAGCAGCTTAGAAATACAATAGAAGTTGAGAGACAGAGGGACTCAGAGTTTATGTCTAAGTCTTACAGTTGGGAAGTTCTTCAATTTGATTTCAAATTCAAATGTTTCCACAATTTCTGCTATCTCAAAGACTTAAAAATTAAGGGTGATCCATCACCTAAGCATAATACTTTTGTTAGATTAGAGCTATTTTAAACTAGTGTGGATAAACAAGACTGATATTTTTATGGTTGGGGTAGCACTATCAGTGCTTACAATAAGGTAAATCCAGATGTAATAAGTTCAATTTTTGATCAAATGATTTAATGCATGCATAGAAATAGCACAATAAAATTCTCTTGTATAATTTTTATATGCTTATAAAAATAAAAAAGAAAGAAAACTTTGTCAATCTTGCCATAAATAGTAATCAAATCCTAAAGCTTTTTGATTTGAACCATGGGTAATTAATTAATTTTCATTAGAAAATAAATCTGTAACTTTAGTAGGAAAGCAATTGCAGGCAATTTATCTAGAAAATCAAAATATTTTTGTTGATTCAAGTTCCTAAAAAAGTTCATGAAAATCTTAGGCAGATATTAAAATTTTCTGCAGTTGTATTACATTGATAAATGTGAGTCCAATTTAATTCTTCCAAAAGTAAAGTTCTAGATTAATTAATAAGCAAGAAACAATGATTATCTTTATTGTGTTTTTACTGTTCTTCATGTTTTATATTTTATTTTTCATTGTCGGCGTAATGTATAGAAGGATTACAGTTCCATTCGCCAGATAGTAGTGCATTACTAAAAAAATATGGAACACTTCACGAATTTGCAGGTCATCCTTGCACAGGGACTATGCTAATCTTCTCGGTGTCATTCCGATTTTAGTATATATGCTGCCAAATCAAGCACATAAGTTCATGTTTTAATTTAAAATTTATTGAAGCGGTGATGTCTGGAGCTGTTATAGATAAATCAGGTAATGAGTATATTTCTTTTTGAGCAGTGTTACCCTCTCCCTCAATTTCTCTTAACCCCTAAAACTCCCCTGACCCCCAAGTTGTAAAGTTTATTTCCAACACTGTGTCCAGTGAGTATCACTGTTGAATTAGTTTACTCTTTGTACCATGGTTTCTGTAATTTCCATTCCCTTCCCCAAATTAGATAAACTTACATATAAGAAAAAGATAAAGTATACAGAAATAAAAAGAAGTGATAACAAGGAATAAGCCAAATTAAAAAGTAAAGAAACGAAAACATAACTGAAAACTGTGCAGTTAAAACTTGCTTGTCTTCATTTCTTGGTGCTCATTTTGATAAGCATCATTTTATATTGCTATATTCACACAGCTATTGAGCCACTGGGAGCTTCTCGTAAGAATATTCTCCTTTGTTCTCACTGTGTAAATGCTTAGAGTGTTGTTGATTTGTGTCCAAATTCTCTGGAAAGCACTATGGAGGCTCCTCAAAAGACTGAACACAGAACTTCCCTATGATCCAGCAGTCCCACAACTGGTCATTTAAGCAAGTGACAACAAACAAGCCTGCACTAAAGCCACTGGTACAACCATGCCCATTACAGTATTATTTACTATAGCTAAGATGTGCAATCAAACAGATGCTTCTCAGTAGATTGATGGATCAAGAAAATATAGTATATATACCCAATGTAATTATATTCTTCCATTAGAAATAATGGCATTGTCCATTTGTAAAGCTATGGAGAGACTCAGAAAAAATTATAGTGTTTGAAATGAGCCAGTCCCAAAGAAACAGATGAGGTTTTCCTCATTTGCAATAACTACAATATGTCCATAAAACTACAAGTTAATCAATTCATATAAAAAGATACATAATTATTCCTTTCATTTTATATAGTGAATTTTCATATAATAGAATTAGGAAAAGTTCCTTGAATAGCCATAAACACTCAGTTGAGATCTAAAGACAGATAATCATAGGAGTATTGCTCAAGAGGCAGGTGATGCTCAAGTGAAAACCGAATACATTCTTCTCACACAAATGAAAATGTAATTTCAAATATTTGCATATTGCATATTGGTTTTTTTCTCTCCACTTTTTATGTTGTTTTGATAAAATTTTGATAAGGACCTATAGTTGGGGGTTTATTAGGGATAATTTCCTTCCTTGGTTTGCATCAACCACACAGTTTTATCGTATAATATTTTGTTTATACTCTGATTTCTTGTGGTGTATAGAAGTTGTGGCTTAAATTTCCTCTAAAATCAAGAACGAGACAAGGATGCCCACTTTCTCCACTCCTCCTTAACATAGTATTAGATTTCCTAGCCTGAGCAATAAGGCAAGAAGCAAGCATAAAGGGGCCCCAAATAGGGAAAGAGGAAGTGAAACTTTCCCTCTTTGCAGATGACATGATTCTATATTTAAAAACCATATAGACTCCACTCCCAAACTGCTTGAGCTGATTCAAAACTTTGGCAAGGTAGCATGGTATAAAATTAACCCTTAAAAATCAACTGTCTTCCTACATGCCAACAATGAGAGGAACGAGGCAACAATCAGGAAAGCAACTCCTTTTGTAATAGCTTCAAAGAAAATAAAGTACTTAGGAATTAACTTTAAGAATGTAAATGACCTTTTGATGATGACTTTAAAACCATAAAAAAGGAAATTAAAGCAGAACTGAAGAAATGGAAAAACCTCCCATGCTCCTGGATTGGAAGAACTAACATTGTGAAAATGGCAGTCTTGCCAAGGGCTATCTACAAATACAACACAATACCCATCAATATCCCAATGTCATTCTTTAAAGAAATAGAAGAGGTAATCCAAAATTTCATATCGAATAATAAAAGACCCCGTATAGCAAAAACACTTCTTAGCAGAAAGAACAGCGCAGGAGGAGTTTCAATACCAAACTTTAGACTATTACAGAGCTATAGTGACTAAAACAGCTTTGTATTGGAAGACGAACAGGCCTGAGGACCAGTGGAATAGAAATGAAGATCCAGATAGCAACCCACAGAACTATGGCCACCTAATCTTTGATAAGGGAGCCAAAAAATAGAATGGAAGAAAGATAGCCTCTTCAACAAGTGGTGCTGGCAGAACTGGTTAAGCACCTGCAGACAACTAAAGTTGGATCCTTCTTTGTCACCCTGCACCAAGATTAACTTCAAATGGATCAAAGACCTGGAGGTAAAAGCCGACACTCTGAAACCTTTACAAGAAGGAATAGGAGATACACTAGGTCTCCTTGGCACAGGTCAAAACTTTCTTAATAAGAACCAAGAAACACAACAAATTGAAGAAAGTCTGGATAAGTGGGCCTGAATTAAACTGCAGAGCTTCTGTATGTCAAAGGGCATAGCTAGCAAATTAACTAGAAAGCCTACAGAGTAGGAGAAGATCTTCACTTACAGCAGACAAAGGCCTCATATCTAAAATATGTCAACAGCTCAAAAAATTGAGTCACTCCAAAACTAATCTCCAAAGAAACAACCATCCCAGTAAAAAGATGGGCCAAAGTCTTAAAGAAAAATGGAATCAACTCAGATGCCCCTCAGTTGATGAGTGGATCAACAAAATGTGGTACTTATACACAATGGAATTCTATGCTGCCATCAGAAAGAACTACACTGCTCCATTTGTAAGGAAATGAAAAGACTTAGAAAAAATCATATTAAGTGAAGTAAGCCAGTCTCAATGGAACATAGGCTCAATGGTTTCCCTCATTTGTCATAATAAGTAGAAACCTTTGGCTCTCCTAGTAGAGGTTTTCAATAGAGCAAAACCTGGATACATAATGCCATATAGGATGACTCTAAATGAGAGGACCTCCAGGATATAGAAACAAAAACCATATATTGTGTAGTTCTTAATGTACCGTTAGTTCTCATCGCTTTTGCTGTCCTTTGGTTATCTCATATTGTTGTCTGATATATTGTATATATGTTTATTTTGTTATTTGAAATAGGATAGGGAAGGGGGAACAAGATGAGGGGTGAGGGAGTGAGGAAAATGGGGACCAAAACATGAGAAAGGGTATCAATGTTTGTGAAATAATGCACCTTCTCTCTGGTGAGTATAATGAAACCCTTCTATTAATTACAATAAAAATGCATCCAAAAAAAGAAGCTATGGCTTAAAATATTTCATTCTGGAAGTGGTGCTGCGTCTCAAGGTTTAGGGTGATATCCCTGAGCTGAAGTGCTAAGGGACAATGCCCAGACGGAGTTCAAGCCCCACGACCAAAAAATTATTGATTCAGTACATCATTTAAATAAACTCAAAATAACAATCTTATGATTTGACTTAAAAAAAACACTATGGAAATTGGGCTGGGTCTGTTTCTATGTACATCATTCAACATTTTTTCATAGCTTTTACAAATGTTGCACAATCAGGTTATCACTTGAAAATAAACAAGAATTTTGATCAAAGCTGCTTTTAGTTTCAGTTTGTGGAGGGAATTCTTTTTAGTATTTTATATAGGTGTGAAAAAATTTTTCAGTTCAGTTTACCAGTTCATGAATACAATGCATATTGATCAATGTCAACTCTTCCATTATTCTCTCTTAACCCCAGCCATGCCTGCGGTTTTCCTGGTTCCATTTTCACATATGTACATTGAATACTATGCCTGCATTAACCACATTTCCCTTCTCCATTTCTGTGTGTCCCGTGGACCTCACTCCCCCACAACATGCTTCCTACTATTCAATTTGCTAATCTGTAAATGAATTTATTTTTAAGGATTATACCATTAGAATCCTCTCCTGTGTATACCATTCTTCAGTTAGCACATTTATGAATATATATATGTAACTCATATACAATTTCAGATATGTTTAAATTTTAGATCAAACATCTACAGATGAGAGGAAAGCTACTCTTTTTCTCTCTTGGTTAGAACTTTTAGACTTAAGGAAAGGAACTGTCATTGGCTGACTCAACCAACAAAGGTATGTACTGATGGATTTGCTGGAGAGACCAGGAGAGCAAACAGGGTAGCTACAAGGATACAAGGGCTATAGGATTGCTTCAGAGAATGAATTTAATGAAGACACAGCGTTCCATTACTTTGAACCAAAAATACATGTCTTTCCTCATTGTTGTGACCCAGAGTGCATATCTATATCTTTCAGGACACTGTTGGTCATTTCTCTGCAGATTGGATGTAAGTACCATGCATCATCACCTCCAGTATTTTGCATTTGTCGCACCACTCTAGAGACCTGGTCTGCTAATATAGGTATTGTAGAAGCAATAGCACAAAGGTTGTAGCCAGAATAATTAAAGGGGGATGAAAAACATGCTTTTTGAGAAGGCAGAGCAAAAATGTGTTAAGTATTTAACTTTGTTGATGAACTTACTTCAAGTTATTTCCGTTTATGGAGCAAAGACTAATGGGTAAAATTTATGGGAAAAATGATTTCCTTTTAAAGAAGTCCAGGACATTTGTAAGGAAATAGAAACTCTTGTGAAAAATCTTATTAAGTGAAGTAAACCAGTCCCAAAGAAATATAAGCTCCATGGTTTCCCTTATTTGTAATAATTAGTATACATCTAGTACTCTCCTAGCAGAGGATCATAATAGCTCAAAAGCTATATGGTCGTACAGGATGAAACTAAATGGAAGGATCTCTAAACAAGAGGTTTATCTTTAAGATTGTTGTTTTTGATATACTATGTTCTTTTTTTTTCTTTTTTATCCCCCTTATGAGTGATCTCATATTTCACATTGTTACCGTATCTGACTTTGTTACCTGGTATATTGTATATATGTTTATTTGTTTATTTAAAATAGGGAAGGGAAGGGGGGAAAACAAGATGATTGGGAGGAGATAAGGGGTGGGAAATAGGGACAAAAACATGAGAAGGGTTATCAATATGTGAGAAGTAATGCACCTACCACCTGGTGGATATAACAGTAATCCCCTTATATTTACCTCGATAATAAAATTAAAACAGAAAAGAAGTCCAGGATTGAGATAGGCAAGTTGCATACTTCTCAGAATTATCAGCCAGGAATTAAATCTCTAGGGATACCAGAGAACAAATTACTCTTCGAGTGTGTGCTGGATCATGGCACGGTTTTGTGTAAGTAAGTCTCTAGGGTCATTTGATCTGTACCTTTGAATTTCATGTAAAATACTTAAACTAGTTTATATTACTAATTAGCTTTCAAGATGAAAGCTATTTTACATTTGTGCAAAAGAATCATATTTGCTTCCAGTCTGGTAGAAATAATTACTTATGTGCAATGTCAAACCATAATTATTTCTTAGTGTTTCTCTTAGCAATATGTCATGCTAAGTGAAGCAAAGCAACTACTCTGCCTAAGAAACTCAGTGTTACAACTTTTCACTCATTATAACATAACTTGTGTACATTCTTGCATGATTATTTCACCTTTTATTTTGAAATAACTCCAAACACACAAATCTTGTAAGAGAGTATAAATTTATACTGACTTTTCATTTAGCTTTCCTCAAGTTAATGCAACTATTTTTGCTTAATCATTCTTTACATTATGTGTGTTCTTCTACATATCTTAGCGTGTGTGTTGTATGTTAGAAATTATAGTCTCAAATTTGCATTGGCAAAAGCTCTAATTAAGACTATTGAATTAGGAGAGAAAAATGGATTCCACTTGGCTGGGAAGAGTAGAATCTTTTTAGAGGTTGGCATGCACTTCTGTGCAGGTAGCAGATGGCATTATGGGAAGAATTTGGTCAAAATAATATGGCTATTACCAACTGATATTGGATATTTAAACTATGGCCCTACTTTACCACAAAGATTGGGAAAAAAGAGTACTATAAGTTTTGATAGGTAAATCGCATTATATTTCAGAGGGATAGCTATCTATCTGGCCCCTAGAAATGATGTTCTTGATTTGTAAAACTTGAAAGAGAACAGAAGAGAACAGAGAAGAAAGAAAGCATAAACATAATTTAAAGTATTTTAAGAAAAACAAACTTAGATTCTTGTTTTCAGGCAGAAATCTTTCTAAAATTAGTGAAGCTGAGAGGTCTGTATTAAGTATTGTATGTTTGTGGTTCATGATGATGATAAAAATTGGCATATATGGTTGGAAATAGTGAATGTATTTAAATAGACACATGGAATATGTGAATATATATGTGATTTTCTGAAATGCTTAACAAAAATATTTCAGACTTGGTAATAATTACTTGTCAACAGTCCAGGGCATATTCATACAATAAATATATACATACTTTCTTTTATATATATTTTTATTGTAATTAATAGAAGGGTTACATTATATTCATCTGATAGAAGGTACATTACTTCACAAATATTGATACCCTTTCTCATGTTCTGTTTCCCATTTCCCTCCCCCCACCCTCCTCACAACTTCATATACATACTTTCTTATGCATTCTTTTTTTAATTTCATAGTGAAATTATTTCTTTTCTCTTCAGAAGTCCCCTATACTGGATGGCTACTATTGTACTATTTTTCCAGTCCTGGGATTTGAACTCAAAGCCTAGGCATTGTCCTTAGGCTTTTTCAAGGCTGCACTCATCCACTTGAACCACAACTCCACTTCTGGCTTTTTCTGTGTATGTGGTACCAGGGAATTGATACTAGGGCTTCATGCATGCTATACAAGCACTCTACCATTAGGCCATGCTCTTGGCCCTGTACTGTTTTTTTACAGCCTGTACTTTTTATTTTTTTTTTTTTTATGTCTGGGGCTTGATCTCAGGGCCTAGGCCTTATCCCTGAGCTCTTTTGCTCAAGACTAGTGTTTTACCACTTTGATCCACAGCTCCACCTCTGGCTATTTGTGGTTTAATTGCAGATAAAACTCTCACAAGGACTTTTCTACTCAGGATGACTTTGAACTAAGTTCCACAGATCTCGGCTTCTTGAGTAGCTAAGATTACAGGCTTGTGCCACTTGTGCCCAGCTTTATTGTACTATTTTTACAAATGAAGGAGCCATGTACATTGACATTCCACCTTAAAGTTGAGAATCAAAGATATATCAACTATTTTATTAATTTTAGAAAGAATCATTTACCTACACAGCATCAGAGGATACCAAACCTCAGTTTACAACAGGTGGGGCACAGTTATGATGAATGTGCAGATTTGTGTTTCAGAACCTCAAGAGAGTGTATTTTCTATGCAGGCATCTAGAATTGGAATTCTCCACCACTTCTAGTTGTGTCGGAAAACAGTAGGTTGAATTTAAATGCTTGTGGTGAGACCCATATGTTACAGTGCACTCCTGCCAGATTGACACAGGGAGCTCAGCTAAAGCAAGGGAGTCCCTTCCATTATTAACGATTCTTTGGGTTCTGAGCCACATTGGGTGAGCTACAGAAGCAAATGAAATATTCATAAAACACCTGAAGTGTCAATATTATGTAAATGAAGATGGCAATATGACAGGGTATGAATGGGCTCTCTGTGGATTAAGTTATCATGCTAAACTTTTCAAGAAAACTATACATATAAAAGAAATCCTCAAGAGGTTAGAGTATGAGGTACTACATTTAAGTTTCACAAGTCTGCAATTTGTATAGTTACAAAAAAGCATTGATATCGAAATGAACAGTTTATCCACAAAATTATTACTTTAAATTAAAAAAATATTTTATTGTTATTATTAAGGTAATATACAGAGGGCTCATACTGACATAAATCGGGTAAAGAGTACATTTCTTTTTGGACAATGTCACTTCCCTCATTCATAATATGACTAATAAGGAAGGCAAGAAAGTTAGACTTTGTTACTACATAAGAAGCCTTTGCTTTTGTGAATCTCTAGAAACATGCTAATGGGACAATATCAACTTTAAAACCATCTTTTTATCATTTATATACCACAGCTTATTTGATGTTCACATTATGAGTTAGCATACTTTTCCTATAAAAAGGTAGATAGTAAATACTTAGAATTTTCAGACTATGATTTTTCTCAATCACATATTCTTTTTTATGCTACTTAAGTGTCATGAAAAAATCTGGCCCTATGGCTTAAGTGGTAGAGTACTAACCTTGCCTCTTTTCATTTAACTATATATTTTAATGGAAAAAATTCCAGAATTTATGTTTTTACTGATCTTATCAAAATTATTATGAAACAAGGGTTTTTATTAATATGTTGAAATAAGTGACTAAGTTTAACTTCAGTAAATATCCATTTAAAGTTAATCAAACTAGTAACATACTTATATAGATAAATCTAACCTCTTTAAAGGTACCATAAGACAATGCATAAGTAAATATAAAGTGATACAGAGATTTTATCTTTAGTGTTTATACATCCGTACTATTGCTGTTATAATAACCACTTGGCCTACAATACTAATTATTGCTATAATAAATCTGCGTTGCAAAATGAAAAACCTACCCTAATGTAGGCAAATGTAACTCTTTATTTTCTCACTAATATGAAACTTATCTTTAGCAGAATGTCTCATAGCAAAGTTGTAAATAAATATTAAGACAAAACTAATAGAAAGAAATGTTCCAGTTTCATTACTGGAATATGGAAAAAACTGAGGAAACAGTGTTGAATCCCTTCTATCCTGGCCTCCAAGTCCTACCTTCTTCACCTTGCTTGAATAGAGCAGCCTTAAACTGTAAACTGTGTCTTGAGTTGGATCTGCAAGAGGAGATATGCAGGCCCTCAAAAAAGGACATCTCAGAAGATAGGCTATAATCTGACTCTTAGTTGTAGTTTTTTATAGATCTAAAGAAATAAACTGTAGTAGTGAAGGTGTTATATAGAACATAAAGTCTCATTTTTTAAACTGATTTACATTTATAAAATTTAAAATGTTATATAAAATATTATTAAAAGATGTACAATGGCTACATATTGATAAGATATTCGAGTTGAAATGTTCTTCAATGCTGCATCTACTTTGTGGTATTTAGGAATGTAATATACTTGATTTCCTTTTCTCTAATTATTAATTTAATTAGTCACTAATTATTAATCATGTTTTTAATTTGGTTATTAAAACTGATTTCAATGTAACCATGACTCATATTTTTTCATGTGTCTTAAATGTGTGGCAAATACATGATGCAAGAATATAATTTAAAAACAATATCACATACTACTGACTGTAGTTATATTTGAGATTTCTATAGTAATGATTCTGTAAAAAAAGAACAATGTAACTTTTATTCCGTAGACTAGTTTAAGATTAAGTAACACTTTATTCTTTCAGAATTAGAAATGCAAGTAAGCCAAAAGAAAATGGAATAATATCTTCAGCAGAAAATTTCTGAAGTACTTTGTAATGCTACTTATAATAAACTATGAGTAATAAATAAAAACCAATATACTTGATCTTCTGTGTTTTCTAAATTTTCTGCATTTCCATCCAGCCTCACACAGAATTAATCCTAACAAGTCCAAAATTAACCAATGCAGGTCTTAGCACATTGTAGTAGCAATAAACAGATCTGGATTGATTTGCTACACAAAAACATGAGAAGGGGTATCAAGGTATGTGAAGTAATGCAATTTCTATCAGGCGAATATAACTGTAACCCCTTTATTAATTACAATAAAATATATGGGAAAAAATCAAAGAAAAAAGCCAAGCTCTTAGGTGAAGTATAAAACAACTTTAAACTTGTAGGCATGGATACTGGTCATTTTAGCTAACAGAAGCAAAGTACTAAAGTTCCAAGGAAGAGGAAAGACACAATTAAACAATTACATTTCATGTAGTTAAAATTTAACTAAATTCTGCCACAAAAAATTAATGTGCATTCAGAAGTCATCACCTCTGTATCTGTGGTCATGAGATTGATTATGGAGTACTTCAACTTCTGAATGATGATAATGCCATATAAGTGTATTAGTGGCCTCTCTTCTGTGTCATCATTCAGTGATGTCACATTATACCATGGTGGTAGAAGTAACAACAAAGAAATTTGCAGATGCTCCAAATGAGAGCTATTTTAAGTATCTACTGACATACCAATCTTCATTTGGAATGAGCAGACTGTTATATATTTGCAGAATAACCACTTCAAGGAAACAACTATTGGAAAGTAAAAATTTTATATAAAAATTAAATATAAAAGAAAGCTGGGAGCAGCTCACACCTGTAATTGTAGCTACTCAGGAGGCTGAGATCTTAGGATCATGGTTCAAAGCCAGTTGGGGCACTAACATCCATGAGACTCTTATCTCTAATTAACCCCTAGAAAATGTGAAGTGACACTGTGGCTCCAGGCGTAGGGCAATAGCCTTGAGCTGAAGAGCTCGAGAGACAGTGCCCAGGCCCAGAGTTCAAGCCCCATGATCAACAGAATTTAAAAAAAAGGAATATAAAAAGTATGGAAAGAAATGATGCATTCATATAGATTTATTCATTATATTTATCTCTTAAATCAGGTGAAAGCAGAATTAAACATCTTTCTTGAAAAGAAACTGAATTCTCAGTGAGACACCATGCTAAAATGGATCAATTAATGCACATAAAATTATCTATAAGTGGATAGATTATCCCTATGTGTGTATGAATGATATACATGGAAGTTCAAATTTTAGCTGAGTGCCAGTGGCTCACACCTGTAATTCTAGCAACTTAGGAGGCTGAGATCTGAGGATCGAGGTTTGAAGCCAGGTAGAGCAGGAAAGCTATGGAAATATTATCTGCAACTTATCATAGATCAAGCCTGAAGTGGCACAGTGGCTCAAGTGTTTGAGTACTACCTCCTTGATCAACCAAAAAAATTTCAGATCATACTATCTTTTCAATCCTGATCATAACCTTGGCTTTTCTATTGACAATTCTGCAATATGTCATCAATGATGTGGACAGCTTTGAAGATGTACAGTTCTAGCTTCAGTGAATAAAGAAGCAAGCCAAAGACCCTTCCCTTTCCCCACCACATGTTTTCTCATATAAAAGGAAACACATCTGGAAATGTGACTGGAATAAAGGGAGAAAATATAACCTTTAGGAAACATTGTTTCAAATTTAAATCTTCTAAACTGAGTTGGTATGAACACGAAAAAGATGAGTAAAATTCAATAAAATTTCATTTACAAAGTCTAGAATTACAAGAGTGCACTGAAAGGATTATATTTGGCAAGGTATAAACAAAAGTACAGAAATATTTCTCACATAGTGACATTGGTTGACCATTTGTTTGGTGATTTTGGTTATTTTTACCATGTACAGGTTTTTATAATTAGCATTCCTCATTTTATTAGAAAAGAAATCTATTTTTGGAGGAATTGAAATTCTAGCAATTCTTAAACATTTAAATTTATAATTTCAATTAATTTTATTTGTTAATTTAATTTATAGTACTTCAATTTTGATATAAACAAATTACTTTGAACTTCTTGAAATTATAGAACTTAAGCCATGCTTGTTTCTTTTAAATGTAGACATAATACCTTTTATAATAAAAGCTATATAGGTAAGAATCTTATAAAATAAAAATAATTTTATAAAATAAAATCTATTTTTTCATGTTAAAAATAAGTATAGAACAATAACTAAAACCCTGAGATTTGAATGATGTCAGGTATAATTGCATACCATTTTTGAGACAAATTATTTTATCTTCCCCTTCCTTGTTTACTCAACCATAAAATAGAGATAATAAGATTGGCCATGTGCAATTTTCCTGAAGGTTAAATATGAAAATATGCCTGACATTTAATTAGCCATCAATAATTAATAGCTTTCAGTTTCATTAGAAGTAGAAAATGTGTTTCAGAAATATGCTTGGATAGACATAACATAAATGGAAGTCTGATATTTTCTCTTAAAATCCTCTAATAATACTTAAACAAATTATACTCATGTTAGAAAATTAAATGTTCAAATCACTGTTGGTTAGAAAAATAGCCATGACCCAAGTGTTCATTATAACCTAAAGTAAATTCTGCTGGTAGGATATCTCTATGATCCTGATGTTCTCATCTCTGTTTATGCATTGTTTCTGTCCTCAAACAGCAGGGAGAAAACTTGCATATGTTTCTCCTGCTGTTGCTTCAACCTCTCCACACAATGGTTTTAGCCTGTGAAACTGATATATGAGTCAAGAATATGTTTGCATCTGAAATAACAGATTATGTGGCAAGCTTTTATTTCACAATATATGAGCCTGGGTATTGCTTAGATTTGTTTTAACTTAAGGATTTTTCAAATGTGACTGAAGTCCAATTCAATGTAATACATACAGCTTTCAAATATTCATTCATAGGTTACATTGTGCCTGCGATTATTCCTGGAGGTAGGAATCAATGAGCAAGGCAAGTATGCATATTTTACCAATTTAATAAATATATATGCACATATGTATTTTAAAAAGTGAGAAGGACTACGTGGAAAAATCAGCTTCCATGAGGTACTTCACATGACCATATAATGAAAATTTGCAGTCTCTTTCATAACTCCAATTTTACTAAGCTTTGCCTATGCTGTGCAAACAATAAATATTATTATACCTTTTTCTTTCTCATCTATAGGAATGTAGACTTTTATATTATTTACCTTCCTTTCCTCTTTCTCTATGTCTGCCTCCCCTATCTTACAAACAAACAAGGATTAATCAGAGAAAGAAAATTATAGACTGATCGCTTTCATGAGAATAGATTTAACACTCCTTAGTGAAATACTGCTAGCTGAAGGCAACAACTAATCAGAAGAAATAAAATGTCAAAAAACAATCAAGTCCATTCTAGTGGTTCCTTTTAATGAACTACTGTTCACTGAAAACAATACAGGAGCAAGAAGAAGGACACATTTGAGAATATACATTCCAACTCAGTTTTCTGAGTTTAAAGAAGAGCAGAAAAGTCTAGTGGATTAATAAACACTCAAATTCAGGAGTAGAATTGTAGAATAGTTAAGGCTTGAATTACAGCTTTGTAAACCATACTCATTGTAAAAATAATTACAATAACTGAATTAACTATATAAAATAATTAAAAATCACAAGTAAAATATTTAAAATATTAACCATTATAGGTAAAATATAGATAAAATAGTTAAGATGAAAGGTTATAAAGGAAGAGTACAGGAACAAAATTGAAATATATGTAGACATAAGAAATCCAAATATAATAATATATATGTCAATTAAAATTTAATTAAATAAATTTTTGACATTGATTGTAACAATAATTTGAACTACTTAGAACCCTACAAGGAAAACAATTTTGAATCCAAGATTGAAATTGAAGTAGATTAAAAATTAGAATATGAATAATAGCAACCCTCAGAAACCTCTATAGTTGTATGAAAAAGATTTTAACAACAAAAACCTACTATATTTCCTAGTGATAAACATGTATAGATTAGGAAGATATAAAAATTATAAACAATTTTTACCTTGCACAAAGACTACAGAATATCCAAGGTAAAAACAGATAGACTTGATAGATTGAGGATTTTAATTCCATTTCAATAATAGGATTCATAGGGAAAATCATCTAAAAGTAGAGCAGGATCGAAAAGCAGGGTTGATATCAAAGGTCAAGACTTATTGTAAAACTCTATTAATGAAAAATATGGTCGTAAAATAAAATTTTACAAGGAAATCAATATAATAAAATTGATGGTCAAAAACAGTACATTCACTTTTCTGAAGAGAATGAAGAAAATATATTTTGTTTCTTTTGCTTAAGCAAGTGATAATTCCATTATTGCATAGTAAGACTGGTTGCATGTAGTAAATATAGAAGCAATAGCTCCATTTTGATGCTAATTTTGATATTATGTTAGACTTCTACTTTGTGGTTCACTGTAGTTTCTTTACAATAGAAGAAGATTCAAAGACAATTTTAGTAACACCCATGAGAAAGCAATGGATAAAATCCCCTTTTACTTAAAACAGGAAATAAACAAACAAAAAAATTTATTTTTAAGTTGCTTCATGAAAAAATAACTAAACTTACAAATGAGCAGAAGAATAAAATTAACATTCATTTTCAATCTAAACATAAAATATTCCACTTGAAGGTAGGGCTAGTGGTTCATGCTCCTAAGCTTATCTACTCAAGAAATTTAACTCAACCAATCCAGGTTGGAAAACAGCCTGAGCAGAAAAGTACACAAGGCACCTCTCCAATTCGCCAGGAACATGTCAGACTACAAGTATGGTTCAAGGGGGAAGCCAACCATGCTAAGGGAAAGCCTAGAGTCAGGAGCTCAGCCCTGATATGACTTCACTTGGGAAAAATCAAAAGTACATCTACCATATGAAAACTATTAAAAATTAAACTTCATGAATATTTAGTTTATTAGAAAACAATACAAAATTCTCTCTCTCACACACACACAAATACTCATACACACACACACACACAGTGCACAGGAGAAAATATTTTTAAAAGATCAATTAGTATCCTGGTCTTGGCTTGTGAGCCATGTGTGAAAATATGAAAAAGCTTTAAAAGGCTTGGTTGCTGCCAATATGGTACCTTGCTTCTTTCTGTCAAGAGAAACAGCACAGAGACACTGATTTCAAAGAGCTTATAATAAACTGTAAATTCCTTCTTTTCCTCAGTGAAGATAAAATATTGGCCTCAGGAGCCCTTCCCCATATACTGTACACTCACATATAATTACACATCAGCCTTAATTGTTTTTGGTGATATAGGTGTTATTTATTTTCTTTTTTTATTGTTGGGATAATGTATAAAGGGGTTATAGTTACATTTGTCAGATAGTAGGTGCATTACTTCTCACACATTGATACCCCCTCTAGTGTTTTTGTCCCCATTTCCCTCCCCTCACCCCCTCCCAATCATCTTGTTTCCCCCCACTTCCCTTTCCTATTTCAAATAAACATATATACAATATACCAGGTAACAAAGTCAGATACAGGTTGTTATATATTTTCAATTTTGCCTTGCACATAGCCACTTCAATGGTGTAAAGATCTTCTTCTGCTGGTTTTAAAAGTAAAACTAGCCTCAAAAGACAGAGACTACTTCCCCTTAACCAAAGGGATTTAAATTATATTGTGGATAAGATGCTGTAAACAGAGCAGCTCAAGCTCCCATTTTATTTTCGAGGTAAATGGCCTGAAACAGATGGGAAGAAAGCTTCCCTCAAGGCACAGTGGCTATGCTGCCACCAGCTGTTGCCAGGAGATAAGGGGATAAAGGCCAATGGGAAGTGATGTGTTCATAGGAGAGAATCCAAGTCTTGCACCCCTCAGTTCTGGATGATCAGGAGGAAGAAGCCTCTGCATGTTCTTTTAATTGAAGTTGAAGCCTGGAATACGGAATACTTGTTTAACATGGTGCAGTCTCATGTGACTGAAACATAAAATCGGTCTCAAAACATGCCTCTTTTAAACACAGTGGGATTTAGGTAAAATACAATTCATAAAGAGAGTCATTAGAGTGATCAATAGTTAAAAATGAAGACCATTCTTACTCTTTGTCTATAGTTTTTAAGCATTTTTGAATTTACACTTGGTTAAACTGACAAACTGACTTATTTTATATTTTGTTATTAAATATAAATCGTAATTGTGTAAATTTAGTTTGGATAAGAAGCCTGTCTTCTGTATCAACTGATCCTAGGGGTTTTTTTTGTTTTTGTTTTTGTTTTTTTTTTTCGGTTTTGGGGCTTGATTTTTGGGCCTATGCATTGTCCCTGAGCTCTTCAGCTCAAGGCTGGGATCTACCATTTGAGCCACAGTGCCACTTCTGGTTTTCTGGTGGTTAATTGCAGATAAGGGTCTCATAGACTTTTGTGCCCAGGCTGGCTTTGAACCCTGATCCTAAGATCTAAGCCTCCTGAGTAGGATTAGAGTCATGAACCACCAGCGTCCTGCTGATACCTTTGGTCTAAGATCAATTAACAAGACAAATAAAAACAACTTTCTTGAGAAGTAAGACTATTTATTTAGGAGTGATAATTTTCTTTTCATTGAAAACACCCAAGGAACTGCACTTGTGGCTCAAAGTGGTAGAATAGAAAAGTTCAGGAACAGAGAGGCCAAGATCCTGAGTTCAAGCACCACGACAAAAAAAAAAAATACTCAAAGGAACTCAAGGAATAAAGAAAGAAAAGACTGAGAGTGTCATGAAACAGAATGTAATTTAATTTCAGTAATTGAACAACAATAAAATAACATTTCCATATCTGTGCCTCAAATCAGAAAGCCTAGCAGTCTCCCTTCAGTGACTGTAGAATATCTTGTGCAGCTTTCTTATGCTATGAGCTGCATCCCCAATCTTTCAAGCAGATTTTGAGCTGCCTCTTATCACACATCATGAATGGTTCCATAGGTATTGCTGGATTATATGTGGAATAAGGAAAATACATTGAGTACTATCCTGTAAAAAACAGGCATACTCTATATTTGTAAAATAAATTATAAATGATTTCCTGTATAATCACTATAGTACTGTTTTTTGGAAGATTACACTTTATTTTCTGTGCTTATTTACTTCTCAGAATTTATGTGAGTTAGATAAAATATGTGTCTATATTTTGTTTCTGTGGTACTATTTAGCTAGAACTCTATTTTCTCTATTAGATATTCAGTACACACTCCAATTCCTGCAAATGATGAGTGGATTGTTTTTGGCAAGCTTGCCTAGGTAGTTTAAAAAATGAATCCAGTCATTGACTGGTGTGTCTTAATTGCTATAATTTGAATAATTAATTCTATGTTTAGAAAATGAGTTCAAGGTAGTGTGTGATTAACCATGTTTAATGAAGTCATTACCTGATTAACTGGCATTTCATGCCCATGAATGATTATATCCAAATACTAATCAATTTGATTTAAATTGTCTACATATATATTTGAATTTGTTACACTTGTGTTCCAGTAGGATGATAAAATTCCGCATTGATATTTGGTTACTGGCAATTGTTTGTATTCTTGGACTTTTCCTTTTTATGAGTACAAGAAATATCCATGTATCAATTCCACTAGATAGAAAGAATATCACAGACTCCTGGCTTAGAAATGACTTCATTCAGAGAGTAGAGTTTATTATTATTACTATTATTATTATTATTATTATCATATAGACTAGTTTGGTTAAGAAAGTAACTCTTTACATTATAAGTCTGATGGCTGAATTTCTGAGGGGCTTTCTAAAGTAGTAACCTTAGCATAATTTTAACTGGTAGGATATTTCAAATGTTCCAGGTGGTCTTTGGAAAGTAGACGACTTTAAATAAAAGCAACCTGGACTTGCTCAATAGTAGAATTCAAGAATTTTAAGAGGTTTTTCTTTTCCAGAAGAGAAGCACCAGCTGTTTTCTTTTTTCTATACCAAGCACAGGATAAGAGGAAAGTACAATTACTCAAGAAATTAGATATTGTGGAGTTTAGAATTGCTTGCATAGTCCAGATCAACTTTGTTATAAGCTTACATACATTGCGGAGGCTGATAATATATTTTATAGAGATGTAAATAAATTATCTTTCAAATATTAATATGAAATTAGATATCACTTTATATATAAATATATTAAGTATTAATTGAGAATTCTGGAGTTTTTTTAAATGTTTCTAAGTTAAATAGAAATAAGCTACTATCTATAATCTAATTTATAACTCATAGTTTCCTATTTTTTTCTTACAATCTCTGTTAAAATTACTCTTTGCAAAGAAGCCTTTATAGATTACAAAATAAAGAAAACATTTAAGGTGGCAGGCCCATATTTGGTTGCTTTTTATTGTCTAAAAATTCTTCTTTTTTGTGCAGATACAGAGGGTTTGGACTCAGGGCATGTTTTAAACTCAAAATTGGTGCTCTACTATTTGAATCACACCTTCACTTCTGCCATTTGGTGATTATCTGGAAAAAAATGAGTCTTGAGAAGTTGTCTGTGTGGGATAGGTTCAAACTATAATAACTTAGATCTCAACTTCCTGAGTAACTATGAGTGACTAAGCTATATTCGCTGCACTTATTTACTAGAATTATAGGTGTGAGCCACCAGCATCTGATTTATTCTCCTACAACTTTTTTTTTCTACCAGTCCTGGGCTTGCGCTCAGGGCCTGAGCACTGTCCTTTTTCAAGGCTAGAACTCTACCACTTGAATCTCAGCATCCCTTCCAGCTTTTTTCTATGTATGTGGTGCCAAGGAATTGAACCCAGGTCTTCATGCATGCTAGGCAAGCACTCTACTGCTAGGCCAAACTCCCGGCCCTCCTACAACCTTTGTAATCATTGAAGTATTTAAGTTATTTCATTCTGTTTGGATCAGTTCTAGAAGTAGAGATTTTACACATCAAAAGGCAGCAGTTAAATATAATCTTTTTTTTTTTGCCAGTCCTGGCCTTGAGCTCAGGGCCTGAGCACTGTCCTTGGCCTTTCTCAAGGCTAGAGCTCTACCACTTGAGCCTCAGCACCACTTCTGGCTTTTTTCTATGTATGTGGTACCAAGGAATTAAACCCAGGTCTTCGTGCATGCTAGGCAAGCACTCAACCACTAGGCCAAACTCCAGGCCCAGATATAATCTTGAAGACTTATTATTTCCTTCCATTGGGAACCTTCTAGTTTTTATACACTATAGTTAAATTGTAAACTATACTCACCTTTCTTTTCCTGTATTACAGCAGTACTTATTCTTCCTATCTGAATGTTTTGATTTGGGGTTGATTTTATTTTGTCATTTTGAATGTGCTGGAACCTGATTTAAATTGAAACGCTTAAGTTTTCACCCTAAAAAGCGATGTAAAGCAGGAACCACATGTTAGAGATCTTTGTGGTTCTCAAAACAGGGGAAAACTGGTTGCTTTGGCAGCTAACTGAAAGTCCATGGTTGTGTGTTTTTTGAATTCTGAGTCTCCAAATCCACTTTTTCATTTTCATTTCAGTTCTCAGATACCTACTTACAGATGCCTGGGTACCAAAGTTGATGCAAAAGCTTAGTTAACATTTTTTTTGGAAGACCAATTGATTTTATTTTTTTCATGTATTTTGTATTGTAATTAATAGAAGGGTTACATGATATACGCCAGGTAGATGGCGCATTAATTCCCATACATTGATACCCTTTCACATGTCTTGGTCCCCATTTCCCTCCCCATCCACCCCTCATCTTGTTTTTACCCCTTCCGTAGCACTGTAGATCTTAACATGAAATCTTACATGAATCCTTGGTGACCACTTCTGAAATTCTGGTTGGTGGTTTTCTCAGCATAGTTATAAGGAGCCTGAATTTCCACTCATACTTTGGATTTCTGTTTCCTACAATTCCTTCACAAAGGCCTCTACATTTCTATAAAATAATAATTTCCCTAAATTACTTCTAACTCTTGTATAAATTGGAAAGGACTCAAGACAGGTGTTGTACTAGTTGACTGTTGATGTAAATACACCTCGTGTTTAATCTCTTTCCTCTCATTACCTTAACTTCTCATCACTCCAACTTCTTGATTACACTGTAACACCTTGTACAACTGAGACTTGTCTCTCTATGGCTGTATTTGTGTGAAGTTCAAATAACGGAGAATAATCTCTTCTCAAGCTCTTCCTTTAATATTATGTGAAAATTCTCCTTTTCCATATTAGATATCAGTGACAATTTGCAGGGACTGGAGTATGAACATCTTTTGGAAATTATTACTGATGCTGTCTGGAGACACAGGTAGTAGTGATGGGTCACAAGATGGCTTCTCTCACATTTCAGAAGCCTCATGCAGTGACAAGGATCAGAATCACTGGAGATTATCTAGATCCCTGTATTGCTTCATATTTTCAATTACATTAATTTAAAAAGTAATCTTCTATAATAAATATAACCAACTGATCAAATAATGGATTAAGATGGAAAACAACTGAGGTACCTGAATTTACTGGAAAGCTTTCTGTATGAATTGTCTCTTTAAGCCAAATCCTGAAAGAAATAAAGGGAGGAGACATGCTCAGCAAAGATCAGAAAATGGTTCCAGAGGGAAGAAATGATCATGCATAGACACATGGAATTGATGATAAGGGTGGTTTTCAAATATTCATACAAAACTACCACCACCACTGCAATCTTGCTGTTTGTATCTGTGGTTTAGTGGCTACTAGTGATGAGTAAAAAGCAAAGAATTAGAAGTAATGTGGAATTGTTGATTGGAGCACTATGATAGAAAATGAATTTTACATTTGGTGACCTGCAAATGGACTGTCCAGAAAGAATGACTGGAAATCTGATTCTGATTCATCACATTGGTAGGGATCAGATCCTATTTTAAAATTTAAAGATTGTAAGTAAGTATTCAGGCAATGGGACAATTAAGAACCACTGTCTATTTAAAATGGACTATTCAATTACAGATGCCAAAGAGGAATTTGTTAAAATGAATCAACCTTTTGGTTCATTAGTCAACAAATATTTACCTTGTGGGAAAGATGTGGCAGCTCAGGAGATCTGAGAAAAACAGATTAGAAAGCTAGAAGCACACTGATGGTGGATCATTTAAATGTACAGTCCTTGTAAGGAATAAAATGCCTGGAAAATAGTGGTTTAAATAGAAGAAGTTAATTTTTCTCATAGAGCCAGAAATCTGAAGGAAAGAACTTTCTAATATTGGTTCAGGGACTCAATACTGTGAGACACATGTGATTGTTAAAAAATATTGTGTTCTTTCCCTCTAAGTTGAATATTGGATTCTGCAATTCCAATTGGCATATTAGGTCAAGCACAGGGAAATAGAGCTATTTATCATCCAATACTCTCTTGTTATGGAGTAAATTTTTAAAAAGCCTCCAGAAAGTACTTTATTATTTTGGTAAGAAATAGAGAGATCTAAAACTGGACTATTTTTTTTTATAGATTTAGGGATCAAGGTACATAGGAATTGATATACTTATAAAGGAATTGTGATTCCAGTTTTAAGAATCATCCAACTTAGGAATGTGTTTACCAGAAATTAATACTTATTCTGCTTTTTTAAAAAGCGATATGAGAATCAAGAATGTAGATCTTGCTCTGACACTGTGATGAATAAAAATTATATCTTCTCTCAATAATAAATCTAAACACATAGAAACTGCATAGCAAAGCTTATGTCTCATTAGCATAATTATTACTCACAAAATGTAAAAAAGTGTTATTATATCTTTGTGAAGTTGTTCATAAACTTTGGACAACTTAATTATACCTAGAAACCTTGTAGGCAACCAACCGATAATTTATCTGTACTAAAACTTCAAGTCTTTTGTGATTAGCAGCACTTTTGCATTGGCTACTAATAAAAATAACCATCAAACCAAGAACTAGGAAATAGATGTATAAGAGGCTTTCTATAAAGAAATTATAAATTATAAAATTCACATAATAACATAAGCAATATACAATAGCATGATACCCTCTTATGAGGATATTAAATGTATGACATGCCACCTTTGTTTCTTGTGCTCATTCTGAGCTCAAACATTATCAATACTTTCAGAGGTTATTGAGTAGTTTGAACCTATTACATTTATGATATAGTTTTACGTGTCTTCAATTACCTCTTCTTTTACCACTTTCCTACCATTTAATCACATTTTAAACTTCATGGTCATTTTCAGTCATTGAAAATAATCAAATTTGAAACATTATGAATCAACCATACAGGCAAACTATTATCATAATATAGCTTCCTGCTCAAACTGAAGAGACAATCAGCATATAAATCTGCAAATACAGAATATTAACTATCATTTGCATATACACGGGATAAATATTACTCAACTAAACTGATAAAATGCTTATTCTCATGGAATTTATATCCTAATGAGTTGATATAATGTCAAGGAAACAATGCTTACAAGTCCATCTAGGAAGGGCATACAAATTAATAAAAATTATTTTTTATTAAATAATTTATTAACATTGATTTTTACATCATATTTTAAATGACACATTTAACAAACAAGAATTTTTTAATATTTTTTATTGAAATTAATAAAAGGATTACATGATATTTGCCAGATAGGAGGTGCATTAATTCACATACATTGATACCCTTTCACATGTCTTGGTCCCCATTACCCTCCCCCCACCCCTACCCCTCATCTTGTTTTCCCTCGTTCCCTATACGATTTCAGATAACCAAAAACAAATATATACAATATATCAGATAACAAAGTGAGATACTGTAACATTATGATATAACCAAGGGACAGCAAAAGAGATGAGAGATAACATAGTACATTAAGGACAACGATCATTCATTATATGGCTTTTGTTTCAATATCCTGGAGGTCCTTTCAATTAGCTTCATACTAAATGGCCTTATGTATCAACGTTTGGCTCTATTGCAAATCTCTGCTAGTAGAGCCCAGGGTTTCTACTGATTATGAAAATTGAGGGAAACCATTGAGCCTAAGTTCCTTTGACTCTGGCTTGCTTCACTTAATATGCTTTTTTCTAAGTCTATCCATTTCCTAACAAATGGGGCTCTGTTGTTTTTTTTGACAGCAGCATAGAATTCCATTGTGTACAAATACCACATCTTGTTGATCCACTCATCAACTAAGGGACATCTAGGTTGGTTCCATACCTTTGCTATGGTAAATAGGGCTGCAATGAACATTGTTGTGCTGGTGGATTTAGTATGTCTTTTTTTCTAGATGATTAGGTAAATGCCAAGTAGAGGAATTGCTGGGTCATAGGGGAGCTCTATGTTTAGCCTTTCCAGGCACTGCCATACTGCTTCCATAGTGGTTGAACGAGTTTGCACTCCCACCAACAGTGTAGTAGGGATCCCTCCTGGCCACATCCCCTCCAGCATCTGCTATTCGTTTTCCTGATCCTGGCCATTCTAACTGGAGTGAGGTGGAATTTTACCGTTGTTTTGATTTGCATTTCTTATATGACCAGAGATGTTGAGCATTTCTTCATGTGTCTATAGGCCATTTTTGTTTCTTCTTCAGAGAAGACTCTCTTAAGTCTTTGGCCCATTTTTTAATGGGATGGTTGTTACTTTGGAGATTAGTTTTGGATTGATTCAATTTTTTGAGTTGTTGATATATTTTAGATATGAGGCCTTTGTCCGATGTATGGTTGGTGAAAATATTCTCCCACTCTGTAGGCTTCCTAATTAATTTACTAGCTATGTCCTTTGCCATACAAAAGCTCTGCAGTTTAATGCAGTCCCACTTATCCAGCCGTTCTCTGATTTGTTGTGATTCTTGGTCCTTATTAAGAAAGTTTCCACCTGTGCCAAGGAGGCCTAGTGTATCTCCTATTCCTTCTTGTAAAGGTTTCAGTGTGTCAGCTTTTACCTCCTGGTTTTGATCCATTTGGAGTTAATTCTAGTGCAAGGTGCCAAACAAGGATCCAACTTTAGTTTTCTGCAGGTGCTTAACCAGTTCTGCCAGCACAACTTGTTGAAGAGGCTGTCTTTCCTCCATTCTATTTTTTTGGCTCCCGTGTCAAAGATTAGGTGGCCATAGGTCTGTGGTTTAATATCTGGTCCGCAGTTCTATTCCATTGGTCTTCAGGCCTGTTCTTGTGCCAGTACCAAGCTGTTCTGAGTATTATAGCTCTGTAATAGAGTCTAAAGTTTGGTATTGAAATTCCTCCTTCACTGTTCATTCTGCAAAGAATTGTTTTTGCTATATTGGGTCTTTTAGTATTCCATATGAACTTTTGGATTGCCTCTTCTATTTCTTTAAAGAATGACATTGGGATATTGATGGGTATTGCGTTTAATTTGTATATAGCCCTTGGGAAGATTGTCATTTTCACGATGTTGATTTTCCCAATCCAGGAGCGTAGGAGGTTTTTCCATTTCCTTAGTTCTGCTTTAATTTCCTTTTTCAAGGTTTTAAAGTTTTCATCAAAAAGGTCCTTTACATTCTTAGTTAAGCTAATTCCTAGTATTTTATTTTCTTTGAGGCTATTGCGAAAGGAGTTGCTTTCCTGATTGTTCCCTCGTTCTTCTCACTGTTGGGGTACAGGAAGGCAGTTGATTTTTGAGGGTTAATTTTATAGCCTGCTACCCTTCCAAAGTTTTGAATCAGTACAAGGAGCTTGGGGGTAGAGTCTATAGGATTCTTTAAATACAGAATCATGTCATCTGCAAAGAGGGAAAGTTTTACTTCTTCTTTCCCTACTTGGATCCCCTTTATGCTTGCTTCTTGCCTTATTGCAGTGGCTAGGAATTATAAAACTATGTTAAAGAGGAGTGGAGAGAGTGGGCATCCTTGTCTAGTTCCTGATTTTAGAGGGAATGGCTTTAGCTTTTCACCATTAAGTATAATACCAGCTGTGGGTTTGTCATACACAGCCTTTATTATATTGAGGAATGTTCCATGGATTCCTAGTTTCTCCAGAGCTTTTGATATAAAGGGGTGTTGGATCTTGTCAAATGCCTTTTCCGCATCTATTGAGACAATCATGTGATTTTTGTCCTTGCTCCTGTTGATGTGTTGAATTATATTAATTTATTTGTGTATGTTGAACCAGCTTTGCCTCCCTGTGATGAATCATGTTTGATCATAGTGTATAATTTTTTTGATGAGTTGTTGTAGACAGTTGGCCAGTTTTTTGTTGAGAAGTTTTCCATCGATGTTCATGAAAGAAATGTGTCTATAGTTCTCTTTCTTTGATGAATCTCTGGTCTGGTTTGGGGATGAGGGTTATACTGGCTTCATAGAATGAGTTTGGTAAAGAACCTTCATTTTCAATTTCATTGAAGATCTTGAGGAGTATTGGTGTGATGTCTGCTTTGAAGACCTTATAGAATTCAGCTGTAAATCCATCTGGCCCTGGGCTTTTCTCAGGTGGAAGATCTCTTAGTGCCATTTCTATTTCAGTGCTTGAAATAGGCCTGTTTAGTTGGGATAGTTCTTCTTGGTTCAGTGTGGGTATGTTAACATTGGCTAGGAATTCATCTATTTCTTCTAGATTCTCAAATTTGTTGGCATAAAGGTTTGAGAAGTATTCCCTCATGACACTCTGGATCTTGGTAATTTTTGTCGTGATCTTACCATTTTAGTCTGCAATTTTGTTTATTTCGGTATGCTCTCTTCTTTTTTTGGTAAGATTTGCTAAGGGTTTGTCAATTTTGTTAATTCTTTCAAAGAACCAACTCCTTGTTTTGTTGATTCTTTCTATAGTTTTTTTGGATTCCAAATCATTTAATGCTGCTTTGATTTTAATAATTTGCTTCCTTCTACTGAGATTAAGATTGGTTTGTTGCTCTTTTTCCAGGAGCTTAAGGTGACACATTAACTTGTTGGTTTGTGATTTTTCCAACTTGTTGTTATAGGCACTCAGAGCTATAAATTTTCCTCTGAGTACTGCCTTTGCCGTGTCCCAAAGGAGCTGGTATTTTGTGTGCTTCTTATTGTTAAATTTCATAAACTGTTGGATTTCTGTTCTGATCTCTTCGATGACCCATTGGTGATTCAACAATGTGTTGTTCAATCTCCATGAGTTACAGGGATTTCGTTGGTGGAGATGTGTGTTCAGTTCCAATTTGATGCCCTTGTGGTCTGAGAGCGTGCAGGGAATAATTTCAGTGTTTCTGAATCTGTCCATGTTTGTTTTATATCCTAAAATGTGGTCTATTTTGGAAAATGTTCCATGTGCTGCTGAAAGAAACGTATATTGTGTTGTTGCTGGGTGGAATATTCTGCAGATGTCTGTTAGATCTAGTTGGTCTATATGGTTGTTCAATTCTAAGGTTTCTGTGTTGAGTTTTTGCCTTGTTGATCTGTCCATAGGTGAGAGTGCTGTGTTAAAGTCACCAACAATCACTGTGTTTAGAGCCATGTATGGTTTCAGTGAAAGTAAAGTTTACTTGATGAAGTTCGGAGCTCCGGGATTGGATGTGTAGATATTTAGGATTGTTATGTCTTCCTGGAGGAAAGATCCCTTTAGTAGTATTTAGTAACCTTCTTTGTCTTTTCTCACTAATTTTAGTTTGAAGTCTATTTTATCTGATATGAGGATGGCAACTCCAGCCTGTTTATGGGGGCTGTTAGCTTCATAGAGTTTATTCCAACTTCTCATTTTCAAAAAATGTTTGTTTTTTGGGTAATATGTGTCTCTTGAAGACAGCAGAACGATGGATCTTGCTTTGTGATCCAACTAGAGAGACTATGCCGTTTAATTGGAAAGTTAAGTCCATTGATATTGAGAGTTAGGATTGAGAGATATTTATTAGTTTCTACCATTTTTGAAAGCTTTCATTAGGGCCTGTGTCTTGATAGTTCTTGTGGTCCTTAGATGGTATGATGTTTAGGTGCCATTTCTTTCTCTGTATTGCATTTATGTTGGTTTTCTATGTGTAGAACATCTTTGAGAATTTTTTGTAATGTTGGTTTGGTTGCTAAATAACGTTGCAGCTTTTTCCTGGAATGGAATGTTTTATTGTTCCCTCAGTTATGAATGAGAGCTTAGCTGGGAGCAGTATTCTTGGTTCGTAGTTATTTGACTTAAGGGCATGACATATATGGTTCCAGTCACTTCTTCCTTCCATGGTCTCTGCTGAGAAATCTGGGGTTATTCTGATTGGTTTGCCTTTACAGGTGATTGATCCCTTCCCCTGGCTGCCTTTAGGAACCTTTCTTTGGTCTCTATTGATCCAGTTCAGATTATAATGTGGTGGTGAGATGTTCTTTTCTGGTCAGTTCTATTTGGGGTTCTAAAAGCTTCTTGTATCTGGATGGGCCTGTCCTTCTGGATATTTGGGAAATTCTCTGAGATGATTCCCTGAAGTATATTTCCAATACCATTGACCTCTTTCTCCAGACCCTCCTCCATACCAATTAGCCTTAAATTAGGCTTCCTAATTGTATTTTGGACCTCCTGAAGTGCTCTCTCATATTTACTAGATTTGGATTGACTCATTTTCTGTTCTTTCTCTATAACAAGTAAATTATCTTCAGCCCCGGAAATTCTCTCTTCTGCATTGTCTATCTACTTTATTCTTCATCTCCCTTGCTTCTAGTTGCTCATTTTTGATGCCTTGCATCTCTTCATTTAGCTCATGTATGGATTTCTTTAGCTCCTTTATTTCCACTTGAGTGGTTAGCTCAGTAGCTTTATTTTCTTTGGACATTTGCTGGAGTTCGGTCACCTCTTTGTTTGTGGATTCTATGAATTCATCCATTTTTCTTTGAAAAACCTTTATTATGGCCTCCTTTATGGCTTCTCCTTTTTCACTTATCACCTTGTTTATGGTTTCCTCTTGTTTAGCTATGGCTTCCTCCTTTATCTCTTTCTTTATATTTTCACATTTTCATTAATTATGTTTATCCATTGCACTTGTATAGCACTTGGAAGACTCTCCTGTAGGTTTGCCAATGACTGTGCCATTGTCCATTTATATTGGGTGGGGGGTGTTATTCCTTGATTTGACATTTTTCTTGAGTTTTTTGTTCTGCTCATTTGAAAATGGGAGCAAGATTAATACTAAACCCGATTATAGTTTTTCAGATATAACCAACCTAGACCTCTTTAGCTGGCAGATACTAGATGTTCACAATTTTTGATTGGTATTATCACTCTTTCTTTTTGTGCACTTACAGACCAGTCTAATACATCCACTGATAACCAATTTATGACCCAAACAATAAGTCTCTCAATCCAATCTCTATTGTATTTAAGTCCCTCTGGACCTAGAATATAATTGAACACCTAGATATACAATATTGCTCAACAGCCATCAAGTGTAGATTCATGCATTATAAGGTTTGAAAGATGAACAGAGGACCAGAGATAGAAAAATAGTATGAGAGAGAACAGGGTAGGTACAAGAGGAATAACGTAGGGGTGTAAGAATATTATAGTAATGAAGGAAAGTTATAGCGTAAGGATAACTGCCCTAAGTTGGAAAGCAGGTAGCGTGTTTGAGTACAAAGTTTGGAGTGTATTAGATAAAACTTATATGTTGCTGCACGACTAGCTCTCAGCCCAACCAGTGGGCCATGGATGGATCTGCGAGCTTCAGTATGAGCGTGCTGGGCAGATGGTTGCTTTTCCTGTACTGCTTCCAGGGGTGGGGCCCCGGCCAAGTGTCTGGGGTTTGGAAGTTTCCAGGGACTCTCAGCAGGACCAGCAGATGTCTGCTCTGTTCCCAGGGGCGCGGCCCAGTGGAGGATGTGGGCTCCAAGGGCAGAGCCAGGCCTTTCTGATTCTCAGAAGGTGAGCCTGGCTGCTCGTTGGCCTTTCAGTTCCCTGCTGTGTTTCTGCCACTTTGGCCAGGAGTCTGTGACTGTGGGGTCCCCTTGGTCCTGTCTTGCTCAGGCTTCCCAGCTGGAGGATGCCCGGTCAAGATTTGAGGGGGACAGATGCTGGCTCCTATTTCCCACACCCCACTAGCTGTTGTAAGTCAGGGTCTCAGCGCCCCCCACTCTCCAGACCCTGTGGCCTGGGAGAGGATCCTGGTGGGCGGGTGGGAGCTGGGATAGCTCCCACTCCCCTGGTAGGGTAGTGGGTCTTAGTCCGCCGGCCTGTCAGTCTCCAGTCAATGCCCTGGGGGAGGGGGCTGTTGAGGGAAGCGACAGGATTCTAAATTCCTTGCCCAGCTGCTCCTGCCAGTCTTTCTCGGGCGGGGTGGAGGGGTCTGAGTTAAGTTCTATTGATTGGCACCAGCTCTGCTTTCCCGATGGGTTTGGGGACCCGCTGCGCTACTCATGCCTCTGCGTTTGGCTGTGGGTGCTCCACAGTGTTGGGGAGTCTTTCACTCCCCTGGGATGTCCGCCGCCTGTGGTCTGCGTGTGGGTTCCACTGCTTGCTGTTCTGGTTCTGCGTCTGGGTTCCGCTGCTTCTGTGGCTCGCTGGCCCGGTCCTATGCTGGTTTCTGCAGTGGTCGGGGCTGCCCGGCCCAGGGCGCCAGGGCTTTTTGTGGCTTGGAGCCGCTGGCGGCAAGGGGTGGGGGAGGGGTCCTCGCACTCTGAATTCTTTGAGAAAGTTGGATATGAGCTTTATCCGGATTTCTTTTCCGGTTTGAGTCCTTCTCCGTTGCTTTTTGAGTTTGTTGTTGTGGATTTCTTAAGGTAATGGGCTCGTGGGACTCCCTGGTTCTCTCTTTTTGTGAGAGAGAGCTAGGCAGCATCCCTATTGTCTCGGAGCCATCTTCTGCTCTATGTGTATTATTTCTAAAGTGCTTATTAACCAAAATTTATAATGCTGATCAAGACATGGACTATTAATCATGCTAATCTATAAAAAATAAACATAGATAAGATACAACAGAAGAAATTACTTTCAAATATATTTGCATTTTATTAAGAGCAAATTCCTGTACTATACAAAATCAATAATTACTGTTACAAGACTGAAGGTATGAGTAAGAAGTCTTTACTAAGAAATTTACCATATAAATCATTTCTTGATTTATTTCACTGTCATGTACACTACCAAGTTATTTTCCATGTGTAGTTTGATTTATCACAGATAACATGTGAACAAGAACAAATAATTGAAGCCTTCCTTGTATTAGGTCATTTTATCAAAAACATACAATTTTATTCCAGGCTATCATATTAACTGGGAGTAGAGTTCTAGATTAAAGGCAATACTTCACTTTTATTTTTGTTGTCTTTTGCAAAAGTAAACTAAATTGACCAGCAATGTTTTAACCATAACTTCATGATTGCTAATAACACTCTTATTCTATCCTGTGTTACAGTTTCATTTTCATGTTTGTATCTTCAGACAGCGTTTGATCCTTCTGTATACAAATGGATTATACAATTTGCTTTTACTTTTCTGAAAAGTGGCATTATATTGCTGTTTCTCTCAAACAAACAAAAGGCCTGATTGCTGGCTTTTATCTGTTTCTGAAACATAAATATTCCCACATGGGCACATTTCAAGTAACAATTCTAGTTTTACTGACATTAATGTGGTGTTGGGAAAAAATACGGTCACACAGTTGGGTTTTGGACACGTGATCTGCCTCGAACCTGCCAATCACCATTGAAATAATATATGTACAGTGTTCATTATATTCTAAGCATCAACCATTACATATATATTTTCAATAAATGTACAAGCTGCCTTTATAGAATCCAAATTTGTTTACAATCTAATTTAAATCTAATGTAGAAATATACTTCAGAAAGAGTCAAAATCAAATGAAGTAAGATAAAAAAAACGGGGTATCACTGTAAGAACACAGAAGGCCTCCAGACCCAAGCCAGCATGGGAATATTGGATCAAACTTGAGGAACTCCACAATCTCAAATAATTCTTGATTTTACTTATGGTAGGAATATTTACAATTTTTATGCCTCAGGATTGCTGTCTGGATTGACTGTTAATGTTTTGAAAGAGTTTATCATAGTTTTTCATAAATATTAACTAACATTTCAGATTTCTCATTGTTGCAAAGTCCAAGAAAGTTGGACACATTGGCTCAAAATATATGAGATTGTCCCAAGAATCCCTTTTTATGACATGACAATTAAATACATTATAGAAGTATTTAATCTGAATCATAAATGTTTTTGGAGTAGAATATATGCTATAAATTCACATAGAAATTATTATAGATATGTTAGTCAGAGAAAGTTTGCTTGTTTTTTGTATAACAGCCTAAGATTGTACAAAAGAGCAGATAGCATGTTGTTCTAGGGGTTTCTATTTTTTTATGTTTTAAAGTATTGCTCCTGTCTGCATGGTCTAGGGTAAATCACATTAATAACCATTAATAAGGGAAAAAAGAGAGAATGTTTATGTGGATATATATGCATACATACATATGTACAGACACATGTGTCTATATGTGTGGATGTATATTTATGTGACTAAATGCATCAATCCTCAAAATTGTGCACATCCTCAGCTCTGTCTTCCTTGTTCTCATGAGCAAGTGAATCTGATGTTTTCCAGGAAAGATGAAGGGTTAATTCTCTTGAAGACATGCTAACAACACACTAGACACTGAATTCTTCTTGTTTTCTTTCAAAAATGATCTAGAGAGCTATGGCAATCTCTAATTGCATTATTTTTGATTCCAGGGTAGGGCGGTAGCCTTGAGCTGAAGAGCTCTGGGACAGAGCCCAGAAGGACTTCAAGCCCCATGACCCACTAAAATATAAAATAAATAAATAAATAAATAAATAAATAAAATCCAGAGATGGTTATTTTGTTTATTCTTTGTCTCTCTATGGTGTTTTCCCTTCATTTGGTTGTTTTGGCTGTCTTTCCAAATGGCAATAATTTTTATGATATCATTATCTACAGAGACTAGAAAGATAATTGTCTTTATTCCTTCATGATTAATTAAGACTGTTTATTTTGTCATGGAATTTGGAAAACTTTCTTTATAACTTCAATTGGCAATATATAGATGTTGAGGATTATTGTGAAATATGGAAAATCTGAATACATTATTAGCATGTATCTGTGTGTGTGTGTGTGTGTGTGTGTGTGTGTGTGTGTGTATTATTAAACATAGTACAAAATGGACAACTGGAGACTACTACAAGTTCTTAGCTTTTGAAAGATCAAGTTATGTGTTTTTCATACAGAAATGATTAGTCTACCATGTAGAACAGGAGAAAAAAATCTTGAAGGAAAGCTTCATTTGAATGCATGCAGAAAATGTTGCCATGGAAACCCAGCTCTAAGTGAGAGGACATTCATCCAGCCTGTTAGAGGAAAGTCCATCCTGTGCTGGCAGTTGCAAAAAACTGAGTGTGATTAATACAAAAATTAATTTTCCAAAGGATTTGGGTACATATGGATGGATTAGAGGACCACCAGCACCTTCCCTCCTAAATTAAGCAATAGCCATTACCTAAATATTTATTCTAATGACAGGATTATCTATTATTTCACTGAGTATTTTATTTACTAAAATCTCTCATAACTTCTCCTACACAAAGAAAGCTTTGTGAATACAGAATCATTTCAGAATTTCTTAGCTTATATTATTTGTTTTAGGCCAAGCAAAGCACACACACACACACACACACACACAGACAGACACACAAACACACACACGTATATAATACATATGAATATGTATATGTATATATGTACAGTATATATGTATATATAGCATATATTGTATGTAAACATGTATTATATATATTATATACCCTTCAGCTGGTCACAGGGACTCACACCTGTAATCCCAGCTACTCAGGAGACTGAGATCTAAGGATCAAGTTTCAAAGCTAGCCCGGGCACAAAACGACATCTTATCCCTCTTATCTCCAATTAACCTCTAGAAAACAGGAAATGGGGCTTGGTGCAAGGGTAGGGCAGTAACCTTGAGTGGAAGAGCCCAGGGACAGTGCTCAGGCAAAGTTCAAGTCCCATGGCCAAAAAAAAAAATAAAGAAAAAAAGAATATAAAGAATATGACTGCGAGATGTTTTCACGCTTTTACTACAATAATAGTATATAATCTGTCGAGAGAGAGAAGAAATTAATCATTAAAATGAGATATCAGAATAAGTTTCTCTATGAAGATTATTTACCAATGAATTTAAGGGTCTATTTTCTAAAATAAGGCCACTATATACAATGGACGCATCTTGTCAACTGAATCAAGACTGAAAAAAAAATGTGGTACTTGAGAACAGAAAGTATTAACACACTTAATATGATTTTTTCTAAGTCTTTCCATTTCCTAACAAATGGCTCGATGTCGTTTTTTCTGACAGCAGCATAGAATTCCACTGTGTACAAATACCATATCTTGTTGATCCAGTCATCAACTGAGGGACATCTAGGTTGGTTCCATATCTTTGCTATGGTGAATAGTGCTGCAATGAACATTGTTGTGCTAGTGGGTTTAGTATGTCCTTGTTTCTGGGTGGTTGGGTAAATGCCAAGTAGTGGAATTGCTGGGTCATAGGGGAGCTCTATGTTTAGCCTTTTGAGGACCTGCCATACTGCTTTCCATAGTGGTTGAACGAGTTTGCACTCCCACCAACAGTGTAGTAGGGATCCCTCCTGGCCACATCCCCTCCAGCATCTGCTATTCGTTTTCCTGATCCTGGCCATTCTAACTGGAGTGAGGTGGAATCTTAGCGTTGTTTTGATTTGCATTTCTTATATGACCAGAGATGTTGAGCATTTCTTCATGTGTCTATAGGCCACTTTTGTTTCTTCTTCAGAGAAGACTCTCTTAAGTCTTTGGCCCATTTTTTAATGGGATGGTTGTTACTTTGGAGATTAGTTTTGGATTGATTCAATTTTTTGAGCTGTTGATATATTTTAGATATGAGGCCTTTGTCGGTTGTTTGGTTGGTGAAGATCTTCTCCCACTCTGTAGGCTTCCTAATTAATTTACTAGCTATGTCCTTTGCCACACAAAAGCTCTGCAGTTTAATGCAGTCCCACGTATCCAGCCTTTCTCTGATTTGTTGTGATTCTTGGTCCTTATTAAGAAAGTTTCGACCTGTGCCAAGAAGGCCTAGTGTATCTCCTATTCCTTCTTGTGAAGTTTTCAGTGTGTCAGCTTGTACCTCCAGGTCTTTGATCCATTTGGAGTTAATTCTAGTGCAGGGTGACAAAATAGGCTCAATGGTTTCCCTCATTTGTCATAAAAGTAGAAACCTTGGGCTCTACTAGCAGAGATTTGCAATAGAACCAAACGTTGATACATAAGGCCATTTAGTATGAAGCCAATTGAAAGGACCTCCAGGATATTGAAACAAAAGCCATATAATGAATGATTGTTGTTCTTAATGTACTATGTTATCTCTCATCTCTTTTGCTGTCCCTTGGTTATATCATATTGTTACAGTATCTCACTTTGTTATCTGATATATTAGATATATTTGTATGTGGTTATTTGAAATTGGATAGGGAAGGGGGGAAAACAAGATGAGGGGTGGGGGGGAGGGTAATGGGGACCAAGACTTGTGAAAGGGTATCAATGTATGTGAATTAATGCACCTTCTATCTGGCAAATATCATGTAACCCTTTTATTAATTACAATAAAAATATTAAAAAATAAATAAAAGAAAGTATGAACACATTCTGATAACTGTTGATTATTCAAAATAAGTTTTTAGTGTTCCTGGTAATTCTACTAATGTTCTATTACCAATCAAAATATGGGAGCCACTTGAAATTGTTACTATGCAGTGCAGGTGGTAAAATTTCAAATGCTTTTTTTAATCATGCTAATAATAATTTAGTACTTTTTAAAGCCTCAAGAGTTAAAGAATTATTTTGCTATATTTCTCCTCCAGGAATCAATGTTATAGATTGTTCATTAATTAGATAACACCCAAGCTGCATCTCACCAAAATGGCTACAAACTAATTGTCTACTCAAATATTTCAATTCAAATTCAACACAATCCTCAAAGTACACTGGTAAACACATTCAGAAAATGTGTAAGTCATAGAAAACAAAAATAATTTCAAAATAAATCAAGAATTAACTCCAAGAAGCATATGTTATTTTTCTTGGGAAAAAATATATTGACAGATAAAGACCTCAAACAAAACATGTGTTGTGGGAGATTAAATATGCTTTTCAACTGGAAGAGTTCCTTCTCTGAATAATTTGATTATAAATCCGCTAGAAACCTATTGTCAAGTTAGTTTAACTAAGCATGGACATATACTGTGGATAGTTTGGAAATTTTATATTATCTAATTTCCTGAGACATTACTTTGCAAAGATGCAAATGTCAAGTTTTCTATAATTAAGGTAAATCGTAGCAAATTTTCAGTTAATCAGACATAATGCCATGATGATCAATTATCATGAAGAATTTTCACAATGATCATTGTAATCCTGGAGAACAACTTTCGAGCTGATTTTGAGAACCTGATTATCTCAGAGGTTACTTTTTGAGTTTTACAGTTTCTAGTAGTAACTCTATATGGAATAGTCCATATTAAGTAATTACTTAAGTTCTGTAAAGTAAACTATACCCAAAGGAACAGACAACCATATAAAGTATACATATATACCTATAATATATTTCTTCTTTTGCATAACTATAAATCCCATTTTAGCTTGGTCATATTCTGTTTATGTCTGTTTTGCTGCAAGCTCTCCCTTTGATTTTTAATGTCACAGCCTGCATAAATAAGTATATAGATGTACTAACTTTCATTCTGTTACTCTTAGACATTGATAACATTTTAGTGGCACGTACTCTTTTGGGCACATGTGCTTTCTGTTCTAGTAAATTTATAAATAAATCTATATAAAATATCGAAGAGGTTTCTTCTCCCAGAAGGTAGTAAAACAACTACTACAAGTGTTTTCTGCTCATAAGTAACTGCCTTGGCTTCTGGCACTGGCAGGCTATAAGAGATCTTGACTGAAATTAGAAAATTAAGTAGAAATAATCGTGCCAGTTAATTGTTGTCAACCCTGACATAAAGGGCGAGGGTAAAAGATAATAAAGAGTTTTATCTTTAGAAATGTTGACATTGTGAATTAAGGAAAAGTTGCAAACCAAGATCAACAATCGATCATACTTTTAACTCAGTGATAAATGGAATTAAATTTAAATTTCTAAGCAAGTCAAGGGGATAGATATAATGAAACTGTATTTAAAATCTCGTTATGTGGAATTTGAGGTAAGCAGACAGGAAATAATCCAATAAGCATTAAGTACAATGCCTTGTACATTATTGATTAAATGTTATCCCGTTCTTGAATTTAATATCCAGAAATTGTGTGGCATATTAGAAAATGAATCTCCTCTGTTCCTACGCCCTATGTAAATTTTTTGGTCAGTCCTGGGGGTGAACTCAGGGCCTGAGCACTGTCCTTGAGCTTTCTCAGTGCTAGAGCTCTGCTACTTAAGCCACAGTATCACTTCACTTTTGGCTTTTTCTGTGTATGTAGTTACAAGGAATAGAACCCAGGGCTTCATGCATGCTAGGCAAGCACTCTACCACTAGGCCAGATTCCCAGCCCACTGCCCTATATAATTTAATATATTCCTGGTAATGATATTGTATTTTTAATTCTTCTCTACATTCTAAGAGCTTTTGCTTTTCTTAATCACCAAGGTGGGATCTGACCTCTGCTGTGTGTCATTCCTTTCAGAATCTGATAGATATCATGTATGTGGAGAGAGAGATACAGGAAGGGCAATGAAGCAATGCATCCAATATGAAGAAGCAGGTAATGTCACATTTCCAAAACTTCATAACTCAGTAACAGAAGATGAGAAAGTGGCTGAAATTTAAGTGAAGGAATTCAAAATTCCACTTTCAAAATGATCAATGACATTAAGTTAGGAGCCAAATAAATAGATAAATACAACTCAGCGAATCTACCCTTGGATTAGAGAAGAAAGTCAAAAACATGGATGAGAACTTCAGCCTGGAAATGGAAATTGTGAAAAAATAAACAGAAATGTTAGAAAGAAAAAAGCTTAATAAATCCAATAAAAGCCACTTTTGGCTAGTATTATGAGCAGCTTAAATGAAATGGAAGATCATTAGAGATGGATGATAAGAATGAAGAATTTATTGTGCTAGACAACAATAAGGGAAAAGCAAAAAATCATTAAAAGACCAGGTATTAAATTTCATAGAATCAAAGAAAGAGAAGAAATGCATACTCATGGCCTAGGATATTCATTCAGTGAAAGATAGTAATTTCCAAACCATGTTAATGATTTTGGCAACCATGTACAGAATGGATTCCAAATTCCAAGCAGGCATGAGCCTTGAATTACAACTCCATGTTACATCATAATTAAAATGTCAACTTTATTCCTCACCTGGAGATTTTCTCTCTATCAAAATTGTTAGATATAGTCTTTTTCTTTGGCTGTTGTTGTCCCTAAGGCATTCAAATATATCACCTTGTGATTTTTCTCACTTGTAGGGTTTAAGCTCAGGAATCTGTGATTTATGTGTTTACTTTTGTAAATACGTTTACATTTTTTAAAATTTTTGTTCTCTATTCGTGACATTCTCGTTCTGCCTTTTAATCAAATATTTAAAGAAACAAGTGTCTTGACCATTGTTGTGCTAAAACAAAATATTTGTTAAGTAGGGAAACGGTACATGAAGGGTAAAACAAATCAGGGTGATGAAACATGATGAACATATTTTGCAGAAAGTATAGAAGTGACAGAGTGATAACAAAGCTCACTGGACAGAAAGAGAGATGTAAATGAAGCTCAGGTAAAACAATTAATGAAACAAAATCCTAACAAGCCTGTGACTTACTGCTACATTTGTCCAAACAAATATGGCAAACTACATTCCATGAGTCACATAGGTAGAAAGTGTTATGTAAGTTTTTGAGTTTTATTTGCTTTTATATAAAATATACTTTAAAATGTCTTCCAACATGTACTTTTAACATACAAGTTGAATCCATGCATTCAAGTGTCTTTGTGCCAAGTTTCCTATTCAGTTCAATAAATCTTCCTTAAAAAAAGACGATATAAAATTTGCAACAGTTGCTTTGAACTAACCAGTTGTAACTCTCATTTAGACTTAAACATTTTAACATTCCTGATGCATTAAGTGCATCAGGGTGCTGGCTGACAGAGATTGACATATATATATATATTTACATATATATATATTTAAAGTAGAAAAGGCAGAATCCAAAGGGTGCCCCTTAATATACAGTAACCTCTTATGGAGCTGACTTAAAATATTTCCTTTCAAAGAAACAAGCATTGCTCAAAATTAGATTCTGTTTCCCGCATCCATGGAACCAATACTCAACAGTATTGTTATGAAGCATCTCATCAGAGAATAATACGATCAAAATGTAGCAGTTTTATACTTTCCAATAAATCTAGACTCAGTATTTTTAAAATATTGAACATAACATCTGAATAGCAATCATAAAGCCAAGGTGTGTTCGTTACTCTAACTCTGCTTTACAACTTGACTGTAAATAGTATACATACAGAAGGAGTGAGCTGAACTATTAATTAAATAAGGAAATATAAAGTGTTACTTGAGAAACCATTGTAGGATTGACAAGCAATACCAGACACTGCTGGTATTTACAAGAACAAAAATTAACTAAATCTTGTGATACCTGATACTGTTTTCATACAGGTAAAACTGTGGTTTTAAAACTATGAAACCACAATTAAACATACATTAGAATTCATTACGCATTCATGAGATAATCAATGAGAGGATATTCACAATCACGCCTGAAAGTGTTAGAATAATATTATTGTGAAAGAAACCAAACTATTAAATGTCTTAAAGTGTAAACAATCATGTTAGATATCGCCTTTCTCACCAGTGAGCAATCTCTAACTACACTTGTAATTTGTATTAATTGTGCTCAATCAAATAGTAAATTCCCATGTTGAGAACAACTGCTTCCTCTTAAAATGTTGAATATTTTGGGGAAGTAAACATAATAAAATGTTCATCCAGTGAAACAAAATAGAGCCTTTTTTTTACTGTAATAGATGCAGAAACCTAAATTTTAATTCCCCAAATGTCAAAAAGAATTAATCAAAAAGAAAAGAATACCTCGTTATCATAAATCTTACATTGGGGAGGGAAGGGTACATCATTCTCTCCTTGGAGAGAGAGTAGGTAGGAAATACTTTTCCATAAAAGTCTTGAAAACTATGAAACAGTAATATGAAAAAATTTTCTCTGCTGTCCCAATAACAAATCTAAATGTGATACATATAATCTATGTTACCAAACAGATACTGGAAATTTAACTTAATGGTTTTATTGTTAATTTCAGGAGTCTTAGAAAATCCATTTGTTTTGCCAGTCATAGAGACTGAACTCAGGGCCAAAGCACTGTCATTGTGATTTCTCGAGGCTAGAAGTCTACCACTTGAGCTACAGCACCACTTCCAGCATGTATGTGGTACCGAGGAATCAAGCCCGGGTCTTTGTGCATGTTAGGCAAGCACTCTATCACTAGGTCAAATTCCCGGCCCAGAAAATCAAATTTTAAAAATCTCTCTAAGGAAGTATTCAAAACACAATCCTTAATGACCACTTTAAAATATTAGATAAAAAGTTAACAAATGCTTTATTCCTTGAAGTTAAAAAAAGAAAAATAGAATAACTCACGTGAGACTCAGCAAAACAAAGAAAGGATACAATACAATGAACAAAAAAGAATTTTAAATGAGCTTTGATATGTTTGAGAAAAATAAAAATAGACAACAGATGTGAAGAAGGAATCTATAACAATTACAAGGCAGAACAAAGATAAAATACAATTTAAGATGAAAAACAGACAGCATATCTTATTAAAAATAAAGTGAAATAGGGCCGGGAGTTTGGCCTAGTGGTAGAGTGATTGCCTAGCATGGACGAAGACCCAGGTTCGATTCCTCGGTACCACATACATAGAAAAATAAAAAAACTGGAAGCAGTGCTAAGTAGTGCTGAGACTCAAGTGGTAGAGCTCTAGCCTTGAGAAAGTCCAAGGACAGTGTACAGGCCCTTAGCTCAAACCCAGGACTGTCAATAAATAAATAAATGAAAAAGAGGGGGGGTAGGGAGAGAGAGAGAAATATAACAAAGCGGCAAAGAAAATTACAGAAACACAGAAAAAGAAAAAAACATGGATGAGGCCAGGTGTGGTGGCTCACGCCTGTAATCCTAGCTACTCAGGAAGCTGAGATCTGAGGATCACAGTTCAAAGCCAGCCAGGGCACTGAAGTTTGTGAGACCCTTATCTCCAATTTAATCACTAGAAGATGGTAATTGGAGCTGTGGCTCCTGTGTAAGGCAGTAGCCTTGAGCTGCAGAGCTCAGGGACAGGGCCCAGCCCCAGAGCCCAAACCATACAAACGACAAAAAAAAGGATGAAAATTATATTTTTTTACCTAAATACCAAGGTAATTAAAAAAACATATGGCACCAAAAAATTGAAAATGCTGATTTTCTTATAATCAATGAATAATCATCATAATCCAGTCTGGTATGTGTCTTCTATTCGGACACTCTCAGGAATCACCAACAAATTCTATTGAATATTTGTTGAAGGATTCTTAAGCAGGTTTGATAGAGCACTTCAAATCATCCCCAGATAGCCATAGGTGAGATAAAGTGGAACAATTCAGTTTTCTTTAGAACAACTTGGTTCAGTCTTTGAACTCTTTAATTTCATATTTAGTCCTTTCTATTTGAAAAGAAAATCCTGAAATTGCCCATAGTATCCATCCTCTGTTTTATTTCCTTTTTTGAAAGAAAACATCACCCATGGGCAAACATAAGAAGTAAAATATTGCTTGATTAATATAATGAAGCTATATACACTTTATTTTTTTTTTTACTGAAGAATCGAACCCAGGTCTTCGTGCAAGCTAGGCAAGCACTCTACCACTAGGTCAAACTCCTGGCCCCCAGCTTTTTACTTTTTATTTTTCAGAAACCTCTTTGCTTAAATTATTGGTGAAGCTATTGGGCAGATGTAATTTTATTGAATAGTTATTCTGCCTAAATTGCAAGAACAAAGACTTGTCTTGATAGATAAATTGAGATAATTTCTAATGCCTACCCTTTATTTAAAACTGTTAGTGAAATTGCCATTGGAGTTATATTGGAGAGTTATATTAAAGATCACTATTTAACATTACTAATTTGTGATAATAAATGACTTTAGAGAAAGAGCTCTCTTTAATTTTTAAAAGAAATTCAAGAAAATTAGCCCTTTATAAAAGAATAGTCATTTAAACATTCTCTACACATTAAACCTTGGCAAAATCACTATCCAACTTAAAATGCCTGACATTCAGTATATGATAGTTGATATTTTTCTGTCTACATAATTCAGGAGACTTGTAAATTATTTTCTCCTAATACAAAAGAGCCATATACAGACAGATTATTAGAGTTTTATATGAAGGTAGAAAACATTTGCTTTGAAAGAATCTAATTCAGACAGGAAGAATGTGTCCCCTTTGCATGCATCAAATAGTTCAGAGAGTAGCACATTAATTAATTTTTTTCACTGATTTCCTTTTTGTCTAATAAGCATTTCCAGAGCAATAATATTACTTCAGTCACATTTTATGAATATGTTTCTTATTGGATGAATTATGCAGAGAGTGATAACACAGGAAACATTGAGCTAACGTGGAAGCATATTTTAAGCACTAAGTAGAAAATGATGGGAATTTGAGCCTAAGTGGAGACTGAGTTTTATAAATATATATGTATATATACATATAATGATACATATACACATAGATACATATATATGTATTGTATATAAATATGTATATGTATATGGAGAATTGTTTTTTTTATTGTAATTAATAAAAGGGTTACATGATATTTTCCAGATAGAAGGTGCATTAATTCACATACATTGATAGCCTTTCATATGTCTTGGTCCCCATTACCCTCCCCCATCCCCCCACCTTGGTTTTCCCCCTTCCCTGAAAATGGAGAACTGTTTTTAAAGGAAGATTTAGGTGGCCCAATTATCAGAAATTAGTGATTGATGACACTCAGGGTAATACAAGATGACAATGATAATTGTATAGAGTTGCTGATAAATTTGTCCCTCTTTTCCCCTCCCCCCCAAAAATACCTCTCCCATATCATTTTTGTATTTGCATGCATATGATTGTATCTGTATAATTTCTGCACTGGTGTCCAGGAGTTTAGCCTGGTGGTAGAGTGCTTGCCTAGCATGCACAAGGTCCTGGGTTGGATTCCTCGGTACCACATACATAGAAAAAAGCCAGAAGTGGTACTGAGGCTCAAGTGGTAGATCTCTAGCCTTGAGAAAGTCTAAGGAAAGTGCTCAGGCCCTGAGTTCAAGCCCCAGGACTGGCAAAAAAATTTCTGCACTGGAGATTCAACCTAGGGTCTCAGACATATTAGGCACTACTCAGCCTTGTATGTGATTTACGTGGATTTACAAGTCAAACTCCCACTGTTGTAACTGTCTCACAAGGGTTTACATCTTCTTCCTTATTCACAGAAGTCTAATAAGAGTATCCCATTGGAATTTGGTGACCATTCGTTTTGTTTCCAGGAAGCATGGGGATTTTATGAGCAATCGTGAAGTCATTTTCATCAAAAACTTCTTAAAATAAGAAGCTCCGGAAATATTTTCATATTTTTGTTTTTCATTATAGATAATGCATTATGTGATATAACTAGAAAGAAAATGGTGTGGAATGAATTTTTAAAGGATATTCCCTGGTGAGCTCCCAAGGTGGTTTATCCAAGAAAAGAGATGAAAAGAGATAATGTCCATTCTGTGACATTTGATTTAAAACATTATAGAACTTAACGTGTTCAAAGTGCTTGAATATTATTGTAGCCCATTCACAGAGGGTATTAACAATTAGCTTTGAATTTAATGAAATTGAACTGGTAAATAACAGGGAACTGAGGATTTTTTCCTCAGAGAGTAATTATATGGAGTCTGAACATTTGCCGCCGAATTGCTGGGCATAGATGGTTGCTTAGTTTCAGCTTTGATGGAAACGTGACTTCCACTTTACAAAGGTAAAGCCACACTCTGAAAAGGTGCCACCTCCATGTGGGAGAAGTTCTCACTGATTACAAACCAGGCAATAAAAGTCATCTAATATTTTAAATCTAGTGTCTTCTTCTTGATAAACTTCTATTTGTGAGCTCAAATACTTACCTGGGTTCTCTTTAAAATTATGAGACTATAATTGGGGTAATTTATTTCGGTCTACTAAATGGCTTAGTGCGGTTTTAAACAATGTAATTTTGGTTTTAAAAGGACCATTGTTACCCACTCATTAATTAAATTTTTGCTTAAGTCTTACTATATATGAAACAACTGAGTCTGATACATCACAACAGATTGAATAACAGTAGCACTGGTTAGATAGGAGTCCTCATTCTAACCTCAAAGTTAGTGTGATGTGAATGGGGATGATTTCTAGGTGAAGAATGGTGAGGTATTGTAAGAATATATTAAGAATTTATTTTTATTTTTATTTTATTGTCAAGGTGATGTACAGAGGTGATACAATTGCATACGTAAGGTAATGAGTACATTCCTGATTGAACATTGTTATACCTTCCCAAATTTTTTCTCCCACTCCCTCATCCCCCCGCCCCCCACCACACACAAAACTGTAAAGTTCATTTCCAACTTATTGTCTTGTGAGTATCACTGCATTGCTTTACCCTTCATCCTTTGTCTCACCATTTTGTTGTTCCCTTTCTCTTCCCTAGTTCAAATAAACATATATACAATTCACCAGATACCAAAATCTTATACAGTGACAATAGCCCAATAGTTAGGTACATATGACCATATAAGATGATGCTAGGTAAAATAAACTCCAAGGTATGGAAGCAAGATGTTTTTCTGTGTGGTTGTTGTTTTTAACTAACTAAAGTTAGTTTTGTTTCTTTCACTTTTTCCACCTATGGTTTATTACTTGTTGTGGCTGTATTAAGAAATTTTTAATGAGAAAATTCATTATAATCTCTAGTCTTAAAGGTTGTCTCCTACTTTATTATCTATAAAAATATAAACAAGTCAGTGTAATAAATAAAAATAATATTCTTAAAATCTGTTCTTTGAAGTTTTTTTTTACAATATTTTAATTTTAGTGTTGGAGCAGCCAAGAAAGAGTAACCGTGGAATTTGGATAGAAAGACATCTCCATGTTATTAGACATTGAAAACTCAACCATGTCCTTTTCCAGAAGTTTCACATGCATAAAGCAGTATGAAGCCTACAGTTGTCATCCATTTTTCTAGCCATATTTCATCAGTTTCCTAAAATCAGTAATTAGTAAGAATGTTCGTTGTGACTCTCCCAAAAAATTACAAGTTTCCTGAACAGATACTTTGTCAGCAACTCCTGACTCACCAAAATCTGATAATGCTCTTCATTTCAAATATCTCAATTATCCCTGAATATTTTCAATTCTCTTGACAATACAGCTTAAGTTCCTATATATCATTTATCTTTGCCATCTTCAAAATGAACTTGTACATTCTATCACTAGGGATCTTTGAATAACAACTGCTCTATGGACAGACAATGCATAGCAAAGCTATAAGCCTCAATTTTCCTACATGTTCATACACAAAGGACCCTAACATAAGTAGAATGATTATTCTATCGATATATGAAAGAGACTATAACTCTCATATCAATCACTGGAATGACAAGCAAGGATCTGCTCAAACTAACTTGGGCCGACCAAGTCATATGATTGGGTGATAAAGCATTTTTGCTTCCAGTCATTGTTTCTTTTTACTTTAGCTGATTTTCTTTCTTTCACTTCTCTTCATCCTTCTAAGTCATTATCTTCAGTAGCAACCTTCAGGAGCCACTCCATATTGATTTACCAGAGCTGATTATGAAGGATGCCTGATTTCTAACAGGAATTCTGTGAGTCATGGGTAAACATAATCATTATTAAAATTGAAGTTTATAAAATTATAGTCAAACAAATTGTTTTGAATTTGAAGGCTGTAAGTATGCACAACTCATCAGCTCTTAATTTTTTTTTTTGCCAGTCCTGGGTTTGAACTCACAACCTGGGCACTGTCCCTTAGTGTTTTTATTTGTTGTTGGCTTGTTTGTTTGCTGGGATTTTTGTTGTTTTTGCTCAAAGCTAGTGCTCTTACTCCGAGTCACAGCTCCACTTCTAGCTTTTGAAAAGTAATTTAATGGAGGTAAGAGTTCCACAGAATTTCCAGGCTGGCTTGGAATCTTCAGATCTCAGCTAGAATTGCAGTCATGAGCTACTGCATTCAGCCAGTTCCTACTTATCTTAATACATTTTATAAAGACTATCTTTATCTATCACATCTGTGTGGTCACACTGCAAACACACTTCCAAAGGTGCATTGTCACCCAACCCTCTTCCGAACCCTGTGTTTACCAAGAAGATAGAAAGTGGCCATGGCAGGATAGACTTTAAATAAGGGATAGCCAGTGCTATTAATTGAGGCTGAATACTTGCTCTGCCCACTTTTAATAAATAGTGCTAGTAGAAATGTCAATAATTGGTAATGGTGTATTGTGTCTGTAGATATTATATTATGAAATGCACTAAACATTAGAAAATATAATTCCAAAATTGGAAAAATATCTTACATGTAATAGAAGCTGTACATATAACTGATAAGTAAATATCTCTAAGTACAGTCAGTAAAATTCGTATTTCAGGTAACAATAATTAGTACAATTAATAAATTAGGTAAAATAGTTTCACAGTAGGTTAAACATATTTAACAAGAGTGAAATTTGGAGCAGAAGTTTAATGGATTTGTATGCAATTCAATTTGCCAAATCATAGTTGAATTGTAGTAGCTGATTGCCTACATACACATGAAATCAGAATAAAATTAAGAAAATATTTCTTGAGAATCAATTCCCAACATACATTTATAATGAGATTGTATGTATTTCTTATCCTTTTTAAATCTTGTGCTCTACATTTTGATGTCAGAAATTCTTGAAGCAAGTGGTATTTAAATGTTTGTGCATGTTTCTAGTTGCTACAAACATGCCATGTGTATATATGTTATTTACATTGAAGAGTGTAATGTTAAATTTACCAAATCACCCCTACTTACAAAACTCCCTTTTTGCCACTGTTAATTTGGTTTAATTCTATAAACTCATCCTAACGAGACTGGATTTTGTACTGTTCATCATTTTCTAGAGCTGTAAAATTTTCCAGCTATATTTTTTTGGTACTTGAAGACTCTGGGGTTATTCACCAATTATTTATCAACATCTAAATTACTCCCTCAAGAGCAATGGTTTAGAATAAAACTTAGTACCTTTCTAGCTCAAACGTAGGCAGTCTTTTATTAGTTTTGGGTCTCTAGAAAAACTCTTAGCTTTCCAATTTCTAGCTTCATTTCAAATGCCTTAGTTAGCTAGAATTGTGCCATTTTGCCTCAAATATAGATGTATATTTATTTCTATATCATATAAAATGTCTGTTTTCTAACTGTAAATATTCTATGGGTCACATAGTTGCTATTTTCCATTTTCAGAAAAGATTCTGAATCATATATAGAAATCACTAAAATTATAATATACAAGAAAGCAATAGAGAACATACTAACTTATTCATACATGATAAAATGGACATTTATTTTTTTCCTTTTTTCGTATATTTTTATTGTAATTAATAGAAGGGTTACATTATATTCACCAGATAGAAGGTGCATTACTTCACAAACATTGATACCCTTTTTTCATGTCATGGTCCCCATTTCCCCCCCACCCCCGCTGCTCATGTTGTTTTCCTCTCTTCCCTATCCAATTTCAAATAACCAATCAAGCATATATACAATATATCGGATAACAAGATGAAATACTGTAACAATATGAGATAACCAAGGGACAGCAAAAGAGATGAGAGATCACATAGTACATAAAATGGGAATTTATATAGAAAAATTTGGACAGGATATATTTACTTAGACAGACAATATTTTGGTTATAAAAGTGATCTTTGGGTGCTGGGAGTTTGGCCTCGTGGTAGAGTGCTTGCCTAGCATGCATGAAGACCTGGGTTCGATTCCTCGGTACCACATACATAGAAAAAAGCTGGAAGTGGTGCTGAGGCTCAAGTGGTAGAGTGCTAGCCTTGAGGAAGTCCAAGAACAGTGCTCAAACCCAAGACTGGCAAAAAAAGTGATCTTTGTTTACCAGGAAAATTATTTTATGTAATATACATCTGTAAAACACCTATACTTATTGATATGAATCTAACCTATGATGTAGCTATGCTCCTAAGTTCTTCTACTGTAACTCTTTTGATGCAAAAGTCTTTATAAAGAAAGAAAAAAAGCAAAAACTTTTGGTTTACCAATCTAGTTTTATTTAATTGAAAACTGTATAAGTTCTTTTCTATGTCCAATACATGCTGACATTTTGAAAGCTTCTTACAACATCTATTGGTGAATATCTACCATCTCAAATTCAACAAAGATTATAAATAGATTACAAGAAAATACACAATCTTCAAAGCTCCAAAAGCAAGTTGTTGGGAAACAAAGAAACAGATTAGTTGGAATTAAACTTGAAATGTGTCCAATTACACTCAAAAGAACAAAAGAAAAAAAGCAATAAATAAGTTTCTATATAATGCTGACTGATGAACATTTAACATTCTCAAATATCTTTCATTAGCTGTTTTGGTATCTGGATTTCAACTCAATATATATTATATCATTATTTCAAAATCTACCTTATGGTTTCAAGTTACTTAGACAGTACAATCCTAAGTCATCACATATACTGCATACATACTACTAAATGCTGACTAAGTCTTCTGTCTAAACTCTGTATGCTTTTTTTTCTCCTGATGATGTTTGGAAATCAAAACAATTTATGCCACCTTCCTACCAATTTCAAACTTTACTTGCTCTAGATCTGTGAGCCTCTATTTATAAATTACTCAGTTTTAGGTATAGGAGCACAAACTAAGAAAACACTGTAATTTTGCTTTTAGAAAAGGACAAGTTACATATAGCTGACAGATTTCAGGAGAAATACCTCTTCTCTTTGTCAAAACTAAGAAAGATGCTTAAAGCTGTGAGTACCTCAGAAACTTGCTAAAATTGCATGTGCAAAGGTGATAGAATATACCTGAGCACTGAGTTCATCATAAGGACTTTGAAATCTTTATCTTTTTTCTACTTTTACCTACTTTTTATTTCAATACATAAAATTTTCTTTAGATACTATGAAAATTAGGGAAAAAATCTTATACACACACATACACAAATACACATACACACACTGTTCTCTTTCTCAAAATTTATTTGAGAGGATATGAGTTCTTAAAGGTAATAGTTGTAAAGAATGTGAGAAAAAGCAGATGAGAAAAATCATGGCTAAATTTCAAGTTAGATTTGAGGACCCAAATGGAAGTCATCACCATGCAGTTGTCATTACTCTGTTTTTACTCCATTTAGAGGCAGATTCATTCACTATAAGCTATGCTGTGTATCATCTTAGAAATCTCATACCTTTGGGGCCTAGTTCCTATTCACTTTGCATCCTAATGCTGATTTCCTATTACCAGATTTCATTTTAGATATTCATACAAATAGGAAACACCCTAATTCCATTAAAAGAACAAACTCCAGAACTTGCTTCAGGAAACCAAACTTTTTTCCTATATCCTTCTTAATCTTTCATCTCAAGCAAGTAAAAAAAAATCTGTATCCTAATGCTTTGCCTCAAAAGGTTGTATGGAGAAATAAGTTACCATATACAAATATTCCAATTTTATAGAAAATACTTTAATTTGTATTACTATTATTTCTCCTGTTGCTTATGAAAATGGTGGTGGTGATGGGGTGGAAGTAATATAAGGAAAAATTAAGAATTCACAAAGAAAACTCTGACCATCATATCACATTGCAGACCCTGTCTAATTCTGTGGATTTCCCCAAGTTACAGAAGTGCATTTGTTATTCAAAATTCCAAGATAAAGAAATTTACCTGAGGTTTTGAAGCCATACTTAATGACAGTATTAATTGGAGACTAGTCTTGCAAAAAAATTCAACCATGTGATTATATGACTGGCTGATTGATTCTGAAGATAACATCCTGTGTTCTGAGGTGAGAATTATTTTGGAGATTAATTTCAGACACATATTCTGTGTTTCAATTAGTCATGTTATATAACAATACTTCTGCACACTGAAGTTGGAGTGAATTTCTTAGTTCAGTAGTATTCTCTTAATATATGGGAACACCAAGGCTGACCTAAGGAAACATTACCGAGGATAGGGAAGCTTTGTGTTTGGAAAATACATGGTGAGAAATTCCACCTGTTATATCGCTTTGCTTGGTGAATTTAATTTGCATACTTTTCAAATAACAAAAGTGAAGTTGTAAGTATTTCTGTTTCCTAAATTTTGTGAGAGGGTTCTAGTGAATAATGGTAATTTAGGGCAGTCATGAGAACTTCCAAATCTGAAATTAGATGACTGGAAGCAGGGAGCCATAGGCGCTTTGGAAGTACAGCTTATATATGAAGCTCTAGGAAGAATATGTATCTCTTCATTCATTGAAGAGATAAGTAAATCTATGTGCTTTCTTTATTTATTTTAGGAAACCATACAGAATTTATTCTCCAAAGGTAGGATTTTATCTGGATCTGGTAAAATAAAAAACAAATAAAAGGGGTTTCAACTTAAAATTCATCAAACCCTATATTGAAATAAGGATTCAGATATACAAACAAGAGCAGTCACACCAGAGAATTCAACAAGAGAATGAATATACAATTGAACAGACACAACTACCCAAGTTTCTCTTCTGCACTTAATAACATAAGATTTTCAAACACGGAAGGAAAAATATAAAGTGTTTTTCTCTTTCTATAGCCTTAAACTGGGTTGTGTAGGTTACTTCAATTTTTTTGGAATGGGGGTGAATTTCTTATGTTATGGCCACTTTGGAAAATTAAAACCCAAGGTAGTCTTGTATGTTATTCAAGCTTTTATTTTTGTACTGGGATTTGAACTCAGAATCTTGTGCTTAATAGGTAGACACTCTACCCCTTGAACTATCCGCAAAACATTTTGTATCTAACTCAAAGCTTTCTCTTTGTGGGTAATAGTTCTGGTTTGAGAAATGAAATAAAGAGAAGATGAAAATTAGCTTCTCATTTTTCCTTTTCTGTTCTTGATTGAAGGTGGGGGGAGTCTGTGGGTTCTTATTTGTTGTTTTTAGTATATAATAACTACTACTTAATATTTAGCTATTTACTAACATTTTTGGTAGTGCACGTAGTTTTCATATTTTCAGATTCATACCTTCTTTTGCCTAGTACACAGACAAAAAGTTTGCAATTTAATATGCTTCCACCTGTCTGCTGTGATTTCCTGGCCTATTCTTGTATGCTCTTGTTTTGACTATTCCAGCCTCTGCCTGCTCTTGTCTTGATTCTTGCATCCTATTTTATACTCTCATTATAATATTTATTGATAATTTATAAATATGGGCCAGACCTTAATTCTCTTCTAATTAAGAAGGTTTTTTAAACAAGCTTTTTATTTTATTCAGTACTATCCATACAGTATTCCCCATAGCATACAGCTGGATAACATGCCTCTTCCTGCCTGGCACATTGTGTGTATCCTAGATAGCTAGATGGATTGTTCTTCTTCAAACATATTCTTATTCTTAATAGGGTACTTGTGAAACTACTGCTCCTTCTGCTGTGGATGCAGGTGTCTTAGACCTGTCTGTGAACCCTCTTCTGTATAGAATTGCAATCTCCACTAATTTGTCACCTTCTTATAAATATCTCATGAAGTATGTCTTGAATGAGGGAATGAGAAGGTAAATGAGTAAATGAAGAAAAAAGGAATAATTGAATGCATGAATGAATGAATGAATGAATGAGGGAATGTATTCAGGCCCCAGTAATGAAAGTCTACTTATGCACATAAAATATTTGGGATGAATATATTAACCTTATTCAATTTATGTGCACATATCTTCTTGCTTTATTTTTTACGAAGGGGAAATTGAGTGAATATTAACGGCTTGAGGCAGCAGGAAGAAGAATTTGTCACTGAATTGCGAAAACAATCAATAGAGAAAATGAAAATGTTGGAATAGTTTTTCACTTCTACTGAGGATAGAGAAGTTTGAAGTTTTGGTTAAAGTAAGAGCTCTTAGCTGACAATGTCACCAAATATATAATATGCAAACATACACATAAAATTCTGTTCATGGTAGTATTTTATTATCTTACTGTGATATGATAAATAAAAAATCGATGACAGAGATGGCTTTATTATGCTTAAAAGCAATCAAAGTTAATTAAATATTTTATGGAAAAGCTCTGGGTTTTTTCAAAAGTTGTGGCAATAGCGTACTTCATGCTACAATGAGGTTACAGGAGGATGCAGATATGTCAGCCAATTTGCTTCTATAGAATAATGTTTATAAGGTAGGGAAGGGGGGAAAATAAGATGATGGGTGGGGGTGGGTGGAGGGAAATGGGGACCAAGACATGAGAAAGGGTATTAATGTTTCTGAACTAATGCACCTTCTATCTGGTGAATATAATGTAACTCTTTTATTAATTACAGTAAAAATATATAGAAAAATATAAAATTGCAAAAAAGGAATGATGTTTATATTATTTTCTTTTCTGTTTTGAGTTTTTAGTTTTTAGTTTTGTTTTGATTTTATTGTCGTGTTGGGGTTTGTTGTTGTTGTTGCTTTGTTTTGACAGTTATGGGGATAGAACCGAGGTCCTCTGACACTTGAGCCATGTCCCTGTTCCCTTTTATATTAGCTATTTTCAAAGTATGATCTCATTTTGTGCAGGATAACCTGAGCTGGGGTCCTCCTACTGCATTTTCCCCATGTCACTAGTGGTAAGTAGTCCAGGACACTTGCCCAGACATGAGGCTTCTTTTGTAACAGGAATGACAGGAACCCAACCATTGATTGAGATAAAGTCCAGAAGTGTATGCATGGTTAACCTTGAACTGTTATCTTTTGGAAAACCACTCACAAATAGCTAAAATTATAGACTTGAGCCACTAATCCTGGCTAACAATTCCTTCTTGGTTTGTGAAAACCAAGGAAATATGCTAATTATAAAAATAGGTCTTGTCACAATGGTGTACATTGCAGCACTATTTACCGTAGCAAAGATATGGAATCAACCCACATGCCCTCAGTTGATGAGTGGATCAACAAGATGTGGTATTTATACACAATGGAATGCTATGCTGCTGTCAGAAAGAATGACATTGCCCCATTTGTAAGGAAATGGAAACACTTAGAAAAAGTCACATTAAGTGAAGTAAGCCAGACTCAAAGGAACATAGGTCTAATAGTCTCCCTCATTTGTCATAATCAGTAGGAACCTTGGGCTCTCCTAGCAGAGATTTACAATAGAGGAAAACCTACATACATAAGGCCATATAGGATGATGCTAAATGAAAGGACCTCCAGGATATAGAAACAAAAGCCATATGAGTGATTGTTGTCCTTAATTGTTGTACTACGCTATCTCATCTCTTTTGCTGTCCCTTGGTTATCTCATATTGTTACAGTATTTTACCTTGTTATCTGATATATTGTATATATGTGTGTTTGGTTATTTGAAATTGGATAGGGAAGGGGGGAAAACAAGATGAGGGGTGGGGGGAGGGGAAGTGGATGGGAACCAAGACATGAGAAAGGGTATCAATGTATGTGAAGTAATTCACCTACCTGGTGGATAAAATGTAACCCTTCTATTAATTACAATAAAAATATATGAAAAAATGGTCTTATGAATATTGGCATCAAGACCAGAGTGTGAAATAAGAGAATGCATGCTTTTTAGGTTGATTACTAATTGAGAGAAGATATTTTACTATCACAATAAATACATTTTCAGTTAAAATAACTATAGTCAGTCATGAAGGCTGGGGGAGTAGGTGTTTGTTTTTCGTTGTTGCCAGTCCTGGGACAACAACTCAGGGCCTGGGTGCTGTCCCTGAGCTTTTTGCTCAAGGATAGCACTCTACTATTTGAGCCACAGTGATATTTCTGCTTTTTTAATTTTTTGGGGGGGGGGAGGATTAATTAGAGAATAGAGTCTCAAGAACTTGTCTGCCTGGGCAAGCTCCAAACTCTGATGTTCCTGAGAATCTAGAGTAGCTAGGATAACAGGTATGAACCACCAGAACCCAGCAGTATAGTCTTATTATTTTAAATGCATTTCCTAGAAATTAATAATACCATTCTGCTAAATAAAAGTACTACTTCACCTTCTAAAATTTCAAAGAAATCAAACACTGGAAGAAGAATTAAAAACAGTAAATGAAGAAATGAAATAAGTCTTAGTGCTCAGATGAAGAAACACACATTGCCAATAATTACACGAAAAGAAAAAGAAAAACTGCTCAACCTTAACCATCAGGAAAATATGAATCAATGTCATTTTGAGATTTTATCTTACCCTGTCAAAATGGCTATCAATATAACTAGAAACAATTCCTGGTAAGCATGGATTCAGGGATAGAACCTCACAATTTTATATGTGAATTTTTTCAAGTTCTATAAACCTAAAACAGTGCTAGACAAGATGGTACACACCTGAATTCCCATCTACTCATGAGGATGTAATCAGGACTGTAGTTCACATCTACTCCAGCAAAATGTTAGTGAGATCCCCAACTCAACTAACAAGCCAGATGTGACTCAGGTACCTATGAGCCAAATTACATAGAAAGCAGAGGTTGGAGAACGAAGCTGACCTTTGGGGGTAAGATGAGTGACTTTGAAAAATCACAAATGCACAAAGCAAGTCTGAAATGTGCCCCAATAGGTACAGCATCAGCTCCAAGTTCAAAACCATTATCAACACTAAAATAAATAACAAATAAACAAATCCAAAATCATCACCTAAAACTAAAACTACATGTCATCTAGTTATGCCATTCTTTGAGGAGAAGAAACACAAGAGAGCATATGGAAGAGTCATGTTTGTTGTGGCACAGTGCCTAATAGTCGAGTTTTAAAATCTATGTAGATATCCATCAATGGATAAATGCATAAATAATCTTTGGTATATTTGTCCAATGGAGTAAAGAAACAATTGTAAAGAGCAAATTTGTACTTTCATAATACACATATTGTTTATATATACATACATATATATATATGGTACTATAAAACTTCATTATGCCATGCAAAGTATGACAGACTTGGAAAAAACAAAGATTACAAATTTTTTCTCTTATAGGGAATCAAAAGGGAAAGGGAAAAGGTGACAGAAAAGTAAAATGGTTTTTACTAAGGAAAAGAAATGAGTCTAGGAATAGAGGAGAGAGGAAAAATGGGATTATGAGAATGGAAAATAAGATCAAAGAAATTTATGTTATATATGAAAATATCATGATGAAATCTACTAATTCAAGTGATTAAATATGGTAAGAATAAACCTTTGGAGGATATTTGGGCAAGATAAAAAGAATAACAAATAAGCATTTTTCTAAGGCCTACTCAATTAGAAAATTTGTTCAGCTTTATCAAACTTACTAACTGGTAATGTGTAAAAGTCACATCTGGAGAAAGCACACATGTAATTTACAAATCTTACCTGCTTCAGAGCCTCAACAAACAGACACTCAGCTTTTAAGAAGTATGAACATTTTAATGGGATTTTTAGATAAAAAGTTTGGTTTGATATTAAATAGCAATTTATAATACTATCTCAATGCATATATTACATGTATATATATATATACACTAATATTTTATTATCCATAAATAGTTGTGCTAAGGAGTTTACCATGCCCCAGCAGAGTTTATGAATATAATGCACATTGATCACTATCACCCTTTTCAACATCCTCACCCACCCCTCACAACACACCTCTTTCCTGGCTTTTCTTAATTTTAGATCATGTAGTGAATTATTCTTGCCGTTTCACAAAGCAGCTTGTATATTCAATACATCTTGATCTGTGTCCTCATTTCAACATCTTCACATACACATACCCACCCCTTTAACCACTCCTTCCTCTACATTTCTCAGTTCTGTTGTACATATATGAATTCTTGCCTGCATTCTCCTCCTTCCTACCTTTATTTTTCTACTCTCCTTGCCTTGGTCCCACCAACCCCTTTTGACTTCATAAATGACATTAAAAAATCTTGATTTGAAAGGAAAGGAAGACATTAGCTTTGAATGTAATCCAACCATTGGCTGTAATTTTTACAAAGGTGGAAATCCAACCCCTTCTTTTCTTGTAACCTGCTTTTTGTTCCTGTCATTTAATTTTTTTGGAGTATCGATGAAGCTATAAAGGATGAGAGGAAAGAAGTTATACATTTTTGTAGCCTTCCCTGGGATGGATTGACACCCTTTTAAAAAGCTCTAAAAGTATTACCTGGCAAGAAGAATTGACTCCATTAACCAAGTGCCATAAAAGGGCAGAGATAAGCACTCATAAACTTGTGGGTTCAAGAGGAGAATCTATGTGACTACAGTAGGCTATAGTAATAGAATGATTTAGAGTTGAGTCTTACTGGCAGAAGGTCAGCAGCTCATAGTATGAATAACAGCATGACATGAAGCCATAGAAAGCTTTCTGCCAAGATCCAACTCTGAGCTTCTCCCAGCATTCCCTCTGTTCCTTTTACCAAAGCTACAAACCCATACCTTACCTTCTGATCATCTATTATAGGCTCATCTGTTTATTTTCACTCTCTGATTTATATTTAACTCGGATTGCATCTAGAATTTGTAATGAAAAAAAGAAACTGCAATATTTTTGGAGAGTCAAAACATTTGTGAGCATCAGGGTTAACAACACATGTGAAAGAACAAAGTGTGAGTGTGTTAAACATTAACCCCCATGAGACAACTATCACTCATTATATGGCTTTTGTTTCTATATCCTGGAGGTCCTTTCATTTAGTGTCATACATATGTATCTAGGTTTTGCTCTATTGCAAATCTCTGCTAGGAGAGCCCAAGGTTGATTATGACAAATGAGGGAAAACATTTTTTAATACCACAAAAGAGGATCTGAAATTGAATCTACTCTCCTTCTTCAAAAGGCATGCTCGACATCTCCGGTCATATAAGAAATGCAAATCAAAACAACTCTAAGATTCCACCTCACTCCAGTTAGAATGGCTAGGATCAAGAAAACTAATAACAACAGATGCTGGAGAGGATGTGGCTAGGAGGGATCACTACTACACTGTTGGTGGGAGTGCAAACTCGTTCAACCACTATGGAAAGCAGTATGGCAGGTCCTCAAAAGACTAAACATAGAGCTCCCCTATGACCCAGCAATTCCACTACTTGGTATTTACCCAACCATCCAGAAACAAGGGCATACTAAATCCACTAGCACAGTGATGTTCATTGCAGCACTATTTACCATAGCAAAGATATGGAACCAACCTAGATGTCCCTCAGTTTATGAATGGATCAACAAGATGGGGTATTTATACACGATGGAATTCTATGCTGCTGTCAGAAAGAATGACATCTCCCCATTTGTAAGGAAATGGAAAGACTTAGAAAAAAATCATATTAAGTGAAGTAAGCCAGACTCAAAAGAACATAGGCTCAATCGTTTCCCTCATTTGCCATAATCAGCAGAAACCTTGGACTCACCCAGCAGAGATTTGCAATAGAGCAAAACCTAGATATGTAAGGCCATACAGTATGATGCTAAATGAAAGGACCTCTAGGATATAGAAAAAAAGCCATATAATGAGTGATTGTTGTCCTTAATGTACTATGTTATCTCTCATCTCTTTTTCTTTCCCTTGGTTATCTCATATTGTTACAGTATTTCACTTTGTTATCTGATATATTGGATATACGCTTATTTGGTTATTTGAAATTGGATAGGAAAGGGGGGAAAACAAGATGAGGGTGGGGGTGGGGGAAGGGAAATGGGGACCAAGACATGCGAAAGAGTATCAATGTATGTGAAGTAATGTACCTTCCATCTGGCAATGTAATGTAACCCTTCTATTAATTACAATAAAAATATATGGAAAAAAAGAAATATTCTGCTGTTCAATACACAGAGAATGTTTCATACAGAAGAGTGTAAACCACTAAGAATGAATGCAATGATGCAGCAAAAGTTCATGGAAGAATGAAATAATATGTAATGTAGGCAGAGCAAGCCCTTTCTTGGCAAAAATTATTGGATGATAGAGTAAAAAAAAAAAGCAATGAGAAAATGCCCTATTAGACCAACCAGTAGATTTGCTATTGCTGCTGCAAATGTTTCACTTCACCTTAAAGATTGTACAAGGGCTAGGGAATTTTTACCAGTGAGTTAGTTGTGGTAAACTGAAGGCAAAAACAAACTATTAGTTAAAAATTGAAAGGCTAGTTTTAGAAATCAAAGAAGAGCAAAAAGAGTGGATGCCAATCTCAACACAGTATATGGAATTAATAAGATTAAGAAGATAACTTGCCCTTTTAAAATACTTGTGTAAGCTATATGCTGATGGCTCATGCCTGTAATCTTAGCTACTCAGGAGGCTAAGAGCTAAGGATCATGGTTCCATTTGAAGCCAGTATGGGTAGAAAATTCCCCATGAGAATCTTATCTATTAACCATTCAAAAGCTGGATATAGTGCTTTTGTCTAAGTGGCAGGGCACTAGTATTGAGTAAAAAGAGATGCAGGGACAGTGACCAGACACTGTATTCAAACCCCAGAACTCCAAGAGTCACAACAAAAACAACAAAAAAATTGGGTGAAATGCAAGTAAAACAAGTATAAAATCTTGACATCCAAACTAGCTTTAAATCATGGTTTCATTACTGAAGCATTTATTCAACTGTTTTTTTCCAGGTGTAGTTCAAGACATTGAGGCTCAAAATCTACCTTTGAATAGCTTCAATTACAAGAGAAAACAAACAAAAAAAACCTATCAGCACAGTTGGAGACATACTACTCTGTGTCAGAGGAAAATTTTGGATGATAATAAGCACTTCCAGCTGGATGTACAGATGTCTGATGAGATTCAGAGTGGACAGCAAGGAAGGGAACCAGCAAGGGCTGCTTTGAAAGAAACTTTCTGCTAGAGGATGCACTTAATATGAGCTAGAAAAGACAAACTTGGGACTTGTAAAATGTACTATTTTTTTCTTAATACATATCACACTAGTCAATCTTTTTCTATGAAACATCTGGAACAAAAATATGCCTCTTCTAATTACAATTGGCACTTAGAAAAACATAAATTTCATGAACCATCCATTTATTGATTCATTCAGGATGTGCTTCCAGGATTTGTTATATGCCCAGCATGATTCAAGAGCTGATGTGATAGTTAATCTTCATTGTCAACTTGAGGAATGCCTGGGAGATTTCTTGGTTACACCTGTGTGTGTGTGTGTGTGTGTGTGTGTGTGTGTGTGTGTGTGTGTTGCACGTGAATGTGTATGTGTATGTGTGCCTGTGCAAGGGTGTGTCCAGACTCCTTAGACTATGAGAGAGTTGACTTATTCAATGGTTTAATCCACTGATGAAATTAAAAACTGAATTGCTAGAAGTATAGAACTGTGAAGTATACTATCTGGATGAGGGAAAAGGATAGGAAATATCTTTAACTATCTATCCTTGTCTTGACTCCTTCCTGTGTGTCCTCATCCTCCTGGCTGCCAGGAGATGAACAAATCTGCACCAACATTCCTTCTACCATTATGCTCTGCCTTCCCCCAGGATCAAGCACCATTAACCCAGAGGATTGGGGCCAAAAAAATACTGAAACTGTAATCTAAAATAAATCCTTTCTCCTTACAATGTTTTGTCAGGTAGTTGTCTTTCTCACTTACCCAACCAGAGGTTCAGTTTATAATCTATTGCCAAAATAATCAACACACACCTACACCCCTATCATTTACTACTTTGGCATTACAGTATTAGTTTTTCCATAAATTCTAGTGTTTCTATAAATTGTATATATACATGTATATTATATATTTATCACGTATGCTTATATATAGTATATGCTATATATTATATTTATTCGTCTCTTCAACTTTTCTAGCTTGAAATTCCTTTCTTCTCTTCACCAAATTCTTCTTTACTATTCTTCCATTCTTAGCTTTGTTCATTTACCACTAGTGCTTCTAGCATTTTTTTTGTAAATTTTATTTGATTGTCAAGGTTTTGGTGCCTTTACATTTTTTTCTGTCCATTTAATACATTGAAACTTCCATTGTATTCTCTTCTTTCTACATAAGTGTATAAATTTCAGAAGCATGAGATATATTTACTTATCCATTTCCTTATTTCTACCTACTAGTAAAGACCTTGGAATTAAATAGATATTTTATTTATCATATTAGTGAATAAAACAACTAGTCTCATTTCAATTCTAAATTATCAGGCTTTAGGCAAAACCTCTTGCTTTCTAATGATTATGTAACGATAACAGCTATAGAGATTTATTTTGAGTTCTTTTTTCTTCATTTTGGAAAATGCAGAGACAAGATATAATATTTAGCATATTTAAAGATAAGTTTAATCTTGGGTGGGAATAAAGTTGTTAAAATTTAATTTAGCTATAGTGACATTGTGATAACAATTGCTTTCTAGTTCTTAGAGCCCTTTTGCTAATTTAGTCATGCTTTCAAAATAGAAACTTGTACATGCTGTATATTTGGTAAGAAATTTATACCAAAAGCACATATGGAACTCTGAAAAAAATGAGCAGTGAGCATGAAAATTCTAACAAGAATATGTGCAAAAGTCCACCTAGACTTTTCAAATGATCACAATGTTGCTATTAGGCAAATGTCAATTTAAAAAATATATCACATTGCACTTCCAAAATGGCTTTCATAGAAATTCATGTGTCCAAATGTGCACATCACAAAATCAATATCATCACAGAAACAATTCTAGGCAATGATATATTATGACTCCAAAGTCTGCCATGTAGCTTCCTAAGGAAACACACTTCCTTCCCTTAGAGAAATTACCAGTTTGATAAATTTTATTTTCTATTCTCCATTGTGCATATTTACATCTATACTTTGATACAAATCATAAAAATATATAATATTGGGCAAAAGTGACCATAATTTGTTTGTACTTTACTCTTTTACATTTATAAATTTTTTATTGTAAGATAAATTGATCTAATAATATTAAAAGAAAAGTATTGAACCAGTTTAACTATTTTTCTATCAAATGTTTACAGCAATGGCAAATTTAATGGCCTGGTAATATTTTGATGACGTTTTGCCTTCTTTTGGGGTCTCTGAACATTTTTTCTAGCAGTATTAAAAAAGAAAAGGGAACTAAGACTTATGGACTTGAAAAAAAGCGCAATCTCTATTTTGCTAAACTGTTTTAAACTATAAAGTTACAAACACATGTGGTAAGAAATTATTTAGTTAACATACCAAATTTGAAAATTTATACTTATTCCCCTGGCTGCCGTTAATAAAGTGAAGCAAGAACTAAATACATTAGTCTCTGTTTTAGTCTGCAGTAGATCATTATGTGGCATACAGATCTGTGAAGCTTAAAAAACACTATGTAAATAGTCAGAATGTATTTTATCTCCATTCAGAAGAGTATAAACCATTTTGAAGTAAAACAACTACTTATAATTTTTTTTTTGCTCTCAAAGTAGAGATGAATGTAGTTTAGAAGACTTCATGAAGAATATCTGAATTTCTTGTTCTCCAGGCTCACAGGAAACTGACTCAAGTGTTAGAGCTGCTCTTACTGTTGGTGTCTGATGTTCTAGACTCCAAGGCCCCACAGTTCTCTCCAGTCTATGAATATTCACCTCTTTCTGGTTAATTGGGTGTTTTCAATAATTGAAAAACACAAATATTTGAATATTTGAAATTCTACAAATTTTACTCAGATAAATATAGCAAGTCTCAATGAAATGGAATCTGTTAGTCCATTGTAGTTTTAAATCAAGGAATTTAGGCTTGTTTATGAATTCTTTCACTTCTTTTTAATATAATCTATTACCTTGGACTGACTGAGACCTGAATATGTAGATTAGAGACCTACAAACCTAGACATTTTTGTTTTATTATTTTAATGTTCTTAGAAACTAAAAAAATCACACAAAATATACTGTCCAAAGCTACCTACAAATTCAATGCAATACCTATCAAACCCCCAACAACATTCTTTAATGAAACAGATGAAAACATCCCAAAATTCATATGGAATAACAGAGGATTCCAAATAGCAAAAACAATCCTTAGCAGGAAGAACAGTGCTGGAATATCAATACCAAACTTCAAACTTATGAAGTTGTAGTTATAAAACAGTATGGTACTGGCACAAGAACATGCCTGAGGACTAGCGGAATAGAATTGAAGATCCAGACATGATCCCACAGACCTATCACCAACTAATCTTTGTTAAAGGAACCAAAATTATCAGATGGAAGGATGACCTATTCAACAAATGGTGCTGGCAGAATTGGCTATATACATGTAGAAAACTGTAGTTGGATCCTTATATATCACCCTGCACCAGAATCAACTCCAAATGGATCAAAGACCTGAAAGTAACACCAGATACCATGAAAATATTGCTGGAAGGGACAGGGGATATGCTAGGGCTCCTTGACACAGGTTGCAACTTCCTAAAAGATCCAAAGACACAACAAATCAAAGAAAGAGTGGATAAATGGGATTGCATTTGCAAAGGGCGTAGTTATCAAGATAAACAGAAAACCCACAGATTGGGAAAAGATCTTCACTAGCTACATAACAGACAAGGGTCTTACGTCAAAAATATACATAGTGCTCAAAACCCCCTAATAAAAGTTCCACAAAAAACCCAGCAACCTCATTAATAAGTTTGCTAAAGAATTAAAAAGAGACTCCTTTGTAGAGGAAATAAGAAGAGCCAACAGACACATGAAGACATGTTCAACATCTGTACATCTCTGGCTGTAAACAAAATGAAAATCAAAACCACAGAGAGATTCCGCTTCATCCCAGTTAGAATGGCCATCATCAAGAAATCTAATAACTGATGCTGGTGGGGATGTGGCAAAAAGGAATAGTGCACTGTTGTTGGGAATGCAAACTGGTTCAACCACGCAGGAAAGCCGTATGGAGGTTCCTCCAAAGACTAAACATCAACCTCTCCTATGATCCAGCAATCCCCTTCCTGGGCATTTATCCAAATGATCAACAACAAAGCCACATGGAAGCTACCAGTACAACTATGTTTATTGCAGCATTATTTACCATAGTTAAGATATGGGATGCAGGGGTTTTGTTGTTGATGATGATGTTTATAATTTACTGTATAATGTTCTTTCTCATCCTCCCCCTCCCCTTTGGTTTATCCCCTGTTGTCACTGTTTTTGATTATGGTATCCTGTGTTTTGTGCATACATTTATCTGATTTGGGGATGGGAAAGGGAGTAACAAAATGGTGAAACAAGGACAAAGGTGAACCAATGGAACAGAGATACTCACAAAACACTGGGTTGGAAATGAACTTTACAACTTGGGGTGAAGAGTCCAGGGGGTAGGGTTAGTCAGAGAAAAACGAAGGAGTGAATAACAACGTTCAGTAAGAAATGCACTAATTGACGGGATGGTTTTTCTGAAATCAGCAATAAAAAATGTATCACTAAATAAAAATGAAATGCACTAATTACCTTACTTATGCAACTGTAACCTCTCTGTACATCACTCATACAATAAAACAAAATAAAAATTAAATTTTAAAAATAATGTTATCATAAATGGGGCTCTACACACTTTCTAAGTTGAAAATTTTGGAAAAGGAACACTAGGCTCTAACAACTTTAGGTAAAAGACCAAGACTTGTTCAGCATTGAAGGCTGTCACTCTAAGAGAAGAGATACCATCTCAGCTGTCAGAATGCTTCAAAGAGCTTGCAGCTTTCCTGAGGGATAGCACTGACAGCTACCCTTAGAGGAACTAAACTATAGTAGATGGGACACCACACTGATGCCAAATTGGATTTATTTGTAAAGACACAAAACTTTATAGGCCATAAGGGAAAACTGACAGGAAGAAAGAATTGATCTGTAACTGAAAGTTAGAAATGACAACAGAGAAATGGCTCCATAAATTTACACATCTGAGGAAGCATCTCCCAGAGGTCCTCTGCTGCAGAGAAAATCAGTGATGGGGAAAATGCAAACTTGAATTCTAGGGAAGAAAGAAGGGCAAGATAAAGGAGGGAGAGGAGATGGGGGAGCAAGTGGGGGGAGGGGCTTTTAGATCAGTCTGTAGCCAGAAGACATAGTCATAGCCAAAACTGGACTCAATGGGTAGTTTTGATTTTTATCTTGTCCTGTTACAGTAACAGGAGAACAGGAATGGAGTAGCTAGTAGGCTTTGTGAAATCAAAGGCTGATTTAAACATCAGAGATCAGATATTGAGCACATATCTATTAATGAGAAACATTATAACATAACATTATAAACAGTGATTCTATTTGAAAAGTAATATATAATAAGAAAAATGGTAGTTTTCTACTTTATACCTCATACAATGTAATGAATGTTCTAAGTTTATGAATGTTTTAAGTTTTTTCTGGATCGTGTGTGTGTGTGTGTGTGTGTGTGTGTGTGTGTGTGTGTGTGCATGTGTGAACTTTTAGGAATGATAGGGCTTGGACTTGACCTCAAGGCCATGCACTCTGACAGATTTTTGTTCATACTTGGTGCTTTACCACTTGGGCCACACATCCATATCTAGCTTTTTGTGAATGGAAGTTAAGTCTTGTAGATTTGTCTGCTGCAGCTGGCTTTGAAATATAATCCCAGAACTTAACCTCTGGAGTAGCTAGAATTACAGGCATGAGCCACTAGGGTCCAGCAATGTTTCTGTCGTTCTATAAAGTTATTTTGTTCCATGAATTGCATCAATACACTTTGAAGCACAAAAATTCAGATAGTAGTCAAAGAACTAAGTAGACTTTTGTGACTTGACGTGGGAATTATTTATCCTATGAGGAATAAGGTTTCTCTCCAAACTATCAGTGATTAATGTTTAATGTTGAGTGTTAATAATTAGTGTGTCATAATAATTTTAAGTTAAATTTTAATAGCTTAATCTTTTTATATTCATTTTATTAGATGAATATGCTTCTTTTAATTGTGCTAATCTTTCATAGAATTATTTGTGACTATATCTTACTATAGACATTGAGCTAAACTATAGGGAAAGGTATAATTTTTGTGTTTCCTATGATAACTTTACAAATAGTAAAACCATATTTGTACAAGCAGATTACTAGTTTTTTAATTGATCTGTATCAATAGCTGCCACCTTCTAGCTTTCATGATAATTACAAAAAGCTGTTCTAATCTTAAAATTCCTTGAAGGTTGTCGTCTTATGCTTAATTATCTGAAATTAATTTTAGAATAGCAAATATTGGTCAGATTTCATTATCTATTAAAAGTTTTTCTAAAAATAACCGAATTTTCTTTCAGTTCACTATAAAGTCACCTAATTAATCTGACGTTTTATAAGCAGTCTCGGAAGTTTGTTTCAATATAGATTTCTAGTTTTGTTTATCTAAATTTTCATGGAACTGATAAACTTTCTGTGTTTGGATGTGTTCAACAATATGTGTGGTACATGTGTGAATATATTTGGTTTTATTACTTCTAGCTTTGTTTCAAAAGAAGCCCTCAGTATTGCCCTGGTGGCTGCTTATCTAGAATATTCTTTTTTGTTTCTTTTTGCCAGTCCTGGGCTTGGGCTCAGGGACTGAGCACTGTCCTTGAACTTTCTCAAGGCTTAGCACTCTACCACTTGAGCCTCAGCACCACTTCCGGCTTTTTTCTATGTATGTGGTACCGAGGAATCGAACCTGGATCTTTGTGCATGCTAGGCAAGCACTCTACCACTAGGCAAACTCTAGAATATTCTTAATCAGGCTATTTATTTTCATTTTGGGAACAGAATGGACATCTTTCTCCTTAACCCCTATTTGTTTTTGTTTTTGCAAAATAAAATGTTCTATTCCATAAATAGGGAAAAAAATAGAAAGGCATGGGCAGCAATGGGCAGTGTGATAAAAGCAAAAAAAAAACTCCTAAAGTAATTTTACACAAAATACATTTTGGAAAAATAGCATCTTAAATTAAAGTCCAACTTATACCCTTGCCTAGACTAAAGAAACAACTCTGTCACATATTGAATGGTTCACAGGGAAGTTCCTTCGCTGATTTGTGTGTCTAGAGTGAAATAGATTAAATGGGTATTAAAAGTCAGCCCCCAATGAAACATTCTATACCTCATGAGATATACTGAGCACCTACTTTTGCACTAGACACTAAGAAAGTTGCTAGCAATGAAAAAAAACACAGTTTATAGAGAATGATCAGTGATGAGAGATAAAAGAGACAAAGAAAAGATGTAATTGTTCAGTTGTGACTGGGAATCAGAATATCAAAAACTCATCTCAGAAACACTCCTGGATCTATGCTTGCAAGTGAAGTGAGGTTATCTACATTGGCAAAACTGGCCATAGGTGAAAAACATGAAAACTCTTAACATAGTCCTCACGTTAAGCATATTGGTTTCTAAAATAATCTGCCTTTTTAGTCTGTTTTTCAAAAGAAATATAGTTTAGTTACTGAGTTGAAAGAGTATCTTGTGAAGCATCAGAAGGAAAATGGAAGCTTATAAAATTTTCACTAGTTTTACACAGGATGCACAGGATATTCCTACATACAGTACAAAAGTACTTTACATTATTATTTTGTGTCAGCTTTTTAAAAAATTTTATTGTTGGGGTGATATACAGAGGGATTAAAGTACATTCAGGCGATGGGTACATTACTTCTTTTTTGGCGGGAGGACAATTTTTTATTAAAGAATTTATTAAAATTGATTTTTACATCATATTTTAAATGACATATTTAACCAACAAGTAGAAGGGAATCTCTATATACAATCACTGGCACTTAGATTTTAGAATATAATTAAAATTAGGCTGAGTGTTTTTCATAGATATATATTAATCTATGTAATAAAATGTTGCATTCTTGAGTACATTACTTCTTGAACATTGTTACCCCTTCCCATGTTTTCTCCCACTGTCCCCCCACCAAGTTGTAAAGTTCATTTCCAAAATACTGTCTTGTGAATATCACTATTACATTGGTTCACCCTTTGTCCAAAATTTTGTCATTTGTTATCACTGTGCTATCAAGAATAATTAGGTTTTAATTCATTAATTTTTTCATGTTATATATACGTATGCATGTGTTTAATATATAGTAAAAGTGTTATTTAGAATTTCTGATCCATATGCAAATTAGCTGACAACTGTAGAATAGAATATTTTGACATAAAATCAAAATACACAAACAACCCAGGGAATATAACAGGATATTTGGTTAATTTTCCAACCCAGGAAAGACTTTGTTAATTTATCTTTGTACATTATGTGTACATATACAAATGTATATATTTATTCATTCATGCATATATATGTTTATATAAACATATATATAATAGAATGGTAAATATTCATTAAATATGTATTTTTACATATTTACTTTTTAAAATATACGTAAATATACTCAGTAACTTTTCCTCTCCGGTCCTTCACTCTACCAACTGAGCTACTGAAGGACTCACACTCAGTAATTCTTATGCATGCGGTACATTGCTCTTTATGATCATTTTTTTATGATTCTATAGATTTCCAAAAATGCTTTTAGTAGCTTAGCTAATTGTTGCATTTGTGGTTGATGGATATTTTTCTCTTCATTGTAGGCAACAACTTGAGAGAAGAGGCACCATTGGCAGAGAACCTAGTTGCACAGTAAGTCTTGATGTGAAATTGAAATTTCACAATCTAGAACAGTAATCATGAAAGGAGGAGATTGGTTAATACATGGTTATAACTCATAAGTTTTTCTACAGGTTTAAAGGATAAATATCTACCTACAGAATTTGAATGACTGTGAGAATAATGGCAAGTATTGAAGGAATGTATGTTATCCTTTTGCTATTGCATATGTGAGGTATTCTGAGTCCTTGATTACAACTGTTCCCCTAGACCACTGTAGCTTCAAAGAAAACAAAATTAGAATATATATGTACAGATATGTAAACTTAATAGATATTTAATGAGTAAGAGTTAAGTTTATTGAGTAAGAAGTTAATTGGAATGTGAGATCTCCCAGTTATTGAAGGCTGTGAACATTTTTGTTTTAAATAGAATTTTACGGTGGAAGAAAGAACAGCTACAATTTCAGGTCTCAAAGATTTGTGTTTGCCAACACAAACATTTCATTTCATGTGGGTATACAATGCTGAGGAAGAGAATAAAAAGAAACAAAAATTGAAGAGGGCAAGAAATGAATAGAAGCCTACTTCATAAAAAAAAAAAACAAGGGAAGGAATTGTTTAGAGACAACCACTGGTCCTTCATGCCTATAATCCTACCTACACAGAACTCTGAGATTTGACAATCATTATCCAAAGCCAGTCCAGTAGAGTTCATAAGACTCTGATATCTAATAAATTACCAAAAAAAAAAAGCCAGAACTGAAGTTGTAGCTGAAGTGATAGGGCACTAGCTCTGATGAAAGCAAGGACAGCACCCAGGTCCTACATTCAAGACTCTAGAAGCAAAGAAAGGAATGAGAGAGAGGAAAAGAGAGAGAGAGAAAGAAAGAGAGAGAGAGAGAGAAAGAAAGAAAGAAAAAAAGAAAGAAAGAAAGAAAGAAAGAAAGGAAGAAAGAAAGAGGGAGATAGAGAGGAAGGAAGGAAGGAAGGAAGGTAAGAAGGAAGGAAGAAAGGATAAAAGAAAGAAAGAAAAAAATGAAGGAAGCAAACTAGAAGGGGTTATTTCAAACATGAAAAAAATAAATAAATCTTGCTTTTGACACTGGATGAAATTGAACTTGAAAGATAAATAATAGATGCATAGAAAGAAAGACAGACAGACAAACAGACAGACAAGAGATAAGAAAAACAGAGGCTGTATATAATATTTCAATTCAAATGTTTTATTTTAAATTAGTTGTATAGAAAGGAGTTAGATCTTATTTCAAGGTTGAGAAAATAATATCCCCACTTTCTTTAACTAGTTAAAATTCATCCCTTTCCTGAACGTTTATTTGCTGAGGGATCCTTCTGATTGCTAAAAGATTGGCTGTTATAACCCTTTTAAATTGAATGACCTAGCAAGCAGCACATCGTATTGGTCAATTGCACATGACTTTAAGGGTGACTGCATTTAATACTCTAGAATAATTGCAAGTCTGCTCTTAATAAATTATTGCCAACATCCTTTCTATTGAATTTACCTTCTGCTTCTAATAACACAAGTGTTACAGGTAACATAATTCTTTCTGCTATATTTTAAATCCTGTCAGTTTTGTAAGCAATTTACCCTCATCAGCATAATGTAGAACTTTATAATTCTAGCAGGTTATCTAAAAGTCACTTCAAACTTAAGCTTCTTAAACAAAGCTACTGATTTTTCTCTCAACCTACTATTTATCTCAGAAAATAATCACCATTTATTCTTAAGACACAAACCAAATACAACAAAAGAAAATCTTGTAATTCTTGAACCATTTATTTCACATTTGCATAAATGCACCAGTAAATACTGTATCCAGTTAATAAAGAACTTCCCTGATAAGCTTTAACAAATTTTAATAACTTGTATGCCCTTCTTAGATGTACTTCTAAGCATTGTTACTCTGACATTATATCAACTCATTAGTACATAAATTCCATGAGGATAGGCTACCTAAAAATTAAAAGTTTCTGCACAGATAAAAGGATAGCCACTAAAACAGAAAGACAGCCAACCAATTGGGAAAAGATATGTACCAATAATACATCAGACAAATGCTTAATATCCAGTATCTATAAGGCACTTAGGAAACTAAATGCCTCCCCCTCCCCCAAATCCAACAAATCAGTCACTAAATGGGCAAGGGAACTAAAGAGAAACTTATCACAAGAAGAGGTTAAAATGGCAGAGAACCATATGAGAAAATGTTCATCATTCAAGGTCATAAAGGAAATGCAAATAATAACAACCCTAATATACTACCTTACCCCAACAAGAATGGCCAAGATTTTGAACTCAGACAATGACAGCTGCTGGCAGAGTAGTGGAGAAAAAGGAACCCTACTGCACTGCTGGTGGGATTGTAATCTAGTTCAGCCACTCTGGAAAGCAGTGTTGAGGTTGCTTAAAGAACAGAAAATTGACCTTCCCTAGCATCCTGCCATACCACTTCTGGGCATCTATCCTGAACATCATAACCCAAGATATGATAAGGACACCTGCTCAGCTATGTTCATCTCTGTGCTATTCACAATAGCCAGACGATGGAAACAACCTAGATGCCCTACTGCAGATGAATGGATACAGAAAATGTGATATATATATATATATATATATATATATATATATATATACACACACAATGGAATTCTACATAGTCAACAAAGAAGATAAAATAATGACATTTGCAGGGAAATGGATGAATCTAGAGTGAATCATGTTGAGTGAGACAAGTCAAGACCAAAGGAACAAAAGGCACATGATATCCTTAATATGTGGCTATGTAGATCCAAACAGTACAAGAGCGAGGACTCAATATTTGTGTACCCAGTGCTATGGCCATGGTACTGGAAATATACACACAACTACATAGACATAAAAATCTATGACTCTATAGACATAATGTTTTATTACATAGATTAATATGTATGTATGACATAAAAACCCTCAGAAAAATTTTAATTATGTTCTAAAATCTAAGTGCCAGTGATTTTATGTAGAGATTCTCTTCTTAAATACTTGTTTGTTGAGGGAAGGGAAGATGATGCCGAGACAATAGGGACACTGCCTAGCTCTCTCACACAAAAAGAGAGAACCAGGGAGTCCCACGAGCCAATTACCTTAAGAAATCCACAACAATAAACTCAAAAAACAATGGAAAAGGACTCAAACTGGAAAAGAAATCCAGATAAAGCTTACATCCAACTTTCTCAAAGAATTCAGAATGGGAGGACCCCTCCCACACCCCTCCCGCCGGCTTCAAGCCAGGAAAAGCAACAGCGGAGGGCACCAGGCCGAGCAGCCCCAAATGCTGCAGAAACCACCATAGGACCGGGCCAGCGAGCCACAGAAGCAGCGGAACCCAGACGCGGAACCAGAACAGCAAGCAGCAGAACCCAGACACGGATCACAGGCGGTGGCGGACATCCCAGGGGAGTGAAAGACGCCTCAACACTGTGGAGCACCCACAGCCAAACACAGAGGCATGAATAGCGCAGCGGGTCCCCAAACCCATCGGGAAAGCAGAGCTGGTGCCAAGCAATAGAACTTAACTCAGACCCCTCCATCCCGCCTGAGAAAGACTGGAAGGAGGAGGGGGGCAAGGAATATCCCTTCCCCAACAGCCCCCCCCCCAGGCCATTGACTGGAGACTGACAGGTGGGCGGTACTAAGACCCAGCACCCCACCCACTGAACAGGCTCCTCTCCCAGGCCTCTGACTGGAGTCCAACAGGCAGGCTACGCTAAGACCCAGCACCCCACCAGGGGAGGCAGATGTATCCCAGCTCCCACCAGCCCAAAAGGATCCTCTCCCAGGCCACTGGGTCTGGAGAGTGGGGGGCGCTGAGACTCTGCCTTAAAACAGCGGGTGGGATGTGCGGAGAAAATAGGAGCCAGCATCTGTCCCCTTCTTGAGCTGGGCATCCTCCAGCTGGGAATGTTGAGCAAGACAGCACTGAGGGGCCCCCCATAGTCACAGATCCTGGCCAAAGAAACACAGCAGGAAACTGAAGGGCCTACCAGCAGCCAAGCTAGCCTTCTGAAAATCAGAAAGGCCTGGATCCGCCCTTGGAGCCCAACTCCTCCACTGGCCCCGCCCCTGAAACAGAGCAGACACCTGCTATTCCTGCTGAGAGCCCCTGGAAACTCCCAAACCCCAGACCTTGGCCAGGGCCCTGCCCCTGGAAGCATCACAGGAAAACCAACCATCTGCCCAGCATGCCCAGGCTGAAGCTCCCAGATCCATCCCATGGCCCACTGTGAGGCCACTGGTTGGGCTGAGAGCTAGTCATGCAGCAACACATAAGTTTTATCTAATACTTTACAAACTTTGTACTCAAATACGCTACCTGCTTTCCAACTTAGGGCAATTATCCTTACGCTATACTTTTTCTTCATTACTATAATAATCTTACATTCCTACGTTATTCCTCTGCTACCTCCCCTGTTCTCTCTCATACTATTTTTCTATCTCTGGTCCTCTGTTCAACTTTCAACCCTTACAGTGCATGAATCTACATTTGATGGCTGTTGAGCAACACTGTATATCTAGGTGTTCAATTATAGTCTAGGGCCAGAGGGACTTAAACACAATAGAGATTGGATTGAGAGACTTATTGTTTGGGTCATAAATTGGTTATCAGTGGTTGTATTAGACTGGTCTGTAAGTGCACAAAAAGAAAGAGTGATAATACACATCAAAAATGGTGAACATCTAGTATCTGCCAGCTAAAGAAGTCTAGGTTGGTTATATCTGAAAAACTATAATCGGGTTTAGTATTAATCTTGCTCCCATTTTTAAATGAGCAGAACAAAAAACTCAAGAAAAATGTCAAATCAAGGAATAACATCCCCCACCCAATATAAACGGACAATGGAACAGTCATTGGCAAACCTAGAGGAGAGTCTTCCAAGTGTTATACAAATGCAATGGATAAACATCATTAATGAAAATGTGAAAATATAAAGAAAGAGATAAAGGAGGAAGCCATAGCTAAACAAGAGGAACCATAAACAAGGTGATAAGTGAAAAAGGAGAAGACATAAAGGAGGCCATAAAAAAGGTTTTTCAAAGAAAAATGGATGAATTCATAGAATCCACAAACAAAGAGGTGACCGAACTCCAGCAAATGTCCAAAGAAAATAAAGCTACTGAGCTAACCACTCAAGTGGAAATAAAGGAGCTAAAGAAATCCATACATGAGCTAAATGAAGAGATGCAAGGCATCATAAATGAGCAACTAGAAGCAAGGGAGATGAAGAATAAGGTAGATGGACAATGGAGAAGAGAGAATTTCTGGGGCTGAAGATAATTTACTTGTTATAGAGAAAGAACAGAAAATGAGTCAATCCAAATCTAGTAAATATGAGAGAGTGCTTCAGGAGGTCCAAAATACAATTAGGAAGCCTAATTTAAGGCTAATTGGTATGGAGGAGGGTCTGGAGAAAGAGGTCAATGGTACTGGGAATATACTTCAGGGAATCATCTCAGAGAATTTCCCAAATATCCAGAAGGGCAGGCCCATCCAGATACAAGAAGCTTTTAGAACCCCAAATAGAAATGACCAGAAAAGAACATCCTACCACCACATTATAATCTGAACTGGATCAGTAGAGACCAAAGAAAGGTTCCTAAAGGCAGCCAGGGGAAGGGATCAATCACCTGTAAAGGCAAACCAATCAGAATAACCCCAGATTTCTCAGCAGAGACGATGCAAGCAAGAAGTGACTGGAAGCATATATGTCATGCCCTTAAGTCAAATAACTACCAACCAAGAATACTGCACCCACCTAAGCTCTCATTCATAACTGAGGGAACAATACAATATTCCATTCCAGGGAAAAGCTGCAACATTATGTAGCAACCAAACCAACATTACAAAAAAATTCTCAAAGATGTTCTACACATAGAAAACCAACATAAATGCAATACAGAGAAAGAAATGGCACCTAAACATCATATCATCTAAGTACCACAAGAACTATCAAGACACAGGCCCTAATGAAAGCTTTCAAAAATGGTAGAAACTAATAAATATCTCTCAAGCCTAACTCTCAATATCAATGGACTTAACTCTCCAATTAAATGGCATAGTCTGTCTAGTTGGATCACAAAGCAAGATCCATCGTTCTGCTGTCTTCAAGAGACACATATTACCCAAAAAACGAATATTTTTTTGAAAGTGAGAGGTTGGAATAAACTCTATCAAGCTAACGGCCCCCATAAACAGGCTGGAGTTGCCATCCTCATATCAGATAAAATAGACTTCAAACTAAAATTAGTGAGAAAAGACAAAGAAGGTTACTACATACTACTAAAGGGATCTTTCCTCCAGGAAGACATAACGATCCTAAATATCTACACACCCAATCCCAGAGCTCCGAACTTCATCAAGCAAACTTTACTTTCACTGAAACCATACATGGCTCTAAACACAGTGATTGTTGGTGACTTTAAAACACCACTCTCACCTATGGACAGATCAACAAGGCAAAAACTCAACACAGAAGCCTTAGAATTGAACAACTATATAGACCAACTAGATCTAACAGACATCTGCAGAATATTCCACCCAGCAACAACACAATATACGCTTCTTTCAGCAGCACATGGAACATTTTCCAAAATAGACCACATTTTAGGACATAAAACAAACATGGACAGATTCAGAAACATTGAAATTATTCCCTGCACGCTCTCAGACCACAAAGGCATCAAATTGGAACTGAACACACATCTCCATCAACGAAAACCCTGTAACTCATGGAGATTGAACAACACATTGTTGCATCACCAATGGGTCATCGAAGAGATCAGAACAGAAATCCAACACTTTATGAAATTTAACAATAAGGAGCACACAAAATACCAGTTCCTTTGGGACACGGCAAAGGCAATACTCAGAGGAAAATTTATAGCTCTGAGTGCCTATAACAACAAGTTGGAAAAATCACAAACCAACAAGTTAATGTGTCACCTTAAGCTCCTGGAAAAAGAGCAACAAACCAACCTCAATCTCAGTAGAAGGAAGCAAATTATTAAAATCAAAGGAGAATTAAATGATTTGGAATCCAAAAAAACTATAGAAAGAATCAACAAAACAAGGAGTTGGTTCTTTGAAAGAATTAACAAAATTACAAACCCTTAGCAAATCTTACAAAAAAAGAAGAGAGCATACCGAAATAAACAAAATCGCAGATGAAAATGGTAATATCATGACAGAAATTACCAAGATCCAGAGTATCATGAGGGACTACTTCTCAAACCTTTATGCCAACAAATTTGAGAATTTAGAAGAAATAGATGAATTCCTAGCCAATATTAACATACCCACACTGAACCAAGAATAACTAACCCAAGTAAACAGGCCTATTTCAAGCACTGAAATAGAAATGCAATAAGAGACCTTCCAGATAAGAAAAGCCCAGGGCCAGATGGATTCACAGCTGAATTCTATAAGGTCTTCAAAGCAGAGCTCACACCAATACTCCTCAAGCTCTTCGACGAAATTGAAAATGAAGGATCTTTACCAAACTCATTCTATGAAGCCAGTATAACCCTCATCCCCAATCCAGACAGAGATTCATCAAAGAAAGAGAACTATAGACCTATTTCTTTGATGACCATTGATGCACAACTTCTCAACAAAATACTGGCCAACCGTCTACAACAACTCATCAAAAAAAATTATACACTGTGATCAAACAGGATTCATCACAGGGAGGCAAAGGTGGTTCAACATATGCAAATCAATTAATATAATTCAACACATCAACAGGAGCAAGGACAAAAATCACATGATTGTCTTAATAGATGTGGAAAAGGCATTTGACAAGATCCAACACCTCTTTATGTTAAAAGCTCTGGAGAAACTAGGAATCCATGGAACATTCCTCAATATAATAAAGGCTGTGTATGACAAACCCACAGCGAGTATTATACTTAATGGCGAAAAGCTAAAGCCATTCCCTCTAAAATCAGGAATGAGACAAGGATGCTCACTCTCTCCACTTCTCTTTAACATAGTATTAGAATTCCTAGCCAGTGCAATAAGGCAAGAAGGAAGCATAAAGGGGATCTAAATAGGAAAGAGGAAGTAAAACTTTCCCACTTTGCAGATGACATGATTCAGTATTTAAAGAATCCTATAGATTCCACTACTAAGCTTTTTGAGCTGATTCAAAACTTTGGAAGGGTAGCAGGGTATAAAATTAACCCTCAGAAATCAACTGCCTTCCTCTACAACAAAAGTGAGAGGAACGAGGCAACAATCAGGAAAGCAACTCCTTTCGCAACAGCCTCAAAGAAAATAAAATACCTAGGAATTAGCTTAACTAAGAATGTAAAGGACCTTTTTGATGAAAGTTTAAAACCCTGAAAAAGGAAATTAAAGCAGAACTAAGGAAATGGAAAAACCTCCTATGCTCCTTGATTGGAAGAATCAACATCGTGAAAATGACAGTCTTGCCAAGGGCTATCTACAAATTCAACGCAATACCCATCAATATCCCAATGTCATTCTTTAAAGAAGTAGAAGAGGCAATCCAAAATTTCATATGGAATAATAAAAGTCTCCGCATAGCAAAAACACTTCTTAGCAGAAAGAACAGCACAGGAGGAATTTCAATACCAAACTTTAGACTCTATTACAGAGGTATAATTATCAAAACAGCTTGGTACTGGCACAAGAACAGGTCTGAAGATCAGTGGAATAGAACTGAGGATCCAGATATTAAACCACAGATCTATGGCCACCTAATCCTTGAAAAAGGAGTCAAAAAAATAGAATGGAAGAATGACAGCGTCTTCAACAAATGGTGCTGGCAGAATTGTTTAAGCACCTACAGAAAAATAAAATTGGATCCTTCTTTGTCACCCTGCACTAGAATTAACTCCAAATGGATCAAAGACCAGGAGGTAAAAGCTGACACACTGAAAACTTTACAAGAAGGAATAGGAGATACACTAGGCCTCCTTTGCACAGGTGGAAACTTTCTTAATAAGGACCAAGAATCACAACAAATCAGAGAAAGGCTGGATAAGTGGGACTGCATTAAACTGCAGAGCTTTGGTATGGCAAAGAACATAGTTGTAAATTAATTAGGAAGCCTACAGAGTGGGAGAAGATTTTCACCACCCATACAATGGACAAAGGCCTCATATCTATAATATATCAACAGCTCAAAAAATTCAGTCACTCCAAAACTAATCTCCAAAGTAACACCCATCCCATTAAAAAATGGGCCAAAGACTTAAAGAGAGTCTTCTCTGAAGAAGAAACAAAAATGGCCTATAGACACATGAAGAAATGCTCAACATCTCTGGTCATAAAAGAAATGCAAATCAAAACAACTCTAAGATTCCACCTCACTCCAGTTAGAATGGCCAGGATCAGGAAAACGAATGACAACAGATGCTGGAGGGGATGTGGCCAGGAGGGATCACTACTACACTGTTGGTAGGATTGCAAACTTGTTCAAACCACTATGGAAAGCAGTATGGCAGGTCCTCAAAAGACTAAACATAGAGCTCCCCTATGACCCAGCAATTCCACTAGTTGGCATTTACCCAACCATCCAGAAACTAGGACATACTAAATCCACTAGCACAACAATGTTCACTGCAGCTCTATTTACCATAGCAAAGATAAGGAACTAACCTAGATGTCCCTCAGTTGATTAGTGGATCAACAAAATGTGGTATTTGTACACAACGGAATTCTATGATGATGTCAGAAAGAATGACATTGTCCCATTTGTTAGGAAATGGAAAGAGTTAGAAAAAATTATATTAAGTGAAGTAAGCCAGACTCAAAGGAACTTAGGCTCAATGGTTTCCCTCATTCATCATAACCAGTAGAAACCTTGGGCTCTCCTAGCAGAGATTTGCAACAGAACAAAACCTTGATACATAAGGCCATATAGTATGAAGCTAATTGAAAGGACCTCCAGGATACTGAAACAAAAGCCATATAATAAATGATTGTTTTCCTTAATGTACTATGTTATCTCTCATCTCTTTTGCTGTCCCTTGGTTATATCACATTGTTACAGTATCTCACTTTGCTATCTGATATATTCGATATATTTGTATTTGGTTATTTGAAATTGGATAGGGAAGGGGGGAAAACCAGGATGGGGGGGTAGGGGGAGGGTAATGGGGACTAAGACATGTGAAAGGGTATCAATGTATGTGAATTAATGCACCTTCTATCTGGCAAATATCATGTAACCCTTTTATTAATTACAATAAAAATATTAAAAAAAGAAATAATACACATAGTAGTTTATCATAAAGAAAATATGTTGGAAAATGACAAGCAATACTTCAAGCATCTCCACATAGAGCTAGTTAGCCAGTTGAATGGTTTCTACTTCTATGACTCAGTTCAAGTACTTCAGCAGTACTAATAATTAGTACTTTTCTATATTAGCCTTTAGGCAGAGAACTTTATACAGTCTACAATCAAGTAAATCCATGAGCAAATGGATGCATTGTAGACTTTATGTATCACCTGTTTACTTGAATCAGAAGTTTGTTTTTCATGAAAGCACTCAATTTCCAGGAGCCAGTGGCTCATGTGTATTACCCTAGCCATTCAGGAGGTTGAGATCTGAGAATCACAGTTCAAAGCCTGCTCTGGCAGGAGAGTCTTTGAGACTCTTCGATCCAATTAACCACCAAAAAGCGAGAACTTGAGCCCAAGTGATGGAGCACCACTTGGGAAAAAAAAAAAGAAAACAAACACACAGGCTAGTCAGGTGCTGTGGCTCATGCCTGTAATCCTAGTTACTCAGGCGGCTGAGATCTGAGGTTTGCAGTACAAAGCTAGCCCTGGCACTAAAGAACCTGTGAAACTCTTATCTCCAATTAATCACTAAAAAATAGGAAGTGGCCCTCTGGCTCCAGGGTTAAGGCAGTGGCTTTGAGCTGAAAAGCTCAGGGACAGCACCCAGGCCCAGAGTTCAAGCCCCATGACTGAAAAAACATTTCAGGGACAGAGACCAGGCCCTGAATTTCAGCCTCAGGACCAGCACACACATGAGCATGCACACACACACACACACACACACACACACACACACACACACACACAGAGTAATTATGATACATTTGAGTGATTTCAACACTTACCTGAAAAGCCGACCCAATTAATTACTGTCTCTCCTTTCTTTGCCAGTCCTAAGGATCTCAGGTTTCCTTAATCTTTCAACCCTTTCAACTCGTCTGAGCTAGAATTTCCCACTGAGCTTTAGCTTTGTTTCTCAGATCTTTTACATGTTGGCTACTGTCCTGATAATGTGGGCTTTCCATTGCTTTTATCCTTAAGCTTGCCATTAGTACATGCTCATGCTTTTCTGGCTTTCAGAGGGTAACTATGTATGTGATGACTGCCTCTCAGAAGTTTTCAGCATTTTCGAACATTAAACATGTTCACTACTATGTCTTCATCCATCCCTGCCATGTACATTTAGTACTAGGTCTTTGGACCTGTATGCAGATGGAAATAGTGACTTGTTAGCAAAGTCTTCTGGTTTGAGCTTTTTCTTACATCCTACTCATACCTAAAGTTAAAAAAAATAGAAAAACAAGAAGAGATATGGGTCTTCTGAGGCAAAAATATAAAACTGAAAAGGATAAATAGGCCAAGTGAAAAGGATGGTCTTGTAAACACTAGCAGTCTCATGCAAGAATAGTGTAGTCCTTGTTACACCTATTTTCTAATCTAATGCCATGTCTCATTTCCTTTGGAATAATCCTTTCCATGCATTGAATAGCTTATTCTGCCTCATAAGACAGGGGGTGAACTATTGAACAAATGTAGATAAATGCCTCTTTACAATGGAGTTGTGCAAGTGTGAAATTGGCCACTGTGTATACATAAATTTCCTGGAAATATACAGCCTTTTTGATTATTGCATATACATGGTCCACAGAATACCTGACTTGAGTTTTTTGGTCCAATGGATGGCATAAATGCTTTTGAGAAAAGCCACCTAAATATTTTATATTTCACCTAGATGATTGTACTGTTCAGATGAACCTCTTTTAATTATACTAAAATGGGTACATTGCACTTACCTATCTGTCTTTCACAATTGGTTGAAACCCTAGGAAATATGTTTTGACGTTCAATCAAAATAAATTTCACAGGCATGGTAGGTTTTCAATTTTTGTTTTTACTTTGATGTATCCAGATGTTAAACTTTGCAGTACTAGAAGGCAGCTGATTATAAGCCTAGCTACTTAGGATCTGCAATTGGAGGATTGTGGTTCAAAGCCAGCATGAACAGGAAAGTCTTGAGACTATTATTCCTAATTAGTCACCAAAAGCTGGAAGTGGAACTGCACCTTAAGTGTTAGGGTGCCAGTGGCCTTGAGTTAAAAAGCTAAAGGTGATTGTGTAGTTCTTGACTTCAAGCCCCAGAACTAGTGCAAGAATATTGGAAGATATTCATCTCAGCATAAGGAAATAAAAGGTTTGAATTCCCGTATCTATGTCTTTTATGGCCAGAAACAATAATTTAAGGGCTAATAACAGTTCTTAAACTCAATAATAAATAGGATCTATTAATTATCACCCTTCTTTAATATTTTGAAGATCTTAATTGTTCTAACCAATGCAATAAATCTACCAAATTTAATTTGTGAACTTGACTATTGATAACTGCCTAAATGATTTTAAATTTCATTTACTGAAATGCCATGGTGACAGACAGCACAATATAAACTACCTAGGAAATGACACTTCATCTGGTACTTATATTCAGGAGTTGATTTGGCAGTTAATAGAATTTACACACAGACCATGGATTTTACTAAATAGTAAAGATCCATTACATGATGTTCTCACTCTTCTTCTGCTAGCAGTGCTTGAAAAAGGCATTCTCATCAATAAATTTTTATTTTTATTGTATTTTGTTGTTGGGATAATGTACAGGGGGTTACAGTTACATTTGGCAGGTAATGTGTACATTACTTCTCTAACCTGATACCCCTTCTCATCTTTCTGTACCCCTTTCCCTCTCTCCTCCCAATTTTTAAAAAATTGTTTTGCCAAATATTTATGTTAAAAAGTTCCTATAGAGTTATTTGAATTTTATTTTCTCTAATTAATATAAAGTTGGGGTAATCCATGTCCCAGCTTTGGTAAATTGTACTATTTGTATGTAATTTACCCATTCATACTGTCTTTTCTTTTTCTTTCTTGGTGGTGTACAGAAACTTCTAATATAAATCAATTTCATCATTTATTTTACTTATTGAAGGTGCTATCTACCAATCTGTCCGTCGTCTAGTACCAGGTCCTTCTCTAGGGAGATGCCGGCTTTGGGGAGCTTCCTGATATCTCCTCTTCAAATGAACTGACCAGAGGCACCAGCATCAAGAGGTCTGTGTATTACCTCTCTTAGCAGCAGAGAGGCAGAAGCCACTCAGAAAAGAGGAAGGGGGAATCACGTAGAAAAGAGAGGGACATACGGGGTCTTTTATTATTCCATATGAAATTTTGAATTGCCTCTTCTATTTCTTTAAAGAATGCCATTGGGATATTGATGGGTATTGCGTTGAATTTGTAGATAGCTCTTGGCAAGATTGTCATTTCACAATGTTGATTCTTCCAATCCAGGAGCATGGGAGGTTTTTCCATTTCCTTAGTTCTGCTTTAATTTCCTTTTTTAGGGTTTTAAAGTTTTCGTCAAAAAGGTCCTTTACATTCTTAGTTAAGCTAATTCCTAGGTACTTTATTTTCTTTGAGGCTATTGTGAAAGGAGTTTCTGTCCTGATTATTGCCTCGTTCCTCTCACTGTTGGCGTAAAGGAAGGCAGTTGATTTTTGAGGGTTGATTTTATAGCCTGCTACTCTTCCAAAGTTTTGAATCAGCTCAAGGAGCTTGGGAGTAGAGTCTATAGGATTCTTTAAATACAGAATCATGTCATCTGCAAAGAGGGATAGATTTATTTCCTCTTTCCCTACTTGGATCCCCTTTATGCTTGCTTCTTGCCTTATTGCACTGGCTAGGAATTCTAGTACTATGTTAAAGAGTAGTGGAGAGAGTGAGCATCCTTGTCTCGTTCCTGATTTTAGAGGGAATGGCTTTAGATTTTCGCCATTAAGTGTAATACTAGCAGTGGGTTTCTCATACACAGCCTTTATTACATTGAGGAATGTTCCATGGATTCCTAGTTTCTCCAGAGCTTTGAACATAAAGGGGTGTTGGATCCTGTCAAATGCCTCTTCCGCATCTATTGAGACAATCATGTGATTTTTGTCCTTGCTCCTGTTGATGTGTTGAATTATATTAATTGATTTGCGTATTCTTAGCAGAAAGAACAGCGCCGGGGGAATTTCAATTCCAAACTTTAGACTCTATTACAGAACTATAATTCTCAAAACAGCTTGGTACTGGCACAAGAACAGGCCTGAAGACCAATGGAATAGAACTGAGGACCCAGATATTAAACCACAGACCTATGGCCACCTAATCTTTGACAAGGGAGCCAAAAAAATAGAATGGAAGAAAGACAGCCTCTTCAACAAGTTGTGCTGGCAGAACTGGTTAAGCACCTACAGAAAAATAAAGTTGGATCCTTCTTTGTCACCTTGCACTAGAATTAACTCCAAATGGATCAAAGACCTGGATTTAAAAGCTGACACACTGAAAACTTTACAGGAAGGAATAGGAGATACACTAGGCCTCCTGGCACAGGTAGAAACTCTCTTAATAAGGACCAAGAATCACAACAAATCAGAGAAAGGCTGGATAAGTGGGACTGCATTAAACTGCAGAGCTTTGGTATGGCAAAGGACATAGCTAGTAAATTAATTAGGAAGCCTACAGAGTGGGAGAAAATCTTCACCAACCATACAACGGACAAAGGCCTCATATCTAAAATATATCAACAACTCAAACAATTGAATCACTCCAAAACTAATCTCCAAAGTAACATCCATCGCATTAAAAAATGGGCCAAAGACTTAAAGAGAATCTTCTCTGAAGAAGAAACAAAAATGGCCTATAGACACATGAAGAAATGCTCAACATCTCTGGTCATAAAAGAAATGCAAATCAAAACAACTCTAAGATTCCACCTCACTCCAGTTAGAATGCCCAGGATCAGGAAAACGAATAACAACAGATGCTGGAGGGGATGTGGCCAGGAGGGATCACTACTACACTGTTGGTGGGAGTGCAAATTCGTTCAACTACTATGGAAAGCAGTGTGGCAGTGCCTCAAAAGGCTAAACATAGACCTCCCCTATGACCCAGCAGTTCCACTACTTGGCATTTACCCAACCATCCAGAAACAAGGACATACTAAATCCACTAGCACAACAATGTTCATTGCAGCACTATTCACCATAGCAAAGATATGGAACCAACCTAGATGTCCCTCAGTTGATGAGTGGATCAACAAGTTGTGGTATTTGTACACAATAGAATTCTATGCTGCTGTCAGAAAGAATGACATTGCCCCATTTGTTAGGAAATGGAAAGACTTAGAAAAAAATCATATTAAGTGAAGTAAGCCAGACTCAAAGGAACTTAGGCTCAATGGTTTCCCTCATTTGTCATAATCAGTAGAAACCTTGGGCTCTACTAGCAGAGATCTGCAATAGAACAAAATCTTGATACATAAGGCCATATAGTATGAAGCTAATTGAAAGGACCTCCAGGATATCGAAACAAAAGCCATATAATGAATGATTGTTGTCCTTAATGTACTATGTTGTCTCTCATCTCCTTTGCTATCCCTTGGTTATCTCATATTGTTATAGTATCTCACTTTGTTATCTGATATATTGAATTTATTTGTATTTGGTTATTTGAAATTGGATAGGGAAGGGGGTAAAACCAAGACAGGTGTGTGCTGTGGGGGGGGGAGGGAAATGGGTACCAAGACATGTGAAAGGGTATCAATGTACGTGAATTAATGCACCTTCTATCTGGCAAATATCATGTAACCCTTTTACTAATTACAATAAAAAATAATAATAATAAAAAAGAAAAGAGAGGGACAATCTGGTCTATAGGAAAAGAAGGGTATTTAAACCAGGAAAAGATTCATGGAGGAAAACAAGAAGAAACGGTATGTCATTGTCATTCAACTGGGACATTGAACCAGATCATTCTCTGTAGGAAGCCATGATAGCTATCCTTCATGAACCATTAAAAGAGCAATCTGCTTTATGATAACATATTAATGAAGCAATCAAACTTGTCCTTTTCTTTTTGAATATGAAGGGATTTAAGCACAAAGCCTTACAATGCACTCCTTCCAACAGTAGGAGTTTCCTGTTTGTTATGTATGCTACCTTTTCCAATGAAAGAAACTGATAGCAGAATTCAAGACCAAAGGGAATTGACTTTGTTCATCTCAAGATTTTTTTTTATTCCTTAAAGATATGTAGGCATGCTTCTCCAAATTAAATCCATTTTTGATAAGTCTGTGATATCATTCCATTTAAAACAGCAGAGTTCTCTTCTCCCTTTAGATAGTTATATAGATATTTATGTCATATTACACTAATACTTCTTTTCTTAAATTCGAGTATCCTGATAATCAGAAAAACTGTAAAATTACAGCTGTCAATTTGAATCTATTATGTGTCTTGGGCCTCCTTGAGGAAAATTGTTTATTCTTAAGACACACGCAGAAGTAATGAAATGGAATTAAAGTATCACTTTTTTTTAACCTAGAATTTCCCACTGGCCTTTAAGTCTAATGAAATCTAATGACATTTTTAAAGAATTGATATACATCAGTGGAAATTACGTTAGAAGGACAATGTTATTAGGACTGTGAATAGGAAGTTGTCACGACTTCCCAAAGTGTCTTCTGAGATATCAGTAGACACAAATTGAATTTAAAGAGAATTTAGTCATTGGGTCAAAACAATTATCATCAAGAAATATACCTTGTGATGCCAGGAATATTTCAAGATGAGTTTATGAATCTAGGTAAATAATATCTCTTCTTTAAAATTATTTTAGTTAAATTAATTTGCTAGACTTATGCCTTTGGCATAGAAATATAAGATGTATTAAAACTAACTGGGACATTGTGAATATAGGGAATTAGGAAAATTCATAGATTTGTTTACTTATCCTTTAACATCCTGGATAAGGAGATTCCTTTAAAATAAGCTTATTGTCAGAGGAATGATTACACTGGAGCAAAGGAGTAAACTTTATTAACTCATTGAAAGACAAGGTATATTGAGTTCACAAACTGATATGTGATCAGGAAAGCCATTTGTACAAATATTTAAAGACATTATAAAGGAGAATTATAGTCAGTCATGTACAATTTCATATGTTGTCCTCCTGGAGATGTCAGTGAGCCCACAATACATGCAAAAAGGCTAACAGTATATACAAACCTAATCATCATTACTATTTTTAATGCAAATGTAAATGAAAATTATCCATTAGAATAGTTTTTATTAAAAACACAACAGGGCCAGGAGCATGAAGATCTGAATTCAATTCCTGGGTACCACAAACGTAGAAAAAGCCAGAGGTGGTGCTATGGCTTAAGTGGTGGAGCTCTAGCCTTTAGAAAGCTCAGGACCTGAGTTCAGTGCTCAGGACCGGAGTTCAAGGCCCAGGATTGGCTAAACAAGCAAGCAAAATCAAAGATAGCAGATAAGATGTAAAGAGAATTTGGATGTGCTGTTATTGAGAAGGTAAGTGAGTATAAATTAAGGATGGAAAAAGATATGTTTCAGGGTATACTTGAAATTTGCTAAGAGGACAGATTGTAATTATACCATGTGATACATAAATTACTTAGCTTAACTGTTATCAGTAATGTTAGAATGTGTTAAATATATATTAAATTATCAAGTTGTATATTTTAAGTACATAGAAAAAAGAAGGAAGGAAAGAAAATGAAGGAAAGAAAGAAAGAAGGAAAGAAAAAGGAAAAAGAAGGAAAGGGAAGGGAAGTAGGAAATAAAGGAAGCTCTATAAGCATCTGTGAAAGAGAGCCATAAACAAGAACAAGCTCAGTCTGGTATGGAACAATTGTTATGAATTTACATATAATATGGAGCTGGATCTTCCTGAGAGATTGAGGTTCATTTAGGCCTATCATTTTTACTTCATAAGGACCTCGTGTTATGACTTCCAAAATGTTCCTTGGTTTAGTTTTCTTATTTCACCTAATTTTTCTCCAACCCAATCATCCCTAAAGTGTTTTACAAATTTACAAATGATATGTGTATTATAATACTGGAAAGTTACCTTTGATCATTACATAGGCATACTCGAGAACACTGTTTATTGTGTTTTTCCCAAGATTTCTTAATTCAGGGGTACAAATAATCTCAGAGGAAAGAGTACAGTTCTGAATTACTATATATTCCAATTATGACTTTGTGTTTTCCCTTTGTTTCTGAGTTTCCATTATGTTATGCTGTGAAAAGAACAAAGAATGCTACTGCTCTTATATAAAAAAGAATAATTTTAAACCTTTCTGGTTTAAATGTTTTAATGCTGCAAGCAGTTAAAGAAATAAAAGTCCCCATTTCCCTCCCCGACCTGCACCCCTCATCTTGTTTTCTAAAAAATTTGGGCTTCCTAAAAAATTTCACTAGTTGATATCTTCTTTGAATCTATTGTGTTTCAGTCAACAAATTTTATATACTTGCATACTACCCAATGTATTTACTTATGAAATTATAATTTAAATCTAGCTTCTTCATGTAAGGGAAAACATGGATTCTTTGTCTCTTCAGGACTGACTTACATCACTTAACATAATTTTCTCTAAGGCTTTTCATATCTTAACATGTGGTACAATATCATTCTTTCTAATGGATGAGTAAAATTTTATTATATGTATATTGATATAGAGATATACAGATATATCTCTATCTCTATATGTATCAATCATAATGGCTAAATAGCTATGTGCATGTGACCATACAAAATGAACTGCAAGAAATGGAAATAAGAGGATTTTTTTTCATTGTACTGTTTGCAGCTATTCCTTTTTTCTTCCCCTTTTTTTCTCCTTTGGTTTATTACCTTTTGTCACTATATCTGATTTGTGTGCCCTTTGTCTTGTATAAGTTTATTCATGGGACAATTATCTCCAGTTAACCACCAGAAAATCAGAAATGCCCAGTAGCTAAAAGTGGTAAAATACTAGTCTTGAACTGAAAAAGATAAATGACAGTGCCCAGGCCCTGAGTTCAAGCCATATGACCAACAACCTTCCCCTGCCTTAGAACCCAAATAATCATCAAATCACTGTGAAGTTATTTATACTGTCTGTACTGGGAATATATTTAATTATTATCTAGAGTTGGGTTGCATAATCTGCAGTGAATACTATACTAGAGTGCTATGTGTCTATAGAAAATATGAAAATTTATGATATTTTCATATGTATTTATATACAAACAGAAAGGGCAAGACTCTGAGAGAGTTTAGTGCATTAGGAAAATGTTTATAAACAGATGAATAAAGAACAGGTAAAAGATGACTCAAAGGATGGATGGGTGGTTGGCCGTACTGTCTAGCAGGTAGATAAATAAAATAATAGGTCGATCTGCACATCTGTGCAACTTTATGCTCACCTTTATAGCTAACAGGGTGAACAAATGAGCAAATTAGGAAAGCTGGTGAAGGAAGCTGATAGGAAATAAAAGGGTTCGATATATTTAGGTTGAAACATGAATTTGCTATTAATTTGACATTTTTTAACCCATAACAGTTTTATGGTTTAAATTTCATGTGCTTGAAATTATGAGAGAAAACAAAATTACAAGAGAAAGAGATGATGTGTTTTAATGATCAACTTGGTTATAGCAAACACACTAACCATTATTTTACATATGAGAAAATAAGTCCTAAGAAATTAAGGGATTCTAATACATTTCTATAGTTCACGTGGCTAATAAGTGACAGTCAGTTGTTTCTAAAGTGCATAATGCTGTGATTACCTTTAAAGTGAAAATCAGAATAAAAATGGTAATGCCATACAACTGAAGTAACCCATGGGAAATTTTGATGTTGTTCTGTGAAACCTAATGCATCCTCTTCAATACTGCAAACTATTTCTAAATGCTTGAAAAATTATTTCATACAACTTAATGTTTTTTCTGTTGATCTTTGTGCTCACTACATTTTTAATGTTTAAACTAATGGGTATTGAGAGCTGCCCTTGGCAAAATGTTCCATGTTTATTACACAGTGGTTGTCTGCCTCCTATCCCGGCCTTCTTACCTGGTCACTGATACAATTCTTAGTGTCCTTTGCCATCTGGCTATTCTTCCCTTGGTTATGAAGAGAATGGTTTGTCTGTCATTAAATACACCTTTTCATTTTCAAAGAGGGTTGTGTAAGCAATGCAAATAAAAGTTAATGAAAAGTGCAACATAGAGATGATATATTTTATCTTGTTTACAAAGTTATAGATTGAAAGGTTTTAAAAAGCTCTCTGGACGGGTGGCTATTTTGCTGACATAAATATGACTGGTGCTATAGGAAATGGTGCAGGGAGAAGAAAGTGGGTCACACCAGGCTGATCTGAACACAGGCTTTCAGCACTTTTCTCCAAACTTGAGATTAATAGAGCTTATTAAAATAACCATAAATGCATAAAAATAATCTGGTGAACTTTTCTCCCTCATGAAAGTTATTTATACTTCTAAAGCCAAATATAGTAGAGGAATCATTTTTAGTGCACTGTTTCATAATAATTATGATATTTTGGGGTATAATAACAACCCATTGAAAATTTAAAATTGTATGTGTTCCTGTGCTATCAGTCAATATGCTAACTCATGATACAGAGAGGTGACTTGTCAAGATTAGGACAATTCATCTTTGCATAAATCTTAAATATGAATAAATTAAGAAGAAAAATGGGATTGAAGAGGATGCATTAGGAATTTCTTTAGTGGTAATACTGTAGTAGAATTGAATTTAGGGCACTGCTGGAATTGGGAGGAGTGAAGAAAATGATGATATCAATCAAGACGCATTTTATTTATAGACTGACACGTTGTGTGTTAAGCTACAGAAGAATAATATGCATAAATAATAGGATAAGAAGATGAGAAATAGTATTGGGCATAGCTAGCCTCTCTAAAGAGAGTGCATGAAAATTCCACATTTTAGTGTCCTCAAATACCTAAAGTTACACAATATTTTAGTCTGAGGTCTCCTGATCTCATTAACCATCCCTTCTCTTATAGCACATGATTCTTATAGAATGATCTGTAAATAATAGTGTTAGTTGCAAAGACACTTTCTATTTCAAAATGTTTTATATTCTGCTTGTGATTCTGCTTGGTTGGGCTGCCTATTCTGTCTTCTGCTGTCTGCCATGACCCACGTGTCTTGGATGTTTGTTAATTCTCTCTTTTCTTAATGGCTCTGGAAGCTGTGTTAAATCATTTTCATCTGTAAGGGATGCTCTTCCTATATCAGACTCTTAGTGGCTGTTACTAAGTAATACAGTCATATGTATGAAAAGACCTTTCTAAATTTAGGGGATATCATAGAGTTAACTATTAGAAGAAACCATTTTAAAAAGGAATAGCATAATGAATATAAATTTTGTTTGTCTTTGTTGGCTTCCATCACCTTCAATGGAGGATAAGGCTGGCATTATCACCAGGAGAGCTTGCTACCATCTTGGTTCCGGTTTAGGTTCTGTTGACTTCGGGAGGAGGCCTTTGAAGATTTCCATTCTCCATTATCCATTAGCACTCTTTTCAGATTATCACCCTTGACCAGTGTTCCTTCTCTCTTCTTTCCTTAGATGAAAAATAAACTCATCATTGAGACTATCTTGAAACCTGTGGAATAATAGAAGCATCCTACAACACATGTGCCAGAAATACTTAATGCCATTGGTAATGGCCAGCAATTTTTAAGGGGCTTAACAAACACTTTGGGTCAACAGTTTTGTAAAACATTAGTAATATCTTTGAAGCATCCAAAAAGAGATGAATTTATCCTTGCTTTTATTTTCTATCTACTTCATACCCCAAATATGTCTGTTAATTTTAGCACAGTCTATTTTGCTTGTGTCCCTTGGATTTTCTTATTAGAACTTATAATTAAATATTTCTTCCTCTTTGAAACTAAAAAAGCTTGAAGCAACAAAAAGCAATGTTCCAATTTCCAATTAGTTGTTACACTCCCAGTTTTAGCATAAACAAAGTAACATATTTCCTCAAGCAATTTGAATTAGTTTATTCAAACTACAACATCAAGAAACTTTGTATGAAATTCATAGATGATCTGCTTGCCAGTGCAGCAAAGTAAATATAGTTTCCTAAGCAATTTAAACATTTTCATTTGACAACTAAACTTGACTTTAATATAAAAAGGTGTTTGTGAGACTGTTTGACTAAGATGTTATCATTATAAACATTAAGGAAATCAAAATGTCACAGTCTTTGTACCCAATTAAATTAAAATTATCCTTCAAACTGTCATTTCTTTCACAAAGTATTTTAAGATATTAAAATCTTAGACAGAGCATATATTCAATATATGCCATATTCATGATTTATTATAAACATATGTGTATAACATAGAGTATTTTGTTCAATGGTACATGAAAATAGTATTTGCTTAACCCTTATTTTGAAAAACTATTTAAAATATTACTGAGTAACTACCATACACATGATAAACTCATAATTTATCATTTTCTGATAAATAATAAAGCCTTTATTAAAAGGCAATCTTATAAAAAACAAAAATGTTTATTGCATTTTGTTATCTAAATAACTGTCATTGATATTGAACATTTAAAACACCCTCAAATAGATTATACAAAGGAGGTAGTTTGAAATGTCTTTTAAGTGCATATTCAAATGTTTCTTTCCAAACCATGCGCGCAGTGTCAAATAATATCTTACCTTGGAGAACTATCCAAGGAAAATTCCATTGGAACAAGCAGTTGAATAGAGTTTCCATGGATTTTTTTTTTAACTCCTGATGGCTTTTTTGTTTGGTAAGTAGTTGTACAAAGGAGTTGTCATTTAACCAAGCAAAGCCATTTATGTATGCAACACATCTTGCTCAATGTTGCCCCTTTCAACAGTCACATCCATTTATTCCTTACTCTCCTCAATTTTTTACAATATATATAGGATTCTTGACCTCTTTTTATTCCTCAATATTTTTTTTTGCCAGTCCTGGCCTTGAGCTCAGGGCCTGAGCACTGTCCTTGGACTTTCTCAAAGCTAGCGCTCTACCACTTGAGCCTCAGCACCACTTCTGGCTTTTTTCTATGTATGTGGTACCGAGGACTTGAACCCGGGTCTTCATGCATGCTAGGCAAGCACTTTAACCACTAGGCCAAACTTCCGGCCCCTTATTCCTCAATATTTTTACATCCTTTTCCTAATCACATTAACTGCTGACCCCTTCCAAGTCTCAGGTTATTTAGTTACATATTTATCAGTATTTGGGGGGGGGGGTTGGTCATGGGGCTTGAACTCAGGGCTTGCTGTCCCTGAACTCTTTTTGCACAAAGCTACCACTCTACCTCTTTGAGAAACAGCTACACTGCTGGTTTTATGGTGGTTAAATAGGGAAGAAGAGTCTCATGTACTTTCCTGTCTTGGTTGGCATTGAATCCTGATCCTGAGATCTCAGCTTTCTGAAGAACTGGAATTAAGACATGGGCCACCAGCAACCAACTAGTTTCAGTCTTCTTCCACGTTGTCATCATTTTTGTCTTTTTCTTCTTCCTCCTTCTCCCATTCCTCTTCTTCCTCTTTTTATACTTCTATCTTATTTTCCTGTCCTCTTCCTCCTCCTCCTTCTTTTATACGTTTATCTTATTTTATTATAAAGGTGATGTACAGAGGGGTTACAGTTACATAAGTAAGGTATTGAATATATTTCTTGTCCAAGTATTATTAACACCTCCCTCATTTCCTACCACTTTCCTTTGCAAGTTGTAAAGCTAATTTCCAATACAGTCTTGTTGAGTAGGGTTGTTGCATACTCAGCAAGGTGGTTCACCCTTTGCCCTTTGTCTCACCATTTTGTGATTCCACATCCCATTTTTCTTATTGATGCAGACATTTGGAAAGTAATGCAGGCCTTCTTATTTCTCTGTATTGAAACGTCTAAGGCAAAAAGCCTGTTACATGCCCACCGAAGTTAATTTCTTTTCCAGCCAATTAAGTAGAAAACCTTTGTTAAAATATCATTACTTCCAGACTTTGGAATCATATATGGAAAATTTCCACATTTAGAAGATTTTTCCCAGGCTTGGGAGAATGTACTAATATCATCAGTGAAGCTCAGCTATCATCCCCTTTTTCGGGTGGGTCTTTAAAAACACAAAACAACAAAAGCTCTGAGGTAAAAATTTAATCTGAGTGAAGTTTGAATTTCTTGGGACAATTTCCTCTGCTTCTGATAAAGGATTTTTTCTCTTTATTCTTCTTTTTAAGTTAGAAAGTCAATTCAGGATGTTAATTGGATGGATGAAATGTTTGATTTATCCTTGAAATGCATTATCATATTTTATAAAGTTTCTAATCAAGATTAACCTATATAGGGCCTGTCTTTCATTGAGTGGAAAATTCCATGCAAACAATTAGGTTTCCATATGCTTGAAAGATCAGTAATTCCATCACTGCCAATGCTGACTACTGAAAAAAAATTGTAATATTTTACCTTTGTGAACTAGGACACTTTCCAAGATGCTTCCTTATTCCTGAAACAAGATCACACCCAAATCTATTAATACAATGCTTTTTTCTCTACTCATACACATTTATGATAAAGTGTTTTACAAATTAATGCACATACACAAGGTGATAATAATTATAAATGGAACAATTTTAACTACAAACTGTCAAAAACCTATATAAAATCTATGAATTGGGCCGGGAGTTTGGCCTAGTCGTAGTGTGTTTGACTAACATGCATGAAGAATCAGGTTCGATTCCTTGGTACCACGTACATAGAAAAAAAAAAGCTAGAAGTGGTGCTGAAGCTCAGGTGGTAGAGTTCTAGCTTTAAGAAAGTCCAAGGACAGTGCTCAGGTCCCGTGGTCAAGCCCACGACTGGAAAAAAAAAAAAACTATGAATCGTTTGTATTTAGAATTTTCAGACAGTATTCAATTGTTGGTCACTGAAATTGTGGGAAGGTAAATAATGGTAACAGATTATTTAAAAGTTCTGTCAGTAAATTTACAAGCCATATCATAAGTTTCATAATGTACATTGGTGTCAGAGTGAACCCAGTACCATAGAGGAGAGTGACAAATTTGGGTAAACACTCATCTGGGTACACTAGAATGTTAAAAAAAGAAAAGAAACAGGTACAAATATACAGTGAAACTAAGAAAAGAAAAGATTATAATGCAGAGTCACTCTGTGTCTCTTTCTACCTTGTTCTGAGTCTCTCTCTTGCTCCTCTTTCTAATTGTCTGTCCCCCTACCTCTCTCCTCTTGCATACATACACAAACTTAAATCTAAACTTGTCAACCCTAACCTGAGATTATTTGGTCCTGAAAATATTTCTTTAATATTGCTTTAAAATTCAATTTTGACAGAAGTGTGGTTCATTAGAATGGAAAAGACATCTACTTACAGAATAATTTTAGCTAAGGTTCAAGGAACAGGCTAACTTCTCAAGGTCGTATTGTACCAATCTTTAAATAAAATCTGAATTAAATGCCTGTGATGACTTGCAGTATCTTAGTACACTGACCTGGGCTTTGTAACTTGATATTGATGAGTACTAATCTATTTTAACTAGATGGGAACAGAAAAATGAATTGCAAAACATGTTAATAAGATCAAAGATCTGTATATGCCTTGCATTTTTCAACCCAAAGGTCACAATCCAGAAGGAAGGGGAAGAAGCAGAGGAGAGTGAAAAGAAGTGCCATTCAGAGCTTAGCTGTTAAATGTAGAAACTTAATTTAACTGTGTATGTGACCAGAATATGTTTAATTGAAAATACTTCTGTGGGTGATTATAAATGAACAAAGTTGCATTTTATCTGAATAAAGATTTGATTCCCTTATTATGATCCAAAAGTAGCCATTCTCAATAATTACAAAGGAATGAGTACTTACTGACTTTGATCCAAATCATTCACATTAATTACCAAGTGTTTTTCATTAAAAAGTACAATATATCAACATTGTTCTTCAGTCATTATCTGAATCATGAACTGATATAAAAAGAAGAATGAAATTTCAATTTTTGGAGATACATGGGTAGTGATATGCTAATTGAATTAAAGTTTCCTATTAAAACTAGTGTTTAGATATACTTTATAAATTTATTCTCAGGTTAATTGACCTGATCTTATTATTTTTGCTGTGTTAGTCACAATGATATGGTTTAAACAAAAAAAATTAAATGAATTCAAGCCCCATGACTGACAAAAAATTAAATGAAATAATTGGAACTTGGAAAATCAGGGCCAGATAATGGAGAAGGTTTGCACACACAGGGGGTGGGGTGTGAAACTGCTTATGGATGTTCTCTTCAAGTTCAGTGCTGTAGCCTATGTTTGAGTGTGTGTGTGTTTGTGTGTGTGTGTGTGTGTGTGTGTGTGTACATAATTGTCATTCAATGTATGCAAAATAATGCACCTTCTATCTGGTAAATGTAATGTAACCCTTCTATTAAGAACAATAAAAATATATGAAAAAAGAAAACTTTGAGAAACTATACCATGGGCTGGGAGTTTGGCCTAGTGGTTAAAGTGCTTGCCTAGCATGCATGAAGACCCGGGTTCGATTCCTCGGTACCACATATAGAAAAAAAGCCAGAAGTGGTGCTGAGGCTCAAGTGGTAGAGCTCTAGCCTTGAGAAAGTCCAAGGACAGTGCTCAGGCCTTGAGCTCAAGCCCAGGACTGGCAAAAAAAAAAAAAAGAAACTATACCACAGTACAACTCTACTGTAAGACTAAAATAGTTTAAGATAACATAAATCCAATGAACTAAAATTTAAAAAAATCTTTTGATCAAATGTGCTATACAATTACAAAAAACCAATTTCTCTCTTACATGGGTATTTTTTTAAATGTGTATTTTAAAATGATGTACAGAGGGGTTAGAGCTATACAAGTCAGGTAATTAGTAGCTTTGTTCTTTAACAGTGTCACCTCTGGCTTGTTTTCTCTCAGTTTCTTCCCTCCTAATCCACCTCCCACAAGAGTGTAATAGTTTGTTTGCTACAGAGCATCATTGCTGAAGTAGTATCATTGCTCAATTAGTTCACCCATTGTCTTACCATATCAGTCTGTGCTTCTGCTTACCCTCCCCTAAACAGATCAATTTAGATACAAGACTAAAAGTACAGTGATCAAAAGCAGTGAGAACAGGGAAACATCAAAAAAGTACCAAAAGTAAAACACTTGTTACCATTTCTTGGGTTTCATTTTGATAACCAGCATTTTTTTTCAATCATATGAACATAGTGATTGAGTCTTTGTGATCATCTCCTCAGAATATCCTCTTGGGTCTCCTTGTGTAAAAGATTAGAGTCCTGTTTAATTGATCAAGCCCAAGTGTGATTTTTTTTGTCTTTTATATTTACTTGTAGTTTTATAGGAACATTCCAATAACCATGGAGTCTATTATTTTGGGAGAGTATGTTTTACTTCACTTAGTGTATTTTTCCACATCTTTACATTTCATTACAAATGGGGCAATATCATTCTTTCTGATAGAAACATAAAATTCCATTTTGTTAATATACCTTATTTTCTTAATCCATTTGTCCACTGAGGAACATCTGGGTTGATTCTCTATCTTGGCTATGGTAAACAATGCTGCAGTGAATATGGTTGTGCTGGTGACGTTAACGTGGCCTGGTTTATGGTCAATTCCTGGATATTACAGAGTAGAATAGGGGAAACACTAGAGCTCCTAGGCATGGATGCTCGTGGGGTTGTGGAGAAGGAGGAACCCTGTTGCACTGCCGGTGGGAATGTAAACTAGTTCAGCCACTCTGGAAAGCAGTGTGGAGGTTTCTTAAAGAACAGCTCAAAAAATTGAATTACCCCAAAACTAATCTCCAAAGAAACAACCATCCCATTAAAAAATGGGCCAAAGACTTAAAGAGAGTCTTCTCTGAAGAAGAAACAAAAATGGCCTATAGACACATGAAGAAATGCTCAACATCTCTGGTCATAAAAGAAATGCAAATCAAAACAACTCTAAGATTCCACCTCACTCCAGTTAGAATGGCCAGGATCAAGAAAACTAATAACAACAGATGTTGGAGGGGATGTGGCCAGGAGGGATCACTACTACACTGTTGGTGGGATTGCAAACTTGTTCAAACCACTATGGAAAGCAGTATGGCAGGTCCTCAAAAGACTAAACATAGAGCTCCCCTATGACCCAGCAATTCCACTACTAGGCATTTAGCCAATCGTCCAGAAACAAGGTCAGACTAAATCCACTAGCACAACGATGTTCATTGCAGCACTATTTACCATAGCAAAGATATGGAACCAACCCAGATGTCCCTCAGTTGATGAGTGGATCAACAAGGTGTGGTATTTATGCACAATGGAATTCTATGCTGCTGTCAGAAAGAACAACATCACTCCATTTGTAAGGAAATGAAAAGAGTTAGAAAAAAATCATATTAAGTGAAGTAAACCAGACTCAAAAGAACTAGGCTCAAAGGTTTCCCTCTTTTGTCATAATCAGTAGAAACCTTGGTCTCTCCTAGCAGAGATTTGCAATAGAACAAAACCTAGATACATAAGGCCATATAGTATGACACTAAATGAAAGGACCTCTAGGATATAGAAAAAAGCCATATAATGAGTGATTGTTGTCCTTAACGTACTATGTTATCTCTCATCTCTTTTGCTATCCCTTGATTATCTCATATTGTTACAGTATCTTACTTTGTTATCTGATATATTGGATATATTTGTATTTGGTTAGTTGAAACTGGACATGGAAGGGGGGAAAACAAGATGAGGGGGGGTGGGAGGGAGAGAAATGGGGACCAAGACATGAGAAAAGGTATCAATGTATGTGAATTAATGTACCTTCTATGTGGCAAATAAAATGTAACACTTCTATTAATTACAATAAAATATAATAATAATAAAAAAAGAACTGAAAATTGACCTTCCCTACCATCCTACCATACCACTCCTGGGCATCTATCCTGAATATCATAACCCAGGATATGATAAGGAAACCTGCTCTGCCATGTTCATCTCTGCGCTATTCACAATAGCCAAGTGATGGAAACAACTCAGACGCCCTACTGCAGATGAATGGATACAAAAAATGTGATATATATATATATATATACATTGGAATTCTACGTAGCCAACAGACAAGATAAAATAATGGCATTTTCTGGGAAGTGGATGAAACTAGAGTGAATCATGTTGAGTGAGATAACTCAAGACCAAAGGAACAAAAGGCACATGGTATCCTTAATATGTGAATATTAGATCCAACATACAACAGTGATGACTCAGTATTTGGGTACCCAAGGTTATGGACATGGTCATGGAGATATAAACATAATTGCATAGACATAAAAATCTATGATGGGATATACACTTTATAGACATAATGTATTAGTACATAGATTAATATGTAACCCTCAGCTTAATTTAAATTATGTTCTAAAATCTAAGTGCCAGTGATTGTATATAGATTCCCTTCTTGAATACTTATTTGTTAAACACATCATTTGAAATGTGATGTAAAAATCAATGTTAATAAATTCTTTAATAAAAAATTAAAATGACATGAGAAAAAAATAAAACATCAAGAAGTAATATATCCACTACCTGATGAGTATAACTGTAACCCCTCTGTGCATCACCCTGACAACAAAATACAATAAAAAAGAAAGTAAATGAGAAAAAATTACTTCATAAGAAAAGTTCCAGAATCACAACAAAGCAAAGAAAGACTGGATAAATAGGATTGCATAAAATTGAAGAGTTTGTGCATGACAAAGACATAGCTAGCAAAATAAGTATAGCATCTCTTGGTCTCTGTCATCACTCTAAAATCTCCACCTTCTTTTTGACTTGCCTTCCCTTATGTTTCACAGTTATGTGGCATTTACAGTGAATTATTACATGCATTCCTGCCCTTCATACTCCATTCTTCTATTCCCCTCCCTTTAGCCCTTCCCTGCCCTCTGTGAGTACTCATTTCCTGGTACTTTGTTGGACTTTGGCTGTCTTTCTAAAGAGTTATACTCTTTGAGCTCTCCCTAGAGTCTACTGTTTGGTTAGTTAATTCATATCCTCTTGTTTACTTGTAGATTTCTAGGTACATTCTAGCTCCCTGGGTCTAGTTTACTTTGGTTATTATATTATTTTCCAAGTCTTTCTATTTCCTTACTAATGGGGTGATGTCATCCATTCTGATGGAAGCATAGAATTCCACTGTGTGTTTATACTATATTTTCTTGACCCATTTGACACTGAGAGGCGTCTGGGTTGATTCCATATCTTGGCTATGGTAAAAAAAAATGCTGCAATGAACATAGTTGTGCTAGTACCTTACCTTTAGTGTCTTCTTTGTCTCCTACTCTGGAGGTGTTCCTTTCTTTATTGAGCTATATCCTTTTAACTAAATCACTATATTAGCCTAGCAGTCTCCTAAAGTCCACAACTTACTACTCCATGATTACTTCCCATTTGTTCTTCTGTAACCAACAATCCATCCCTCTCATTTTTAATACTTCTTATTACTGATCTGTAGTTTTTACTGTAACATCGACTAGGAGAGCAATTAGCACAGGAGTGTGTATCTCAGTACTGTCTAGCCCATACTGACTAAAGTGGTTTTGGAAAAGAAAGCTTGTCTCTGTTTTAGTAGCACAACAGATTCAACTTCAAATTATTTTGATTGATAAAAAATTTACTATTCTGGGCTGGGAGTTTGACCTAGTGGTAGAGTGCTTGCCTAGCATGCATGAAGGCCCTGGTTCAATTCCGTGGTACCACATACATAGAAAAAAAAACAGAAGTGGTTCTGAGTCTTAAGTGGTAGAGCTCTAGCCTGGAGAAATCCCAAGGACAGTACTGAGACCCTGAGCTCAAGGCCAGGACTGGCAAAAAAAAAAATACTATTCTATCTTTCTTATTTCTTTCTCCTGTCTATATCTTAATAAAACAACCACTGTGAACTAATCTTCATTATTTTCTCTTTTTTAAATTTAATTTTATTGTCAAGATGATGTACTGAAGGGTTGTAGTTACATAGGTAATGAGTACAATTCTTTTCAAATATTATTTCCCCCTCCCTCATTTTTCACCAACTTTCCTACCCCCCAGCAAAATAATGTTCATTTCTACCATGTATTCTTGTGAATATTGCTGCTGCATTGGTTCCACCATTTTGTCCCCTTTCCCTTCCCCAATTCAGAAAAGCATATATACAAGCCATGGGGTACCAAAATCAAATGACAGCAGGGGTTAAACTAGAGGGGTGGGGATAAAAAAAGAAATAACTTTGCACAGTACATTAAAAACTACAACAACCAAGAAAAACCTAGAGTTCATTTTGCTTAGCATCATTTTATATGGTCATAGGTACATGGCTATTGAGCAATTGTGATTCACTTCTATATGTCTGAATAACTATTTTTCATAGAACCATGTTTGCTTTAAATAAAAACAAATGACAAACTAACTGAGTAATCAGCATTGGGTATTGAGGAGAAGTGAAATACCTGGCAGGAATGGCTAGCAGTGGGAAAAATGAAATGTTCATCAGTTAAATTCAGTTGCTGAATTCTTTGCATCATTCTGAGCCTGGAAACTTCATGATCTTCTTCAGAGTTTAGTCACTATACTATTAAAAATGATATATTGAGACTGCATAGTGAAATGTGTCTACATTGGAAAGATTTGTATGACTTAGAGAACCAATATTTCCCAAATGATCAATAAAGTTACACAGGGAGAAAAGATTAACTCAGTGTACTAAACATGCCATATGTTCTTAGTTGTAAAAGAATATGCAAATTTCATTAAGATATTTTCAAATTCCTTATTGCAATTAACCTACCACAGTTTGCCTTTTAATGTAGTATCAAGGGAATATAATCCAAAAGCATCATGTCTATAAAACCTCACTGTCTTTCCTAAATGTGCATCAGTGAAAACCAGATTTTATTTATAGACTTGAGTTGAAATATACAAACATATTGAACTAAGAAATGAAGTATTCTGGACTTATTCACTTTTCTGTTTCTAGATAATAGAATGAGAGCTCAACTACAACTGTTTTCCTTTTTCCCATTTTTAAACAACTTCATTCAGTGATGAAATGTGTACATTTTAATCTGTTATATGATTGTTACACTAGCATTCTAGTCCTGGAACTACCTTACTATAACCTTCTCATGGAAAAAAGTTACCCTAATGGGTTTTATTTGGAAGCAATTAAAACATTAATGTTTGAGTATTATAAAAAATAAAAATGGGAGAACATGTTTGGCCTCTTGATTTAAGAAAATATCTACCGTACTTTGCTTCAGTTCACCTCCTTGCTCTCTGTGTATAGTCAAGCATCATATCACATTACGCTTTTTACTCCAATGTCCGTTACTTTTTTGCCATCACAACCAGATTGAATTTTGAGTATCTTTTAATATTTAATTTGACACCATAGTCTACAGTATAGTGAAAACAGTCTAGAATTGAGCCCAAATTTTACACATTAAATAATTGCATATTCCAGAGATGAGTAGATGATTCAAAAGTTCAGAACACTGGAAAGGACTACCCAGTTTTATATATTATGGAGTCTTTTAGTTTATAAGCTATTTTGTGGGGATGGGTGAGTGTGGGTGTGCACGTGTACACATGTGGGCATCCTGAGTGTTGAACTCAGAGTCTGGCACCATCCCTGAACTTTTGGCTCAAGACTAATGCTCTACTAGCTTCACCACAGCTCCACATCAAGTTTTTTGGTGGTGAAATGTTGGTAAGAGTCTCATGAACTTTTACCCCATGCTCATTTGTGACTGAGATTAATCTCAGTCAGCTGAGTAGCTAGGATTTTAAACATCTGACAATAAGACATCAAGACAACAACAACAAACTGTGATTAGGTTTACCTGCCTGTTTTAGTCCACCTTTGTAGTAACAAGATACCTCAGACCAGATAATTTATCAAGCACAAAGGTTCATTGATCTCTTAGTTCTGGAAAATATTGTCAGCAGGTGCTCAACACATCTATTATGGACCTTTGTTATGCATTAGAACAAAGCAGATCTCAACACAAGGCTCAAGTTTCTCTATTACAGATGCTCAGACCCATTTCTCTCCTTGGGAAGCCTTACAGCAGCCATGGAAGTTGTACTCTATGACCTCCCTTCACCAATTCTGTCTCTCGAGGCTTTGCCATCTTAAAGTATCATTGACATGTGAATATAAGGATGAAGTTTGTAACATGATGGAGGACACATTCAGACTACTTGTAGCATAAAAATGAGAAATACAGAATTGCCCATTGAACAGTATCTGCACAGCTAGATATGGCCTTGAGCCTACATTCTTTTCCTGTCTAGGGATCATAAGTATATGTACTATATTCTATTTAGATGTACAAATACACATGATAATTAGGGAAAATAGCAAAGCACATAAAATTCATTTTGTAGACTGCAAACAAGTTGTACTATACATTTCACGGTTACCCAGGGTAACATTGAGATTGCTACCATATTTTCCCTATTTGCTGCATAACAAATGAAAAATACGACAAATTAAAAAAATAACCATAGATGTTTGAAACACACCTTAGAATACAGACTGATGTAATATGGCATCAAACCCAGGTATCAGCTGACAATACGCTGAAAGTTCCTCAGATTGGCAAGACAGTTTTAGGAAGAGATTGCTTTGAATATCCTAAAATGTGACTTAGCAAGCTTTGTGAGAAGAGGTAGATTTAAGAAGAAAATGATGAAGACTAAGATGGTGGGAAAAAAATCCTAGAAAAGAAGCAATAGGATCATTGTCATTTACCTGTTCACCTCACATAAAATTAAATGGAAAACAAAATGAATTCAAGGAACTGTCACAGAATTGAGTGCATGTCATTGGACGTAGTAGCTTTTGCTTTTGATGTGACTCTGATAAATCCCTATATATTGAGGATTTGTTGGTGAAATATGAGATTTAGCTGAATTTTATATGAGCTGGAACAACTGGTCCTCAAGACTACATGCTATGTTCATGCATAGTCAATATACAACAAGGGCAAGTGGGATTCAATAAACAAGCTTAAATTAACATTTGCCAAAAAATTGTGTTTGAACAAGGGAGCTATGAGTCTGACATTTGAATGGCCGTCTCCAAACATTTTTTTTTACATAGCATTTTTGAAGGGATGGAATGACACAATGTATTTCTAGGAAAAGAATGTTTATGAACCTAGAAAGAAATTTTATGATACTTTTGAATGAGGGGATACAACAGGGAAAGAAAAGCAAAATACTAAAGTAAAACCAAGTTGGCCTGAAGCATTCAGCCTTCTATGTCACTGAAAAATGATGAGTTGTTCTACTTTGGAGACAAAAATATATTGAACTAATTTTCAAGAAATAATCTCCTAAATCACATGGTATATTGCTGTTTGCTGTGTGAGCAGGCAGGGCATCCATTTCTAGATGCTGTAGGCTGGTATTTGAGAAGCACAATGAAAATAATTCCTGCATACCAATGTTTAAGTTCTTCTGTTGGTCCCCTGGCCTATCTGCAGGACCAACTTGAGTCAGCTATTTAGTATATAACTGAAAAGATTAATGACAAGAGAATGTAGGAGAAGCTCATGATTTCTGAATCCTGCTCTCTTTGAAACCATTAAACCTTTTACTCAGGAACTAAATTTCTGGAACTTCTCCCAGTCACATTTGGCCATAGTAGAATGAGTACCATCACATACTCCTCCATGACATTAATCAACTTTAGGAAAAAAATGTCCAGTAAATGTTAGTATCAATAGAAATGAAGGAAGTTGTCAGTGTCAGTGACAGGAAAGATCATGGAATACAATGAATATGATTTAATGACTTAGGCCTGTTCCCAAAGACAAGCTATAGCTCTAATCAATGCACACTTGGATACTCTGAGCAGAAACATTTCTCACTTGTGATATTTTAAGTAGCAAATGTCAGTGTATATACATATATATACATATGCATATATTCTGAAGAAAGAATGTTAAAAAATAAAGAGAAAGACATGATGTGTCAGTGGTAGCGTCCACAAGGCACAAATAAAACATTTTAGAAACAGAAAAAGGGAAGATATCTATTACTCTGAGTGAGACCAAAGTTTTATATGTAATCTTAATATGCATATATGCATATACATACATACTTACATATGGACATTTGTATTCTTTGCACAGGCATTTGTGTAAATCCGCTGTACAAAACTTGTAACTATCTGTAACATATAAATGGTACTAGTGTATCTCATGTAACACAATGAAGGTTTTGAAAAATAGCTAAGAATCTAGAGCATGTCCAGGAAAGAAGACTTATTCTGAATTTCATAGTAACAATAAGTCTAGGATTTATAATAGAATATTTTAATTTTTTCCCCATGGAGTTGCATTCCTGGATACATGACTTATGGCTCTGGAAAAGTTCATGAATCCCTGTGATATTCATGTGTAAATTCCAGTACCATTCTCCCTCTGATCAAGAATTAGAGTACTTTAAAACTTTGTGCTTCCATGTTCTGATCTCTTCCCTGATACTAACCATTGTACGAGTCTATGTTTCTACTCTTGATCTGCACCCTGCCAATTCCTCACCCTGCCACCACAGCCACTCCTTTTACAGTGTAAGTTAGAACAAGTGACCTCTTGGTTCATGCTCATATTCTTACGCATGCTCTTCTTCAGAGAAAACTCTCTTTAAGTCTTTGGCCCATGTTTTTTTATATTATATTTTTTATTATCATTAAGTAGTTATACAAAGGAGTTACCATTCAACAAATTAGTTTTGAATGCAAAGTATCTTTTTTTAAAGAATTTATTAACATTGATATTCATATCATATTTCAAATGACGTGTTTAACAAACAAGTATTCAAGAAGGAAATCTCTATATACAATCTCTGGGACTTAGATTTTAGAACACAATTAAAATTATGCTAAGGGTTTGTATGTTATAGATACATATTAATCTATGTAATAAAATATTATGTTTATAGAGTCATAAATTTTTGAGTTGGGTTTATATCTCCAAGACCATGTCCATAGCATTGGGTACGCAGATATTGAGTCCTCGCTCTTGCACTCTTTGGATTTAATCGCCACATATTAAGGATACCATGCGCCTTTTGTTCCTTTGGTCTTGACTCACTCAACATGATTCGTTCTAGGTTCGTCCACTTCCCTGCGAATGCCATTATTTTATCTTGTCTGTTGGTTATGTAGAATTCCATTGCATATATGTATATATATATATATGCGTACATTTAAACACAGAAACACAACTACACACAAACCAACTTTCTTGTTGGATCTGATACAATTCTAGGATAGTAGCTTGTAATGATTTCTTCCCATTGGCTTCAAACAGCTGTTAAGAGCTACTATAAATCTCGTTCTCAGCCTGGAAAGCTAATTGCTACGATAAATTAGGAATCAATGTCCCCTTTCTTCTGTGCCACAGTAGGTTATTTTATAATTAGCTGTATAAAAGATTTTTATGCCTGTCTCAAATTATTTATTGTTTTCTACAGTGAAAAACAAAATTTGTGTTTGACCAGTTATGTTGTAATGTCTTATGTTGTCTTTTGAAACTTGTGCACATTATTCATCATTAAATGAGATTGGAAAGAAAACCTTGGAAATTAAACAGAAAGGACTTTCAAAGTAAAGATATAACACAGCATACAAAAGTGCTGCATAGATTACTTAGTACTTACCTATAAGAGTTCTCTAAGGGTTGGTTAGATAGAATATTCTAGGTAAGTTTTGTAAAGTTTCAAGAAAAGTAGTCTTCAACTATTTCTTTAGCTCTTTTTACTTTTTGCTTACTGTGCTCCAGAAAATCCTATGTTAGGTCTTTTATTAAGTTATAAGAAAATATTATTTTATTTTTATATCTCATAATACTTATTTTCAGGCTTCTGTATAAAGTTCTCCTATGGTCTGATTTTTATTTTTGCCAGTCCTGGGTCTGATCTCAGGGCCTAAGCACTGTCCTTGGATTTTCTCAATGCTAGAGCTCTACTACTTAAGCCACAGCACCACTTCTGGCTTTTTTTTTTCTATATGTGTGGTACCAAGAAATTGAACCCAGGCAAGCACTCTACCACTAGGCCTTACTCCTTGCCCCTGATCTGACTTTTTAATTATAATATTTAAATAGTTGTATGATGGAGTTGCAATTTAACAAAACAGGTTATGAATAAAATAGTTCTTGTTCAATGTTATCACTTTCAAAATTCTATAGTCCAATAATTTCCTCTTTTGCTGTGTTTAATCCACAGTTAAACCTATCATTTAAGAGGCTGGGAGTTTGGCCTAGTGGTAGAGTGCCTAGCATGCACAAAGACTTGGGTTCGATTCCTCAGTACCACATACATAGAAAAAAAGCTGGAAGTGGTGCTATAGCTCAAGTGGCAGAGCACTAGCATTGAGAAATTCTAAGAACAGTTCCCAAGCCCTGAGTTCAAGCCCCAAGACTGGAAAAAAAAACTATCATTTAAGTTCTTCATTTTAACCTTTATACTTTCAATTCTAAAATTTCCATTTTTGCTTTAGAGACTGTAGAGCTCTGGAAAATTCACAATAGTGTCCTCATTATATTTATGTGTAAATAATATTCATGTCTGCAAGTTCAATAGTTTCATTATGTTTTTGTTTTCTTTTACTCATCCTTTACTTTTGACTCTGCCTTCAGACATAACTGGTGGTTTTCTGTCATTACTTAGGAATTATTGTATCCACCATAAAGCCCAGGGTTTACTCCACAGTACCCAAAGTGGGAAGATATTGAATAAATTGTACATGAAATAATTTTGTTTCATACTGGATGGTAAAGCAAGTAGATATAGATTATTTTGGATCAATCTGAAAAAATAATAGCAAGGAATTTTTCATACTGTAGACCTGGATAATTTGCTTTTGTTTCCCATGTGTCTTTTTGTAGAGGCTACCTTTGAAAGACAGGACTTGACAAGAATTTCTATTCTTTTACTGGCTTTGAACTCTTTTCTTTCTCCAGTACTGCTGATTCTCAAGCACTCTCCTTAGTCATCTTCTCAATTCCTTCTTTATATTTGGTTTCATGATTTCTTCTCCTATTCATACTTTCCAAAACTGCAGATGCTCTAAAATGAAATAAAACAGAATGTGTGTGATGTCTTTTTTTTCCCAGAATCTACACTCCTTACATTTCTTTAGTGCGTGTGCCAGTCCTGGGGCTCGAATTCAGAGTCTGGGCACTATCCCTGAGCTTCTTTGGCTCAAAGCTTGCACTCTACCAGTTGATCCACAATGTCCCTTCCAGGTTTTTCTGTTTATGTGGTACTAAGGAATTGAACCCAGGGCTTCATGCTTGCTGGGCAAGCCACATTCCTAGCTTGACTCTTTACATTTCTATGTACCTCAGTTGCACAGGACTCTATTTATAGCCTCTCAGTCCTTGGATGCTGATAATCATTCCAATCTACTACTTCTGCATTATGTTTAACATTGGTGTGCTGCATCACTCAAAAATCAGCAATTGCCATATCCAGCGAAGCCAATACATTTGTATTCTGGAGTTGGGCCATACAAATTTTGACTCTTTTGGATATTCTCTGCTGGCTTTAACTAATGGTTTGAGTTTTACTTTATTCTTAAGAATTCATATGTGATCTATATGGTGCCAACAGAGAAGGATTTGTCTGGTAGAATGTAGTCTATAATAGAAACAAGAGTTGCCTAATTTTCAATGGAAACAGTCCTAAATTTAAAAAAATTGGTTAGAAATAAGAACAAAATATTCAAACTAAGTAGAGAATATAAGAGAAAAGGTTTGCAAAAGGATTCCTAGGAAAATGAGTAGAAGAGGAAAAACTTCTTAAAATTGTTCTACAAAACCAAATCAAATTGAAAATTTTAAAAATGGTTTTGCCGGGTATGGTAGCTCACTCATGTAATCCTAGCTACTCAGGAGGCTGAGATCTGAGGATCAAGGTTTGAAGCCACTCTGAGCACAAAGGAGCTGAATCTCTTATCACCAATTAACCTCTAGAAAATGGAAAGTGGGGTTTGGCTCAAGTGCAGTGTAGTAGCCTTGAGCTGAGGGCTCAGGGACAGCATTCAGGCCCAGGGGTAGGGTGGTAGCCTTGAGCTAAAGAGCTCAGGGACAGTGCCCAGGCTGCATTCAAGTCCAATGACCTACAAAAAATGGTTTTGCATTTGGAAAAATACCAAGTTAAAAATATACATGCTTACACGATGTTTCACAATCTACACAAGTATAGCAAATTGATTTTTATCTGTAAATTGTTATTGATTCTGAAAATCTCTGTATTCTGGTGTTAGAAGTCAGGACATGGTGCATTCTGCTGAATAAATGTATTACCAAGGAAATGTTCATGATGCTAAATTACATTCAAGTAGTTAATAGCTTAATGATCTTTTTCCCCTAAGACATGAACATATGAACACACATCAGGCAGTCTGTTTTACTGAGTTGAACTTGTAGGTAGGAAGCTTACAAGCCTCACAAATAAGATAAAAGAAATCATAAAAGTCACGAGACAAAGCAGATATCCAAATGGCAAGAGTGATTTAATTTATTGTTGAGCATTTAACTGAAATTATTTCATCAATGATTGATCGTAACTTGTGACGGCCGCTATAACTTACTCTATGCATGAGATAGTCATTCATTATAGGGATGATAAAGATCAATGACTTGGCTTTCTGACAAATCAAATCATATATACATTAAGATTCTTTATGCCATTTATGACATATCATCACACGAGAACACCAATCATCCAGAATTGTCAGACATCGTTCACCTGTCAATTTTAATAGAACTTTGTGAAACATTGCCAGCGAATCCTTAGTAGGTATCCTCTGACTTGGCTGGCAATTAGCAGTAGGAAAATGTGCAAATCTGTCATTGAACATTCCTTCTACTCTTGGAGGGAAAGGTAGTAAGTAGTGTATATAAAATCATTCCTTGAATAAAGTTTATTGTATAAAATGCTTCTGGAATTTGATAGCTGTGAGAATATAGTGACATAATAAAGTAGTTCTTCTCCAAATAGTAAAATATGCTTGATATAAGCTTGACATGATGAACAAACAAACCATCATAAAAGGTAGGGTATGATCAATAGTACTTATTTATTTCCTCAGTACTGGGTGCATGTGTGTGTGTGTGTGTGTGTGTGTGTGTGTGTTTGCATGCCACTTGAGCTGGGGAATCTAGGTAAGTGCTCTAACTCCAGCCCAAACAAAAGATTAGCAGTATTATATGGTAGTATTATATGAAGTAAAAGGCAGTAGAAGAGATCATTTTAACATACACTGTAAAACGTATTGTGATAAACATTTGCAAAAATGTCAGAGGAGAGACTTCTAAGACAAAATATGAATTTAGGAGAGAAATATCATGTGATACAAGAGATGCTAGGACACTTCAATCAAAGGATAAATTTAGATGATAATACTCTAGGCAGAGTAAAAATAACACATAAACAAAAATTTCACTAGCTGAAGAGGAGCCAAATATTCTGGAATGATCTCCTCTATGGTTAGAAAATGCTCAAAGAAAGAATGGAAAGGACTAGCACAACAGTTGTCACTGCGTACAGAAGCAAGTTTTCAGAGTATGTCAGAGTGTGGCACATGGCTATAGTACCACTGGCTCTTCTCAGTGTTGTGCTTCTCCACTCACAATGTCTTAGCTGCCCGTGGAGAGTCCTCAGCTTTTCCAAGCTGAGCCACACACAAGCACAATCAGAAGTGAATGTTAGAGCTTCCCATACGTTGTGTATCACTTAGGTAAGTGTAGGTTCTGATTTGTTCTTGTTGATTGTAGTTCTCAAGGGCTTGAGTTTGCTCTGTTTGTTGTGCTTTAAAAATATTTTTATAAGCCTTTCTTTCTAACGATTACTATTGACCAAGATGAATTCAGGCCCAGTGACCAGCACCAAGTACAAAAGCAACTATGTCCAGAGATTTGGTCAGGGCTCTTTTATGTTTTCTTTTTGCATAGATTGGTCTTTAAAGGGAGTTTCACTGTAATATTTCTGTACCTGTCCATTGATCAAATTTACAATCTCTGTCACTCTTTCCTATACCACATTCCTTCCTAAAAAATTTCAATAGTTTTCATGTTTTTTACATGCATATAAAGTATTTCACTCATATCTAGCATTTTTTATTCTCTCCTTGGTCCTTCCTCATTCATCGGTACTTTCCCTTAGCAGAAGATGGTGTTCATTCACACCATTTATTTGCTTTAGTGCATAATAATTGTACAAAGATTTTCACCATGGTATTTTCTGTGGCCCTGGTCAGTGACTTCTCTCTAATTGTCCAACCATTCTCCTTTCTGAACCTGAGTGGCTTTATAAAATTGTGTATGTCTTACCCATACAATGAATGTAGCCTTTCATGTAATTCAGTCTTTTCTGGTTCCATGGTTGAATCTTAATGGTAAAATTTTCAAAAAACTTGCCTTATCTGATATTTATAAATAGATAGTGGGGCTTCAGTGTTGGAAATAGCACAAAATAAAACCCGCAATGAGCATCATTAAGGTCTACATTAGCATATGATGTGTACAAAATTCATAATAATATAAAGGTAGTATATAATATATAAGGAAGTATAGACCAGTTATGTTTAGAGTGCCTTTTAAAACACATATGAGTATTGATCATAGAATTTCTTGAATGTGTATTTATGTGTATATTTAATGAAAATATATTTCCAGTTCTTTTTTGTTAAAACCATCTAATATCTTCTGGGATTTCAAATGTAACTCCTTATGAAGAAGTTACACATTAAGTATTTGAAAAGTTGACTTTAATATAATATTAAAAAGTAAGTACAAATAGACACTGCATCTTAATAGTCCAATGAAGACAAATGATCTCTAGCAATACTTTTGTACTCATAAGAATTATATAAGTTGCATCTCCTATAGTTGGCACTTTCTCAAACATGACATTTCCCTATATAGTAAAACAGTATTAAAATTTTAAAATATTCTTTCTCAAATATAGATTCTCGCATTCTTCCAAATTTGTAATGGTCAGGTGTTTATTTCTGGATCATTAACTCAATAATTAAAATTTTTAACTTCCATTTCCTGCATGCTAAACAAGAAATGTTTCTTTTTCTATTTCTTCCTACTTTAATCCTATTATACTAAAATAAATCCTTGCTATTAAAAATTATTAATCTATAGTCTCATGTGAATTTCCGATCCATTTGCTTTTTTAAACTGTGTTGTAAAGCAGCCATTTTTAATATAATAATAGTTAATATATTTTAATATAATAATAGTTAATCCATTATCTTTCAAGCTAATTGCTTGCTATGGTGTATGCTAAAACAATGAAAAGGAATTTAAAATTTTGCAGTGAACTGCTTGGGTAAATATTCCTATAGTAATGTCAAGAAATATTATATTTGAAGTATATGTGAGCAGAGTGCTAAAGTTCTTGCTTATAAGCCTAGTTACTCAGGAAAATGTAATTCAGTTTGAAGCTGGCCCAGTCAGAAAAATTTATGAGATTCCACTTTTAAACACAGCAGCAAAAAGTTGTTTGGGGGACATGGCTCAATTGGGAGAATACCAGCTAAGTAAGCAAGTCAAGTTAGGAGAGGCCCTGAGATGAACTCCAAGTACTGTCAAGTAAGCATAACGACAGGTGTTATCTTCAAGAGAGGGGGATGGACATGTGTGCCACACACGTTCCATTGGATCTTCTGTGTTCACTATCACTTCTCCTTTTGCTTGCTGTGCTGAGGTGGAATTTTATCATGGTAGAATTCCATATTGCATTATTATAGCTCTCTTCCCATCTAGCTTCCACTTGGATCAGCTCAATGATTTCCATCAGAGCAATTTCAGTTTCAAAATTATTTGGCCGGATTATCTTCTCTATAATCAAATATTGGTTGGGGCCTTTCTGTCTCCTTTCTTCTACTCAAGAATAACAAGTTCTATGCAGGACAGATGAGACAGACCCTGCAGGTGCCCCATTAGAGGCTACTGGCTAACTGTACACCTTCCAGCTAAATGACAATTTCTATCTCATATGGCTGACTGGAATGCCATATGTCTAACATTTCCACAGGTGGATATACTGGGTTAAAGACAGGAAGGTATCAAGATTGGTCCCTATATATGGTGTTAAAAATAGGCAAGTCACACATATACTTGACTTGCCTATGTACATGCATACATACAACAAACACATACACACAGAAACCTATAGACAAATGTGAAATTTTATGGAATTGTATGTTTACCTTATCATATGAGATGTTTCCCTTCTTTCATACTATAGAAGGCCAATATATATTTATTGTGTGAATGCATAAATCAACCAATATCCTTAACTGTGAGGAATAAGGTTCCTTCTGTGTACAACAAGCCATCCTTTGCCTCATCTGTCTTTTGGGTCTTCCTATGAGCACTATGAATTTATGCATTGTATTTAAATATTAATGTGTGCGTATGTATTACCACCTTAAATACGAGTCTTGCCTTGCAAATAATGTACAATGAAATCCCCTCTTACCATGATTTTGCAGTAAAATTCAGTTAGCTATCATCAACTTTGGTCTGAAAATCTTAAATGGAAAATTTCAGAAACAAACACCACCTTTTTATGCATAAATTGCCAGTTCTTTGGAAGAATGTGATATAGTCTCATGCTTTCCTGCTGGTTCCCACCAAGAATTGAGTCACCTTTTTGTCTGGTGTATCTAGATGGAGTATGCTACCCATCCATTCCACTTTTGGCAGCCTTCTTAGCTTATCAGAATAAACACCATGGCATTGCTTGTGCTGAAAATTGGCACCTTGTTTTACTTTAGAAGAGCCCTAAAATAAATAACCTACTTTCTATCCATTACTACATGCCAAAGACAAGCTGTGAAGTACTTCCTTTAAAAGAAAGGGGCTAGTTATGGTGAATATGATAGCTAGAGAGCAGGCAAATCAACTTAATTTTTCTGGGTGAAAAGGTAGAGGGATTGGAGGGATGAGACTGATCTATCCTGAAATACACAGAGAAACGCCAGACTATCAGTATTTTTCAGTTGTAGGGTGCCAAACTCGCAGATGTACTCTTAAATTCTAATCCCAAGCCCCACCAAAAAAACAAAAAAAGAAGATGTTTTCTAGCCATGAAGAGATAGTGTACCTGCATGTTAGGTGCAAACAATAGGAAATACATAAATGGTTATGTAACTTCTCATTATTCTGAATCTCCAGAGACATGGATAAGATACTTTAAAATATTTTCAATCCAAATTGTATATCTAGAAAGAGCTTCACAAAGTATTTGACTAGTTATTAAAAATCAATTAGGAAAGTTGTCAGAAGCCTGAACAAAACCATAGGTGTTGAACATAGAAAGCAGAGACAGACACACAGGAGCCAGGGCTCATCTCTGTAAAACCTGTCTGCAATTCCTTCTTCCTTTTGACATTTGAAGGACTACTAAAGAGTCATCAGAACTCCAATAAGTATGGCTTATAAACGACACATTTTTCATCATGAAAATCAATACTAATTTAGATGAAACTATGGTATGAGTTAGGCAGCAACACTGACTTATTGAAATGAGTACTACAGGGTTCTGTGCTCCCATTCTCCTTATGATAAAATATTGTAGGATGACTAATTTTTCGTAATATTATTTTGCTTCAATTTTTAGAAAGGCTGTGAGTCTGAAGAAAATCATTAAAATATCCAAAAATTGAAGAAAAAGTAATCACTTTAGTCTTTCCTGCTATACTTTACAACCAGGAATATTTTTTCATATATTTTTATTATAGTTAATAGAATGGTTACATTATATTCACCAGATAGAAAGTGCATTACTTTATATACATTAATATCCTCTCTCATGTATTGGTACCAGCCCCTCATCTTGTTTTCCCCCTTCCCTATCCAACTTCAAATAACCAAACACGCATATACACAGTATATCAGATAACCAGGTGAAATACTGTAACAATATGAGATAACCAAGGGGCAGCAAAAGAGATGAGAGATAACGTAATACATTAAGGATAACAATCACTCATTATATCACTTTTGCTTCTATATCCTGGAGGTCCTTTCTTTTAGTGTCATCCTTTATGACCTTATGTATCTAGGTTCTGTTCTGTTGTAAAGCTCTGCTAGGAGAGCCCAAGGTTTCTACTGATCATGACAAATGAGGGAAACCATTGAGCCTATGTTCCTTTGAGTCTGGCTTACTTCACTTAACATGATTTTTTCTAAGTCTTTCCATTTCTTTACAAATGGGGTGATGTCGTTCTTTCTGACAGCAGCATAGAATTCCATTGTGAATAAATACCATATCTTGTTGATCCAATCACCAACTGAGGGACATCTGGGTTGGTTCCATATCTTTGGTATGGTAAACAGTGCTGCAATAAACATTGTTGTGCTAGTGGATTTAGTATGTCCTTGTTTCTGGATGATTGGGTAAATGCCAAGTAGTGGAATTGCTGGGTAATACGGGAGTTCTATGGTTAGTCTTTTGAGGAACTGCCATACTGCTTTCCATGGTGGTTGAACGAGTTTGCCCTCCCACCGGCAGTGTAGTAGTGATCCCTCCTGGCCATATCCCTGCCAGCATCTGTTGTTATTAGTTTTCTTGATCCTGGCCATTCTAACTGGAGTGAGGTGGAATCTTAGAGTTGTTTTGATTTGCATTTCTTTTATGACCAGAGATGTCTTGCATTTGTCTATAGGCCTTTCTTATTTCTTCTTCAGAGAAAACTCTCTTTAAGTCTTTGGCCCATCTTTTTTATATTATATTTTTTATTATCGTTAAGTAGTTATACAAAGGAGTTACCATTCAACAAATTAGTTTTGAATGCAAAGTATCTTTTTTTAAAGAATTTATTAACATTGATTTTTATATCATATTTCAAATGACATGTTTAACAAACAAGTATTCAAGAAGGAAATCTCTATATACAATCTCTGGGACTTAAATTTTAGAACACAATTAAAATTATGCTGAGGGTTTTTATGTCATAGACACATATTAATCTATGTAATAAAACATTATGTCTATAGAGTCATAGGTTTTTATGTCTATGTAGTTGTGTTTATATTTCCAATACCATGCCCATAGCATTGTGTATGCAAATATTGAGTCCTTGCTCTTGTACTGTTTGGGTCTAATAGCCACATATTAAGGATACCATGCCCCTTTTGTTCCCTTGGTCTAAACTTGTCTCACTCAACATGATTCTCTCTAGATTCAGCCAATTCCCTGCAAATGTTGGATCCTTCTTTGTCACCCTGCACTAGGATTAACTCCAAATAGATCAAAGACCTGGCGGTCAAAGCAGGTACACTGAAAACTTTACAACAACTGATAATATTTTAAGTATTTTTATTATCATTAAGTAATTGTTTGTAGATACCATACAACAAAGCAGTTTGTAAATATGAATCTCGATCAATGTCACCCATTCCAACGAGAGTATTTCAATTTCTACATTAGTAAATGGTTTTCACAAAGAAGTGAACTGTTTTACTCATTTGACAAATGTATGGATAGATTGGACAATCATATTTTTTAATCAATACTGAAAAATTTAAATCAAGTAAACAATTTGTATTGACCAATGCAAGGTATAAAACACACACACACACACACACACACACACACACACACACACCATAATTCATTTTAAAACACCATATACACCAAATTTTTCCTTTAATCTATCAAGTCAAGTTTCTTGATATTTTTAATATTTAAAAATTAAGAAGTAGCAAAGTACCAGTGGCTCACCCCTGTAATTCTAGCTACTGAGGAGGCTGAAATCTTAGTATCATTGTATCAAGCTAGCCTGGGAAGGAAAGTCTGTGATCTTCTTATCTCCAATTAAATCACCAAAATAGATGGAATTGATGCTGTGGCTCAAGTGGCAGAGTTCTAACCTGAGCAAAAGTATATCAGGGATAGCACTCGGGCCCAGAGTTCAAACTTGGAGATGGGCAAAAACATACAAACAAACAAACTGTAAAAAAAAATCAAGAAATAAACTACTAACTACTTCTTGGATACGTTTTTCATTATTCCTATATTATCCATTGAAACTAACATTTAAATAAAAGAATTCTATTTAAGTATCTTTACAACCCATAGATGGCACTAAAATGTGTATATTAAAAATAATTAAATGTGTGTTTGACCACTCTGTTGATCTAACATGACTTCTTTGTATAATTCAATGTTAGCTGTTGTTCAAGTGAGGAACACCTATCAACTATAAAATTGCTCTGATGTAAATACTAAGAATTTCATTATGCAAACTGTATAATGGTTATGATGGACCATTGACTCAGACATACTTTACTTCATTAATGTTATAAAATTTATGCTATAATCAATTAAAATTATGTACTACTCAGTAAATTGAATTATAATAGCTTTCTTCATGATTTCATTATTTTCCTTAATGTTTCAATTCTCATTTTAATCTGGGATATGGCTGCTAAATTGTGTAAATAATGCTTATAGAAAAGAGTTGTAAAAATCAGAAATGTGGCTTTGCTTGTAATTCTATGAATGCATTCTTTTACAAGTCATGTTTAATAAAACTAAGCTCAAACAACTGGATTTTTAAGTCCTTTTGAGTAGTTGTCTTCATTTTACCACGCTGCTGAAATTCCTCACGTTTCAGCATTAAAAAAACTCTAATGTCTCAACCATTTAGAATTCTTTTAAATCTGGTTCATATAGGAAACTCACTTCAACAACAGAAAGAAAACCTTATGCTAGTCACCACGCTCTTTAACAGTACTTTTTTTAAAGTGATTTATTGCCATAAGACAAATCCTAATGATATTCCTGCTTTATAACTGTATTTTATTCCAGGCCTGGTTACAATGATTTATTCAGATAGTCTAAGAAATTCTGAACCACTGTGTAGCAGAAGCTATTATATAGCAAATGTGTTTTGCATCAAAGTAATAAACATGCATTTTTATACTCAAACTTTCCAATAATCAAATATTCTTGAGTAGTTTTAGTGTTTTTATTGAATCTCATTCAAATCTTATTATCTGGTGTAAATTGTCTGAAGTATACTTTCTCAGATCCCTATTTTCTCCTCTTTAAGCTTATCTGGGAAAACAAACTGAACCTGACATGGGGATTTATTTAACTCAATTTCAAGTCATTTCTGTCTGATCACAGAGGTAGCTCAATGGTAGCTCACCACTGCCCCTCCCCTTTTTTCTTAAGTGCTGGGGTTTGAACTCAGGACCTCAAACTTGCTAGGCAGGGGCTCTACTAGTTGTTTCATGTCCAAAGCCATCTAAGCTTTACTTATTTTTTGATAGGATCTTATGAGTTTTTCACATAGCTAACCTTGTGTTCTGATCTTCCTTCTTAAATCTCAGGAGAGTTGAGCCAACAGTCACAATGCCAGCATGGACAGCTTGTTCTATAAATCTCACTAATTTTTGCCAAGGGTTGCCTTGAATCATTGGCTCTCCCGCTAGGGTGAAATTACAGCTGTGCATTGCCACATTCAACCAGGAGACTCCTCGGTCCATTTTGCTGCCAGGAATTCAACTTCATTATAATACATTCTTGGTTTGACGAAATTGTGTGTCTTGAGATTCTCCACCTCCTGCAACTGCTTGTGGAAAAAAACTGGGTGTGTACCAGGAAGCAGGGAAAATAACAAAGATTCAGAAATTCTTTGAATTAGGTTATAGATTCTGCTGCCTGGGAGAAGGGCTGTGATCTCTCCTGTGTTTAATTCTGAGGCAGAAGACCTTGCCATCTCTCACTATTTCTCTTCAGAAGTTTCCCTCAACTAGAGGCAAAGCTGGTTCAACATACGCAAATCAATTAATATAGTTCAACACATCAACAGGATCAAGGACAAAAATCACATGATTGTCTCAATAGATGCGGAAAGGCATTTGACAAGATCCAACACCTCTTTATGTTAAAAGCTCTGGAGAAACTAGGAATCCATGGAACATTCCTCAGTATAATAAAGGTTGTGTATGAGAAACCCACTGCTAGTATTAAACTTAATGGTGAAAATCTAAAGCCATTCCCTCTAAAATCAGGAACGAGACAAGGATGCCCACTCTCTCCACTACTCTTTAACATAGTACTAGAATTCCTAGCCAGTGCAATAAGGCAAGAAGCAAGCATAAAGGGGATCCAAGTAGGGAAAGAGGAAGTAAAACTATCCCTCTTTGCAGATGACATGATTCTGTATTTAAAGAATCCTATAGACTCTACCCCCAAGCTCCTTGAGCTGATTCAAAACTTTGGAAGGGTAGCAGGCTATAAAATTAACCCTCAAAAATCAACTGCCTTCCTTTACGCCAACAGTGAGAGGAACGAGGCAACAATCAGGAAAGCAACTCCTTTCACAATAGCCTCAAAGAAAATAAAGTACCTAGGAATTAGCTTAACTAAGAATGTAAAGGACCTTTTTGATGAAAACTTTAAAACTCTAAAAAAGGAAATTAAAGCAGAACTAAGGAAATGGAACAACCTCCCATGCTCCTGGATTGGAAGAATCAACATCGTGAAAATGACAATCTTACCAAGGGCTATCAACAAATTCAACGCAATACCCATCAATATCCCAATGGCATTCTTTAAAGAAATAGAAGAGGCAATTCAAAATTTCATATGGAATAATAAAAGACCCCGTATAGCAAAAACACTTCTTAGCAGAAAGAACAGCGCTGGAGGAATTTCAATTCCAAACTTTAGACTCTATTACAGGGCTATAATTATCAAAACACCTTGGTACTGGCACAAGAACAGGTATGGAGACCAATGGAATAGAACTGAGGACCCAGATATTAAATCACAGACCTATGGCCACCTAATCTTTGACAAGGGAGCCAAAAAAAATAGAATGGAAGAAACACAGCCTCTTCAACAAGTTGTGCTGGCAGAACTGGTTAAGCACCTACAGAAAACTAAAGTTGGATCCTTCTTTGTCACCCTGCACTAGAATTAACTCCAAATAGATCAAAGACCTGGAGGTAAAAGCTGACACACTGAAAACTTTACAAGAAGGAATAGCAGATACACTAGGCTTCCTTGGCACAGGTCGAAACTTTCTTAATAAGGACCAAGAATCACAACAAATCAGAGAAAGGCTGGATAAGTGGGACTGCATTAAACTGCAGAGCTTTTGTATGGCAAAGGACATAGCTAGTAAATTAAATAGGAAACCTACAGAGTGGGAGAAGATCTTCACCAACCATACAACGGACAAAGGCCTCATATCTAAAATATATCAACAACTCAAAAAATTGAATCACTCCAAAACTAAAAGTAACAACCATCCCATTAAAAAATGGGCCAAAGACTTAAAGAGAGTCTTCTCTGAAGAAGAAACAAAAATGGCCTATAGACACATGAAGAAATGCTCAACTCCTCTGGCCATAAAAGAAATGCAAATCAAAACAACTCTAAGATTCCACCTCACTCCAATTAGAATGGCCAGGATCAGGAAAACGAATACTAACAGATGCTGGAGGGGATGTGGCCAGTAGGGATCACTACTACATTGTTGGTGGGAGTGCAAACTCGTTCAACCACTATGGAAAGCAGTATGGCAGTGCTTCCAAAGGCTAAACATAGAGCTCCCTTATGACCCAGCAATTCCACTACTTGGCATTTACCCAACCATGCAAAATCTAGGGCATACTAAATCCACTAGCACAACAATGTTCATTGCAGCACTATTCACCATAGCAAAAATATGGAACCAACCTAGATGTCCCTCAGTTGATGAGTGGATCAACAAGTTGTGGTATTTGTACACAATGGAATTCTATGCTGCTGTCAGAAAAAATGACATCGACCCATTTGTTAGGAAATGGAAAGACTTAGAAAAAATCATATTAAGTGAAGTAAGCCAGACTCAAAGGAACCTAGGCTCAATGGTTTTCCTCATTTGTCATAACCAGTAGAAACCTTGGGCTCTACTAGCAGAGATCTGCAATAGAGCAAAACCTTGATATATCAGGCCATATAGTATGGAGCTAATTGAAAGGATCTCCAGGATACTGAAACAAAAGCCGTATAATTAATGATTGTTGTCCTTAATCGAGTATGTTATCTTTCATCTCCTTTGCTGTCTCTTGGGTATCTCATATTGTTACAGTATCTCACTTTGTTATCTGATATATTGAATTTATTTGTATTTGGTTATTTGAAATTTGATAGGGAAGGGGGGAAAATCAAGACGGGGGGGTGGTGGGTGGTGGTTGGGGGGGAGGGAAATGGGTACCAAGACATGTGAAAGGGTATCAATGTATGTGAACTAATGCACCTTCTATCTGGCAAATATCATGTAACCCTTTTATTAATTACAATAAAAAATTATAAAAAAAATAAAATAAAATAAAAAAAGAAGTTTCCCTCAACTATATCGAGGGTAGGAACTGAGACTCCAGTGAATCATGTGTCTATTTAGTCAAGTTCACTTAAAACTTCATCACATGATAGTTAAATCCCTCCTTTGGTGATTTCCAGATTCTAGTAATTTTCCAGTATTATTCACATAAATTTTAGGCAAAAATCTGTGACATAATTGTATGATTGCCCTGGTGGCTCTGCTTCTCTTGGCAAGTGCTGATTGGATATATCTTTTTAGGACAATCCAAACATTTTTACCATTTGGTCCAATTTCTGGCACATGGCTCAGGCACATGGCATGAGCCCAGTGTTTAAATGACAAGGTCACATAGATAAAAACACATGGAAATTAGAATGAGATCTTAAGTTTATTTTTATTATTGAACTTTTTCACATAGTTTTCATTGTCTTTAAGTAGCTGCAGTTGTCCCTTAGCAAAGCTGTTGATAACAACACTGCATCTTGATCAATGTTGCCCTTTTCAAAATTGTCACTCATCTTCTCCCTACCCATTGCTTTCCTCACTATTCCTAATTTTGTAGAATATATATTGACTTCTTTTTTTAATATTTTTATTGTATTTAATAAAAGGGTTACATGATATTTGCCAGATAAAAGGTGCATTAATTCACATACATTGAAAAATTATAGTATTAACTTTTCAACAGAGTCAGAAAGACAATTTATACCCTAAGATTCCTTGATTCAGTGTTTCTGTGTACTGAATTTTGTTATGACACCATTACTGAATACTGTATTATGAACCATGTCCAAACCTAATTGAGCCTTTCTCTATTTCCTATTCCTGAATTGGAAGATCAGATCCTTCAACTAATATTCCAGCTGTGCCCTTTCTGCCCTGAGGTGCATGCAGAAATATTGTTCTTCCTCTACACAGCAAGAAATGAGTTCAGCATTGTCTGATCGACATGTGCAGTGAGATTTGGGGACTCCAGCATCTACTATATCTAAAAGCAAGAGAGCATTTAACCCCCTGAGCAGCTCCCACTTTTCATTCTTCTTACAACAGTTCTATTGAGGAAATAGTAGTTGGCTGATTTCATGATTTTTTGATGTAGTACCCAAATGCTTATAATGAAAATTAAACTGCCCTCAGATTAAAGGTTGCTAGTTAATAGGTATGTGTGTTTATTAGGAAAAGTAGCTCTACTTTTTTCCCAATGGAAAATGTATTACTACATGAATATTATAAACAAAGTAATCTTGAAATTTACAATGGAGTGGATATAGTGATGTAGTGATGTAGAGCTTGGAAAGACATTCCTAAGCATACTGATGTGCAGGAATCTATTTCAAACTTCCTGCTAACTCAGAATCAACACTGCATTAATTGGCCCTGGTTTAGGACCAAATGTAAGACTCAATTATGATTCCTTTGTCTGGGAAGCCGTGAAATATGAAACTTCTGAAATTCCATTCTGGCATTGTTAAAATTCTGACTTATGTAGTATTTATTTTTCTATTTTTTCTATATTTCTTGTTCCTATATCTGGCTCCTTTGTCATGTATGTTGAGGAATACTGACTTATACCCTTTGAACATATCTGTATGTCTTATTTTATTTCTTCTTTCTATATCTGACTTCATTGTCATGTATGTTAAGGAATACTGATTTATATCCTTTGAATATATCTATATGTCTTATTTTGTGCCACCATAACTACTTACTTGAGTATAGCAATGTAGGTTTATGTAGAAAAAAAATTAAGGTTGTTGGATCCAAGAATCACACTACCTTGTTGAATTACCTTGTTGCTATGAATTTTGTATTGTGTTTGATTTAGATCACGCACACACACACACATTGAATATATTCAGATTGTTAATGGAATTTTATAGCTGGGCTGTAGATGGATCACATCTACAATCTACGTACTCAGGTAGCTGGGGAATCATAGTTCAAAGCCAGCCTAGACAACAAAGTTTGTGAGACTCTGAATCTCCAATTAACCACCAAAAAGACTGGAAGAGGAGCTGTGTGGCTCAAGTGGTAGAGTAATAGCCTTGGAAAAACTTAAGCCCCAAGACCAGCACCAAAAAAATTCTATATTTGGTTTAGGTATTAGCATGGTATAAATGAATACTACAGGTCTAAAATAATCATAGCTCAAACTAATTATATATAGATTTGAAGTCATATTTGTGTCTTCCTATTCATAAAACTCATGAATGGGATATTCAAAACAGGTGTCCTTTAGTATCTGAGTAACAGTTATGCAGTTATTCTAAGTCTGAAATGAAGTGAACAAACTGCAGAGAACTATTTGGTAAAAGTCAGAAACAAGGAAGCCATGTTTTTTGGAGAGAGAATTCATGTTTTGGGGGATAAACCTGCTGACATGGGGAGAGAAAAGTTAAAAGGCTAATTATTAGCATCTTATGAGGCAAATCTCCTTCTCTCTCACTCACCCTTGCCTGGCTCTGAGGTTAGTCTTCATACTTCTGCTTGCCCCATAAGAGTCTTGATATCTGATAGAGTGTTGACAGTCAAGCTGAACAATTTGATGTCCATGGCTATTTTTTGCCAGTGATAGGTTTGAGCTCAGGGCCTGAGCATTGTCTTGGACTTTCTCAAGGCTAGAGTTCTACCACTTGAGCCTCAGCACCACTTCCGGCTTTTTTTCTATGTATATGGGGCTGAGGATTTGAATCCGGGTCTTCATGCATACAAAGCAAATACTCTACCACTACACCAAACTCCCAGCCTTCCCATGGCTCTTTTAACCTACTTATATTTTCTGCATGACTTGAAGGATAGAATTTTCAGCCAATTTTACTAATAAAGCCCAGCAATTTTGACAGTTTCCTAATTCAGTGGATGCCATTTCACTATCTGTCTCTACTACTGCTGCAAATGCAATTCTTCTTCAACAGATTTTCTGTTTGCATTTCTGTGCAATGTATTTTCTTATTGACAGGACATATTCACAGAAAGGGATTTCAAGAATTGTGCCAATACAGACTTATTTCTAAATATTAACAAATAAATTAATATGCTATTCTAACTGATATAAAATGCTGCTGCTGTCAGAAAAAATGACATTGCCCCATTTGATTGGAAATAGAAAGTCTTAGATAAAATCATATTAAGTAAAGTAAGCCAGACTCAAAGGAAATTAGGCTCAATGGTTCCCCTCATTTGTCATAATCAGTAGAAACCTTGGGCTCTACTAGCAGAGATCTGCAATAGAGCAAAACCTTGATACATAAGGCCATAGAATATGAAGCTAATTGAAAAGACCTCCAGGATATTGAAACAAAAGCCATACAATGAATGATTATTGTCCTTAATGTACTATGTTATCTCTCATCTCTTTTGCTGTCCCTTGGTTATCTCATATTGTTACAGTATCTCACTTTGTTATCTGATATATTGGATTTATTTGTATTTGGTTATTTGAAATTGGATAGGGAAGGGAGGAAAATCAAGATGGGGGGGTGAAGGGGAGGGTAATGGGGACCAAGACATGTGAAAGGGTATCAATGTATGTGAATTAATTCACCTTCTATCTGGCAAATATAATGTAACCCTTCTATTAATTACAAAAAAAATATCTGGTAACTAGTACTACTAGGTGAAAAATGAGCATGTCCTAAACTAACTTGTAGAATATTTGTCCTGATTTATATGTAGCTGAAATATATGAATAAATCCATTTTCCTATAAAAAAAGAAATATATTTGAGAAAGAGAACAGAACTACTATTTGAAAATATTTGCCTTCTTCACACTCAAGTGTCAACTGCCTTTTGAATAAGTTCTCAGCTTTTCCTCAGTGTAGCTCCTTAAACTTGGGAATATAGTCTAAGTAAACTATCTTTTTCCTTCCTTTCAGTAATTTTTTCATATATTTTTATTGTAATTAATAGAAGGGTCACATTATATTCATCAGATAAAGAGTGCATTACTTCACAAACACTGATACCCTTTTTCATGTCTTAGTCCCCATTTCCCTCCCCCAAACCCAGCCCCTCATCTTGTTTTCCCCCTTCCCTATTGGATTTCAAATAACCAAATACGCATATATGCAATATATCAGATAACAAGGTGCAAGACTGTAACAATATGAGATAACAAAGGGACAGCACAAGAGATGAGACATAACAGTATATTAAGGACAACAATCACTCAATATATGGCTTTTGTTTCTATTTCCTGGAGGTCCTTTCAGTTAGGGTCATGTTATATGGCCTTATGTATCTAGGTTTTGCTCTATTGTAAATCTCTGCTAGGAGAGCCCAAGGTTTCTACTGATTATGACAAATGAGGGAAACCATTGAGCCTATGTTCCTTTGAGTCTGGCTTACTTCACTTAATATGATGTTTTCTAAGTCTTTCCATTTCCTTAAAAATGGGACGATGTCATTCTGACAGAAGCATAGAATTCCATTGTGTATAAATACCACATCTTGTTGATCAACTGAGGGACATCTGGGTTGGTTCCATATCTTTGCTATGGTAAATAGTGCTGCAATGAACATCTTTGTGATAGTGGATTTAGTATGCCCTTGTTTCTGGATGATTGGGTAAATGCCTAGTAGTGGAATTGCTGGGTCATAGGGGAATTCTATGTTTAGTCTTTTGAGGACCTGCCATACTGCTTTCCAGAGTGGTTGAACGAGTTTGCACTCCCACCAACAATGTAGTTAGTAGTGATCCCTCCTAGCCGCATCCCCGCCAGCATCTGTTGTTTTTAATTTTCTTGATCCTGGCCATTCTAACTGGAGTGAGGTAGAATCTTAGAGTTGTTTTGATTTGCATTTCTTTTATGGCCAGAGATGTTGAACATTTCTTCATGTGTCTATAGGCCGTTTTTGTTTCTTCTTCAGAGAAGACTCTCTTTAAGTCTTTGGCCCATCTTTTAATGGGATGGTTGTTTCTTTGGAGATTAGTTTTGGAGTGAATCAATTTTTTGAGCTGTTGAGAAACTGAGTGTACAGGTCAGTCATCACACACAGAATCATCAGTATGAACGAAGAAAAAGCCTATGCCTGTAAATATTTTGCTTATTATTTAAAATGTCCTTATTTATTTAGCACAAATCTTTTTTAAACCATATTACTGAAGGTTTAGTCATAAATGGGGTTACATGTTTGGGGTAATAGTAAAATACTGATTCTGAAGCAAATAAAAAATATTAATGTCTTTGTAAAGTTAATTCAAATTTACTTAACCTGATAGTTCTCTCATACTTGCTTTGTTTGCTAGAATAACTTGATAAATGTTAAGATTAGACAATTATAATGATGATTAAATCTTAGCTGAAAAAATCTACTAATGAAGCTCAGGATTTATGATACTGTACTATTAAGAACTCATGGTACAAATACAAATGAATATTTTCTGAATATTCTATTCATTTTCAAGGTTAGTTCTATTTAAGTATTGCTTACATGAGAGTTTCTTTCTAAGAGAGTTACTATGATTTTTCTTCATAGAAAGCAGCAAAAGACAAGTTTTATGATAAAGCATTTACTCAAAATATCGTGTAATCTCTTACCACTTTCCTTGGCCACTCAGAGACATATCAAACAAGACAATTTATATCAAGGAATTCACTTTATGTGACCTATGTTTAAAACTTCTGTCTGCAGCTCCAAAAGGAAATGAAATTTTAGTGGCTAATAAAAAACTTTAAAAATTAAAGACCCATCTTAAAATTATAATGTGCCTATTAGTCAGCTTTCCACATGAGTATTCCTGAAAAATTAAGATTCTGTGAAGAGAAAAGTGAAGACATTGAAAGTGGATATAATTGAATGCCATTAACTTAACATTTGGACAATCGTATTAGAGTTTGATTTTCAAAAACTGTCATGCATATGTGGCTTATCTGTTCTATTTGAAGGAAATAGGGAATAGTGAGCAAAAACAATACTTTGTGTATTAATCTACTCAAGGAATAAAACAATTATATGAGAAGTAGAAAAGTCAAAGGCCAAATCTGTCTGTTCATAGTAGGTTCTAAATGGATTATGAACATGTAAATATTTTTTTCCAACTGGGCAGTCATTATACTTCTTGAGCAATGGACTGAATAAAAAAATTTTCATATGGAATGATGATTCTATATCATTGACACTTCTTTCCTTGATTTTCACCCTATCATCTGGTACTACAGAGATTATGAATTGTCCTTCCTTGAAAACAATTACCTGGTCTTCAAAATGGCTCAACTAAAGTTTTAACGTACTATCATGTTCATATGTGAATCTTCATACTTATCCCCATTTCCCTATTCATATCCAGTGTGCATGAATGTTACAAGGAAAGTTGAATATTTGTGTGGATTAGAGGCTGACTGATGGATTTGGAGGAGAAAAATACATAAAGTCATCTTTTCTTGGGAATCTAGGCCAGAATTTCCATTTTACTTATTGGTAGAGTTAGAGACATTTATGTCAGTCATATGACTTATGAGCATTTTCATTTTCAAAATTGAATACTATAAGTGTGTTTTATGTATTTTACAACCACCTTTGGTAAATAAGCCAGATAAAGAGAGATGGAATTTTTGTGCCTATATAGCTGGAAAACTATTTCATTCCTTTTAACTATTACTTGTTTACTATAAATGCAAATCATGAAAGTGCTTACTTAGACATTTATTTATAGCTTATTACATATATATATATATATTTAGATTATACCTGACTGGAAATAATTAGTTATATATGGTAGCTTTTATAGAATAATTATTTTAAATGAATTTTCATCTATTTATGGAACAAACAGTCCTTCAACATTCACTTACTAGCCAGTGAGCTGAATGCTAACAGTAGAATGTTGACCAGTATAACTAGATTCTGACATTTATGATCCTGTGCTTTACTCATACAATAAGTTTTTGTTGTTGTTTTTGATGTAAGAATGTGATTTATTTTTCATTTGGAAGCAACCTTCAGCATATCTATTGCTATCTTCTCAAGTTCCAGATGAGTATACTGAGCAGGATAAGCATTTACTTACACTCCAGTGTTAAACAGCAAATTTATGATCATGTGTCTGAAGAAAGTGATCTCAAGTGAAGATTAAATAAAGCAGGTATGTTAACTTTGAGGGGTGGGTTAAAATGCTTACCTACACTTTATTTGCTGTAATTATATAGCTCAACTCATACAATAATTTTGTAGAATAGTTTTTCCCTTAGTTTTACTGACATTACAAAACCAAATGCAAATTTTGCCTTATGGACTTTAGTAATGCTTGACTCTGAAATCCAAATTATTTTGAGTGAAAGACTACCAGTGAAGAACAGATAATCTGGGATTATCTAAGAGCTTATCTTACTATCTGATTAATACACAAATACAACAACCATCCAGAGAACTTTTTGGCAAGCCTAACTTAAAGATCTTCGTCAGCAAGCCTAATCCTAAAAGCCCATCTTTCTTTGTGGCTTGTATCTGTCTGATCCTGACCTTGCTTTAGTATAGTATGTGATATTGTGATCTCTCTCAGTAAGTAGAAATTGATTTGCTAAGCTGTATTTAAGTACTTGGATGATCCTCATTATCCTTACTATGTGTGATATCTCAAATTGCTCTCTTAAATATGAACTCTGCACTGTCTCCATATTTCTTGATGCAAAATAAAACACTCTCTTCTTCAGTGTTTCAAAATGATAATTTATATTCACTGTTACATCAAATAGACTTTTCTAATTTGATCAAACATAAAATATTTCAGAAAAGCCCATTATTTTGAACCTAAGATCTATACTAACAATCAGTGATCTATTTCACCTCACCTTAATGAGGAAAGCCATACATACACATTGAGAATGATGAATAATTATACACCATCATTTTAGAAAATTCTTACCTTTTTTATATGTGCAATACCCAATTGTTACCTCCAAATACTCAATGATTTAACAATTCAGAGATTTTTCTAACATCATATAAAAAGGAGTCTAAAGTAAGCCCATGAGTTTTGATATAGAATCTCTCCCACCATATCACTTAGGTCCTACAATCTTTCCAAACAATGTCCTCAGATTATGGCATTGTGGTCCTATCTGGGCTAATCTTTATCAAGCCTCTGGTTAGGGAAGGCATTTAAAGGAAGTTAGAGTTGAGCTGAGCTCTTGGAAAGAGTATGAGAGAAGACAATTCCAAGCAAAAAGACAAGAAAAATGATAGATGAACTAGCAAGGATGTCAATAAAGAAAGAAAGCCAGTGGAATGATCCATACTGATCCCTGGGAATGCAACATGATAAGAGAACAGAAGACTTTGGAAAGTTAGGAGTCATGATAAGAATGGTAATTTCTGTCTTATACTCAGTAAGATTTCCAAAAAGAGTTTAAACAAGAATATGGCTTGACCAAGACAGCATGATACTGGCACATGAACAGGCCTAAAGACCAATGGAATAGAGTTGATGACCCAGATATTAACCCACAGACCTATGGCCACCTAATCTTTGATAAGGGAGACAAAAAAATGTAATGGAAGAAAGCCTCTTCAAAAAGTGGTTCTGGCAGAACCGGTTAAGCACCTGCATAAAACTAAAGTTGGATCTTTCTACGTCATCCTGCACAAAGATTAGCTCCAAATGGATCAAAGATCTCGAGGTAAAAGAAGACAGCCTGAAAAGTTTACAAGAAGGAATAGGAGACACACTAAGTCTCCTTGGCACAGGTCAAAACTTTCTTAATAAAGATCCAGAAATATAACAAATTAAAAAATGTTTGGACAAATGGGATTGCATTAAACTGCAGAGCTTCTGTATGGCCAAGGACATAGGTAGCGAGTTAAATAGAAAGCCCACAGAGTGGGAGAAGATTTTCACTAACCATAAAATAGACAATGTCCTCGTATCTAAAAAATATCTACAGCTAAAAAAAATTGAAACTCTCCAAAACAAATTTTCAAAGAAACAACCATGCCAATAAAATGTAGGCTAAGGACATAGAGAGACTTCCCTGAAGAGGAAATAAGAATGGCTTAGAGACACATGAAGAAATGTTTGACATCTCTGGCCATAAAAAAATGAAAATCAAAATAATTTTGAGATTTCACCTCACTCCAGTTAGAATGGCTATTATCAAGAAATCTAATAACAACAGATGCTTTTGGGGATGTGGCCAGGAGGGATCACCGCTACACTGTTTGTAGGATTGTAAACTCGTTCAGCCACTCTAGAAAGCAGTATGGCGATTCTCCAAAAGACTAAACAGAGCTCTTCTATGACTCAGCAATTCCACTCTTTGGCATTTACTCAATCGTCCAGAAACAAGGACATACTAAACCCAGTAGCACAACAATGTTCATTGCAGCACTATTTACCATAGCAAAGATATGGAACCAACCCAGATGCCCCTCAGTAGATGATTGGATCAACAAGATGTGGTATTTATACACAATGCAATTCTAAGCTGCTGTCAGAAAAAATGATATCACCCCATTTTTTAGGAAATGGAAAGACTTGGAAACAATTATATTAAGCCAAACCCAAAGAAACATAGGCTCAATGATTTCCCTCATTTCTAATGATTAGTACACATCTAGGATTGTCCGAGCAGAGGATTACAATAGCGCAAAACCTAGATACATAAAGTCATACAGGATCTCTAGGATATGTGTTTATTGTTCTTAATGTACTGTTATTTCTCTTCTCTTTTGTTGCCTTTTGTTTAATCTCATATTTTTTACTGTATTTGACTTTATTACCTAGTGTATTATATATACATTTATTTGGTTATTTGAAATAGGAAAGGGTAGGGGGCAAACCAAGATGTTTGGGAGGGTGAGGGGAGAAGGAAATGGGGACAAAAACGTAAGAAGGTGTATCAATATGTGAGAAGTAATAGACCTACTATCTTTGAGAGAGAAATCCACTCTTCATCTTACATGAAATACTATCCTTTACCATATGTGCTTTTTCTGTATCAAAGTGACCTATATTTTATAACATTTTTGAATGACATAGTCTCCATTTTTGGAGAAAACTTTCATATAATCTCAAAAAAAGGAATTTTACAAATGGAATCATTTCAGTTTACCTTCATCTTTCCATAAAAATGTGCTCACATTTAATAAAGAAAAAAAAGTTTTAGAATCAGATTAGCATAGAGAATAAGATAATTCTTAGTAATTCATGGCATTTGCTAAATGTAAGTATGTTTCATGCTTCAAATATTGTCTTATAAAAGCTGACTCTATATTTTCCAGATACTAATTATTCTTTCCTTTCTATATGGTAAACAAATTTCTAAAATAGTCTTGTAAATTCTTGGTCCAATAAAAAAAGTCCTCCATTTATTTCTATAGCTTCATAGTTTCTTTTTACTAAGTGAAAGAATTAAATTTGGGAAATTAAGTATTATATTTTTTGAGCTGCATGAAAGACAGAAAAGATAAAATTGTAGAAGCAGTACAAGAGTAATGCTTACCGGAGTGGAAGAAAAGAAATAGAGTGCCATTTATTGATGGAGTACAAGAAATTTTAGGGTAGTGAAGCCATTTTTTATTCAAATATGATTATGTGAAAATGTATTATATGCTTATCAAAACCTATAAAATGTAAAGCACTGAGTGAACCCTAATATAAGCTATGGATCTGTAGCAATGACACTGTGTCATTGTAGCTTCATCAAATGTAAAGAAAGGACCTTGCTGGTATTGGATACTGATGGTGAGGGGACAAAGCAGGCAGAGGGTATACATGGGAGCTTTCTATTTTCCACTCTGTTTTACTGAATTATATTCAACTCTGTTTCCCAACATTATTCTTTGGCATCATAAGGCTTTAATAGAAAATCTGATATCTTGAAACTACTTAAAAAATGTTAGGAAAAGCATGAGAGCTTATAGGCAAGAACTTTCAGAACAGAATTCCAGAGGCTCAGTAAATAGGAGAGAACATTGGCAAATGGGGTTGCAGCAAGCTATAAAGCTTCTGCACACTGAAAGATATATCTACTAAACTTAAATGACAGCCTACAGAATAGGAGATATTTATAGCTAGCTACACATCTGACACGATACTAAAATCAACATAGGAAAAGGGCTAAAAAGGTAAACCTTCAAAGAATCAATAATCCAAATAATAATTGACATAGGGTCACATAGACAATTCTCTTCAGAATTATATCAAGCTCATAAATTCACAAAGAAATGCCCACCATTTCTCTTTGTCCGCAAAGGAAATGCAAATCTAAACAATACTGAGATTCCAACTCACTCCAGTAAGACTAGGAGCTCCATTAAAACTAGGAGCTGGTTGGCGTTAATCCTATTAAATACCAAGATATTATTGATTTTTTGTGGAAATAAATGATCAAAGGAAGGAACTGATATATATATATATTTTTCAAATCTTCTTGAAAAAATTACTATTTTGAGAGTCTTTGATTTTTTAAACTCTATCCATTATTATTTGTATAGAAAGAACTGCAGTTCTAATAAATTTATCTTTTAGGAACTTATTTCAAACTTCAAATTAAAAGTATCCAAAGTGAAAATTTTCATTTAGGAAAACTATTGCATGTCTATACAGTATATGTATACCTCTGAGGATAATAAATTTATTCAAACTCATCTATTGTGAATTAAAGCTACTTTGCTCAGTTGTCAGATGCTTGAATGAGTTTTAGCAACTTGAACTATTTTGGGTTCTAACTTGAAGAATGCCACCTGGAAGCTGAGTAATAATAGTTCATGTCTGTAATCCATACACAGAAGGCTGAGATCTGAGGAACATGATTCATAGCAAGTCCAGCCAGAAAAGCTCATAACAGTTATCTCCAATTAACCAGTAAAAGTCAGAAATGAACATATGACTCAAGTGGAATAGTACCAAGCTTGCACAAAGCATGCGCATGCACGTGCACGTGCACACACACACACTCACAGAATGTCAAGACAACAAAGCACAAATAATAATTCAAATTGACAGTTTAAAGACATTAATTCTTGTATCACATTAAAGAATAACCTAAACAGGCTAAAGAATGCAAACCCTTCTTCAGCCAGCACCAAGCAACGTTTGAACTGAGCACACATATAATTTCACAGGCCTTTGGGGGTAGTTTCTTGAACCTGCTCACTTATGTAGGCCATGATACTGTCCCACTTTCCTGATCCTTGAAAGCTAGCAGCATACTTAGAACCTGGCCAAACGTCCTCTCATGTTTCTATTAATTTTGTAAGTATGAAACTCTTCCCTCTAAAATATCTACAGTTGATTATTTTTCTCACCAAATCCTACAGATTTCCTTGGAGAGACAGTGAGTTGTTTGTAAGAGATTATCTTTCTTTGCCATCATTTTTTTTTATTTAGTCAGTGTCTCTGTGTCTGGGTTTCATCTTAGATCCTGGCTTTCTTACAGGGTGAAGAGTTTTGGAAGCTTCAATTTTAAAACACTTTTTGAAACTCACCTTTTGTACTTCTTTGATTAAAGTGTAGAATTCAGAAAGTATGAGGTTCATTTAATTTCCCTTATGGGAGGATCCAAAGATGTTAATGGCCTGGTACATGCCCATTAGTTACTGCAGGACGCACGAAGTCCGGAGGACGCCCTTTTCCTGTCCACACAAAATAGTCATAACTCACTGGCTATTCAGTTTCCCTAGCACGGCAGGCAGAAACAGGCCAATGTAGATATCTAGGATCGCAGCAACTAATCTGAATGGAACCCAGACGCAATACAGTATTAGCTTTGTTGAATCAAAGTCATGTCTGTCATTGGAAAGTTGAAACACTATTTGAGTTATTGAGCCAAAGAAAAGTAACGACCATAGGTGGTTTTGTAACTTTCCTAGAGTTTATTGTGGTGCACTGAGAATAGAATTCCCTGAATAGCTTTTTAGTATAGCCTCTCCTAAAAGAAAGGGGAGTCATGAATCATAAAAACCTCTTCCTTGCAAAAGTTACCGTTTCTCCTATTGATCTTTCTGAGTATTTTCAACTACCAAAGTTCAAGGAGTTGAAAATGAGTTCTGGAAAGATAAAGTACATTCCAGAATAAACTGTCCCCAAACAGACATTTGCGTAAACATGGAAGGAAAAAAAACACACACAGCACAAGAAAGAGCAAGAAAAATAACCCAACAGCATGAGAAACGTTGGCTGCTCAATGATCTTATTCTTCCCACCAAATATTGGTACATAATCAATTTCAGTTCAGTGCAGTCACACAATCAAATTGTACTTTCCTAGCTTGGGTCATTAATAACAAATCAACGAATTTAATCGAAAGAATCAGCCACAAAAATATAACCTGATTTATTTATTTTTATTGTTTTTTAGAATTGATATCCAGAGGGGTTACAGTTACATGAATCAGATAATAAACAACGAGTGCGATACTTTTTGAACCATGTCTTTCATCACAAAAGAAAGAGAAAATAAAGCATGTTTGTTGCTGCAATGTTTACCATAGTCAAGATATGTAATCAAACCTAGATGCCCCTCAGTGGACTAATGGATCTTAATGTGATACACACACCACACACACAATGGAATTCTACTCATCCATGAAAAGAATTATATTGTATCACTTGGAAGGAAATGGTAAGACTTGGAAAAAATTATATTAAGTGAAGTAAGCCAGAGCCAAAGAAACATAGGCTACCTGGTTTCCCTCATTTGTGGTAACTAGAATGTGCCTATAGATCTACAAGTAAATTCACTGACTAAAGGAACTAACACTAGGACATGATAAATTATACAGGACCGTAGTCATTAACATACAGAAGCCAAAGGAGGTCGTACATAGGAATGCAGGAAAGAGGCATACTAGCTATGTACAGATGATCGTATGAACAAATATTTTATGACATGAACTGTAAGACAAAGAAACAAGAGGTTTTAATGTGATCTGTGTTCCTTTTAACAAGCTAAGGATGTATTAAGTATTTATGATAACAAATATAATTGAAATGGTAGTGACTAATTGACTTTTTCAGTTTTGTAGTTAAATTCATTTTTATTTGCTTTCAATATTCAAAATAATAATTATTCAGTGGCTATTCTGAATAGCACTAGCTGACATTAGCTGGAGATACGTAGTGTGCCAGAAGTTTCACATGAGCTAAAGTATTACTTAGACAATGAACACTTTGTAGATTAAAACTATAAGGTATTGAGAGTTAAATTACATACAAAGGATCATAGGTCTGTTATGAAGGAAATGTCAGATTTAAATACAGTCTTAATAAAAGACTAATTTTATCCACTGTATTTATGATATTGGCCAGTGATTTAAAAAATCCCTATAGGGAATATTTATTAAGCCTCTCCTAAATACAAGGTATTTCACTGGATGTTGATTAAAAACAATAAGTTGAAGTACAATTTTATATTAGGTATCTTCTGAATTGTTTGCTTTGGTGGTTCTGGACTTTGAGCCCAGGGCTTCACAGTAGCTAGACAGGTGCTCTGCCATTCAATTGATGACATGATCCATTTTTTGCTTTTGGTTATGTTTGACATTAGGATCTCACTTTTCTCCTCTAGCTGGCTTGGACACTAATAATTGTATTTCTAATTCCCCCTGTATCTGGTATTACAGAAAAGAGTCTCCATGTCCAACTGTTTCTATTGAGACAGGTCTTGTGAACGTGTTGGCCCTGGCCAATCTGAAACCATGATACATAACCCCCAATCTCAGTTTCTTGTGTAGCTGGAATAATGGGTGCAAATCACCAACCCTAGCTATTTGCTTGAGATGAAATCTCATGAATTTTTAACTCATGCTCGTCTCAAGTCACTATCTTTCCCCCAATTTCCATTCCTGAATAGCACGGATTATAAGCACAAGATACCAATGCCTGGCTTGCATCACATACCTCTGTCAAATTATGTTCACAACCTTCACTTATGGACTAAAAATGTAAATCCATCTGCTAGGCATGTTTACCCACCAACCAAGGCGGATTGCTTGGCCCACTATATTTTCACTGCTTCCCCCTGACTATGTCTATAAGATGCATCTTCAGAAAGCTGTTATTCATGGGGCTGGGAGTTTGGCCTAGTGGTTAAAGTGCTTGCCTAGCATGCATGAAGACGCGGGTTCGATTCCTCGGTACCACATACATAGAAAAAAGCCAGAAATGGTGCTGAGGCTCAAGGGTTAGAGCTCTAGCCTTGAGAAAGTCCAAGGACAGTGCTCAGGCCCTGAGCTCAAGCCCACGACTGGCAAAAAAAAAAAAGAAAGCTGTTATTCATTGGCCAACCAATAATCTTCTCCAGAAATATAAATTTAAGGTTATTAATTATTTGATTGATTAAATGACATATGAACCCAATAGTCCTAAGTAACTATCAATTCCAACAAGCTGGAAAACAAGCTTGTGCAGTCTAAAAGTAAAGACTTCCTTGAGAGGCAGGTATCAGTGATGCAGAGAGCTGATGGCTTCTTTCCAATTGTTTCTGAGATCCGAGTTGCATCTCTGTCCTGGAGTTCTGTGAATCACTTCTGAATCCGATAAAAAGTAGCTGTCACTATCTCCAGGATAGTGAAACAAAAGCCATATAATGAATGATTGTTGTCCTTAATGTACTATGTTGTCTCTCATCTCCTTTGCTGTCCCTTGGTTATCTCATATTGGTATAGTATCTCACTTTGTTATCTGATATATTGAATTTATTTGTATTTGGATATTTGAAATTTGATAGGGAAGGGGGGAAAACCAAGACAGGTGGGGGGTGTGGGGGGGAGGGAAACGGGTACCAAGACATGTGAAAGGGTATCAATGTATGTGAATTAATGCACCTTCTATCTGGCAAATATGATGTAACCCTTTTACTAATTACAATAAAAAAAGTAGCTGTCCTTTAAGTATAGTCGTGCCAGTCCATAAATTTTTAATTGCAACAATATAAATAGATGTCTTTTTTAATAACTGCACAAATAAAAAGAATTTCTTCTTACCTTGCTTCTAATAGGAATATATTGATTGTATGGAAACATTAGTTTTTATTTACCATAAAGACAAGAACATAATAACAACTAACCAGGATTAACATTGTCTACTAAGACAATTTTCATTTCCTCTTTACCCTCAAATATTTGATCTCCAGGCAGAAATCACCTGACCTCACCAGAAGACCATATTTCCTCCCCCATAATTTAATGGTCAACAGGTATATACTAGCATTCTGCACTGATAATTCCAAATTGGATCAGGCATTGTTCACAGCATAATATTTGATGATGTTTTAGACTTTACCTTCAATTTAATATATCTGTTCCTTTATACAACATTATAAACATTACTCAATGAAATGAGAAGAAAAGAATGCTACTCATTCATAAATGTTTTCATTCAACAAGATCTTGACCTCCTAAGACAAGAAATAGAATATTTTATGTGCTACTTACTTTTGAAATAGTCTTTGTTTTCATGTAAGTGATTAGTTTATATGAAAGTTGAGCACAGAATTTATACATTTCTTATATACTCTGTACCTCTAAATCCAGAACCTCCTTAAATATCAGCACCTCTCACTATAGCGGCATATCGATGAAAATTAATAAACTTGCCCTGTATATCATTGTTACCAGCAGACTTCCCTGTTGACTGTAAATTATATAGATTTAGAAAATGTGCAATGGCCTATATTCTCCACTAGAATCAGATATGATCATTTCTCTGCTTTAAAACTGCTTTACACTCTGCTTATTTTCTCCCTTCCCTATTATTCTGTGTCAAATGCTTTCTTCTAAAATCTCCAAAGTTTGATCTCCTACAGAATGTCATATAATTGGGAATCACATGTGTAAGTACATAAATCTGTCTGTCTAACTATATATCTATACAGGTATGTAAATCAATATACATATACCTATACTTATCCACTTCTACATCTTTAATGTAAAAACAAAGATGACTCCTTGGGGTAAATCTCAAAATATGCCAGGATATACCACCCAATCCTGATCAGATCCTTTAGAAGTTTGAATCTCAAAGTCGAATGTCCAAAAATTTAACAACATCAGTTTTGATACTTGTTTCTGTGAAATGAATATGCTCTGGGAATCTACTGCATCCCACTATTTATCTCTTCTTAGGGACAACCTCACTTCACTTATAACTCCAGGAACAATTCTTGAGGTTTCCCAGTGTTCATTTTCTTACTTGTTAAGACTGTGTGGGACCTTCTAGCTTGTTAGATGGCTGACCATATATAATTTAGCTGCCCCTCCCCTTTCCCCTTTCTGCTCCCCTACCTCCTCCTCCTCCTCCTCCTCCTCCTCCTCCTCCTCCTTCTCCTCCTCCTCCTCCTCCTCCTCCTCCTCCTCCTCCTCCTCCTCCTCCTCCTCCTCCTCCTCCTCCTCCTCCTCTTCTTCCTCCTCCACCTCTTCCTCCTCCTTCTTCTGTCATTTGTTACACAAGAAAGCCTCTAGAGGCAAGAATGTGGCAGAGAGACCAGCTGAAAAACTATAAGGGGACTTGTTACTACTTGATTCCATCTGGGTGAGGATAACAACAGTATACACGAACAAAGAGAATGTTGTGAAACAAGGCACTAACATTCGTAATCTGAGGTTAACTTTTGTAAGAAACCCTTCATATTTCTAAAAGCAGAAACATTTGCTTTCCCATATGTGATTATATTTTATTCTATTAGCACTTCCATTCTAGAATATCAACTTTTAATATAAGTAACTTGTCAGTGATAGATTGACTGTTAACCCAAGATTTGAACTGTGTCAATTCATGGATCTTACCTCATCATTCTTTCTCAAAGTCCAGGTAAGCCCTAGTTTATATTAAGCAATCAATCTTTTTTTCAAAAGACAGAGAGCAATTACATGAACACAAAATCTTATAAATTAAAAACAGGATGATCATATATATATAAATACTTCTTGATATTATTTGTTTAGTTAATTCTTAAGAAATAGAACAGCAGAAATAACTGGGAAATAATTATGAGTCAGAGATAGAACAGGAGGGAATGGGGAAAGAGATTGAGAAAAATGTTTGCAACCAGATCCCAATGTTTTCTCTTTAGTCATGCTGTGTTTAAGCAAACATTGGAAAGTAAAATGTTTGTTTTTCTGCCTTGCAAAATGAATAATCTACAGAGTAGTATTTAATATGTAACCCTGGCTGCTGTTTGGCATGATACATGCATTGTAGCACTGCATCTCATGACAAAGAGAAGCAGCTCTGCAATTTCTGAGGAAAGTAGTCACTCACCAGCAATATCCATATTTATTATTTAGAAGTGAGAATTGTTTCCTAATATAGCTTAGTTTTTGACAGTGGCATTAGTGAGGCCTTCAAACTGGAGAGGACCCTAAATACAAAGAAAAGGAACTAGGCAAATGATTAATTATACAAATGCATCATCTTGTACATCTCACAGAAAGTTTCAGAAAAAGTTAATAGATACAAAAAATGGAATGCTTTACAGCATCATAATTGCAAACTACTCCTTTTTTACTTGAAATATGTATATATATATATGTGTGTGTGTGTGTGTGTGTGTGTACAAAGTTACTGAAGATAAAAGACTTGTCAGGCTGGATTCAAATCTGAGTACCATTAAGGAAGTTTTGTTTTTGGTTTTTAGCACATCAAATTAATTGCCTTTAGAAAGTAATTAATTCATTTTGACTAATGCTAAAGGGTTTCAGCATTTCTTTGGGGATTATGATCATCTCTAGCTTCTGTCATCTTTTCTAGTAGAAGGTCTTCCACGGGAAGATTACAGACTTGTAATCTTTTTGGAAAAAATGTAATTTAAAATTCTTTCTATGAATCTACTTGTAGTAATCAAAAGTTACCCATAAAAATGAAACTTTTATACAGAAAATGTATGACATAAAAAGCATTTTACCTACCTATACATTAGTATTTTTGTTGTTGTTATTGTTTTAATAATTTTTATTGTGATTAATAGAAGCATTACATTATATTCACCAGATAGAAGGTGCATAACTTCACAAACATTGATATCGTTTCTCGTGACATGGCCCCATTTCCCTCCCCCCCTCCCCTCGCTTATCTTGATTTCTCCCGTTCCCTATCCAATTTCAAATAACCAATTAACACATATAAAATATATCAGATAACAAGGTGAAAAATTTTAACAATATGAGATAACCAAGGGTTGGCAAAAGAGATGAGCGATAACATAGTACATTAAGGACAACAATCACTCATTATATGGCTTTTGTTTCCTTATCCTGGAGGGCCTTACTATACATTAGTATTTTGACATTAGTTTCCAGGCTTCCTGTATGTGTGTGTGTGTGTGTGTGTGTGTGTGTGTGTGTGTATATGTGTATGAATCTATATGTATTTGTGCATAGATGTACACAAATATAATATGAATATTAAATATAACACATGTATTTTGTATATATATAATATATAGTAAAATATAGTATGCATTTACTTACATATATGTACAGCATATACTCTTATTGTATATTATATACCATGTATGCCTAATGTATATTATAAATTACACATATGTGTTGTATGCCTGCATATATTCTATAATACGTACTATATGTATAATGAAGTCAACTCCTTAAATTGTACAGATTTAAACTTTATATCACTAGAAATCATCACTTTCACAGATGCACAGCACAAAATTTGCATAAAAATATGTCAAACATTTCTGAGTTTAAACTCTCAAATTTTAGTAATCAATATTTACAATGTTTTTATTTCTGCCAGGCACCACTTTAATTAACAAACACAAAATATATTATATGCAAACACACACATAAATGCCCACTTTTTTTAATTAATTGGATTACTTTAGAATCTGTTGCATATTAAATGAAGAAGCTTTCTTAAAATGTAATGATAGAAATGATAGAAATAATTCCCTTGGTAGAAAACAGTAAGTCTTATAGTTCAAAAACCTATTAAGATTTGTGACATTGGTTGTTATTCCATAAACATTTTATCATACATCCCGTGCTCTTTATTTAGAGGAGGAAAATTTACAAGCTCACAAATATGGATTGGGCAAAAATGTGTAAGATAATAATAAGCTCATTAGCATCTGAAATGCCTTTTGTCAACCAAACCAAACATTCAAAACACACAGTTTTTATGCATCCCAGTTGAAATATATGGCCTTGAAATGCAGTTTCTCCTTGTTGATTTTCACTGCTTTGAAACTTATCAGTAAGTACTACACACTGCTGTTTCTTTTCTTTTCTTTTCTTTTCTTTTCTTTTCTTTTCTTTTCTTTTCTTTGTTTTGTCAGTTGTGGGGCTTGAACTCTGGGCCTGGGCATTGTACCTGATATCTTCAGTTCTTAGCTAGTACACCATCACTTGAGCCACAGGGCCACTTCCAACACAGCTATTTCTAAGTACCCATCTTCCTCTAACTATCCACACAGACTGCCTTTCCACATTAGTGTCATTAGCTCAGGCCAACTAATCATGACTGTAGATGAAAACTTAATCTTTAATGCATAGTATTTTTCTGAAATATCATTGTTGTATAATTTTTTAATTCACATATACTAAGACCCATGCTCTATGAACTTCTTTCAAAGTCTAGTTTTATAAGAACATATTTTTTCTATTTTAAAATGTTTTAATTCATCCTTTTATTCTCAGGTGATGCAAATGAACACCATGGCACATATATTTTCTAGAGAAGTTTTGGCTTATGTCATTTGGGCATTGTCCCTGAGCTCTTCAGCTCAAGGCCAGTACCCTAACCCTGAGCCACGATCCCACTTCCCATTTTCTAATGATTAATTGGAGATAAGAGTCTTTCCTTCTTTAGTGCCCAGGTTTGCTTTGAACTGCAATCCTCAGATCTCAGCCTCTTAAGTAGATAGAATTATAGGCCTGAGTCACTGGCCTAGCTAAGAGTGGTAATTTCCATCTTTATATTCTTCACTAAATTTAGCCATAAAATACACTAATTCTATACAGGATTTAATTCTATACAGGAATTAGGAAATAATTTCACTCGCAGTAAACATTTTCTATTTCTGAGATATATTTAAGGCATTAAATACTTGGTGCATTCTGCTCCACGAAAATTATATTTCGTCCATCTATGATATCAAAATATTTGTTTTGTTTACAAATTTCCTCTAAAGTCTAAGAAATGACACACAAGTCCTTATTTAGGCAAAAAGCCTAGAACCAAATTTATAAGTTTCAAACTGCTCTCATTTCTAGGCTGTTTGTTGCATGGGAAGAAATTCAATCTTTTTGTGACTTGGTGTCCTCAGAAGGAAAAAGAATATACTAATATTTATTTTGCTGATAAGGTTGTTATGATAAGTAAGTAGGTTTTAAAAATAGCACAATGATGTTCATTGCAGCATTATTTACCACAACTAAGATATGGAACCAACGTAGATGACCCTCAGTAGATGAATGGATGATGAAGAGATAGTACTTTTACAAAGTGGTATTCTATGCTGCTATCAGAAAGAATGACATCACCCCATTCATAAGGAAATGGAAAGACTTGAAAAAAAATCATATTAAGTGAAGTAAGTCAAACCCAAAGGAACATACGTTCTATGGTTTCCCTCATTTGTAATAATTAGTACAAATCTGGGACTCTCCTAACAGGATCACAATAGCTCAAAACCTATGTACATAAGGTCATATAGGATCAGACTAAATGAAATGAACTCTAGGTTAGTGAAATAAGAGGTTTATATTTATGATCGTTGTTCTTAATATATTTTGTGAAGTTATTTCTTTTCTCTTTTTTCCCCCTTCATGGTTAATCTCATGTGGTTATTTTATCTGACTTTGTTACCTGGTATATACTATATCCATTTATTTGTTTATTTAAAATAAGGAAGGGAAGGGAGAAAAACAAGATGACTGGAAGAGGGAGGTAAGTGGAAAAAGGGGAAAAAATGTGAGAAGAGATATCAAGGTTCAAGACGTAATGCAACTACTACCTGACAAATGTAACTGTAACCCTGTACATATTATCCAGACAATAAAATACAATAAAAATATAAAAAATATTGTTGTTTTCAATTCGTGATTACAATAATTGTGTTCCAGTTGGAGATATAATTGGTTGAAACCATATTGATAGATATCTGACAAAATATTGAAAAGTTTTTAGAGAAATAGAACCAGGGAGTTTTCTACTTCTGAAATATTGCAAGAGAAAAAGAGAATATCTGATAAGAGAGACAATAAAAATTGCCCAAGAAGATGTGCAGCCTAAGAATATATGGCAACTTATGCATGGGGACAGGAGGGAAGAAGCAGGAGAATACAAGGGAGAAGGTGATATTGTCCAGAAGGAAATTACCACTTTACTTGACATATTTAAGTTTAGCATATCTGTGTCCATCACTTTTATAACAGCAATAGAAAATACTTATCAAAAAAGAAGAGCAGATCAGATAGAAGATTTTAGAAAGAATATATGAAGAAGGCATCAGTGCAATTTCATCTGATGGGTGGATTTACAACCCTTGAGATTCAGGGATATATGTGCTAAATTGGAATTAATTTGGTTTTTATAACTCATACTTTTACCAAGGAGACCCCCCCCCAGATGGTCATTAAATCCTGTAAATGTGCGCACGCGCGTGTGGTGTGTGTGTGTGTGTGTGTGTGTGTGTGTGTGTGTGTGTGTGTGTGATTTGCTTGGTTTGGGGACCTGAAGAGTTGAACTCAGGTCCTGGTTGCTGTCCTTGAGACATTTCTGGCTTTTTTGAGCAGTTTATTGGAGTTCATGGGCTTTCTTGTCTGGATTAGCTTCTGATCACCACCCTGAGATCTCAGCTTCCTGAGTCACTAGGAATATGAGTGAGCCACTGGCTTCTGGTCTTAAGTTCATTTTTCAAATAACATTAATACGTTCAATAAGACAGTTTTCCAGTGTGTATACATGGAAATGAGTCTGAGGTGACTAGTATATTTTTTTCCCACCCTGTAATATACACAGGTGGATTTCAGTCTCATTATTTAACTTACTTCTTTTCTTTTTTTGTTATTCCTGGGGCTTGAAGTCAGGGCTTGAGCACTGTCCTTGACTTTTCTCAAGGCCAGGGCTCCACCACTTGAGCCATAGAACCATTTCTGGATTTTCTATGTATGTGGTACTTAGGTCTTCCTTCATGCTAGGCTAGCACTCTACCACTAGGTCAAACTCCCAGCCTGTAACTTACTTCTTATATCATTTTCTCTTTTCTACTTTAGTGTATTTTACATGCTTTGTGCCATATACCTCTTTTGGAGGTGAGTAGTATATTTTTTGACTTCATGTAATATGTTTAAGGCTGTATTTAAAAAATAGAACAAGGAATTTTTCCCATTGTAATGGAGGGAAAAATAATGTAGTTGATATTGAAGGCTGGTATTCTCTCCCTGTCAGTAGTTTAGTGAAGATCACAATCTTGCTCTTACTAAGCCCAGGAAAAGAACAGGCTGATAGGAGGCTAAGCAATAAGGTCTTCCACATTCTAGCAAGAATTTCTATTCTCCAGAACATTTTCTTTTTTAAAAATTAATTAATTAATTTTTTGTCAGTTTTGGGCCTTGAATTCAGGGCCTGGGCACTGTCCTTGGGCTTTCTCAAGGCTAGAGCTCTACCACCACTTGAGCCACAGCACCATTTCTGACTTTTTTTTTCTATGTATGTGGTACCAAGGAATCAAACCTGGGGCTTTGTGCATGCTAGGCAAGCACTCTACCACAAAGCTAAACTCCCGGCCCCCTAAAACATTTTCTTATTACACAGTTGACTATATGTATTCTGTTCTTTTTAGAGTATTTACAGTTAGGAAGGTGGTATCCTTCTATGAAACATTTTCCATACTATATCCAGTTCAACTAATACCAGCCTGAACCGATGTCTCTGAGGAGTAGTAAAAGGTTATGGTATCAGATGTGTCTGTAAATCTTCTGCTCCTAAGTTTCCTCAGTAAATATTTTTGTCATATTTGCTTTGTAGAATGGTGATCATACGGATCTCTTTTTTTTCACATAATAGTTATTGGATGAACATAGACATTCACGCTTGCCCTTACACCCTCATGTGAGTGGTACGGAAAGATGATAACTCATCTGGAAATGTAACACATATTGCTTTGACTTTCCCTTCTCTGTGATATGAAGAGTCTCAGTTACCACAATTATATTGATAAATGGTGTTCCAATAACCAGAGTCAAATTTAATAATGCTACCTCTTAGGACATTACATATTGATATAATTCATTCAAGCATTTGTTGAACAGATACAGAACATCGAGCAATGCAGCTCTAAATTTTTATGCTACAAAAATAGAAGTTATAAATGTTTTATAATCTATATGGAATGATAGTATGATTGTTTTTCCATTTGTGAAACATTTGTAGGCAAACATATAAGAAATAAGATCTCAGAAGAATTTATCCCTCATATTTTCAAATTTCATTAGCTTGAAAGAAGCATGCATAACTACATGCAACCTTTTTTTCATATATTTTTTATTGTAATTAATGGAAGGGTTATATTATATTCACCAGATAGAAGGTGCATTACTTCACAAACATTGATACCCTTTCTCATGTCTTGGTCCCCATTTCCCTCCCCCTCACCTCCACCCCTCATCTTGTTTCCCCCCTTCCCTATCCAATTTCAAATAACCAAATATGCATTTATCCAATATATCAAATAACAAAGTGAAATACTGTAACAATATGAGATAACCAAGGGACAGCAAAAGAGATGAGAGACAACATAGTACATTACTACATGTAAACTTTTAACTAATAAAAATATCCCATATATGTCTTCAGTAAAATATTATTGGTTCAAAATATGTACCAGCATATCTTCAATCACATTGAATTGATGATGGTATTTAAAACTGAATTTTCAAATACATATACTATTTCTTTTTGGTACAGTTGTTATACTCTGGGTGCAAATAAATAGAATAAACAAAGTTTAGGCCATTTCTTGAATTCTCTTGCCTATTATTCAGCTAGTAGAAATTTGTTATGAAGCCAATGGCTATAAAACAATCCATTAAAATAAATATGTCAAAAACAGTAAAGCAGGGAGCAAATGGCTAGCGGAATGAGCAGAGCACTCACTTGATCCAAGAGTTTCCAGATGGCTAGCTGTGCAAACACTCAGTTATATTTTGTAATGAGACTTTGAGAGATACACAAAATAGAGGGAAGATAAAACTTAAGATCTTATCAATAAGGCCATTAATAAATGAAACAAAATAAAGTCAACCTCTTAAGGCTTAACCCTTAAGATTCATATTTATTTACTCATTTAGTTAGTTTACTGTCAGGGTGATGTATAGAGGGGTTACTGTTACATTCATAAGGCAGTGACTACATTACTTCTTGAATATTGTTATCCCTTCCAATGTTTTTATCTCACTTACTCTCTCCCACCCCCTCCCAAGTTGTAAAATTCATTTCCAATATATTGCCCTGTGAATATCACTGTTAAAATGGTTCATCCTTTGTCCTTCGTCTCATCATGTTTTCCCCTTCCCTTCTCTGATTCAAATAAAGAAATAAATGCATATACAGTATACCAGGTACCAAAGTCAGACAAAATAACAATAGGGGATAAACCACAAGGGGGAAATCCCAACAGAAAAAAAAAGAATAAAGAAATATTTTCACATCGTACATTAAAAACAACAAACTCAAGGATAAATCTCTTGTTTTCCTGTCCTCGAATTCATTTCTGCTTAGCCTATATGGCTAGAAGTACATACGTTTTGAGATATAGTGATCCTCTGCTAAATGTATACTAATGATTACAAATGAGGGGAAATATGGAGCCTATGTTCCTTTGGATCTGGCTTACTTCACTTAATATGATTTTTTTTCCAAGTCTTTCATTTCCTTTTGAATGGGGCAATGTTATCCTTTCTGATGGCAGCATAGAATTCCATTGTGTATGTATCCCACATGCCCAATAGAAGAAATGAAAATCAAAATAACTTTGAGATTCCTCCTCACTCCAGTTAGAATGACTATTATCAAGAAATCTAATAACAACAGATGCTAGCAGGGATGTGATCAACCACATCCCTGCAACCACACTGTTGGTGGAAGTGTAAAGCTGTTCAACCACTCTGGAGAGCTTTATGGTGGTTCTTTAAAAGACTAAACATAGAGCTCCCCTATGACACAGCATTCCTACTCCTGAGTACTTACCCAAATGCCCATAAACAAGGACTTACTAAAGCTGCCAACACAGCCATGTTCATTGCAGCATTATTTAACATAGCTAAGATATGGAAACAACCCAGATGCCCCTCAGTAGATGAATGGATCAAGAAGATGTGGTTTAAGATTCATTTTTAATATTCTCTATAAAATTTCTTTTCCTATCACACGGTAACAATCTAAAAGAAAACTTCCAATGTACATGAGAAACAGTTCTCTGGGTCTTTAGGTTTGGTGGGGTTGTGGAACTCATTAGATCCAAATAGTTTATAATAGGTAAGTATATTCATCTCCATATGGGGCTGTTGAAAGATCAATTGAGGGCTTGGTAACAATAGGATGGCTTTACCATTCACTTCCCAATTGTCTGCCATGTTTCTGATTCTTGACCAGCCTATCCCAGGTACAATATATTACAGTCAAGATTTCATAGAATAGAAGTGGACATTTGACAAACTATAAATTTATTTTGTTGGATTTTTGAATGGTATTCTAATCACATTTGCTTCCTATTTTTGAACAAAGTTACACATCCAAGTATGAGAAAATGAAAAGTACAAGTAGGATGTTGAATTTGGGAAGGTCATGCTTTAGAACTATTGATATAATGGTTCTAATGGATATAATCAATCCATTAAATGTCCTTATTGAGTAACCACCAAAATTTTTACTAGCCTCAGAATACATAATGAGAGACTGAGTCTGTCACAGATCAAAAAGAATGATCCACTTACAGCAGCAATTTATCACAGTTCTAGAGGTTGGAATTCTAAGAGCACGGGAGCAAATCCCTGAGGATCTGATAACAGTCGCTCTCCAGGCCATCCATGACCATCCCCATCTTGTATCCTCACACCAAACAGGTCTGTTTTCTTTCTTAAATTCAGACACTAATCCCATCCACCAGGGTTTTGCTCCCACTGACCCCCTTTCTTAGCACCACCAACAGGCAAAGATTGGAAGGGTACAAATGTCCAATCTATGTCAATCATATGCTACTAGAACATAAAATATTTAAAGGGAATTTCTCTAAGATACATATCCCTATACCAGTGTAGACACCTAAATTTATTCAATTAAAAAAATGTGAGCAGGGAGTTTGGCCTAGTGGTAAAATGTTTTCCTTGCATGCACAAAGAACCAGGTTCAAGTCCTTGGTACTACAAACATAGAAAAAAGCCAGACATGGTACAGCTCTAGTCTTGAGAAAGCCCAAGGACAGTGCTCAGGCCCTAGTTCAAGACCCAGGACTGGTCAAAAAAAATGTAAGAGGAAAGAACACTTCTTCATCCTAGACATAACATCAGGAAGCCCTGATAAGTAGAAGAAACAGTCACTCAAAGGAAGAGAAATGCATGTTTTGTAATGAATAGAAGCACAGAAATTTCCTCCCACGCCAGGTAATAAAAGATAAGGACTGCTGAATAGAGAAAATAGCAGAGGGCTGGGATGTAGCTCAGTGGCAACGTGTTTTCCTAGCTAATGCAAGATGCTGAGTTCGATCCCCAGTACCAAAAAAAAGGGAAAAAAAAAAGAAAATAACAGAGTCCCAGAGAAAGGGCATCATGTGCTTTTTGAACTCAAACTCCATATCATAAATAAGTTAAATTCAGTACAAATATCAAGTTGCTTTTATTTATGAACCACTGTTTTTTTTTCCAAGTTGTGAAGGAGCTCATATTTCCTTTTCCCAGTTAATGTGAGAACACACTGAAATGTAGGAGAGGGGACAGGAGTGAAATATATCTATCCTGTCCATCCCACAAAATCAGTCCTTTTGGAAGTCCAAGGCCAAGAAGACCATCAAGTAGTCCCAACATGTGACATGCTGCTCCCATTAACTCAGTGAATAATAATCATTGATGTACACTTAGTGCAAAGGAAAATCCCATCCACACAAAACAGAGAATACTAGGATTCAAAACACTTACATCAAAACTAAGGGGAAGTTTTTTTTCAAAAATTCGTTTAAAAGAGCCAGGTTCGGTGGCTCACACCTATAATACTAGCTACTCAGGAGGCTGATATCTGCGGATCAAAGTTCAAAGCCAGCCCAGGCACAAAAGAACCTGAGAATCTTATCTCCAATTAACCTAAAGAAAATGGGAGGTGGGCTCGGCTCAAGGGTAAGGGGGTAGCCTTGAGCTGAAGGGCTCAGGGACAGCACTCAGGCCCAGAGTTCAAGCCCTATGATCACACACACACACAAAAAAATGCATTTAAGAGAGCAAGGTGACACTATCAAAAATAAAGTGTACTTATTACCTGACTTGTGTAACTGTAACCTCACTGTTCATCTTCCCTGCAACAATAAAAGATACCTTAAAAATGCACTTCAGTGTGTTTTCTATCAAGGTCATATCTTATTAAAGCATTTCCATTGTACAGAAGTAGCAGAATGAAGGTCGTGAGTTCAAGCCCCAGTACTAGGGGCACACTCACACACACACACACACACACACACACACACACATTTCTTTAAAGATTATAATTTCTGCTTCTCTCCCAACCCACTATTTCCTTAGAGTACATGAAACTCTGGATTCCATCATTTTGATTCCAGTTCATTTGTGTGTGTGTGTGTGTGTGTGTGTGTGTGTGTGTGTGTGTGTGTGTGTGTGTGAACTCAGGGCCTGGGGGATGTCCTTGTGCTTTTTGATGCCCATGGCTGGAGTTCTAGGTCTTAAGCCAAAGCTCCACTTCCAGGTTCTTTGTGTATGATTAATTGGACATTACAGCCTCACAGACATTTCTGTGTGGGCTGGCTCTGAACCATGATGTTCAGATCTCAGCTTTCTGAGTAGCTAGGATTACAGGCATGACTCAAAAGCTCTTAACCCAATTTGCTTCTCATCCATGGTTAATGCTAATGATCTCTGTACCTATGCCTTCCACACAATAAAAAGACTAGCCATTAAACAAATGCATTCTTAATATTCATAGAAATGCTAGTAAATGAGTGGTTTAGCATCCTATTAGCTCATTCTTAGAGATAAAACCAATTATTGTATTAAACCATTGTAGACCACCCATGGAATGGAAATCTAAATTCAGTGGTGCTGTATTATTTCTGATTAATTACTTCATTGACCTTGAATGTATTTTGTTACCTTGAAAATTCAAACTTAGTTTAAACATTTCACAATCAATATCTACTACTTCAAAAAATAGGCCGAGAGTTTGGCCTAGTGGTAGAGTGTTTGCCTAGCATGCACAAAGACCAGGGTTCTATTCCTTGGTACCACAAACACAGAAAAAAGCCAGAAGAGGTGCTGTGGCTCAAGTGGTAGAGCACTAGCATTTAGGAAAACCCAAGGACAGTGCTCAGGCCCTGAATTCAAGCCCAGGACCGGCAAAAAAAAATCATTAAAGTCTATTGATTCAACTCTGAAATACATCTCAAATTTAGTGACATTGTCTTCTCCTTTTCCTTCCTTTCTTCCTTCCTACAATTCTTCCTTATCTCCTCCCTCCCTCCCTCCCTCCCTCCCTCCCTCCCTCCCTTCCTTCCTTCCTTCCTTCCTTCTTTCCTTCCTTACCTTCTCTCTCCCTCCTTTTTTCCCTTCCTCCCTTTCTCCCTTCTCTCCTTCCTTTGTCTCCTTCTTTCCTCCCTCCCTCCCTCCCTCCCTCCCTTCCTTCCTTCCTTCCTTCCTTCCTTCCTTGCTCCCTCCCTCCCTCCCTCCCTTCCTCCCTCCCTCATCCCTCCCTCCCTTTTTAATGTATAATGAGATTTGAACCCAGGGTCTACTGCTTGAGCTACACCCGTGACAGTTCTGACTTTTATTATTTTTCATACAGGTTCTAGTGGTGTTTGACTAGGTCAGTCTTAGATCACAATACTTAAGCTATACTTTCCATAGAGCCTGGATTAAAAAATATACTGCCAGGGAGATCGGGGAAGATGGCGGCGGTTCAGTGTGAGTCGTTCTGAGCTCCCACCAAGATTCAAGTTCTGAAAGCTTAGGGAAAAGTTCTTTACCAAAAATTGATCCTAAGTAAGCTTTAGCACCACCGAGATCTCAGGCAGAGAGAAAAAAAGGCAGAATACTGGCGCGAGAAGACCGCGGAGCCCCACCATCCGCGGAGCAGACAGTGCTTCACGAAGGCACAGACACGGCGCAGACAGAGCCACACAGAGCCTGCGCAAGCCTAGATCCGACACCCGGCCATGCGTGACCTGCCAGGTTCATGGAACCAGAGAATCCAGCAATGTGTGAGTACCTCCGAGGAGAAGTTTCCACCTCTGCTCGCGGGAGGGAGCCCCTCCCCCTCCAGCTGAGAGCAGCGCCATCTTGACTACTGGCAAACACAGGCCAAAGCAATTGGAGCCTGAGAGGTGATGCTGGAAATGCCATCTTTCTAACTGGCAAAGGATTTCCCAGAGATCCCTTAGTCAGAAATCCGGCCCCAGTGCTGCTGAAGTCCAGACCCTGCACCTGCTGCAGACCTGGTAAACAAAGCCGCCCACAGATCTTTCAGCTTTGTTTTACCAAACAAGCAATCTTACCCGAAAAACCGCAAAGCCAAATCACAAGAGAAAAAGACTTTGTGAAGTGTTTGGATCCTGAATTTAGTGGAGGCACAAGTTTCCTATCCTGCACACCCCCCCAAAAAAAAAACCTGAAGAATACCCTTTTTTTTTGTTCTTCTACCCCCTTTCATTTACGTTTTTAGGTGTTCTCTTTGCCATTTTACCTACATCTTTTTTTCTAATGTTATGATTCATTCCTTTTTTTTTCTTTTTTCTCCTCTCTTTTCCTACATTCCTTCTGTCACTGTGGTCGTTCCTAGAAACACAGTGACAGCTCTGGGTACAGTCTGAATAAAAATGATATCTATATTGATACAGTCACCTGCTTTTTAAACTCCTGGTTCTCAACCCTAGTATCTCTTGGGTAAGAACTCACAATAGTGAGGAATCTCCCCCCACATTTTCTTTTGTGTGTGTGTGTGTGTGTGTGTGTGTGTGTGTGTGTGCTCTATTTTCTTTTCTTTTGTTGTTGTTTTGTATCTTTGTGCTATTTAAAATTTGTCTCATTGAAATCTCCTATATGTACCTCCCTCGTTTCTCTATATATTCTTCTTATTACTTTTCTTATTTTCATAAGTTTATTTAAGTTCAACTAAACTTTCTACTCAAATATTCTACCTATCACCTTATGTCAGTTATCCTTACACAATACCTTTTCTTCATTACTATAATAATCTTACACTCCTGCATTATTCTTTTCCTACGTCCCTTGTTGTCTTTCATATTATTTTTCTATCTCTGTCCCTCTGTTCATCCTTCAACTCTTATAATGCATGGACCTACATTTGATGGTTGTTGAGCAATGCTGTGTATCTACGTGTTCAACTATACTCTAGGTACAGAGGGACTTAAATACAATAGAGATAGGATTGAGGGGTTATTGTTTTGGTCATAAATCGGTAATCTGTGGTAGTATTAGATTTGTATGCAAGTGCCCAAAAAGACAGAGAGAGTGATATTACCAATCTAAAAGTGCGAACATCTATTGTCAGCCAACTAAAAAGGTCTAGGTTGGTTATATCTGAAAAATTATAATCTTATTTATTTACTATTAATCTTGCTCCCATTTTCAAATGGGCAGAATGAGAAACTCAAGAAAAATGTCAACTCGAGGAATAGCATCTCCTACCCAACATAAACAGGCAATGGAGCAGTCAGTGGCAAATCTAGAGGAGAGTCTTCCAAGTGCTATACAAATGCAATTGATAAACATCATTAATGAAAAGTGTGAAAACATAAAGAAAGAGATAAGGGAGGAAGCCACAGCTAATCAAGAGGAAACCATAAAGTGACATGTGAAAAAGGGGAAGCCATAAAGGAGGCCATATTAAAGGTTTTTCAAAGAAAAATGGACGAAATCATAGAATCCACAAACAAAAAGGTGACTGAACTACAACAAATGTCCAAAGAGAATAAAGCTACTGAACTCAAATGGAAATAAAGGAGTTAAAGAAATCCATACATGATCTAAAACAAGAGCTGCAAGGCCTCAAAAATGAGCAATTAGAAGCAAGGGAGATGAAGAATAAAGTAGAAAGCTTTGATAGCAGGTTAGGCAATGCAGAAAAGAGAATTTCCAGGGTTGAAGATAATTAAGTTGTTATAGAGAAAGAACAGAAATGAGTCAATTCAAATCTAGGAAATATGAGAAAACAGTACAGGAGGTCCAAGATACAATTAGGAAGCCTAATTTAAGGCTAATTGGGATGGAGGAGGGTCTGGAGAAAGAGGTCAATGGTATTGGAAATATACTTCAGGGAATCATGTCAGAGAACTTCCCAAATATCCAGAAGGGCAAGCCCATCCAGATACAAGAAGCTTTTAGAACCCCAAACAGACCTGACCAGAAAAGGACATCCCACTGCCACATTATAATCCGAACTGGATCAATAGAGACCAAAGAAAAGATCCTAAAAGCCAGGTAGAAGAGAACAATCACCTCTAAAGGCAAACCAATCAGAATAACCCCAGATTTCTCAGCAGAAACCATGCAAGCAAGAAGAGATTGGAAGGATATATGTCATGCCCTGAAATAACTACCAACCAAGAATACTGTACCCAGTTAAACTCTCATTCATAAATGAGTGAACAATAAAATCATTCTATTCAAGGGAAAAGCTGCAACATTATTTAGCAACCAAACCAACATTACAGAAAATTCTCAAAGATGTTCTACACATAGAAAACCAACACAAATGTAATACAGAGAAAGAAAAGGCAGTTAAAACTCATACCATCTAAGTATCACAAGAACTGTCAAGACACAGGCCCTAATGAAAGCTTTTAAAAATGGCAGGAACTAATAAATATTTCTCAATCCTGACTAGTATTATCAATGGACTTAACTCTACAATTAAACGACACAGACTATCTAGTTGGATCAAAAAGCAAGATCCATTGTTCTGCTGTCTTCAAGAGACACATATTACCCCAAAAAACAAACATTTTTTTTGAAAGTGAGAGGTTGGAATAAACTCTATCAAGCTAATGTTCCCCATAAACAGGCTGGAGTTGCCAACCTAATATAGGATAAAATAGACTTCAAACTAAAATTAGTGAGAAAAGACAAAGAAGATTACTACATACTACTAAAGGGATCTTTCCCCCAGGAGGACATAACCATCCTAAATATCTACACACCTAATCCCGGAGCTCCGAAGTTCATCAAGCAAACTTTACTTTCACTGAACCATACATAGATTAAAAAACAGTGATTCTTGGTGACTTTAACACACCACTCTCACCTATGGACAGATTAACCAGGAAAAAACCCAACAGAGAAACCTTAGATTTGAACAACTGGATAGACCAACGAGATCTAACAAACATCTGCAGAATATTCCACCCAGCAACAACACAATATATATTTTTTTCAGAAGTTCATGGAACATTTTCCAAAATAGACCACATCTTAGACCATAAAACAAACCTGGACGGATTCAGAAGCACTGAAATTATTCCCTGCACACTCTCAGACCACAAAGGCATCAAATTGGAACTGAACACACATCTCCACCAACGAAAACCCTGTAACTAATGGAGATTAAACAACACATTGTTGAATTGAAGTCATTGAAGAGATCAGAACAGAAATCCAACAGTTTTTTTATGAAATTTAAAAAAAGGAGCACACAAAATACCAGCTTCTTTGGGACATGACAAACGCAGTACTCAGAGGAAAATTTATAGCTCTGAGTGCCTACAATAACAAATTGGAAAAATCGCAAACCAACAATTTAATGTATCACCTTAAGCTCCTGGAAAAAGAGAAACAAACCAAACCTAATTCCAGTAGAAGGAAGCAGATTATTAAAATCAAAGCCAAATTAAATGAATTGGAGTCCAAAAAACAATAGAAAGAATCAACAAAACAAGGAGTTGGTTCTTTGAAAAAATTAACAAAATTGACAGACTCTTAGCAAATCTTACCAAAAAAAGATGGGAGCATACCGAAATAAACAAAATCACAGATGCAAATGGTAATATCACAACAGAAATTACCAAGATCGAGAGCATCATGAGGGAATACTTCTCAAACCTTTACGCCAACTAATTTGAGAATTTAGAAGAAATGGATGAATTCCTAGCCAATATTAACGTACTCACACTGAACCAAGAAGAATTAACCCAACTAAACGGGCCTATTTCAAGCACTGAAATAGAAATGGCAATGAGTCCTTCACCTAGGAAAAGCCCAAGGCCAGATGGATTCACAGCTAAATTCTATAAGGTCTTCAAAGCAGAGCTCACACCAATACTCCTCAAGATCTTCAACGAAACTGAAAATGAAGGCTCTTTACCAAACTCATTCTATGAAGCCAGTATAACCCTCATCCCCAAACCAGACAGAGATTCATCAAAGAAAGAGAATTACACCCATTTCTTTGATGAACATCGATGCAAAACTTCTCAAGAAAATACTGGCCAACTGTCTACAACAACTCTTCAAAAAAATTGTACACTATGATCAAACAGGATTCATCACAGGGAGACAAAGCTGGTTCAACATACGCAAATCAATTAATATAATTCAACACATCAAGAGGAGCAAGGACAAAAATCACATGATTTTCTCAATAGATGCAGAAAAGGCATTTGACAAGATCCAACACCTCATATGTTAAAAGCTCTGGAGAAACTAGGAATCCATGGAACAGTCCTCAATATAATAAAGGCTGTGTATGACAAACCCACAGCTAGTATTACACTTAATGGTGAAAAGCTAAAGCCATTCCCTCTAAAATCAGAAATGAGACAAAGATGCTCACTCTCTCCACTCCTCTGTAACATAGTATTAGAATTCCTAGCCAGTGCAATAAGGCATAAAGGGGATCTAAATAGGGAAAGAGGAAGTAAAACTTTCCCTCTTGGCAGATGATATGATTCTGTATTTAAAGAATACTATAGACTCCACTACCAAGCTCCTTGTACTGATTCAAAACTTTGGAAGGGTATCAGGCTATAAAATTAACCCTCAAAAATCAACTGCCTTCCCCTATGCCAACAGTGAGAGGACTGAGGCAACAATCAGGAAAGCAACTCCTTTTGCAATAGCCTCAAAGAAAATAAAGTACCTAGGAATTAGCTTAACTAAGAATGTAAAGGACCTTTTTGATGAAAACTTTAAAACCCTGAAAAAGGAAATTAAAGCAGAACTAAGGAAATGGAAAAACCTCCCATGCTCCTGGATTGGAAGAATCAACATCGTGAAAATGGCAATCTTGCCACAGGCTATCTACAAATTCAATGCAATACCCATCAATATCCCAATGTCATTCTTTAAAGAAACAGAAGAGGCAATCCAAAATTTCATATGGAATAATAAAAGACCCCGTATAGCAAACACACTTCTTAGCAGAAAGAACAGCGCTGGAGGAATTTCAATTCCAAACTTTAGACTAATACAGGGCTATAATTATCAAAACAGCTTGGTACTGGCACAAGAACAGGCCTGAAGACCAATGGAGTAGAACTGAGGATCCAAATATTAAACCACAGACCTATGGCCCCCTAATCTTTGAAAAGGGAGCCAAAAAATAGAATGGAAGAAAGACAGCCTCTTCAACAAGTGGTGCTGGCAGAACTGGTTAAGCACCTGCAAAACACTAAAGTTGGATCCTTCTTTGTCACCCTGCACTAGAATTAACTCCATATGGATCAAAGACCTCAAGGTAACAGCCGACACAACGAAAACTTTACAAGAAGGAATAGGAGATACAGTAGGCCTCCTTGGCACAGGTAGAAACTTTCTTAATAAGGACCAAGAATCACAACAAATTAGAGGAAGGCTGGATAAGTGGGACTGCATTAAACTGCAGAACTTTTGTATGGCAAAGGGCATAGCTAGTAAATTAAATAGGAAGCCTACAGAATGGGAGAAGATCTTCACCAACCATACAACGGACAAAGGCCTCATATCTAAAATATATCAACAACTCAAAAAATTGAATCACTCCAAAACTAATCTCCATAGTAACAACCATCCCATTAAAAAATGGGCCAAAGACTTAAAGAGAGTCTTCTCTGAAGAAGAAATAAAAATGGCCTATAGACACATTAGGAAATGCTGAACATCTCTGGTCATAAAAGAAATGCAAATCAAAACAACTCTAAGATTCCACCACACTCCAGTTAGAATGGCCAGGATCAACAAATCTAATAACAACAAATGCTGGCGGGGATGTGACCAGGAAGGATCACTACTTCACTGTTGGTGGGAGTGCAAACTCGTTCAACCACTGTGGAAAGTAGTATGGCAGTTCCTCAAAAGACTAAACATAGAGCTCCCCTATGACCCAGCAATTCCACTACTTGGCATTTACCCAATCACCCAGAAACAAGGGCTTACTAAATCCACTAGCACAATGATGTTCATTGCAGCACTATTTACCATAGCAAAGATATGCAACCAACCCAGATGCCCCTCAGTTGATGAGTGGATCAACAAGTTGTGGTATTTGTACACAATGGAATTCTATGCTGCTGTCAGAAAGAATGACATCGCCCCATTTGTTAGGAAATGGAAAGAGTTAGAAAAAATCATATTAAGTGAAGTAAGACTCAAAGGAACATAGGCTCAATGGTTTCCCTCATTTGTTATAATCAGTAGAAACCTTGGACTCTTCTAGCAGAGATTTGCAATAGAGAAGAACCTAGATACATAAGGCCATATAGTATCACGCTAAATGAAAGGACCTCTAGGATACAGAAACAAAAGCCATATAATGAGTGATTGTTGAGCTTGATGTACTATGTTATCTCTCATCTTTTGTGCTGTCCCTTGGTTATCTTATTTCGTTACATTATCTCAGTTGGTTATCTGATATATTGGATATATTTGTATTTAGTTATTTGGAATTCGATAGGGAAGGGGGGAAAACAAGATGAGGGGTGGGGATGGGGGGAGGGAAATGGGGACCAAGACATGAGAAAAGCTATCAACGTATGTGAATTAATGCACCTTCTATCTGGTGAATATAATGTAACCCTTCTATTAATTACAATAAAAATATATGAAAAAAAGAATATTTTGCCACACTCAGCATGTATGGAGACAGAATTTGTCAATACATTTGGGGCCTTGGCTGGCCTCAATAAAAGCTCGAATTTTAAATATGAACTACAATGCCTAACTCTCACAACTGTTTTATTCTCATTCCTACTGCCTCTTTTTAGGCATAGCTGTGTCCTCATAAACTATACATTTGTTGCCTCCTTGACAGCAAATCCTAGTACTATCCCCATTCAAAACTTCAATGTAAATTATTTCAGTTTATTTTGAAATAGGTCAAGAAGTCCATTAATTTCCCTAAGCATATGGGATAAGGTGTAGACTCATTGAATATGAGACTGCACTGTGCATTACTTCATTCTACAAGTTTATGGACTGCTACCACCTTGCACACTAAGAAAATGTTCAAAGTGTGTTTGAGAAATCTTAAACATGATCTGATAATTAAATAATGTGTACTTATTGAAGATGCTAAGTAGCCTTGTAGCATTAGTTAATAAGTTCTATTTTCTTTGCAGGGTGTTAACACCTTTGAACTAGTAGAGTCACTGGTTATTTGAACAAATAAAACTCTCTTTTTCTCTCAGACGTTTAAGAGAAATTAGTACCATAGTTGTCTAATTTTAAAAATTATTATGGAATCAATCTTTTTTTAAGCATGTCATGATCACAAAGTCCAGAAAAAAATGAGCAGAAGTGTTATCTACACTGTAGATAATGAGTGTATGAATATATTATTTATCTGAACCCTTAGATAATTGTCCCTAGATTATTTAATATCATGTGAACATGGAAGAACATGGGTTAAACGGACTTTATATATTTCTGGCAATTCATTATACAGAACCCCTGTCTCACTTTTACAGTAACTTCTGAAAAGGTGCATATTTGCAATAAGAAATCAATTCTTATAAAATACTCATAAGCTGATGAATTTTTGCTTGCCTAAGCCTACAAGACAGATAGTTCTATTATCCATCACACAAAGGGAATGTAATAAAATGAGACATCCTGTTTGCCATCTAAGTCTTACAATCTTTACAATGAAAATAATTTATAGGCTCTGTTTTTCATTAGGTAATATAACAGAGAATATAGAGATACAGAAAAAAACCATATTGTCCCTTTTCTAGCTCTTCCCTAAATATTTCATGTCCATATGATTTATTTTCACATTTAAAGTACATGTTCTTTGTGTGGACAGGGAAATTATATTATATAGAATTTATATTTCCACAGCTTCTCAAAATGTTATGAGATTACTGTCTATGCATTAAAGGATTTAATTATTTCTTAAAGAATAATTCAAAGTACAACAAGTGGTCTGGGCCAGTTTTCACTAGCTTAGCTTTGTGTTCTTTGATGGCTTTGACAGAAAGAAAAAGATATTGTAACAATATGCATGTATAACTAACTTAACAAGCCTTTAAACAAATACAAGTAGTTCATTATGATAAACTGTGACCCAACAATACCTTTGATTGTTACTGTGAAAGGCTTCTGAGACACTCCTCAGGATAAACTTGTGCATTCATGTTCAAAATGCAACCAGACTGAAAATGTGCTCCTTGGATTCCATTAAGAATTTGTAAGATATGACTGCAAGGAAATGAAAACCATGTTGGCAAACACTTCATCTTATCAATAAAGATGTTGAAGTCAATATGTAGGTTTTGGGCTCCTGGAGCACCTGAATGTTCATATCTTTTCTTGAGTACATATTAAATTTAATTCCCAATGCATTAGTGCTAAGAGAATGAGGCCTTAGGCACTGGCAGGAAGTGACTAGGGTACAAACATTATGGGTTAAGGAAATCTGTCTATAAGAGGGCTGGGGAATTAGTTGGGCTTTTCCCTTGTCACTGTTCTGCTATGTGAAACGCAGAATTTTTCTGCTGTGGATGATGGAGTTAGTACCATGTTGGAAGTAGAAACTGAACTTTAACATTTTCCTAGCCTGCAGGACTCAGAAATAAACATGTATTGTTTATAAATCTCCAGTCAAAAAAACACTGTTACAGCAGCCTAACAGGTCAAGACAATTGCATGATGATGTCTTCCTTAATATTGAATTCTATTGCTTATCAATCTCTGAGAAATTATCATTTGGAGGTTGGCTGTATACAGCTCTACTTTTGGTCCTTGTTGACAAGAAGAAAGCTAAACAATTGTTAGTGGTTTCTGGAAGTGGTGAGATGAGAAGAATCTTAGGTCTCCCAGATAAAACTGCTATTTGTTAGTCACTGAAAGCAGCAATGTCCTAGCACATTTCACAGTTTTCACACTTCCATACAGCATGTGAAAAAGGATACTATTAGTGGAATGATAGTTTGAATAGGAAGAGATTTTTAAGATAATAATTCTGGATTAACAGAAGGCTTTAATTCATATATTTACCCATATCCTTTCATATGCTTTTTAAGTATAATTTTATGTGATGATTTTAAGAATATAAATTAATATGTTAATTCATTATGGACATGGACATTTGGCCAGTTCTGGAAAAAATAATTTTGAACTTATATGTATAAGGGTTTGTTCCAAAGACTTTTGACTAGTATAAGCCTATAAATCTACCTTCATGAAGCCTGTAATCCACACATGATAAGAATATAAATTTGTACTTCAAATTCTGAATTCTTTTGGAAAAGAGGTTTGAGCAGAATGTATACATTTCCTACTAAGTTTTCCATAACTTAATACCTGCCTTAAAGCTGAAATGTTAGTGATAAAGGAAGATTTTTATTATGCAATAAAGCTTATTATACATAATCCTCATTTTTAATCCTAATAATCTGCTATAGACATAATGTTTTATATCTATAATTCTGCATGGTGGCTATTATTATCCTCATTTTCCCAATGAGAATGGTTTAAGATCACTTGGTTGATAAATAGTATATAACAAGTCTAAAGTTCAAAATCTAATTATTTCATCTAACAGTAAGCTAAAGAGTAGAAAGAAAGAGGGGAGGAATAACGCCTTTCATTTTTATTGTTTTAAAGAAAATATTTCATCAAAGAGTCTTCAGAATTCCTGAATCATTTACCAGTTTTAATCTGAGTTTTGCCAGTATACTTATTCCTTAACAAGCAACGGAAACACTTTGCCTATGAGATCATTCTGTAAATTAATATTATTTTCTATTTAAGCTCTCTGTTCCATTAGGATAAATTTAAAGGGCAATGTTTGTGAACAAAGTCATTTAAAAAAAACAACAGTGTCTACTCTATTAAATGTTGGCTATAAAATCTTGTTGGAGAAATGAATTATGTCAATTTAATTATTGAAAATAAATTAGAACTGCTATTAAGTTCAGCTGCAGGAGTCCACAATCTAAATATAAGTGAGGTATTTAAGAGTTTTTGAAAGTCACCTTTAATTGTGGAAAGCCATTCAGGAGAACTTTTATGACTTTTGTGAAATATACCACTGTAGCTGTTTGTCTTCTGTCTTATATCTCTAACTATAGTAGGAAACAATACCATATGAGATAAAAGAGACTAAAGGCTTTATTCAGATCTATGCATTGTCACTAGCAAGCCAAAACAAATTTTGGTGAATTTGGCTCTACACAGAAGAAAAAAATCAAAATTTAAATAGGAAAATATAAAGAATAAGAAACGGAAGGGCGGGAAAACAAGATGATTGCGATTGGGAGGGAGGGAGATGGGGCCAAAAACCATGAAAAAGGGCATCAGTGTGTGAGAATTAATGTGCCTACTACCTGGTGATGTAACTGAACCCCTCTATACATTATTCCCACAATAAAATTAAAATTATATATATATATATATATATATATATTGCCAGTCCTGGGCTTGAGTTCAGGGCCTGAGCACTGTCCTTGGGCTTTTCTCAAGGCTAGAGCTCTATTACTTGTGAGTGAGCACCACTTCTGGCTTTTTCTATGTATGTAGTAGCGAGGAATCGAACCAAGGTCTTCATGCATGCTAGGCAAGCACTCTAACACTAGGCCAAACCCCTGGGCCACTAAACTAAAATAAAATTTAAAAAAAAGATGAGGGGAGGAGATGTGGGAAGGAAATGAGGACAAAAACATGAGAAGGGGTAGCAATGACTGTTAAGAAATGTACTTTCTATCTGGCGAATATAATGTAACCCTTCTATTACAATAAATAATTAAAACAAGAAAATATAAAGAGCCTCACCCTCTCTGCCCCCCAAATAAACCCTTACTTATTTTGTCTTAACTTTTATTCCAGTCTGGTAGAAAGTATATATTGTAATTTAGGTATATAAGTTGAGTTCTTGAGATATATAAAAAGGAAAGAGTGGTGAAAAAGTATTTATATGCTCTTTCTTATAACATAAGATAGTAATGTATTGTTAAGATAATTGGAGTATTATGCTGCATATAAAATGTGATTGTTCATTTGAGACAGTGTATCTTGAGGGAGTATGATACTGTATGGAGCATTAATATTTCAAATTATCTATAAATAGATGTGCTGACTACAATAACCACACCATTTGGCAACTTCAGTGATCACACAAAATGTCTTGGTATTAACTATATACAGAAAAACCAAGGTGGTCAGGAGAAAATTATTGAAGTTTTTGATTGTTTGTTTGTTTGTTGTGAGTCATAGGGCTTGACCTCGGCCTGAGCGCTGTCCCTGAACTCTTCAGCTCAAGGCTACTGCCCTACCCTTCAGCCAAGCCCTACTTCCCATTTTGTAGAGGTTAGTTGGGGATAAGAGTCTAAGGTCCTTGGCTGGGAGTTTGGCCTAGTGGTAGAGTGCTTGCCTAGCATGCACAAACCCGGGTTCAATTTCTTGGTACCACATGCATAGAAAAAAGCCAGAAGTGGTGCTGTGGCTCAAGTGGTAGAGTTCTAGCCTTGAGAAAGTCCAAGGACAGTGCTCAGGCCCTGAGCTCAAGGCCCAGGACTGGCAAAAAAAGTCTCAGGTCCTTTTGTGTCTCGGCTGGCTTTGAACCGAGATCCTCAGATCTCAGCTTCCTGAGTAGCTAGGATTATAGGTGTTAGCCACCATGCCCAGCAAAAATTAATGAATTCTTTTAAAAAGAAATCATCATAATCAATATTACTTCTGCCTCCTTATTATATTTATTTCTAGACTTTTTAGAGCTACTACAAAGAGGATTATTTTAACAATTTATTTATCAGCCTATTTATTATTGGCATATAGAAAAGCTACTGATATTTGTATGTTGGTTTTTGTCTCCTGCTTCCTGCTTCTTTGCTGACAAGTGTTTTTCAGATCTGAGATATTTGGGGTGTAGTTCTTAGGGTTTTCTTTCTGTTGTTAAAGTACAGAGTCTTATAAATGCAAAAAAGCCTTCTTTTGCTCTTTGATGTTTCTATCCCTGTAAGCAGTGCAGTATAAAAACCTCTTATTTTCATTTCTTGGAATTCATTTTGATAAGCTTCATTTTGTATGATCATATGCACGTATCTATTGAGCCATATGATCCTTTCTTAAGAATATCATAGATATATTCTAATTATTACAAATCAAGGAAAACATGTAACTTGTGTTTCTTTGGGTCAGGCTTCCCTAACTTAGTATAAACTTTTTCCCAAATCTTTCTATTCCCTAACTATGTCATTCTTTCTGATGGAAGTACAGAATTCAATTATATATATATATATATATATATATATATACCACATTGTTTTGATCCATTCATCTCTGAGACAGTGTCTTAATTGCTAGATGACTAAAGTCTAAGATTTCAGGCTCTATCTTGCATCTCAGGAAATGAGTAGCAGGAATATTTACATATGCAAGTACATATGTATGTATATATAAGATTCTAACAATTTAATGAATCATTTTTGTTGATATTACATACTTAGTAGGTATGTTCTGACTCTGCTCTTCCAATAATATTAGATACTTCATTTTTCTCTTAATGTTTGAAGTACTCCTCTGTCAATGGTAGGATGATTTCTTTTGTGACCTTCATATTAATTCTATATCAGCACTGTCTAATGGGAATGTGGTCTATTCCCATTATCTCTAGAATATTTACTAGATACATGTGGCTATGAGAACTCATAAAATGACTAGAATAGTAAGATACCAAACTTAAAATTTAAGCAAGAACTTGTTACTTGTGGATATACTATTACAATACTAGACTTTCATTCTGATCTATACATTAGATTTCTTTTTTTCCATATATTTTATTGTAATAAATAGAAGGGTTACATTATATTCACCAGATGAAAGGTGCATTACTTCACATACATTGATAACCTTTCTCACGTATTGGTCCCCATTTCCCTCCCTAGCCCCTCATCTTGTTTTCCCCCTTCCCTATCCAATTTCAAGTAACTAACTACGCATATATCCAATATATCAGATAACAAAGTGAAATACTGTAACAATATGGGATAACTAAGGGACAGCAAAAGAGATGAGAGATAACATAGTACATTAAGGACAACAATCACTCATTATATGGCTTTTGTTTCTATATCCTGGAGGTCCTTTTCTTAAGCATCATTCTATATGGACTTATGAATCTAGGTTTTGCTCTGTTGTAAATCTCTGCTAGGAGAGACCAAGGTTTCTACTGATTATGACAAATGAGGGAAACCATTGAGACTATGTTCCTTTGAGTCTGGCTTACTTCACTTAATATGATTTTTTCTAAGTCTTTCCATTTCCTAACAAATGGGGCGATGTCATTCTTTCTGACAGCAGCATAGAATTCCATTGTGTACAAATACCACAACTTGTTGATCCACTCATCAACTGAGGCGCATCTGGGTTGGTTCCATATCTTTGCTATGGTAAATAATGCTGCAATGAACATCGTTGTGTTAGTGGGACTGCATTAAACTGCAGAGTTTTTGTATGGCAAAGGACATAGCTAGTAAATTAATTAGGAAGCCTAAAGAATGGGAGATCTTCACTAACCATACAACAGACAAAGGCCTCATATCTAAAATACATCAACAGATTAAAAAATTGAATCACTCCAAAACTAATCCCAAAGAAACAACCATCCCATCAAAAATGGGCCAAAGACTTAAAGTCTTCTCTGAAGAAGAAACAAAAATGGCCTATAGACACATGAAGAAATGCTCGACATCTCTGGCCATAAAAGAAATGCAAATCAAAACAACTGTAAGATTCTACCTCACTCCAGTTAGAATGGCCATGATCAAGAAATCTAATAACAACAGATACTGGAGGGGAATGGAATTCTATGCTGCTGTCAGAAAGAACAACATTGCCCCATTTATAAGGAAATGGAAAGGCAGAATCAGTAGAAACCTTGGACTCTTCTAGCAAAGATTTGCAATAGAGCAAAACCTAAGGCCATACAGTATGACACTAAATGAAATGACCTCTAGGATATAGAAACAAAAGCCATATAATACATTAGATTTCTTATAACCTAAAAACATATTTTATCAAGACTGTCCTTTTAAGTCATATTTTTAAAGAGGGGCTACTTTTTCTTTCTTTCTCTCTTTTCTGCTTTTTGTTCTGTTTGTTCATTTATCTGTCTTAGAGGAGGCATTGAAATGGAGGGACAAAGGGTAAAATGGTGATCATAAATATATTTATATATATATTTATCAAAATTATTGTCTTGGGAATTTGAGCTAGCATTACTAGGGGGACTCATCTGATCAGTGCATGTGAAACATTTGCTTCTGCCTCTGGTTTCAAAGTTAGCATGAGACCAGTCAGGAAGTGATTATGGAGACAGAGGATACAATACACAGAAGCAAGTGGAACCTGTGAAGGCAACTTGCATACCCAAGGATAGATTAAGTCAATAAAGATACATTGCAAGCTCTTTCACCACAGCAAGCTTCCAAATTTGAAAAATGCAGTCTACCTAATACATGCTATGAATTAGGAAAATCAAAGGGAATACATAATATGCCATAGTTTCAGGGCTGGCTGCTCATTCACATCCACAAGAACAAGATCACATCAGCTTCAGCAACTCCCATCTGCACTAACTCTTCTCAGAGAACCAGAGATAATACCTCCATTCCTAATCTTGTGCATGCATTTATTTAGTCAAAAAGAAATGGATATTTATTTTTCTTTTAATTTACTTGCTAGCCATGTCCTTTTGTGCAAATATTTTTTTATTGTGGTTCATATATACAATGAACATTCCAGGGAAAAGAAATTCTATACCTGACAGAACAGAGTTCTGCCTTGGCTACGTTAACACAATTCAAAGCTTGTACAAATACTTCATGTTCTACTAAAGACAATAGCTTCTGGTAATTCTTTTCATAATTGGTGCTCCCATGAGATCTGCTTTATACCCAACATGTGGACAATTATCATATTATGCTCATCTAACTGTGGTTGGTGTATTTCACTTAGCAAAATATCCTTCAGTCAAATCAATCTTTGTTCTCATAGACATGAAATATCATATAAGTAAGCTTTTCTACAAAATTGTTCACAGCAACATCATGAAAGCACTACTGTGTGGATTCTTTCAATTCCACCCATGATTCTTCTCTTCTGTGAAGACGATTTAGACAGATAGCCCTCATAATTATCTATTGGAGCATGCCAACAATTTAAGTACTCAAAATTCTCCACATGCAACATCTTTGGGCATGGACTACCAGAGGAAAATCCATAACCAGTAACTATAGATTTTTTCCTATATTTAAAATTAATAAATGTTTTTCTTGGAGATTTTTATGATATGACAATACAAAGGAAAGCCATATGGATTTCCCTTAGTATCTTTCTCTCCCCGCCCCTCTCTCTCTGTACATGCATCTTTCTAACAGTGGCAAGAATTATGTTTTTACAATTTTTCTGAATGGTATAAACTTCTTCATAATTCAGTAGTAAATCATTTCATTGTAAATGTTCTATATCCAAATTTGATTTGGAACTCTAGGAATATATCAATAGATGAAAGTGTGAAAAAATGCCTAGTAGTGGAATTGCTGGGTCATAGGTCACCTGATTGTCCAGAAACCAGGTCAGACTAAATCCACTAACACAACGATGTTCATTGCAGCACTATTTACCATAGCAAAGATATGGAACCAACCCAGATGCCCCTCAGTTGATGAGTGGATCAACAAGATGTGGTATTTGTACACAATGGAATTCTATGCTGCTGTCAGAAAGAACGACATCGCCCCATTTGTTAGGAAATGGAAAGACTTAGAAAAAATCATATTAAGTGAAGTAAGCCAGACTCAAAGGAACATAGTCTCAATGGTTTCCCTCATTTGTCATAATCAGTAGAAACCTTGGTCTCTCCTAGCAGAGATTTACAACAGAGCAAAACCTAAATTCATAAGTCCATATAGAATGATGCTTAAGAAAAAGACCTCCAGGATATAGAAACAAAAGCCATATAATGAGTAATTGTTGTCCTTAATATACTATGTTATCTTTCATCTCTTTTGCTGTCCCTTAGTTATCCCATATTGTTACAGTATTTCACTTTGTTATCTGATATATTGGATATATGCGTATTTGGTTATTTGAAATTGGATAGGGAAGGGGGGAAAACAAGATGAGGGGTGGAGGTGGGGGGGAAGGAAATGGGGACCAAGACATGAGAAAAGGTATCAATGTATTTGAATTAATGTACCTTCTATCTGGCAAATATAATGTAACCCTTCTATCAATTACAATAAAAAATATATAAAAAAAGAAAGTGTGAAAAAATCCTGCCTTCATGAAACCTGTATTTTTATGGTAGGAAGTTACCCTGTGTTTAAAATATAAATGAAAGGGTGGACCAGGAATCCAAATTTATAGGGAAGAATAATTAAAGAGTGACTAATGGTATCCATTAAACAAAAGGACATTACATTACCTGCAATCAGAATAGCCATAACCTCTTGCAGTAGCTTTCCTCTGTTTTGTGCATTTTCTCCTTCACACAGAAAGTCTAGAAAGTCCTTTTAGAGATTCCATTTGGATAATGGCTTTTGTATTTTGCTTTCCTAACTGATAAATTGATTTGGAATATCTTGCTTCTGTCCTTTCTAATTGTTTTGTTAGAAATCATTTTCTTTCATGAAAAAGTATAGGACCAGAACTGTGAAAGTGCTTTGGGATGTACTTTTATAACTTAGTGAATACAAATTTATGTTTAGAACATGGCCTTGGCTGAATCCATAATATGATAAATCAAAGTAACACAACACAAAAAAGCCAGCAATGCAATAAACAAACAAATAATGATATTAAATGCTAGCAGAATCTTTAAATTCATATCTCTTCCCTCAGACCCTTCCAAGATTCTTCCTTGTCTGAATTATAAATAATTGTTGCATTTGATATGAATGACTTCACAATATATGAATATATGTTTATGAAAAATACACTTTTTTGCAGTTCTGAGGTTTGAACTAAGGATTTGGGAGCCATCTCTGTGCTTTTTTACTCAGTTCTAGCATTCTACCACTTTAGCCATAGTTCTTCTTTCTGCTTTTTCATTTACCTGTACATGTCTGTACATGTGTGTGTGTGTGTGTGTGTGTGCATGCGCACAGGTGAATGTTTTATTGGAGAAGAGGTTCATGGACTATCTTATCAGGCTCACTTTGAACTATCATCATCAGAACTCAGCCTCTGGAGTTGCTAGAAATACAGCCATGAGATAACAGTATTTAACAAGAATCAGCTCTTATCTCTAAATTCTTTTCCATCTGAATCTAATTTCTCTCACATTTAAAACTAGATTCCATTTAAATGTTATAAAATATGTTTTTTTCTGGAAAATGCGATAAAGAAAATATATCAGTTTTATTAGATCCTAAGTGGTCCAATTACTTGAAATTCCAGTTCTTTTCTTTTTGTAGCCCTGCAAGACAAATTCTCTAAACCTTGATATGCAAAATAAACTGCTTTGATAAGGAGGCTCCTAAACCAAACAAGTATTTTCTTATGGTTAATAAGCTCACAGCTTGTTGGAAATCAGTAACCCATCTATGCTGAGAAATGTCTGTCAATAGTTTAGCTACCTCAACCAAGCATTCCTTTCTTTATTCCAGCAATAAAATTTCTATATGTATGTCTCAATTATAATTCCTCTCTAGAGAGAAATACTTGACCTTCTGCAGGATTTTTGTCACCTTGCAGAAGGGTTTTAGTGACACTTTGATGTGTATTTATAAGCATGTTGTCAGAAAAGATTTCATTTGCCAAACCAGAGAGCCTAATATGTACATCACAGAGGAAAGGACCAATTAACATCTTTCAACACCTGGCTGCTGTTTTAGACATTAACTAAAGTGCTTATTTTTTCTTTAAAAGGAGGAATCAGAATACTTATAAAGTGAATAATGGAAGAAAGTTGATTGCTTTTCATAACTAAAAAATCATAGCTAACTTTTGCTACTTATTATTACTCATGAAATTCTTTCACTCATCTCTAGAAAATTAGACAGCTAGTTAGAAACAGGGCTTTAATGAAGTGACATCCATTCATTCCTAGGGAGATTTACTGAGTAAAATCAGGAGGGAGGCATGTATTGGGTAAATGAAAAGTTTTTAACCTAGGTTATTCTTAATTCAGGTGTTGAACCTCTTCTTTCTCCCTCTTCAAAGACATATTCTTTGTACAAGACCCCAAATCTCTCCAAATGAGCATTCCAGCCACATCCACACAGACTCAGTTCATATCCCTGCTTGTATTTTTCAATTTTGACTGATCAACAGTTTGTCCCTAGAAATCAGGTTTCTAGCTCCAGATACTTCTTTTCTAAATAATCTCCTTCCTCTTACTTAGTCATCCATGAATCATCTACCAGTAGAGTCCACAAAGCTAGCTAATTTTACAGCATGAGTGTGTCAAAAGACAGCAAGTTTATTATAGAGATATTACTGGTAGAATCTGAGAAAGTGAATTTATGAAGGAAGAGGTCAGAATGAGGACACCACAGGTACTTATTTCCATTTTCCCTCAAGATCTATAGGAGGTTTATACTTTCTTCCCTTGGTAATAATTTTAATAATACTAGTAATAATAGTAACAGGAATAACTACCACAACTAACAGTAGTAGCTAAAATTATGATTTTGAGTTTTCTATCACTATAGCAAAATGTGTTAGATAATCAAACTCCTAAGGTGAAAACAGATGTTTATCTCAAGGTTGGCAATGGGAGTCAAGATTGCATGGACCCTTGTTTTTGACATGTGGTGATGAAGTACATCATGGGAGATCGTTGTGGCTTAGTAAATGGCTCTCCCTGGAGCCAAAAAGCAAAAGAAAGAAGAGGAAAGGGACAGGGTGTCACAATCTCTTTTCAGGACATTTCCCAATGACCTAAAGTGCATAAAAGGCTATAATAGAGACAAAGATTTTAACACAAGGACCTTTCAGGCACAAAATGAAAATAGAAGTAACTTCAGAAAGACTAGCTCTTATTGAGGAATTGCCAAGCAACTAGTGTCATCCTAAACACTGCAGACCCGCTGAATCATTTAATTCTCATATCCACTTGGTGAATTGATTACTACTATCACTCATATTTGAAATATAAAGCAAGAGTGTCACCTAGATTCTCAAAAATGACCTCGTTAGACTAAGGAAGTTACAATTTAGGATTAAGATGTCCATTTGCATTTTTAGAATGTGCACATTTATAACACAAATTGTGTCTTAAAATTAACTAAAATCTACAGCAACAGTATTTTACTGAAATTTAATGAAATGTAATATTTATTTTCATATCTATTCAGTATCAAAATAAATCTCAGCAAGAATATATAATAGTAAAGAAGTTGACAGGATGGTCATGCATCTGAAGGCCACCTAGATTACAATGACCCCATCTCAAAAAATAAAGAAAAACTAAAATTAGTATATACTATAGAAAGTTACTTATAACTGTTATATATTATTTTTTCAATTATACACCCTAGAAATTAAATCATATGTATTTGGAGATTGTCTTTTATATTTTATATCCAAAGGAATTCAAATGAATTGATATACACTGATAGGAGACATGGAAGCAAGGAAGAAAAATGAAAGGAAAGGAGAGAGGAAAGACAGGTTAGATGTAGGGAGTGAAGGAAGAAAGAAAGGAAGGAAGAGAGGAAACTTTTTAGCTTTTTTTGGTCTGATTTTCACATTAGAATAACTGCTCAATATTTTCATTTATATGATCTTAAATAATTTAAGTATTATTAAATGTGATTTGTATCCTCTCTCCACACATAAAACATACATACACTCACCATTCCCATTCTGACCTCTAATCCTGATCTTCCATTTCCTTTTCTTATTCATTTCAATCCTACCATTTACCCAGCTTTTAAGGTACCCAGACACAAAATCTTTAGATTCCTTTTCTTTTATCACTTACATTAATTTGTTTACATTCTACTGGTTTATATTTTTCATTGCATTAAATTCTCTTATGTCTCTTCACATTCATGTTGTCCAATTTGGTTCCTTGTCAAGTTTAGTAGATGTGGAGGCAATGATTTCTCTGCTTCTTTCATGGTTGTCTAGTCCACTTTGTCCCATGCTCTTTCTACATTCTGAAAATCTGAACTATCTGCTGTATTCTCTATATGGATCCTGACCAGGATATCCAAGTCTTCCACATTGTATCTCAATTTGTTTTTCCAAACATGCATCCTAAGAATTACCATTTTAATCCTCTTATTTCTTCCAGGCTGATTTTCTTATCATTCAATATTCTTTCTTGAATCTTATCTCTCACCCTAAAGTCACACCAATATTCCACATTTTCCTTAATTCTGCCATGCAATTTCATTCCCATCTCAGTTTCAATCACAGAAGCATAGGACAATTTAAGCAGCAGTATTAAAATGAAATTCAGGTCTCTGATCATTTCCAATCAAGATCAAATAATCCTTCCTAAGTGATAATTCAAATTTAAAATGTTCATCTAGTGAGAGATTTGTTTGTTGTGTTGATTTTTTTACTTTATCCAAAAAATGCTGAAAATAAAAATATCTAAATAGATTTTTACTTAACAGTTTAATGAAAAATATATTTTTGTAAGAAGATTATAGAATTCTTAAGATATTAAATCAAAGCATGCTATCTCATATTTATTTGAAAAAAACCAGAGTAGGGGTGTAAACTGAGAATAATTCCACAACTAAAAGGAATTGAACATCAGGACTTTTTTGTAAAGTTTTTGGTAGATGATAATCTATATTTAATATGAGGGAAAGGATGCATATATTGAAACAATTATTAACATAGATGTGTGCTCATTCAATTGGTTAGACAATCTGAGCAAATTTACAATTGAAATACAATCTTTCCTATCCACCTCAGTTCTTGAGGGCACATGTTCCTAAATTTACTTCAGTACATGGGAGGGGCTATGCATAGGATGTGATCAATGAGAAACTACTAAATGTATTTTTTAAAAAAGGGAATGTATTTTATAAAAATATTTTTATAAAGGGAATGCCTTATTTCCCATCAGAGTAAAACCCTTCCTGCTGATTATAATAAATGGATAATTCAAAGTCTGTTTTAATGGACAAACATTTTTGGCATTTTTTGAAAAATTATCCTTAAGTAGTAATACAAAAAAGTTTCCATTTGGCAAGGCAATTTATGAATACAATACATCTTGATCAATGTTACAGCTATAAGCCATGCAAAAAACCTAGGAAGATTCCTTAACATTTCAGATTCCTGAAACCTTCATTATACAAGGTGACAATTAACAGAAAAGGCATGAGTCTGAGAATATGTAGTAATCTGTTACTTTTTATGTGGCCAGAATATTTACTCATCAAATTGAATTATGAACAGAACTTGATCTACAGAAATACGGTCCTCATTTTCTTCATAGTTGTTAGTCAATATTAAGGTAATTGAAGTTTCCCATGAGTAGTATTCGGACTATTTTACATCCTTTCTGATCTATAAAACATGTCACAATCTAATTTTACTAATGGATTTTGCAGATCAATAGGAATCAGGGACATCTTATTCCCTTTTCAATGTTAGATAGCAAAGATATTCCAGTACAGTAAACATGATTATTTTGATGATTAAATAAAATCCAAATTATAAGGCTTAACACAAATTAGGGCATTTTTAATAGTTTTCACTTTCTACATAACTTGAAATTTACAAAAATACTTAGAAATTAGTAGATTTATAAACTTACATAATATTTGTAATAATCTTTGGATATTCCTAATTTCTTTTAAATTTCTTAAGATTCATTTTAAAATATTTTTTCAAATTACATTTTTATCAGAGTGTACACATTCTTCAGTTATCATGTGACTTTTCAGTATATTTACCTTGCACAGTGTCTAACTCATTTTAAACTACCCTGTATCCTCAATATTTATAATTTCTTTATTCTGGAATTGTTTAAAATCTTCTAGCTTTTTAAATACATTCTAACATGAGAAGGGATATCAATGTGTGAGAAGTAATGTACCTACTACCTATAACTATAACCCCTCTATACATTATCCAGATACTAAAACTTTTTTAAAAATAAAAATAAATATATATTTTATTGGAGTTACATGTTATTGTGTAGTCGCATACCAGAACTTCTTAGTACTATTCAAGTATAACTAATTAGCACACATGTCTTTCATAAAATAAACTAAATATAATAAATATAAATAAAATAAATAAAAGAAACATTGCTACAGCTATTTGCCATGATTTGTTCATGTACAGTATTTTTGGAAAGAAACACAGATTTACATGGAAAAAGTGTACACACTTATTTATTGAGTTTTCAGAAATGAAGACCCAAGTGTTAACTGTGTTACTTGTCTGACTAATTCCTGAGATGGAAAAACTGGATACTTGGTTTATGGGATGAGACATCAATACCATCCCTAATCTATGAAACAATCTAGAAGAATTTCATACAAAAGAAAAATGGGGGTCAGACCACATTCTCTCAAAATATGAGACTCTGGAATCTGAAGGAAAAATAGAAGCAGGAATTTCCCTCTTAAATTTTGTCATAACTTTGTATGTGTGGGGAGGTGGGGGTGTGGATATAGGTGTGGAAGTAGGTTACAGGACTTGAACTCAGGGCCTGGGTGCTGTCCCTGAGATTTTTTACTCAAGAGTAGAGCTCTGCCACTTTAAGCCACAGCTAGAGGTTAATTGGAGATAAGAGTCTCATGGACTTTCCTCACTGGTCTGGCATTGATCCACAGTCTTCAGACATCAACTTCCTGAGTAGCTAGGATTACAGTTGTAAACCAGCAACTCCCAGAAACCTTTTCACAACTTTATACCCTGAAGCAGACCAACTGAAAACTCTACCTTTCTCTAAAATATGCTATAATAGTCTTAAATCTAGTTTCTTCTTTTACACAAAGGAACGGGAAATCAAACAGAGGAACTAAGAAAAGCCTCAACAAGTAGTAAGCCTCAATAAATTCTCTCCAGGTTATTTCTATTAGATTAGACCTTTTGGTTTTCCAACTATACTTCTCTGCTGTAGTCTATAATCACATTTTCTCTGTTTTGGGGATCTTCTTTCCTGAAGTCCATCAGTTATATTCATGTGCATTTCTCTTTTTACTCTCTTTTCTATCATATTAGTTTAATCAGTGCTTCATGATTTTTCACTTTTATCATTGCTGTATGTGTTTTACTTAGTCAAGATTATCATCTTGCACAAATTCTCAATGTTTGTGGAAATGTATTTACTGGATTACATTCTAGCAGATATTTCAATTCTAGAGAGTAATTCCTCAAAACTCTTTAATGTAAAATATGTTTGGAAATTTAGCAAATCATAAGGAAAAAAAAGCCCTCTGTGCTAAGTAAAGCATCTGATTGACACAGCTGTCCTTTCTAAATTTCTAAGTGCTTCATTCACTTTACAGCACAGGTCAGATCACTCATCACTTCCAAAACATGGGAGAGACCATGCTTTGACATTAGTCCATAACAAAGTATCTTTAGATCTAGTTTCTTTATGAAATGTCTCCCCAATTCTACATTTCTCTTTCTTCAAACGTATAACTTCATTTAAACTTGAGCACATAGACACAAATCACAAAAATATGGATTAAATAGCTGCTGAGACCAATATCTAAGAAGATTGAATACATAAACTTAGAATGTATTCACATACCTCTCAAGAGGAAAAGTTCATGATTTCTCAAGGAGTTTAATTCTGTCATTAAACATTTGTTTTTAAGGAAACATCATACTCTTATTACCTTGTAATTTTGACAATTGCTTTACCACCTATTTTATATATATATATATATATATTTGAATTCATACATATATTTGAATTATCTTTTTTTTTTGCCAGTCCTGGGCTTGAGCTCAGGGCCTGAGCACTGTCCTTTGAGCACTGTCCTTGGACTTTCTCAAGGCTAGAGCTCTACCACTTGAGCCTCAGCACCACTTCTGGCTTTTTTCTATGTATGTGGTACCGAGGAATCGACCCGGGTCTTCATGCATGCTAGGCAAGCACTTTAACCACTAGGCCAAACTCTCGGCCCCATATTTGAATTATCTTACATATTTTTGTGATCTGATCTCAAAATCTTACAAATGGGTCCAACAAAGTAAGTGAAAATATTACTTAAACTTAAGATAATATTATAAAAAATCTTATTAGATGTTTAAAAATATAAACTCCCTGAGCTTCTTTTTCTCAAGCCACCAAACTACTTCTGGCTGTTTTGAGTAATTTATTGGACATAAGATTCTTTAAATTTCCTTGCTGAGCTGGCTTCAAATAGCAAATATCAGGTCTCAGTCTCCTGAGTGGCTAGAATTTACAGGTGAAGCCACTGGCATATGGGTATCCTCTAAATAATTTTAAAGTATTTTTTAACCTAGAATTTTACAACAAAGATAAGACATTTTGAAAGAAAAACGTGAATGGGAATAAAACCGTGTTATGAGGCTAATATTTGAATTATTTCTAAAACTTGCATATCAACAGAGATGTCCAATTTGAATAACTTTAATCACAGCAACAAGGTTCTGAGCATCCTAACCTGTGATTTTTAAGAAAGTCAACTCAGAGGCAAATTCTTCTTCCTTAATTTGCTACAACCTCTTTAGGACTATCATCCAACAAGAGAAAGACACAAAGAGATGGGCCAGAAAGTGCTGGAAGGCAACTGTCAACCATTACTGGTAACTTATTTCTAATCAGTTGGTATCTTTTCGGAAGTCAAGATATCACAGAATGCTCCTCAGTGACGGAAGATGTGGATAAATGGATAGAGGGCCCCTCAAGAAGTATCTAATACGGCTGCACCCATTCTCCCTATAGTTCTGAATTAAATCCCATGGGTGCTAAGCAAAGTTTCAGAATACTGTGACTTCACACTGGTAAAGACAGTCCTTAACCAAATTTTAGTAAGTATCCTCTAGGCTGTTTTCAACTCATCCCTACCCTGTGACATTATTTTCGGGTGCAACAATCTGCACAAGGAAAATAAGAATCATGTTCAGGAAGGATCTTCCATCACCCCTATCTGAGGGCCCTTGCTATCTTTCTTATCAGTTTCTTCTTCACCACCATCTTCTGGGTGATGTATGAGCACACTGGCTTGTCCTAGAAGGAATTATATTACATAGGATTAGCCAGAAATCCCCTTTACTCTTCATGTTTCTACTTGATCATTTTCTGTCTGATACTTGATTCTAAATCCCCTCTGGCCCATGCTGCTTTCCGAGTTGAGCCCACTTCTACACTGAGATCTCTTTCCCTTCGTTGCCACATTGACTCTGTTTTCATCACTTTAACCACTTAGGTTCTTTATTTCCTAGGACAACAGCAAAGGAAAATCTGCAGTGGGGAGTGAAAGCATTAGGGATTTATTGTCAAATATGTTTTCATGGCAATACATAAGAACTACAGCCATAGGGGCTGAAACAGATCAGAACCTCTGAAATGATCTGAGTTGATTCAAGTTAGATGCCTGTCTTATAGATGTACCTTGTAACATTGTTCTTACTGTTTCATTACAATCAACTAAAAGTCTCATCAAAAAAAGAAAATCCTAGACTAAATAATGCACTGTTCTTTGTAATTTTCTTCATAAATACCTTCGTTGTGAGTATATGGAGATATTCTTCACATAGGTTAACTTACAGTTTGCTTAAGAAGGTCTGCCTGTATCTATCTATCTATCTATCTATCTATCTATCTATCTATCTATCTATCTATCTATATTTTTGTCTGTCAACTAGTTAAATATGTATTGTATTTGAATCCCTTGCTACCTTATAAGAAAAACATAATAGGGCTTTTAAAAATCTAATTTCCTCTAAGACCTATTCATTGCAATTAAGCCCATTCAACATATGAGTATGTAACTGAAACTTAATTCTAGACATGGTTTATTATTGCTTTCCCCAGGAATCTCTAGCACCCTATTGAAAGTCAAAAATCAAAATTAGCTTCCAGTGGAATTTCTTCCTACATATAGTGGAAAAACCTAAGGCTTGAACAATTTTTCATTACATGAAAATGGTAAAGGGATGATAATTCAAACAGAAACAAAGTTATTCCAATGAGAACATATCCCAGCTTTTAATAAAAGACAAAATCCATGAAATAGCTAAAGCAATATAAGAAATTGCTACCTCAAAAGAAACAGAAGAAAATGTAGAAGTTTCATTGATATATATTAATATATAAATCAATACTCAGTCAGTTCCTATTACTTTGGTAGATATTTCCTATAAAGTCAGCTTGGATAAAAAATTAGCAAATAGTGAATCATTTCCCGTGGGCAGATTACAGGCTAAAGTTTCAGTGGTCACCTACTTGCATTTTGTCAACTGATCTATACAGAAACCTATTGGAAATACACATCTTTAAGTAAATCTTAACAAACATCAGTACTATAACTCATATCTACTATGTTTTTCTCCAGGAGAAAATTACTCCTTAGACTGCTAGACTTTGCATAGCATGTAGGTATTTTCCTTGGGTATAAAGCCAAAGAACAATAGAAAATGGGGCAGTAATTAGACCACAGAAAAATTGTGTATACGATATCAAAACCAAAACAAGAACTAGAGCATTGCCTCATTTGACCTCAGCTGAGAATATGAGCATTGTCAGCTCAAACTTAAATTGCTTCCGCACTTAATTCAAATGCCCCAGGAGAATTGACTCACAGTTTACAAATAAATTTAAACAATCCCTAAATTTCCCAATAGATATCTGTTAATAACTAGCCCATTTTTAGAGAAGCCTTTTTAAGCCTTATAAAAATTGCTATTATATTCTCGATTATGGAGAGAATGTATACACAAATATAATATTAGAAACTCATAAAGTCAATGAATTTGAAAAACTCAGGAAGTATATTAGTGAGTATTTGTGCTGAGGAAGCTTGGTTCTGCATAAATCAAGTAGAGGTGTAGAGAAAAGGCTGTAACTATTTTTGTTGTTGTTATTGGTTTTTGCTTCAGGAGATGGGATAGCTGAAGGCAGAGACAAGAGTTCAATGAATTGAAAAGATTTAACTAGTATGCTACAACCACCCATACAGGCCCAGGTAAAGACAATACCTCATCCTGGCAGAAGTAATGTTTTCATGACCTTGTATTTATACACACTAAGAGTGCAATTTTCTATTTTGAAATATTTCTAATAATTAAGATTTCCATAGTAATTACACTCCTCTTTATCTACTTGAAGTAATGGATGATTTACTCCTTTGTGTGTAGCCATTTCCTCTTTTGGACCTGAATGCTTTGTAAGGTTAGTAAATGGAAAATAGTTGACGAGACTCTAATACACCAGAGTTTACATGCGCCTGATGCTCAAATTATCAAGAGAACTGGGCTGGTTTAATAAGGAGGTACATGTTATATATTGTATTTTCCATTTTACTTAGTTTTCTTCACAGTCATTTGACTGTTTAAACATTTAATTATTGAACCTTTTTCTCATGAATTCTAAGTGAGTAAAGAACAGGATTTTTTTGTTTTTGTTTTTTTAAGGATACAGTAGATTTCTAACAAAGCCTTGTTCTTGATGTTTTCTTTCATAGAAAAAAAGCTCTTTCAAATTATTTTAAATAGTACTCATGACATTTACAGTCATTAAAGGCATTTGATGCAGTGCTTGACCTGCTGAATAGAATCAATATAGGGAAGGTAAGCTTAATAGTAAGGCAAATTAATTTTTGTTTTCAATGGAAAATTTAATTATATTTGTAAATCCTTAATGTGCATCAAGGTGATAAATAAAAATTAAGAAAGCTAAGTCTTGGCCGGGAGTTTGGCCTAGTGGTTAAAGTGCTTGCCTAGCATGCACGAAGACCCGGGTTCGATTCCTTGGTACCACATACATAGAAAAAAGCCAAAGTGGTGCTGAGGCTCAAGTGGTAGAGCGCTAACCTTGAGAAAGTCCAAGGACAGTGCTCAGGCCCTGAGCTGAAGCCCAGGACTGGCAAAAAAAAAAAAAGAAAGAAAGTTAAGTCTCCTAGGAAAACATTTGAGGTTCCCTTTGTTTAACTTCATATTAGGAAGAGGAAACTCAATCAAGGCAAAATAATTAACGTAACTTTGAACATGTTTCTGTGAAACATGTTCACTATGAATTTCAGTTCAGACACAAGGAGTTACTATGGTGTTGTTTCCAGTAAAATTCTGAAAAGAGAATTAAAAAATGCATGGAAAAATAGCATACTGGAAACACTTAGGTATTAGTTTTTTCAACGAGTCAAAACTTACTACAGTTTCTGTATATTAGTGGTCTCACATATTTTCACATTTTCTTCTATTTACTCTAATATTTCTTGTACACATAACCATGATATCATACTACTATTATTACCATTCTTTAAAATAAACACTAACATGATTTGGCTCTACAGAAAAATGGTGGGACGAAGGGTAAGCAAATGCAGCAGTGATATTCACTAGACACTAAGTTGAAAATGAAGTATATAACTAGTGGAGGAGAGATCAGGAGGAAAAAATGTGAGAAAATGAGGGAAGAGGTGACACTGTTCAAAAAGAAAGGTACTCATCACCTGACCTATGTAACTGTAACCCATCTGTACATCACTTTTACAATAACAATATTAAAAATTAAAATAAAAAGAGCATCTAGTATTTTGATACATTAGTTGAGAAACAAAATGTCATAAGATCAGTGTTAAAAATAACTGCTTACTTATGTACTAGGAATGGTAAATTCTAATAAAATGCGCTTGGAATTTAAAGAATTTGCACTGATTTTTTTCCTGCTTCAAATCTCTGTTTCCAAAGGCAATGAATTATAAAGATTAAGAGGAGTGCCTGATAACTTTCAAGGTCAGTCAAATGATAACAGTAAATTATTTTGATTTTATAAATCTCTAAGGCATATTTTGGGGGGTAAATTTTTTTTATTCTGACTTAGATCCATTGTGACACACACTTGTGTGAATAATTTCATACTTTAAATCGCAATCATAACTGCTACAGCATCCTTGCCTCTAATATAATCTATTCAATGTTCCAATTCCCTATCAATAATGAAACACAGATTCAAACATTTTAGAAAGCTACTTAATGACAATTGAAATCAAAGTTGTGCCTTCATAATAATCATGGAGCAAAGAAGCATCAAAGATGTAGCACCTGAATTCTGAGCAAGCCAGAGTTCGCTGATCAAAACCAGTTGAGGGGGGGGTGGTTAAATGGTTGTTTTCTTTATCTGAATTTCTACACATCTTGATAAAAATACTACACCAGAGTACAGACAGTAATCTGTTAATGTTGGCATTCCTCTGTTTATTAAAATTTGAGATTCATTGTTTTAGAGATGAGAACATTTAGTAAATGGTTCTTGAATCATAACTCAAAAAATCCACTCTGTTGCTGACTTCTGGAAGCCTTGACTTCACATTCTCTCCTTAAACTAACAAACCTTAATCCATTAAACTCAACTTCTCCATGCTACCTACCATCTCCTCAGTTACCTACCTCAATGCCCCTCCTCTCACCCGCCATAAAAGTACAAGAAAGTCTCATTTTAAACCGTGTTTATCATCTTATCATATCATCAATTTTTTATTCCACTTCAATGGCCTTGTACCCCATAATTATAAACACAATGACTTTTAGAATCAACAAGACATTCTCAGTCTCAATTTCATACAAACTTAGATAACTTTTTTGGTTCTGCCCAATGGTCATTCCATTTCAAATAAATAGGAAGTGTTCACTTCTGTTTCTCACTTGATATAATTAAAACCTTGTCTAATTTCAACTATCACATTTCCCTGAATCCAAAAGCTGCTGTAGAAAAATATATGGGGGCCGAGAGTTTGGTCTAGTGGCAGAGTACTTACCTAGTATGTACGAAGACACAGGTTCTATTCCTCCATACCACACACATAGGGAAAAGCCAGAAGTGGTGCTTTGGCTCAAGTCGTAGAGCTCTAGCCTTGAGAAAACTCAAGGACAGTGCTCAGACCCTCAGCCCAAGCCCAGGACTGGAAAAAAAGAAATATATATAGAACATTTGGCTAAAAATACTCCCAGTTAATACACATTATAACAAATGATCTATGTTTTCTTGGAAATTTTATTTTCCCATTATCTAGGAGTTATTTCTAAAATTCATTCTGCTTAACATCTCATTAGTTCTTTTTCTCCTAAATATGAGGTAATGACTTTTTCTTCACACAAAAAGTAAGCATTTGATAAGAGACACCTAACTATCCATTCTAACAACCCATTGACTGCGATGACATTGTCAAATTCCTTCTTTCTTATTATAAAATAGGTGTCTTTACTGTTTACTTCTGAGCTCTAGATCTCATATGGTCTTGGAAATTCTTAGAAAAATCAGTCAGATCCAGTCAATTTTATTCAGACCTGCTTTAACCTTTGCAGCACTAATACTTTCTCACAGATTTCATACATATATATATATCTTTTTATTGTTAGATTTAGTTCTGAATAAGCCTTGAAAGATTACAGTATAGCAGGATACTGTGTCTATTCTAGCTTTATCAATATTTTACCACAAAATTAGTTTATCCACTCAATGGCATCAAATGTGTTTCTAAAATTTTATTACTCATCTGGCCTCTATATTAATTGCTGTGGTGAGCTCCTCGACCAGCGAGGAAGAACGACCACCACTCGAGGATTCTTCTCAAATCATACTTTAATGGAGAGCCTTTTGGTTGAAGGGAGAGCAGGAAGCGAAAGGGCTGGGCAGGGAAATGCAGCTGCTTATATACATTCAAGGAACAAGGGGCTCTCTACCATTGGCTACTCTGTTGCTAAGGCCGTTTTGAGACTCGGGATTGGTCACGCCCTATTTCGTCATGCGCAGACTGAAGAGCAACTTGATACTTAGTAACGAGTAAAGGCCTCGCACTCACATACCAAATAAGTTACAAGGAGCGAGGCAGGAAACAGGTGCCATCCGGCTCCCCACAAATTGCTGAAGTAAAATGTACACACACATACACACAGATAATAAAACATTCCTTATAGAAGATAAAAATAATCTTTCACTGAATATAATAGATCTGTAGTAGTCCCTTTTCCCTAAAATTATTCTTGACTTCAGCTTTCTCCATCTCAATAGATGGACTCTGCCTCATTTACCACTGATTTTTCTATTTACCTCATAAGTATTTTGGCATATAAATCAACACTTTATTCTATTTATATTTCAAATATACACTAATTTCTCAGAATTCCAGGTATTAATTCCATATTTTAGTTCACCTTATCTGTGGGTCATCTTGTACCACTGCCATTTTTTCCACTGTGAGATACCATAATTCATCTGCAACAATCTGCTGAACACCTTCACACACCTTCCCACTTGCCTGGATCAGGTAAAGCTGCCATCTTGAAGTACCAGAGACTGAGTCCCTTTGTCATTGTTTCCAGGAGGCTATATCCATTTATTTCCAAGACTATCTAACCTTTCCTTGAACTCTGAGACACTGTCCATATCTTGGTTCATTTCTTTGATAGCACTCATTAAGCCTTATCATTGTTGTACCCATATTTATCTATGTGTGTAATAGATGTCTGTCACTTTGTAAACTCCTTGCCATCAAAATTTTCTTACAACTAGCAATTTAACTACAACAGAATTCATCTGTGAAAGGTACTGTAGGCTAGGTTTCCATCCATTTTGAACTATGAAATGAGATAATCTAGTACAAGTCTGTTTAGCAGAGAAGAGGAGCAAAGAAAATAGAATACACTGGCATTAAAGATCAGCTGACATATTTAACCCTTTCCCTTCCAAAGCAATGCATATAAAGTAAGTAGATGGCATTAGTGCTTTTTACAGGAGCTCTTTTCTAGCCATTTTGCTTGATCATTCTAAAGCTCAGCCACTCGGGAATTTTCCTAAGAATGTATAGAAAAAGTTCACATACAAAAGGACATATGCAGGCCAAGAGTTTGGCTAGTGCTTGCCTAGCAGCATGAAGACCCAGGTTCAATTCCTTGTTACCACATACATAGAAAGAAAAAAAAACGGAAGTGGAAGTGATACTGTGGCTCAAGTGGCAGAGCTCTAAACTTGAGAAAACCCAAGGACAGTGATCAGGTTCTGAGCCCAAGCCCAGCACTGGCAAAAAAAATTGAAAAGAAAAGGATATATACTCAACTTTGCCAATCAACAGCATTGGAATCAGTATAATATGAAAACACGGTATCATGTAATTCCAAGAAATAAAATCTTTGAGAAAGATTATAATGGGAAGATAATTATTTACTGGGTTTGAGTAAAATTGATAAGCTCAAAGGCCAGGAAATTATTACTCACTTTACTTTGACAATATTTGTGTGAACTAACCATAGTGAAAAAGAAAGCAACTTTACTGATAGAAGATCTTTGGAATGATATTTTAAAACTCATTTTTCAAAACAAAAAGGAAAAGATGTCAATAAAGTTAAAGAGTAACACAGATCCAGAGAGAGGCAAGTGCTTGCTGTATAAAACTTGATTACCCTGACAACCTACAGAAACCTTCCCTATACTTATATTTAGGTCTGCAGCCTAAATTTCCTCACAGATCACTCATCTACAACAAAAAATTTCACAACTGCACACTTTTCCATAGTCCCTTGACAGAAAAATAATTCAACATCTCATTTTTCTCTTCAAATACTCAGTAGTGACCTGGACCACTGTTTATTATTCAAACAGCAAGGTGCTCTATAATACTAAGAGATACCAAGAAAGTCTAACACATACTGTGTTACTCCATTTAGTCTTGTTTGAAATTTGATTGATATCAAGAGGTTGGTGGACTTGAATTTCAAGAAAGCCACATACTAGACATGAGACGCTTTTCACCGATACATATTTTTATTTCTTTTGGCAGCGCAGGTATTTGATCTCAGTTCTTCACACTGGCTAAACAGGCTCTACAACTTGAGCCATGTCTCTGGTCTCAGTTGTTGTTTTTGTTAATAGGCCAAATAGGAAGATTGCATACTTCCTGATGTAGCTAGGATGACAGGTGCAAGCCATCTGCTAGATTTTCCTGTTGAGATAAGATATCATGAACATTTTTTTTTGTCATGGAGCTTAAATTCAGCCTGGGCGCTGTCTCTGAGCAGTTCAGCTCAAGGCTACCACCCTACCCTGGAGCCAAGACCCACATCTAATTTTCTGGAGGTCAATTGGAGATAAGAGTCTCAGGTCCTTTTTTGTACCTGGGCTGGCTTTGAACCTTGGTCCTCAGATCTCAGCCTCTTGAGAAGCTAGGATTACAGGTGTAAGCCACCATGCCTGGCTTCATGAACATTTTGCCTTGACTTTGCAATCATTCATGTGTTAGCCTTCCACAAAGTTGGGATTACCTTTACCTTTTTATTATTTATAAAAAGCTGCTTAGACTTCTAATTTTGATGTTTTTAATAGGGAAGAGTTCAATACTATGTGCCAGATAATGCTTTCACTCCAATCAAAAAAAACTCCCATGCTTCTCATTTTAAAATGCCCTGCCAGCTATGAGCATGATGTATATTCATTATCCACCATTCATTTGGAAATATATTGAACATGTGAACCTGTCACACTAGGTAATTTTCATAGACAAAATGTGCATTGATTCCTTCCCCCATGTTCACTGAAATTAGAATTGCTTCAGATCAAAGGGGGTGGCCTGATGATAGTGCCTTATCAGGGGACCATAATGACATCTGTCTTCTTGTCAACCCTATAATGGGAGAGAGGCTTAGTTTAGTATTAAGAAGCCGGGTTGGGAGTCCTATTCTTCTTGTTTGTTCTTGTCACAAAGAATTTCTTTCACTTTGCTGGTAATATTTTGACTCGAATTGGTGGATCTTTTCTGAGCACATACATTTTGTGTGTCCATATCTGCTGCCTTAGTGCTTCTGCCTTTACGTTAACCTCTTGGAATGGAAATCTCTGATCATGGCTGGTTTTGTTTGATATCATGCATGATTTCATGTAGGTTTCCCTCTATGAAGTTAGTGAAGTATCCTGTTGTGATGTTAAATGATGCCTACATCAGGACCCTAAAGTCCCAAGATGCTGCAGCTTGTCAGTATAAGTAATAGGTGGGTTCAGGTTCTTTGTGGGTTGCTGAGGATGTGATGGGTATACAAAGAAGGTCTAGGATGATAGTGGTGCCTGAGGTATTTTAGAGAACAAGGAGGTGAGAATTCAATCAACAATACAATGTATATCCTACAAAATTAAGAAGAGTGAGGGAAAGAATAATTAGAGGAGTAATAGATAAGAGATGGAAGAGATGACACTGATAAGAAGAAAAATTATGCTCATATTCTGTTCACATAATAAATTGCTTTGAGGGAATGAGAGAGAATAAAAATGAATTTAATGCCCTCCAATTATTAAACACAGAATAAAACATTACAGAGGGCTGTGAATTTTTTAAATGGTCTTTTAGAATGTGGTCCAATAGAATTGGTAATTTTGACAACGTCCATTAAAAGTCAACTTGAAAATAATGAGGATGGTATATCATTTGATGGCTCCTTAATATAAGGTATTAATTCAAACTCTACTTAGTCATAATTTGTGAAAATTGCCTTCAAATGAAAGGAATTCAGTGTCATCTAGGGAAAATGACTTTTCATTAACATTAACAATATAGACATAGCTAAGAGATTTTGATGCATCATATTATATGTAAACAAAGATATTCTAATTTCCCTCTTCTGATAAAAACAGGTCCCCAAACACCTAATTTAGACAGTGTGTTATGCTCAAGTTCCTATGTGTTCTGGCTAGGATGAATATTTTGTTTCCTATGCACTATTCCCTATTGAAAATGTTTTAGGGGTTTAGAGGCACTTCATTTTGAATAAGAAAAGGAACAGAAAAAGAAAATCCAAAATTTTGGCTACTTCCCAAGAAAAGTAAATTCAGTCCATGAGATTTACATGTCTACCCCAAATCACCATATCATAGTTATAAACTGCTGGTCAGGAGATTCTATCTAAGGCTATACTCTACCTTTGGTGTTTAACTCATTAGTTACTCACCAAAAGAATAAAATTTCCTGGAGCTGGGATCATGGCCTAGTGGTAGAGTGCTTGCCTAGTATTTAGGAAGCCCTTGGTTTGATTCCTTAGTAGAGCACACACAGAAAAGGACGGAAGTGGTGCTGTGGCTCATGTGGTAGAGAGTCAGCCTTAAGAAAGCCCAAGGTTAGTACTCAGACCCTGAGTTAAAGCCCCAGGACTAGCAAAAAATAAAATAAAATAAAATTTGCCTCTGTGTGTGTGTGTGTGTGTGTGTGTGTGTGTGTGTGTTTCTATCTTTGTTTTCTCATTGTTGGTTGTCTGAATAGAAAATTTCCAATTTTTCTAAAGACATTCATCATAGTAAATTAAAACTCAGCTTAATGGCTTCACATTGACTAAATCAATGACTGTATTTTGAAATGATATTATATTCAGAAGTATTGATTTGGCTTCAACATGAATTGAGAGAAAAGAGCAGGTTTCTACCCCTATATTTTTAAGGGTCTGATTTTTTTAAATCAATGTGTTGGCTATGGAATTCTACTAAGTATAGACCTGACATCAGATTAATAAATATCAGAAAATGATCTGACTCAATTATTAGAGTTTTTCTCATTAGCTAAATTGATAGTGCAAGTCACATGTTTCTGACTTATATACACAATGGAATTTTATTCATTCATCAGAAAGAATGATAGAGTGTATCATTCCTAAGACAATGAAAAGACTTGAATTAAATTATATTCAGTGTAGCAAGCTAGACCAAGAGAAATATATATTGCACTGTATTCCTCATTTGTGGTAGCTAGAATGTACCTATAAACCTATAAGTAAACACATGGGGGTGGTATCCAAGTGGTTATAAATGAATTACCTGATATAATAGACTATATAGAGAACACAAATAATTTAAATATTTTGAAAATCTAGGTCAAAACCAAACAAAATATGTACCAGGAATTTGGTACTTGCAAGATAATTTGGCAAGTGAAGAAGGACAGAAGAATGAATGGGGAAAGGAATAGAACACAGGCAACCATGAATATCACTGAATAGAGAAAAAAGGAAGGGGTAGGTCAAATGTCATTGATTAAATGGAAGAAAGTTTCAATAAATTATCTAAAAATTAAGAAAAGGGAAGGAAAGGGTCAGGTGGGAGTAGGAGGGGTAAGAGAATGTTTAAAGAGGTGACATTTATCAAGATACATTGTATTCATAAAACTGCTCTGTTGTACTCTTGCACAACTACTCAAAGGAAATCAAAATATTCAAATAAATATGACAAAATATTTTTACAAAAGATTGGATGTTTGCTACAAAAGTAATGATCTCAAAGAAGCAAAGTTTCCTTGTTTTCTCAAAATTACTAGTATGTCTCCTAATTAGTGCAGTAACTTCACTTTTAAGAATGCACTCTGTAGTTATGATTGAATACATGTGAGATCTCATTGGTATGTTTTCACAATTCCAAATGATTGGCCACAATTCAGTGGCCTGATTGAATAAACTCTGGAGATGCACAGAATTGTCTGTTGAAACACAAAGAACAAATTAGTATGGAACAAATTAGTATGTTTATATATTTTGAGCTCAAGATAGTAAGTTGATACAATGGTTAAATTTGTACTTATGGTTCATAAACAAACAGAAAATCAAGTTGCAGATAATGTGTGTGTGTGTGTGTGTAGGCTGTGTGTGTGTGTGTGTGTGTGTGTGCATTGCAGATGTTAATTGTCAACTGTAATCAATTTAAAGACATGTCAAAATTGGGAAAGCCATATAACAAATGATTGTTGTCCTTAATGTACTATGTTATCCCTCATCTCCTTTGCTGTCCCTTGGGTATCTCATATTGTTACAGTATCTCACTTTGTTATCTGATATATTGAATTTATTTGTATTTGGTTATCTGAAACTTGATAGGGAAGGGGGGAAAACCAATACGGGGAGTGGGTGGTGGGTGGGGGGAGGGTAATGGGTACCAAGACATGTGAAAGGGTATCAATGTATGTGAATTAATGCACCTTCTATCTGGCAAATATCATATAACCCTTTTATTAATTACAATAAAAATATATTAAAAAATTGGGAAAGCAGTTTGAAGATAATAAGAAGGATCTCTTATATAGTCCAATAGGCTGAAGGTCTGGAAGTAAGAAAATCAGAAGAGGAAGTCTGCATTTATGCAAGTTCAGTTCTTAAAAAGCTGTGTGATTTTGCTTTCACATCTCCCATGGACATCAGACTTGAGATTTTTCAGATTTTCAACACAGAGTCATCCCACATACTCTTAAGTCCTTCTTTCCCCTTCTTGTGAGGCTACAAGCTTCCTGAACTGAGCAGTTTCTGCTTTTCTGTCTTTCCAACCCAGACACAACCATTGATCATGTGCAATGACACAGGCTCAGAACATGTAAGCAAGTCTAGTAAATTTGTTTTATAAGTATTTGTACATTCTCTTGGTTACAATCCTCTAAACTTAGCTAATGAGTGCTCTTGGCTAACTATTATGTGAGAGATGAGGCAAAACAATGATTATACATGGCCAGTTTCCCTTGGAAACAGAAGACATAAATTAAATGAGTTCTTTCTCAGGATTCAATGTAAGAAGATGGAATGACATAGGATTTTTCATTATGTAATTTTGTATTTTATTACATTTTTATCCAATGTAATATGTATTACTATTTTTGAAATACATTTTTTACTTCACTGTCCTTGATGAATTATAACTGAGCTCTCTGAAATCTTTTCAGAAGAAATTTATATGACTCTTAAATATGATAAAAGAATTACTTGCTCTCAAGATGTTATTTGTCAACTTTAATATTAATAATAATTTTTAAGCAACAAAATGCTAGACCTTTGAAATTCTTTATTTTAAAATGGAATTTTTTAACCATCTGGTAATTCCAAACTATATAAGGCTTAACTTTGAGTATTTATGTATGAAAAATTAAAATGTTTTACTGAAATATGCACTTTATCTTTCAAAGACTTGAGAGGTTAGTCAGTAAAATGGTCCTTTCTTTTACTACATATATGGATATGACAAGGGGTAAATACTTAATAAGTGAAAAATCTTAACAGATGGAGTGAACACCTGCCTGGACTCTGAGTCTGAGTGTTTGATGAAATATTTACCAGCTACTTATTATAATTAGTATCAGGAGGCCTTTTATACTGTTGTTCCCCTAAGAGAAAAGACATTTCTTTAACCCACTTTGTATGTGTTGATGATTCCTGCTGATTTTATGCTGTGAAGACATCATTTACTGCATTCTTATATTTTATGGAGAAAGACAGGATGCATTTTGCTACTAACATTCTTTCTCATTTGATGACACCATTCTATGTCCTGTGCATATGGAATGTAAAAATTCAATAGGATGAAATACTTCCTTGTAGAGTCTAAACACTTGTTCTGTAAACCATCTAGATGCCCACATTTTTACATGTAGATAGAAAAAGAATGGAAGCAAGGAGAAGTAATCTGAAAATTAAGAACAGAAACAGCTGGTGTTTAGTTTTAAGTAAATAACTAGGAATGATTCATTCTTCTTGTTGTGCTTGATTCTCTAGATGCTTAACATATATCAAGTCCATATAATGACCTGCTCTCTTACTGCTACTACTATCTTTATCATTATGAAACTGGAAAATGAAGAGGTTAAGCATCTTACAGTGTGAAGTGGTAAAACCAGGAACAAATTTGGGCAGTTAAAGCACTGAACTGTCCAGGACTCCTCTCTGTTCAAAACTAAGTGGAAAAGTGCTATTTTACAAGGGTGTGTGAATTACATTGCTTTCTCACACCCTACTCTCTTCCCTAACTCCAGTCTTACTAGAGAGATCCTAAAATGAATAAGTGAATTCATCTCATTTTCCAAATAAATTTAATAGTATTCCCATTATAGTTCAAGTCTATGAAATACTGAAAGAACAATGAAGGCTCGGCATGCTAGCAAACTAGTATAATGAAGAAGCCTTTTCATTCTCAAGGTGCCCTGGAAACATTGGAAGAGACTGTAAGTAACACTAGGAGATGGTAGCAAAAGGACCAGGGACAAAGAAGAGTAGGTACCACTCAGGACTGAAAAACTGTGGTTAGCCTTGGATAGGGTTGATGCAGGAAACCAGACTGGGAAGATCTATTGAGCTATGGTTAATGATTTGCATTTTAACCTGACTGCAGTATGAAACTACCCATGAAGTTTAATTTAGGGAATGGTACTCACCCATTGTTTTATTAAACAAGTAGTTATTGAGTACTCCCCTATCCGGCACTCTTTGTAAGTCTGTGAATAATTAAATTTTGAATCACAGAAAGATTAACCTGGCTTCTGGGCAATAATTAATTGGAAATAATAAATCAGGAGGCAGTACTACCAGAGAGCTGATCTAACACAGGAGCAAAAGTGTTCTGAACTAAAGGAGTGGGAAATGGAAAGGAGATTGGTATAAAAAAACTGAAGCATATTGTAGTGAAGAATCAACAGACGTTAGTAACTGAGTGGAGGTGAAAGGAAAGTGACAAATGTACTTAATAAGTCTTCTCTCTACCACCCCCCAAATCAGCACATATTACCTGGACTCCGTGTGTGGAATCTCATGGGTATGTCTACATCATGTGCTAGACACATTTTGTCAGTTTTAAGAAAATGTTAAATTTTCCAAAGTGATTGAACATAGCCATTGGATCAGGTCTACAATTCTTGTTCACTCTTGACAGCACTTAGTTGTTTCCATTTTAGTCTCTTTAACAGTTTTGCAGTGACAGTTAACTGAGATATTGAGACTGAAATCTGAGAACTGTGGTTCAAAGCCAACCTGGGCAGGAAAATCTGGGACACTCTTACTTGTAATTAACCACTAAAAAAACAAAGTTGAGGTGTGGTTCAAATGGTAGAACACTAGCATTGAGCCAAAAAGATTCAAAACAGAGCCCAAGTCCTGGTTCAAGCTCCGGATCCATTGTGTGTGTTGCGGGGGGGGGGGGGGCACTCGCGCGTGCTCATGAATGTGCCTGTCTTTGCACACACATGCACACGCACACACACATACACACACATAGAGCATTTCGTCTTGTGAAAGTTGTCTTTGTTTTCTTTCAACATGTCATTACTAAGAAAATTCTCAGTATAACTTTAGGATGTTTCACTAAATAAAACATTGTTTATTTAAAATTCATGTGTCTGTTTTGTTGTATTTTGCTTTTTAATCTTTTATTAGTTTAAAGGACAGTTTTCACTATTTCTTTAGGATTTACATAGCCCCAAAGAGAGTAGAAAAAGGAAATAAAAAATATAGTGCAACTGTATCCTTGGTATTAACAAGGAAAGCCAGTATTGCTAAGCAACTAACAGGTGTCTCTGAACAGAATGAATTCAAAGGAAATTAGTAATCCTCTTTAAAGGAAGCCTTCCCCTTCAACGCTGTCCAAAATTTCAATTTTACTGTTCAATTTTTGTTACTTGTGCATATTTGTGAGTATCCCACAAAGCTCAGCTTAAAATGTATCAAAACTTCTATGCATGGACACTATATTTCCATGGCTGAAAGCTGTGTTCTACTCTTTTTCATGTATAAAAGGAAGGAAGGAAGGAAGGAAGGAAGGAAGGAAGGAAGTTTTGAGCAAAGGAGGAAAGGAACAAAGGAACAAAAGAAGGAAGGAAGGAGCCAGATGTAGACTATCCTATTTATAAAAAGTATCTAGAACATAAAAATAGGCACAGAAATAAAATAAGCATGAACCAAGAGATTAGATTGGGAGTAAGAGTAAGTTTAGGAGAGTTTATGGAAAAATTACAGAAGATCATGGAAATGCTCTAAAATTAGAGTGCAAAAATTGTAGATAGCTATAAATTCACTGTCAATTGTGCACTTACAATGGCTGATATTATGATATAAAAATGATAATATTCTTTCTTTTTTGTGAAGCCTGGGGTTTGAAATCTAGGTCTGGGCACTGTCCCTAAGCTCCTTAGCTCAAGACTAATGCTCTACCACTTGAGCCAGAGTGCCACTTCCAGTTTTCTGGTGGTTAATTTGAAATAAGAGTCTCACAGTCATTCATATTGCACTGACTTTCAACCATGATCCTCTGATCTCAGCTTCTTGAGTAGCTAGGATTACAGGCGTTAGCTACTACCACCCAGTTTGATACTTAATATTCTTAAAAATTAAAAAAAAACTACCAGACAAATAACAGTAGGAGTGGTTTTCCATTATATAATACCAAAAGATGTGTGTGTGTGTGTGTGTGTGTGTGTGTGTGTGTGTGTGTGTGTTCTACTTATTGCATTATTTAGACTACCTATGAGAAAAGAGAATTACAAAGATGGGCTCAGAGCTGCTTTTCCATTAGCAGGGTCCAGTTTTGCTGACATGTTAATGGTAACTTAAAAAATTAAAAACGGAAATAAAAACCTCAAATGACAATAAAATGACAATGATTTGAAAATGGTTTTCTCTGGCCAGCTATTCCCTTCAATTATTTTCCTTGAGTGCATCATTAAGAAAGGTGAACTGATATAATTGGCAGCTAGTGCTGGCTGTGGATATGTGGAAAGGAAAGTCCTTACTTTTCTCAGTACCTCAAGCACTTATTTTTAGTGAGCTTTATAAAACTAATTTCCTGAATGTTTCAAGAGTGTATTTAACTTGTTTAGCAAGAAACCAATGTGAGGGTAAAAGTGATTCAAATTGTATTTGAATGCTAGAATAATCTAAATGTACTCTAAAATGAATGTGAAAATAAAGTTTCTGATTAGATTTAAGGCTAGTTCATAGTATACAAAGCAATGAACTCTTAACCAGAAGTTTTGGAGGCATTTCTATCTATAAAGAAAATCATCAGTATAACGTTCAGCCTAGACACTGACCTATCATTATTTAGAGTGCAGCTTCTTATTTAAAATAAATAGAGGAATACAGCGTGAACACGTTCTCCTGTACAGATGAATAAGCTACAGGTACATCTAATTACTGTTGTTGAGGCACAATAGTACTACATATTGTATTTCCATGTTCTCAGGATTTGTGTTTCTTAACCATCCTAAATAGAAGACACTGTTTTGATTTTGATATTTAAAGTGTGATTGCTTTACATTTCATGTTTTCTATAATCAATGGCTCCTGTCAAGATGATTAAGTAAATTCAGCATTATTTCCTGTGTTCACTTATGAAAATGATTCATGGCTACACTAATGGCATACAAAAGTTTCTACAAGCCAACAAGCTTATTTATGAACATGTCCCAATTCTCATAGTAAACATTTTTCATTCACACAGAGCATAGAAAGCCTCTTAGAGTAGAAAGGTTAAAGAGAAAAGGTGTTAGGCTTTATGAAATCTTCAACTTGGAGTCTCAGACCTGAGATTCTGCATTTAAATGAAGCATTGGAAAACACATTGCCTCTGATGTGTGGAAAACACCACCAGAAATTGCTTTTATATGCCATTTTAGAGTTCCACCTGCTCACTGGGAAGCAAAATGTCAGAAAATAATGAATCAATGTTGTACACACTGAAGTTGCAAGATGAGAAATAGGATTCAGATCAAAGGTCTCTGAGGGGCAAAACTCAGAAACAATGAAATTTGACACTGAGGTGTGCATTGTACCCTGTGTTTTAATATACAGCTATTAGAGCATGCTGTGTGATGATTTTTGTTTCTAAATTGCTACCCCCAGCACTGCAAATCAGCAAAATCAAAATTAGATACTATACAAACCAAATTCTTGGTAAATCCATAGTGACTCTACATTTTCTAGAATCATTATAAATTTGTAGTCACCCAAAGAGAACTTCTAAATCCTACATGTGTATAGTAATATAATTGAATATCTAAATTTAAACTATAGAGGATGTTGAAATTTGAAACAATGCATCTCAGTTTCAAGGTAACTCATCACATGCAGAATAGAACTTTTAGATTGTCAAGTTTCTGGTTTTTCCAAGACCTAGAATTTACCTGAGCAAGATTTTTAGAATAAATTTATATTATCTAATACTGCTGCCTAATATGGCACCTTTTAAAATTATATTTAACTATTTGTACAAAAAGGTTATTATTCAATAAATTGGTAAATTTTATCTTGATTGATATCACTTCCTTCTCCCCCACACTTCCCAACCCAATCCTTCCTCTCAAATTTTCCAGTTTACTGGGCTATATGTTGAATATTATAATTGCCAACATGTGAGAAGTAACACACCTACTGTAACCCCTCTATACACTATCTAGAAAACAAAAAAATAAAAAAATAACTAAGGAAAAAATGATAATTCAACAGTGTGTGGAAGGTAGTGGAAATCTTTCTGAGCCCTAAAACAAACTGGGGCCCACTACTTCGGGCTGTGATCTGTTGTCCTCGGTTTCTTGTTTGTTCATTTAAAATTTTTTGAATATTTTTGTAGTCTATTATCCTACCTACTCAACAGACTGAAATCTGAGGATCATGGTTCAAAGTCAGACTGAGCAAGAGAGAGAGTTCATGAGGCTTTTTTTTATTGTCTTGGTAACATACAGAGGGGTTACAATTACATTCTCCAGGTAGTAGATGCATTACTTCTCACACATTGGTACTCATGTTTATGTCCTTATTTCCTTCCCCCCACCTCATCTAAATCATCTTGTTTTCCCCTCTTCCCTTCCTATTTCAAAAAAAACCAAATAAATGTATATGCAATATACCAGGTAACAAAGTCAGATGCAGTAACAATATGAGATTAACCAAAGAGCAACAAAAAAGAAGAGAAATAACATAGTACATTAAGAACAACAATCCCACAAGATAAAGCTCTTGTCTTGTTTCCATATCCTAGAGATCCTTTCATTTAGTTTCATCCTATATGACTTTATGTACCTAGGTTTTGAGCTATTGTAATCCTCTGCTAGGAGAATCCTAGATGTGCACTAATTATTACAAATAGAGAAACAATTGAGCTTATGTTCCTTTGGATCTGGCTTATTTCATTTAAGCCTCCAGCTATTTACCGAAGAGAGAGCAGTAGAGCAGTGGTTCAAGTGGTAGAGTGCTATCCTGGAGCATAAAAGGTCAAGACAGCAATCAGTACGTAAGTTCAAGCCCCTGGACTAGAACCAATCTATGTACAATCCTTAGCTATGCAAAAAGGCTTCATTCTGGTATATCAATATATATATATATATATATATGATGTTTCTTGACGAGTATTATCCCTTTTCTCATTTTTTGCCCACTTCTCATCTATTTCAACCCCACCTCTCCTTACAATTTCTCACTTCCATTTTCTTGTTTTCCCCATAAATAATATGACTGCATGAACATAGTCTATTCCTTTCTCCATTTGTTCACTCACCCTCCTCTTCCACTACCTTTGGAGAAGTTATGTTTCAGCTCCTGGTGTGTGTGCGTGTGTGTGTGTGTGTGTGTGTGTGTGTGTGTGTGTGTGTGTACATACATACATGCACTCACTGAGCCTGATTTTACTTCATTAAATGTGATTTTTTTTTGCCTGTTCTGTGATTTGAACTCAGGGGCCACTGTTTCTGAGCTTCTTTTGTTCAAGGTGAGAACTCAACCACTTTAGCCACAGTGCCACTTCTGGCTTTTTCTGTTTATGTGGTACTGAAGAATCAAACCCAGGCAAGCACTCATCACTAAGCCATATTCCTAGCCCCCTAAAAACAATATTTGTCTATCCATTTCCCTGCAAATGACAAAACATGTATGATAATGTGACATAATATGAATGAATTTCATATACATATCTAAACAAAACTCATTGTATAAATTTAAGATAATTTTATTCCTTTAAAGATTATATTTGGAATGGTATCTCATACCTTACTAATGTCCTCTCATTCAATATTTGGTATGTTCTTCTATAAATCATTTTGCATATTGAATGTCATATATGTAGCGTCTGGGTATATATGATATATGCGAGGAAAAAGTAGTTTTAATAGAGATGCTGGACTAGGTAATTTTATCTGAAATTCTAGTATTTATTTTAAAACATTGTAGCTTTATTGCTATTCAAATGCTATATTATTCCACATTTCTGTTTTCAATGTTTTTTCATAGACTAGAGAGATACAAATGATTGATGCTTACATATATTGAATCTATCCATCAACTAAAAGTCTCATTAATTTTTATTGTGTTGTTTTTATCCTTATAACTCAAGGTTTTCTCATATCAGCAAAATATGCATTTTTGTCTGGTTTTTGGTGTTTATATGAGCCAATTTTTATTCTAAATAATAAAATGTGTTATTGAATTTTCTAGAGAAGTCCTTGTAAGTACTAAGAAATAATAAGATATCTATACCAGCAATCTGACTTCATTTTAAATAACTTTGGGCTTTAATATTTAGTATAATGCAATGATACATTTGCTACTAGTTTGATGGTAAAGTGTCATTTATTTTAACAATGCTTATTATATTTAAGTTTAAATAAATTAGTACAATTTTGTGTTGGATTTTTACTATTTATTTTAATTTATCTTTAATTGTTGACAAAAGTTTCCTGAGAGTAAAATATTATCCCTTGGACCAAATTCTATTTCTCTTAATTGATAATTTTTATAAATGTTAGTAACTTTTTATTATTAACATTGCTATTAGAGTTCCCCTATGACCCAGAAATTTACCCAATCGTCCAGAAACTAGGACATACTAAATCCACTAGCACAACGATGTTCATTGCAGCACTATTTACCATAGCAAAGATATGGAACCAACCCAGATGTCCCTCAGTTGATGAGTGGATCAACAAGATGTGGTATTTATACACAATGGAACGACATCACCCATTTGTAAAGAAATGGAAAGACTTAGAAAAAAATCATATTAAGTGAAGTAAGCCAGACTCAAAGGAACATAGGCTCACTGGTTTCCGTCATTTGTCATAATCATTAGAAACCTTGGGCTCTCCTAGCAGAGATTTACAATAGAGAAAAACCTGGATACATAAGGCCATATAGTATGACACTAAATGAAACGATCTCCAGGATATAGAAACAAAAGCCATAAAATGAGTGATTGTTGTCCTTAATGTATTATGTTGTGTCTCATCTCTTTTTCTGTCCCTTGGTTATCTCATATTGTTACATATTTCACCTTGTTATCTTATATATTGTATATATGCTTATTTGGTTATTTGAAATCTGATAGGGAAGGGGGAATTGGGGGGGCGGAAATGGGGACCAAGACCTGAGAAAGGGTATCAATGTTTGTGAAGTAATGCACCTTCTATCTGGTGAATATAATGTAACTCTTCTATTAATTACAATAAAAATACATGGAATAAAAGAAATAAAAAAAAAAGAAAGAATGAAAAGAAAAGAATTTTTACTAGTGCTGCTGGCTCCTGCCTGTAATCCTGGCTACTCAGAAGGCTGAGATCCGAGTGTCATCGTTCAAAACCAGTCTGGTCAGAAAAGTATCTGAGACATTTATCTCCAATTAACCATGAAAAAACTATAGCCGCAACGTCTTCAGCTCACATGATAGAGGGCTGGCCTTGAGCCAGAAAGCTCAGGAACAGTGCCCAGGCCTTAAGTTCAAGCCTCAGTTCTAGCACAAGAAAGGCACAATGAGAAAGGAGGAAGAGGAGCAGCAGGAAAAGAAGGAATGTAATTTTAGCTATTTCAATCACCAAAATCTTATGAAATTGCCGTATACATTTATCAGACTATCTTTTTTTTATGTTTCATTACAAAAGAAACATTTGGCAGGTTTTCTTTTTTACCTTTATGGCCTGAAATTATTTAAATATTATTAAATTCAATAGTTCTTTGATTTTGAACTCATTTCCAGTTTTAGGATTTTAATAGCTTTTCTATTATTTTCAAAGGACCAAGATGGTTTTCTTCTACTGGAATTGATTTTTTTTATATTATTTTTTCTGGGAATCACATGCCCTTCATTCAATTATACATTTTTCATTTTTCCACTATAATATTGTACATAGAATGATTTAAAACTATTTCAGTCATAATACACCAAAAACTCTCATGTGAAGTCTTTCCATTTTGCTAACCATGTTATTTTGGTCTTAACATAAAAATGAGAGTTTGGCTGGGTGCCGTGGCTCATGTCTGTAATCCTAGCTATTCAGAAGGCTAAGATCTGAGGATCAAGGTCCAAAGCTGGGGCAGGCATTGTTAGGTCTGCCTGGGAGAAATGATTCCTTCCCTTGGATTCTCCTGTGCACCCTGGAAATACCCGCCCAGACTGTAACCCTGGCAACTGGCACATCCCCCAGAGGGAGGTCCCCCAGTTTGAAGTATTTCTTCATCCTCTGAGGTCACATCTGCTTCCGCTGTGGCCATACTCCTCCCCGCTATATAATGTCTCACTTCCAGCCATAAGCACTCTTTCTTTCGCCTGATTCCATCTTGTGCGGCTGTAGGTCTGTTTTCTCTCTTTCTCTCCTTCTCAATAAACCTTCACCTCTTAAACTGCATGGAGTTTCCTTTTGGCAAGCCTTACAGGCACAAAAAGACCTGAGACTCTAATCTCAAATTAACCTCTGGGAAACGGGAAATGGGGCTTTGCTCAAAGGTAGGGAGGTATCCTTGAGCTGAGAAGCTCAGGGACAGTGCCCAGGCAAAATTCAAGCCCCATGACCTACAAAAAAAAAGAGAGAGTTGGTGAGGTATGAAGGAACCAAATCATGTCAAGTATTGTATCAAGGGAAATTATTATTCTAATAGTAATGTAAGACTTTAAACAAAATCTGTTTATCATTTGTACTTCACATTTGTTGAAGTATCAAATGTTATTCGAACAATTTGAGGATAGACATTTGTTAGGAAATTAGGATTTCCTAAAAAGTAGTCTAAAAATTTGGTGATGATTTAATTAGTACAGAAGGTATGGAGTTGTAAGAAAGATGATCATTTTGAAGTGTATATGAGAAATAAGGCCATCAATTCACATTTGAGGTGCATATGTCATTTAATAGGGATTATAATCCTGTCTTATCTAGAGTCTGTGGTTTTAGTTACTTGCAACTAACTGGCAGAAAATGTTACATGAGAAATTCCAGAGATAAATAATTCATATGTTTTAAATTGTTTTATGTTCTCAGTACCATGATAAAACCTCAGACCTCCAATGTTGTCCTTCCCAAGAGACAAACCATTTCCTCCTTCAGGAATACATAAAGCATTCCTCAATATCACAAAGATTTTATATGACAAATCTATAGCCCGCATTATACATAATGATGAATAAATAAAGCCAGTTCCCCTAAGTCAGGAAGGAATCAAGGCTGTCCACTCTCTCCACTCCACTTCAACACAGAATTAGAATTCTAAGCTAGAGCAATAAGAGAAAAAAAAGGGGGGGATCCAAATAGAGAAGGAAGAAGTAAACTATTTTTGCAGATGACATGATTTTTGTACCTAAAGGACCCCCAAATCTCCTCAGAGCTACTAAAATAGATCCAAAACTTTGGCGAAGTAGCAGCATAGAAAATTAACCCACAAAATCAATAGCCTGAGCTGGGACTTTGGCCTAGTGGCAGAGTGCTTTCCTAGCGTGCACAAAGACCCAGGTTCGATTCCTCAGTACCACATACTTAGAAAAAGCCAGAAGTTGTGCTGTGGCTCAAGTGGTAGGGTTCTACCCTTGAGGAAAAGCTGAAGGATAAAGTTCAGGCCTCAAGCCCAGGAATTAAAAAAAAAAAATCAACTGCCTTTCTGTATGCCAACAACTAGAAAATCAAGACTGAAACTAGAAAAGCAACCCTATTTGCAATTGCCTAGAAAATTAATAAAATGCCTAGGAATTAACTTTACCAAAGAGGTGAAGAAACTTTATTGTAAATTTTTCTTTCAAAAATTTGAAAGAGGAAATTGAAGAAGACTTAAGGAAATGGGAAGACTTTCCCATTGAAAGAATTTATTGTGAAAATGGTAGTACTCTTCTAAGCATTTAGAAACTCACTGCATTTCCCATCAAAATCCCAATAATACTCTTCAAAGAGATAGAGAAACTGCATATGGAATTACCAAATACCTTAAATAGCAAGATTAATCCATAGAAGGCAGAACAGTGTTGGAGAAATAACAATAGCAAACTTCAAGCTCTATTACAGAGCCATAGTATGAAAATCAGCTTGGTATTTAAACAAAAATAGGCCCAGTACAACAAAGAACCAATGGAACAGAATAGAAGATTCAGGAATGAATCTCTAATATTCAATAAAAGAGCCAAAAATATAGGTTGTAAGAAAATCTCTTCAACAAATGGTGCTGACATAATTGGATGTTCATATGTAGAAAACTGAAGTACATCCCCGTGTATCATTTTTCACCATCAGCAAAATGGATCACCTCAATGTAAGGGCAAAACCATGAAAGCTTTACAGAACCAAGTAGGCCAAACTCCTGGGCACAGGTCAAAACTTTCTAAGAAACAAAACAAATCAAATCCAGAAACCAAACAAATCAAACAAAAAAATTGATAATTGGTGCAACATCCAACTTAAAATTTCTGCATTTCAAAGGAAATTGCTAAGTAAATAGAAAGATTGCAGAATGAATAGAAAGATTACTAACTGTTCATCAGACAAGGACCTAATATCCAAGGTAGAGGTAGAACTCAAAAAATTGTGCCCTTCAAACAAACAGACCCTCAAAGAAACAACTCAACTAACAAATAAGCTAATGACTTCATCTCCAATGAACCACCAGAAAACCAGAAGTGGATCTGTGACTCAAAGTGGTAGAATGCTATCCTTGAGCAAAATGGCTCAGGGACAGAGCCCAGGCCCTGAGTCAAAGCTCCATGACCAAACAACAACAGGAAAAATGAAACCTAATCTGAAAGAACGTTTAATTAGTATATCATGGAAATTGAATGCAAATTTTCTAACTGGGACTACCTAGAAGACTTATCTGGCAGAATGCTTGTACAAGAAAGCTGTTGGAAATAAAGTTCTATGTCTTTTCACTATTAGTGTTCCCAACTAGTATGCTGGGAAATCAGAGCAACGTGTTCACATTATATATATGGTAAAATATTGGGGAAGTATCTTCAATCGTTTAATGATGTTAAGTGTAGTTGTGAAACATTTGTCCATCAGCCTTTAAGGTGGTAAGTGATTTGGAGATTCATTTAAAGACTGAAATGAACCAATGTGATGGGGATGAATTCCATGAAAAAACGTCTGGGGAAAAAAAAACCCTACTAACCATCTATTTTGTGCAAAATACATTCTTTAGAATTATGCTTCCAAGGTAGGATCTAAAACTTGTTTAGTTTTTTTCTCTCTAGTGTGTTCAGTAATGTCCCTCTCCTTTCTCTAGGTGACTTTAACAAATACAACACTTAAAAGAAGCTTCACACAATTACTTGTTGGATAACCTTAGTTTTTCTAGCAGGCTTTCATTATAGCTAAGAATATGAGAACAGAGTGCCTGTCTTTCAAATCCAAGAAGAAAAGAAAGGTTGTAGAATGGAACAATGATATAATCAAATATTTCTGGAGGAATCTGGAAGGAAAAAAAATCTGGTTTATAAGGATGGGGACAATTTAATGTGGATATCAGATAAAAGTTGAGGAGTAACAGGAACATAATTTAAGACAAACCCCAGCCTTATATGTGACATGGAAATTATAGATACATATTCTAATTCTCATTTACATACATTTACATTATTCAGGTGGCCAGACTTTGGTTAATTTATATAATTAGGGTGAAATCGCTTATGGTCGGCAGGGTACCTTAAGTGTTAGCATTTGTTTAAAGTGATAAGTGACAAGTACATGTATAAAGCAGGAAAAGTGAAATGAGCTTGTTTTCCTGAATTGTTCCAGTTCAGTAATTAAAGACAATTTCAGTAGCTGCCTTTGGAGGACCAACCTTTAAAAATATGATTATTGTTTCCTGTAGCACAGAAACATAATTTCATCCAGCATTTAGGAAACTCATTTGAATAACTACATAGACTCTATGCTTGGTTAATCAAGAAATGTCATATTGAAAGCATGTATTTTTTAATGCAAATGAACATGATGTAATTTGCAAATGATATTATGATTTAATTTTAAAAATCATCTTATGTCTTAATTTGTCATCTTTTTATGGAACAAATTTTTGCCAGATGAGTATTAAAGGTTATGTTTCTTCAAATGAAGCATTTGAAAATCATTTAAAAATATTTTATCACTTTCATAATTGCATGCAGTTGATGCTGCATTGACATGAATTATGTAATTTTGGACAAATGATTTCCTTCTACAAATCATTTGAAATAAGTAATCTCTTCTTTTCTTTATGTAAATTTGTGCAATAAAAAATCTGCCCCTCTACAGAGCATGGGTAAGATAGTTACAATAGCAGTTATGAACATGAGAAACTATTTTTTTAAGTCCTGTATTACTAAACATTGACAGATTTTCAGTGGCACTAACAGAAACACTCTCTAATCCTTTTTCACATATTTTTACTTTTTTATGGTGACTGATTTTATGCTATTGTCAGAATTCATTTACACATGTGGATAGTTCCGTGTTAATATTCATGCTAATGGCATGTTTATATTGGGGCATTCTTATTCTCTTTTTTGAGGGAACTATACCTTTTTTAAATAAAAATGTTCAATACTGCAACTTTATTTTTAAGTGATACATGACATTAACTTAAAATTGAAAGTATTGGTAATTTTTGGAATATTCTGTGGAGATAAAATTGATCTACTAGTCTATAAAATTTTAACATAACTGAGTGATTCTGGTCCAAGAAGATTTTTTTACGCATTCACAGAAACAGATTGTTTCATGATTGCCTTTATTGAGCTCTATGAATATTGTAGGAATAACACCTTTCCCTGAAACATGTCTATTCTCTATTCTGTGGATTCCCATTGGTAATGAGTCCAGGCATATTTATTTTCCCTGGGTGAATTTCATGTCTTTTTTTTCTAGTTTTCTTATGTTATTGAATCTTTATTAAGTTCCTTCATGTAAGTAAGAAATCAAGCTGAATGTGGTAAAGGAAACTTATTTTCCTCCAAATAGTTAATAGGAAAAACTTGCACATTAAAGTCATTTTGTTTTGTTACGTTTGCTATTGTTAACAAAGACTGCTGTCTCTTGTTGGTGAAATTACTAATTTCATATTAGTGTCATCTTTCATCTTTCAGGGATTTTTTTTTTTGGTCAGTCGTGGGGCTTGAACTCTCGGCCTAGGCACTGTCTCTGAGCTCTTCAGCTAAGGGCTTCCACCCTACCCCTGGGTCTAGGCATTGACTCAGAGCTCTTCAGTTCAAGGTTACCACCCTATCCCTTGAGCCACAGCACCACATCCAGTTTTCTAGTGGTTAACTGAAGATAATAGTCTAAAGGTCTTTAGTGCCAGGGCTGGCTCAGCCTCTAGAGTAGCTAGGATTACAGATATCAGCACCTGGTTCAGGGACCTTTAAGTAATTGAAAATCTTATCCTAGCCCAATCTTTAAAATACTGAGGGAGAAGTTCATGTGGAACCCGTGGGAAATTATTCTGTGATATTTCATGATTTTTCCCTCCATCAAAAATCTCAGCAGGGGTTAGCATACATTGAAAGGATTATACTACTTCTAAAGTTCTTTTTTATAGCAAATATACATATTCTCTCTTATCTCTCTCTTCATCCTTCATTAATTCATCCAAAAAAATCCCCTATTAAATTTTTACTGTAGCTAAAGTATAATTTCTTTAAAAATGAGGAACAAACTAGGCAATATAAGCAGCCAGTTTACATTAAAAGAAAGGAAAATTTAAAACTAAGTTATTTAGACAGTGATAACTATTTAGGAGAATAGAGTCAATCTCTAAAAAAAAGTAGGGTTTGAGTGTAAAGGAGAAACAGACTCACAAATTAGATTCTTAGAAGCAGGCTAAGTAAAGCCAGATAAAGTATTTAGTTCATACCTATTATCTTAATTGATCTGAAAGTAGAAATTGGGTAGTCTGAGTCAGGTTCCCACAAAATTTTAGCAAAATGACATCTCTACAAACAAGCTGGATGTGTTGGTACAAGTTTTTAATCCTGGCTGTATGGGAAGAATAGATTAGAGGTGCTGAATCTTAAGCTGGCCCTAGACAAAAACCCAATGCCTTATGTGAAAAAAAAAAGTGCAAGCAAAAATAACCATAGGTCAGGGTCAAGGAGAGTGTCTGTCCAGCAGACACAAGGCTTGCAGTTGGAACTCCAGAGTCAGAAAAAAAAATTCTAAAGTATTTTTTAAAACTGGTGTTCATACAACAAAACTCAAGAAAGAGAGATGAAAAAATCCAAGATATGAAGAAAAAATTGCCCTCAAAGGGAAAATTTTTTGGGTAAAAACTTTGAGGTATGTATACACCTAAACTGAACATGACACGTGGTAAATCCAAAGAAGCTAACATAGAAGTTGGGATCATCCTTCTGAGAAAAGTACAGTGGCAGAATCTTCCCCTCGTACCAAAGGCTCAGATAAATAAGGTCAACTTTTAAAAATGTCCCTCAATATAAAATAAATGATATTGTATTAACTCAAATCGTATTTTTAATTACTCACGATAAGGGTTCGTTTCAGTGGTAGAGCCTGGCAAATGCATGACTTAAAACTTTATAATCAGAGGTTCAAATCCTCTTCATAACATAATGTTTATGATTAATTTTATTATATTTATTGTTCCGATCCCTTTAGCAATAGCCTTCTTAACCCTTGTAGAAAGAAAAATTTTTAGTCTATATACAACCTTGAAAAGGGCCAAATGTATTAAGAACCATATGGTATTTTTCAACCATTCGCTGACACAATGAAACTCTTTATCAAAAAACTAGTATAACCAGCCCTATCTTCCTTACTACTTTCCTCAATTGCACTGACACTAACCTTAACCCTATGAATCCTACTTCCAGTACCACAATCACTAATGAATAGGTTTTCTACATCTCCTTTTTTTTTTGCCAGTCCTGGGCTCGAGCTCAGGGCCTGAGCACTGTCCTTAGACTTTTTCACTTGAGCCTCAGCACCACTTCTGGCTTTTTTCTGTGTATGTGGCAGCGAGGAATTGAACTCCAGTCTTCGTTCATGCTAGACAGGCACTCTACCACTACGCCAAACTCCTGGCCCTACATCTCCATTTTTAAGGTGATTTTGAAGGATAAATACTACATTGGTAGGAGCATTGTGAATTAATATGAATAGTATGAGGGGCCGGGAGTTTGGCCTAGTGGTTAAAGTGCTTGCCTAGCATGCATGAAGACCCGGGTTGGATTCCTCGGTACCACATACATAGAAAAAAGCCGGAAGTGGTGCTGAGGCTCAAGTGGTAGAGCTCTAGCCTTGAGAAAAGTCCAAGGACAGTGCTCAGGCCCTGAGCTCAAGCCCAGGACTGGCAAAAAAAAAATATATGAATAGTATGAATTGATTCTGATGCATTCTCTTTGAAATACTTTTTACAAACACAGATAAAGATATGGCAAATGTACACTGTCATTTTACTTAAAACATATGATATGTTTCATTATTTTAAATATAATAAAATATCTTTTTCTTCCCACTTATTTGTGGCCTGAACAAGAAGGCATATGTCTAGAGTGTGATCGTCTGTTTGCTTAATAGAGAAAAGGCTTTAAATTTCCATTAGTTTTTATTTTCCTTGAGACTTGACATAAACATAATCATTACTTTTATCTGAATTCACTTAAAATTTTCCAATGTTACCTCACACTCTAAACTGCAAAGTGTATTCAAACATCTTTTTCATTAGGGACCTTCCTTTATGAAAGTCTGAAAGTAATTTCAATATAATTTTTAAAAACCTCAGTCTGTGTATTGCTATTGCTTAAATGTTTATGTAACCGGCATTTCTCAGTCATTTGGTCCAGATAGGTTCTCAGCCATTCATTAGGAGACAGTTAAACTTTAAAATTCTTCATCAGTTCACAACCTGCTCTTTGAGTTTGAGAGAATATCTTCAGTTGTCTTGTCTTCTATTTCTTCTCCTGTCGAAGTTTTAAGGATAATGATCAAGGTTCAAATAGACTCCTGAGATTAATGATCTTTCAGGAACTGTCCATCTCCCTGGAACAAATACCTAATCATGAACCCTACAGAAATGTGATGTATGAAAATCATTAGCAATACCACCAAATGGGAATTATTCTTTATCCGTTTAGTAAGTGGTTACATTATACCAAGCTGATGAAAAGTTTAAATGGTCATTCTGTTGGCAGAAGAATTTTATTACTTTATGAGATTAGGAAGTATCAGATAAAAAATAAAAAGCAGATATTGGTAAAAGTTTGACTGAAAGGAAAAGAATTTAAAGCTCAGTTAATTATAAGATGGAATTCCAGTGTTCTGCATCACCTGCCCGACTTGTTCTTTGAATCACTGCTAATTGTTACTCAAGAAACGACTGTGCTCATTGTTAAGCTTTACCAGGTGTCCTAACTATGATATCCTTAAATGGTTAATGTAATCTTCAGCATAACTTCACAAGTTGATGTTCTGAAATGAGATAAAAATCAGACTTTTGAGTAATAATATTAGCTTTTCTAAATAAAAACATAAAAAGCACATGTCTAATCTAATTCACTCCCTGATTCACTTGACATCCATTTAAGTGCCAATTAAGTGACAGGCTCCCTTCTAGACATAAGGAATTGAAGAAGGGAATTACGTCTTTAGTAATAGATCCTATTATGGGCAAAATGTGTGCTAATTAATAAACACGAGAAATATATTTAGATTTTCTAAGGAATGGAAAACTGTCCTAAGTAAAATAAAAATGACAATGTTCCAGGATGGATCCTAATTTTAGGCAAACAGTTTGAAGTCTGTTCTCTATAATAATACCAAAATATTCCTAAAATCTGTGAAAGAGTATAATCTATGAAAAAGAAACCGCATTTAAGAAAAATTTAAGGTGATTAACTATTCGCGGTATTTAATGGATATAACATTCTGTTACATAGCTAGCAGGAGCAGAAAAGAAAATGGGGGAAAATATTAGAGATGGGTTTGGGTGGCCAGACTAAGGAAAATCATTTAAAATCTTGCATACAGTGTGAAGGAGTTTGATTAGTTTTCAGAGTGGATGGTAAGCCATAGGTTTCTTACTAGAGTATGACAAAAACTGAATGAATACAGTGGCTCTTGATTGAAGTAACCCTTTTTAGCATCCTCACACCCACCACCCCTTCTACCCATTTTCCTTACTGTTCTTATTTTTTAGATCATGTATTTAATTTTTTCCCTTTTAGCAAAGCAGTTTATGTACACTCTTCATCTTTTTGGGGGTGAGTCATGGGGCTTGAACTCAGCCTAGGTGCTATCCCTGAATCCTTCAATTCAAGGCTACCACCCTAACCCTGGGCCTGGGCATTTTTCTTGAGCTCTTCTGTTCAAGGCTGTCACCCTACCTTTTGAGCCACAGCCCCATTTTCAAGAGGTTAATTGGAGATAAGAGTCTCAGGTCCTTTTGTGCCCGGGCTGGCTTTGAACCTTGATCCTCAGATGTCAGACTCCAGAGTAGCTAGGATTACAGGTATGAGCCCAGGGGCCTGGGTACTATTCATCTTGATTGGTATCATTACTCAAAAATCTTCACCCCCCCCACCTCTTAGACTCATGCCTTCCCTTATATTTTACTATTCTGTGCCTTCTTTCTTCTCCCTTCCTCCCTTCATTCTTCTACCTCTCTCCTCTTACCTTCCCCCTACCTTAAAAGTACCCATTTCCTCATGAGTATGTTGCTGGCCTTTGACTTAGTAGCTGTGAATGAATCAGTATACTAGACCCTATGGAGATCTCAAATAGTGCAATTCTTCAGAAATACTAAGATAAAAGAAAAGCTGTTTTGATGTTTAAATGAATACATCTGGCTGTCTTGTTGGCTCATGGCCTGTCATTTCATCTACATGTGGGAAAGAAATGGAAGAAACAAGATTCAAAGACAGCCCAGGCAGAAAATCCTAATGAGACCCTATCTCAGAAAACAAGTTGAGCAGTTGATCCTTTGCTTATCTTCCTAGATATTATGGAGGTAGAAAAAAGAGGATCACAAGATAAAGCTGTTCCCGAGCACCAATGGAAAAAAAAAACTTGTCTGAAAAATTTGTTCAAAAAACTTTCCTGTCCCCATTTAGTCACTTAAGGAGAGTCCATTGATGACAACGTTGGGATTGTCTTTTGTTGCTGTTGTTTCTTTTTCATTAGTAAATCTCCTTGGATATATGTAATGTTTCACAGAATCATACTGTGGGATTAAGTAAAAAGGCTACATTAGTGAAGCAAATTTATATCTCAGTTATATTTTTGTGAAAACATCAATTAACATCTAAATAACAATAAATCTTCAAGGATGTACACTTCAATTTTATTGATAATAGTACTTGTTGCTTGTTGGATATGTAGGTATTCTTATCCTTTACATCCCCTGCCCTACATCTTTCATTCACCTGTGTGTCTACACTAAAGTCACTATAAGATTACAGTATACAATTTGCAATAGCCAGCATAACTCCTTTCAATAACAGCAAATTTGCTGTCCTTGTCAGTTCTTTCAACTGTGTTTCATGCAGAGCCAAATCTCTCGCCTGCTTCACCTGTGGTAGAAATATCTGCATGTGGCAACCTCATTCCTCCTCACATACAAAAGCACACAGTCATTCATTCCTGTCATCATAAGATTGTAAGTTTTGAAATCTTGTCCCTTTAAGGATGCGGGTAAGAAAGAATCATGTCCAATCTCAGGCATAAGTCCATTCCTTGTCCCCAAAATCAAAATGAAAAGTGGGAAATAAAAGATTTCTCTCTAATGTCCAGTTTGAGCTCAGATATATACTTCAACTTTCAGGAAAGAGATTTGTGCACTGGGTGTTGTACCTAAAAAGTAAAGCTGGTATATATTAGCTGCCCTACTACTGTCTCAAGGTTAGAACCATGTATGGGAAGAAATGAAAGTGACACTCTGATTTCCCTGTTTCCCACAAATGCTGAATGTAGTAGGTTGTTTTTTAAAGTTTGTCATAATTTTAGAAAACCATATTAAAGCAATTGCCCCCCAGAAATGCTTTAAAACATGAAAAGATATAGCAAAGAAATAATAAAATTCACACAGACTTTGATACTTTCTAATGTTTTGTGGCTTCCTGTATAGTCTATTGTAGCATTAATTGAAAAACCTAAATTCAACTAAATTGGGTTTCAGTAGAAAACATAGGCATCTCCTTCTGTGAACATTATTAACTTTATTTATTTATTCATTTATTTGTAAATGCAAACATGGAGCTGACAATACATTTGCTGCTAATTAGATGATCTATCTTTAGCAAATACATAAAATGAAACAAAATGAAGAAGATGGATTTAACTTGATGTTTCTTCTATTCCCAAACAGCTTGATCTTCAGTAAAAGAAACAAAACAAAACTGAAATACTAAAATGATACCATGATGCACTTGAAATACAACAGGCTGGTGCCATCAACAAAATGAAGATAGATAATCCTAGCCTACAGTTTAGCTTTATGGAACTTATTGAATGCACCACAAACCAAGGGGAATTAATATTCTCTAGCAATTGTGGCCAATATGTCTAAAGAACTACCACTGAAGAGATAAAAACCTATAAAAACAGACTGAAAGATAAATGTTTTCTGAGCTTTGAAAATGCTGCACTGGGTTTTGTGATTTTTGCACCTGCTACATCCAAATTTTCTATTCATGAAACCATCAAAATAATATGATAGGTTTGACAGGTTGTAGTCAAAGTTGGCTGGGAATAATGAACCAGAATGAAGACAGAGAGGAATCCCATTATGGATGACCATATGGGAAAAGCAGCATAAGTAATCAGAATCTTCAAATTCCTGAAGCTTACTTTAAACAATATGTTGCATCTCCTATTGTCCATTTTTAAAATATGTGTGTTTTATATGTGTAGCCAGCTGATATTGTTAAAATCCATAAAAATAAATTTTTTCTTTGCAGAAGACTTGGTGAGTGACACATTATCATGATCTTAGAAGAATAATTAGCCCCTTCCATGTTTGCAACTATGCTATAGTCCAACCACAAAGAAGTAATTCAGAAGCGAAATAAATCTTTGGGATGATAGTCAGATTCAGGGCTTAAAATTCAAAGTCCTGCACAATTCAAATATGTTATATGAGACTGAATGTACCCAAGCATGTTAGTTTACATTTTTAAAAATATTTTAACTATGTTACCACTAAAGTCTTGTTTGTTCTTCCAAATGCATTTTAATATCAAAAAAAAAAACAAAAAGAAAGAACATGTACCTTTCCTGACAGTTGCCCTAATCCTGTATTTAATCTAGGAGGACAGCACAGATGAGTCTAATAAATTGTTTAATATCAGCCTTAGAGAAGATGAAAGAGAGGTAAAAGGGACAGTTATGTTCATAAACAAAACTATGAATTTTCACTCATAACAACCTTTAAAGTACAAGATTGACTGCTCCTCCCCACAAAGAAATGTCATAGCAATGACTATGACATGCAAGACAAAACTATTGTCAAAATTTCAAGATAATTGACCAAAAGATTTGAAGTAAGACTTTCAATCCAGAGGGGAGGGAAGATGGCAGATTGCTGACAAAGTCAGTGTCTCCTCTGACCCACAGGAGATATTGTGCTTAAGAAAAAGCCAGCACACAAAGTTTGGAGGTTTGGAAAAAGCCATTGCAGATTAGCAGTTCAGAGAGATAGGCTGCATGGGGCAGCCATTTATTGAAGTTGGCCAAGATACACTAAAAGCCACAACAGCTATACTACACAATGAAACACATGCTTCACAGGAGGAAGCCAGAAGACAACAACATCAACAACCATGACAGGTGAATGTCTCATTCTGAAGCTCCCTCCATTCAAGCATGGAAAGGCCTCTGATAATTTCTATAATACATTCCACACACTTGTAGACACTGGTCTACACTGCCTCAGTAGATTTGAGTGGTGAACACTGTTAACTACCATTATAACCCACTTTACCTACAGCACTCCTGCCCATACTGCCAAGTCTCAGTGAATGAGACTGAATTCTAACAGGTGACTGAAAGCTACATCCATCTACCACAGGGTAGTGTATGCTCCCGATAACTGGGAGTTATATGGAAACAAAAGATCAGAGGTGATTTCTGCTGCCCACATCCAGTAGCATTAGGTACTTTTTCATACTTTTTATCATTTCCTGGGGTTCTGCTGAGTTATATGGCACAATGAGGGCAGGCAAAGGGGCTCTCAACAGAGATACAGGGCTCCTCTCCCTCAAAAGAAATAATACCTATTCAAAGCAGATACTAGCCTGAAACACAAGACTTATATATGGGTCTTGTTGAAGTGAGAACTAAGACGGTCATACATTACACCTTCTACTGATTAGGGACAGGGTTCTGTCATTGTATTTTTTTGTTTTGTTTGAGATTGGTTTACTTTTGTTTACACTGGACTGTTGTTTTATTTGGATTGTTTGCTTTGTTTATTTTCTTTAAGTTTTCAGTTCTTACTAGTAATCTATACCACCTCATCCTTTCTTTATGTTTTCTCCTGATATTACCAATCCTTCTTATAGCCCACCTAGTTATAATTAGCTAGAACCCCTCATATGCTGAAGATAAAAAATATAAACATAGGGTCACAAAGATTCAGTAGCTATGTGCATATACTTGTATAAAATGATGTTTATCAAAATGAACTCCAAGAAATGGAAACAAGAATTGTTTCCTTTTTAAAAATAATTACTCTTTTGTGATTGTGACTGCTTTTGATTTCTATACGTTTTAACTTGAATGAAAGTTTATCTATTTTGGGAAGGGAAAAGGGAAGCACAGAAATGATGGGACAAAGGATAAAAAAATATAGTGGTGATACTACAGATGCTATGTTGAAAATGAACTATACAACTTGTGGAGGGTAATAGGAGGGAAAACTGTGTCTGCCAAATGAGTAAAGTATAAAAATGCGAATTTCTTAAAGCTGACAGATACAGAGCATAACAGTAATCTACATTGGTTAGACATAATGTGAAATGCATTTCATTTGTGGAATACATTGAAATTTCATTTACTATATGATTTTTGTAAACATCTTGTCCTATATGAAGGGAAAAATCAGCAGCAAGATGATCATTAGGTCAACTTTGATACCTCAAATAAAATGTCTCTGCTTGTGAAAAGAATATAAAAAGGAATATTGAAAAGGTGTTGGCAAGTTGACATAAACTTTCTGAACACACACACACACACACACACACACACACACACACACAGTGATAGAATGCCTGAAAGATTACATTAGAAAAATATTTTCTACTACAAGATTAGAATCCTACAGAAGAGAATTAACTTTGTTTCTGTTCAAATCTTCTAAGACAGAAGTTTGATTGGGTGCTTTATTTCTCCCCTAAGATCTATTTCAGTGCCCACCAGAATTATACATTATAAAATTCTCACATAACATTCAAAATTGTTCCCCTTTATATGATTTATTCAGATATTTGAAAATGGAGATGACCTGGATAATTAGGACAAATGAAAGATGCAAATCATTGCTTATTCCCATAAAAAATAATTGGCATCAGGAAGCTTCCTGATACCATTAGATAATAGCACCAAATCTTCTCAGTTATCATAAGGTTTGAAGAAATCTGTGGGTGTTCAGTCTTCCAGATTTCATTGGGACTGATTCCTAATTATTCTGCACCAACAAGAACTGCTAAGAACTGCTAAGAACTGATTTATGTATGTATGAATGTATTTATTTATTTACAAAAACAACTTGTTGTCACTTAAGTATGTTAGGGCATAAATCTACAATGATTAATTATTAGCTTTAACCATGTTAGTTGCCAATCTTTTTCAAAATACTAATGTATAATATTCATAAAAATGTGACTAGCTAGCTGATATATTGTATATATGCGTTTTTGGTTATTTGAAATGAATAGGGAAGGGGGGAAAACAAGATGAAGGGTGGGGGTGGGGGAGGGAAATGGGACCCAGACATGAGAAAGGGTATCAATGTTTGTGAAGTAATGCACCTACTATCTGGTGACTATAATATAACCCTTCTATTAATTACAATAAAAATATATGAAAAAATGTGACTAGTATCTCATTAAATATCTTATTCATGGCTAATATATAACCTATGAAACATCATTTTCAGATTTGAAAGTACATTCAGTATACTATGATACTATTTGTTATTTAGAGAAATGGCTAGGGTTTATAAGCAATGTTCATGGCTTAGATATCAGGTGATTTATTCTAAATGGATTAAATGAATCATGAAACTCTCAGGGTTTGTAGTTAGGAGGAGGTGACATGGGTATCATGTTTAAGTGCAGCATTAATGGGATATGTTCATTATCTTTTTTGAGGACATTATAGTCAAGACAATACAAGTGACTGGCTAAGATTCTAGAAGGAGGCTCTGACCTGTTCTTAAACCCATGGTTTCTATTACCACCTTCAGGAATTAAATCATGGGTTTAGTAAAGTTTTGTTTTTGTTTTGCCAGTCCTGGGCTAGAGCTCCATGCCTGAGCACTGTCCTTGGGCTTTCTCAAGGCTAGGTCTCTACCACTTGAGCTTCAGCACCACTTCTGGCTATTTTCTGTGTATGTGGTATGGAGGAATCGAACCCGGGTCTTCGTGCATGCTAGGCAAGCACTCTACCACTAGGCCAAACTCTCTGCCCTTAGTAAAGTTTTGAAAACACAGTTTGCAAGAATGGTATGACAAATTTGATATCTAGAAGAAAAGCCCAACAATAGAAATGTAAAAAAGAGCTACATAACTTAACATTCAGCTTTCATTCTAATTTGTGATTTCTAAGAATAGAGAGACCAGGTACACACAAACAAGTCCATAGAGTTTATATTTGTATCATGATTATTTTGATGAAAGTTAATGATTTTTAACTTCTTTTATGTATGAATAGGAAGGCATTGCGTAATCAGTGAGTACCAAGTCTTCTGGATATTAGATTTTTCTCAGAATCATCTGGGTATTTAGGTCTTTGATATTTTGCAGGGAAAGGTCCAAATCTGACTTTGTTACACACCATCTGGGGAGGTAGACCTCATTAGGCAGAGTGTTCTTAGAAACTAAATTGGATCAAATTCTGGTGTTTTTGAAAATAGTATGGAGCAAGGCAAATAGTTGTGGAGGAAGGTCAAACTTTCCTGTCCAGTCATTTGTATTTGTGTTAAGAAATGTTCTATAAAATGCTCATTCTTAATTGCAACAAAATTAAATATTAATTTGTAACATTTACTCTAAAAGATTCATTTTTAATGAGCATGAAAGCAATAGGTCATACTTTCAGTGCCTACAGAATTCTTCATAATTCATTAGAAAACAGTTCATTTAGATAGCATAGTTTGAGGCTCCTAACAATATAAGAATATTGAAACAGGAATTTCTCCTGATATTATTAATACCCTCCTAACATATACATATCCAAAATCAGTCTTTTGTTTCTTATAAAATCTAATAACAATGGTTTCTTTCACTCTGAATGCTAGATTCACTCCAATGTTGTATGCAACTCAAATAAACACCTAAATGTTTCTTGATGTCAAATCTTTGCTTAAATATTCAAATGATTTACCACTAAAAACAGTAAGAACCAATCTTTTCAATTGCCTAGATACCAGGTCCTTTTAGGGGTCAATCAGCTGCTTGCAATTTTGTGAAAGCATCATGGTAACTCCTGGCTTTCCTCACTTTCCAAGCATGCTCCCATCATAGGACACTTATTACCATCTTTCCAGACACTTCATGGTATCTACTTGTCTTACCTCTAATGTCTCTTGTCCAAATGTCATCTATCAGAGAACTATAGCAATGGAACAAGCTCTGTTCTCATTCCTGTATTCTAATTTGGGTTTTCTAGAACCTCCCATGTTTAAATAGCAATGTGTTATTTCACCTTTGTTGTGTATGTTCAGCACTGGATTTTGTCTGTTTTGACAGCTACAACTCAGAATTTGAAAGGAGGCTTGAGTTGCTCAGTAGGAGTTTGTTAAACAGTATTAGACAAACATTGAATAAAACATAGGCACAAACTTGGCATAATTATTACTGGTCTCTTTCCTCCTCCATTTACTCTCCTCTTTCTGACTGCCACTGTTTAAACAATATCCATGAAATATTGGATGTCTAGTTAGAAGAGCTATTCTTGGGAACTATCTGATGAATGAATCAGTTACATTATTATAAATAAACAAAAAAGAAATAACCTTTCAATAGGCTAACCATATCTCTGTTGATTTTTAAATTTGATTTCACAAATAAAAGTTTAACAAGGCAAGGTGCTGTAAAAATGCTTTTGAGTCTGTTGAGGTATAATGAGAACTTACATGGGTCCTAGAGGAGCTGTGTTGTGATGAAGAAAATTAATATGACCTTAGTATGCAACATGCTGAGAGGCACATACTGTTTCTTTAGAGAGTTTCCATGACTGTCATGTTTTTAGCTCCATACCCAATAAAACTAAACAAAATATTTTGGTATACACAATATAATAAATTTAATTTTATGGTGGTTAACTTTGTGTAGCTAAGAGAAAGAAGGAGAAGGAAGAAGAGGAAAAAGACGAGAGAGCAAGGTGTATATGCCGGACTTTGGTGATTCATGCCTGTAATCCTAGCTATTCAGGAGGCTGAGATCTCAGAATCAGAGTTCAAAACCAGCCTGGTCAGGAAAGTCCATGAAACTCTTTTCTCCAATGAACCGCCAGTAAACTGGAAGTGGCGCTGTGGCTCAAAATGCTTTGCCTTGAGCAAAAGAATTCAGGGACAATTTCCAGACCTTGAGTTCAAGCCCCATGACTAATGAAACAATTAAATTTAAAAAAAGGTATATAAGTTTCTAAGTGGACTACCATTAAGGAAAATCCTTTATATATATGAGAATGTCTAGACTTTAGTACCATTCTGAGGATACTAGTTTCAGTTTCCTCATAAAATTACCCAACTTCTGTTAAAGAGGTACTGCCTTGTAACAAACTTAAAATGTTCACTTTATCACTTAAACATATTAATTTTGTCCCTGCAGGAACTAAGGCTCCTTGGCACAAATCAAAGCTTTCTTAATAAAGGCCCAGAAACACAACAAATTAAAGAAAGTTTGGACAAATGGGACTGCATTGAACCACAGAGCTTCTATATGGCAAAGGACATAGATAACAAGTTAAATAGAAAACCCACAGAGTGGGAGAAGATTTCACTACCATGCAAGAGACAAGGGCCTCATATCTCAAATATACCTACAAGCCTCTAAAATTGAATCTCTCCAAAACAAATCCTCAAAGAAACGACCATCCTATTAAAAGGCGGGCTAAAGACTTAAAGAGAGAATTCTCTGAAAAGGTAATAAAAGCAGCCAGTAGACACATGAAGAAATGCTCAACATCTCTGGCCCTAAGCAAATCAAGACAACTTTGAGATCCTATCTCACTCCAGTTAGAATGGCATTATCGAGAAATCTAATAGCAACAGATGTTGCTGGGGATGTGGCCAGAAGAGAATGCTACCACACTGTTGGTTGGAGAGTAAATTTGTTCAACTGCTCTGGAAAACAGTGTGACGATTCCTCAAAAGATTGAACATATAGCTTTCCTATGACCCAGCAATCCCAGCATTTATTCAAATATCCATAAACGACTGACTTTGTTACCTGGTATATGTCTTAATTTGTTCATTTGAAATAGGGAAGGGAAGGGAGGGGGGGAAATAACATGACTGGGGGCAAGTGGCAGAAAACATGGGCAGGAGTATCAATGTTCAAGAAGTAATGTACCCATTACCTGATGAATGTAACTGTAAGCCTTCTACATATCGCTCTGACTATAAAATACTATAAAAAGAAGGAAGTTTATCTAATGCTAAAGAAACATGGATTATCAGTTATTCATTTTAGTATATATTAAAGCCATGTTATATTTTTTTCATTAACTTAGGAGTATTAAGTCTGTATCCTTTTTCCCTTTTTTATGTTCCTTTGTTTTTTTTTCAGAACCAGCTCTTAGATGGTGTTTAAAATCAGATGAATTTTGAATGTTTGCTTTAGATAGATTCTGCCTAGAGATTTCTTTGTCTTAGCATGCATCTCCTCAATATAAACTCATTCTTCTCTTCTAGGTGTCAATTTATGTTCAAGAGACAATATAGCACAGTGGATAACCATGAAGATTCTAAAAGCCAATCTTGTTAGGCAAAAATCTCAGCTTTACCACTCATAACTGTGTGATTTCTTTTTTGCGCAGATGATTACACACTATATGCCTTGGTTATTTCATCTGAACACTCATGGTAAATGTTAGTGTCTACTTCGCAGGGCAAGTATTTTGATATACCTGCAGTGTTTAGATGACTGCTCTCTGGCACAGAATGAATACTGAATAAATATAGGCAATTACATTGATTTTTGTTCTACCTGATATCACAACAATGATACAAGTAAATGTAATACATGGAAGAGTTATTAATCTGTGGCCCATTTCATTTGTAGAGAATAAAGCCTTTAGCAAACTAGCCTGACAGAAATAAAGTATTCTAGTTGTTTGTTTTAAAATCTTGGTTTATATCCCATCATCATGTCTCTGAGCAACAGTTATGTTCAATGATTGGTCAGCATTTTTTCCTGCATATGCATTCTAAATTCTTGACAATGAAATATAATACCTGACAACAATGGAACATGTATATAAATATTCACTCAAGTGAACACTAAAGAGCATAACTTACCAACTAGTAAGGCCTGTGAGACTGTATAAAATAATTTGTAAAAGAAATAAAGTCAAGCTTTAGGAGAATGGAATAGAGACAAGTGTCTTCTATCAACAGATATGGCATTCATTAGATATTGCTCCATATTTATACCTTCTGTAACCTTACATTAGGACCTTTGGAACTAAGCATATGCGATCTACATGTTAAGATGTAACAGATGTTCATCTGTTTCTATCATCTAATAAGATGGTTACTTAATGCCATAAAAGCTTTCAGGATTTTGTGATGATAAGTCATCAAACTATATCAAACTAGGGAAGGCTTTCTTAGACTCACAGACATGTGGTAACATAAGATATTGCTGTGACTCGAATGAGATTCTGGGCTTACCCAGGATACTAGTCAGAGATCATTTCTAGTGCTCATATTTTAAGATTTTATTTTCTGTATTTTACTTGTGCGTACACAGAATTTCTCTCAGTTACTTGCCAACTATTATTTCTGTTCAAAGATTTTTATGGCTACATTTTAAATTTATGACAATTTTTTCAATAATAACCTCAAGAAAACATATTTTAGCTAACAGATATATGAGAATTAGCTGATAATACATACTACAGTGCAATGACTTCCCTGAGAAACAGACAAAAAAATGTGGAACCAAGAAGGATATTTTGAGGACCAAATCCACCACAGTGTTCAAGAAATGAATTATTAATGCATTCATATTGATATTTCATCAGCAATTTTGCTTTGAAAATAATCAACACAAAGGACATTCAGGAAGTTGTTGTCTTTCTGGTAATTTTTCATGGAAAGAGAATCTGCTGACTAAAGTTTCCATGCAATTAATCTGCCAGTCCTCAGTGGAACATGAATCATTTGATGAAAGTGTCAGCTTCAACTAATTATAATGTTTGGTTTATGAATAAATTATTCCTATTGATTTTATGCTCTACTGTGTTTCAGGCTTAATTTTCAGTATTTTTTTAAAAATGCAGCCATTGTGTCTCTATTAGTTTCCAAAGAAGTAATGTAAAGGAAAGTATAGAATGGTTTTCTTTTACTTGGTTTTACATTTAATGGAAAATGTCCCAGGCACAGTTGTGTCCATTTAGAAGGTTCTTGCTTTGTAGACCCAGGAAGCCTCCAATTTGTGATCCTCCTATCACAGGCATCAACTTTAGAGATTATAAGCATCTACCACCATGTTCCTACATAACCTTTCCTGATATATTCCTTTTCATTCGGATTCTTTTGTAAATAAGAATATTAATGGATGACCTTGCTAATTGGCTAAAGAAAAATCCACTTAATATTTACCATGCTAAGATGTGTACAGGCTGTGATACAATTTTGCTAAATCACTGCAAAAGTAATTGGCAATATACAAAAAGACAGAAAACAATCTATTTTTATTGGAAACTGAGCTTAAGAATAGAGAATTAAAATACTCAATTTATTTTAAAATTTGGAAAAACAATGTTCTTTACTAATATAGATTTTGTTTCAAGCAAAAGGAAATGACATGCTTTCATGATCTTTGTCACAGGTGAAAATTCTGTGCCTATCCCCTGCATAGCCTTCTTTCTTAAGAATAATTGAACACTCTCCTTGTCATCAGGTTAGTATTTGAATCAATAATGTGTTTTGTTAATTTATAAAGACAGCAAATACTATTTGAAATCTTCCATCTTCTTAAAAGTCTCCACATGGCTCAAGATAAGTCATTCCTCTACTTACAAAAAATTATATTTCCTTGAGAGAGCGCTTCAGGAGGTCTAAGTTACAATTAGGAAGCCTAATTTAAGGCTAATTGGTATTCAGGAGGGCGTGGAAAAAGAGGTCAATGGTATTGGAAATATACTTCAGGGAATCATCTCAGAGAATTTCCCAAATATCCAGAAGGACAGGCCCATCCAGATACAAGAAGCTTTTAGAACCCCAAACAGACCTGACCAGAAAAGAACATCCCACCGCCACATCGTAATCCGAACTGGATTGATAGAATCCAAACAAAAGATCCTAAAGGCAGCCAGGGAAAAGGGATCAGTAACCTATAAAGGCAAACGAATAAGAATAAATCCAGATTTCTCAACAGAGACCATGCAAGCAAGAAGTGACTGGAAGCATATATGTCATGCCCTTAAGTCAAATAACTACCAACCAAGAATACTGTACCCAGCTAAGCTCTCATTCATAACTGAGGGAACAATAAAAACATTCCATTCCAGGGAAAAGCTGCAACAATATGTCGCAACAAAACCAACACTACAGAGAATTCTCAAAAATGTTCTATACATAGAAAACCAAAATAAATGCAATATAGGGAAAGAAATGGCACCTAAACAGCACACCATCTAAGGACCACAAGAACTGTCAAGACACAGGCCCTAATAAAAGCTTTTAAAAATGGTAGGAACTAATAAATATCTCTCAATCCTAACTCTCAATATCAATGGACTTAAATCTCCAATTAAACAGCATAGGCTGTCTAGTTGGATCAAAAAGCAAGAGCCATCGTTCTGCTGTCTTCAAGAGACACATCTTACCCAAAAAAACAAGCATCTTTTGAAAGTGAGAGGTTGGAATAAACTCTATCAAGCTAACGGCCCCCATAAACAGGCTGGAGTTGCCATCCTCATATCAGATAAAATAGACTTCAAACCAAAATTAGTAAGAAAAGACAAAGAAGGTTACTACATACTACTAAAGGGATCTTTCCTCCAGGAAGACATAACGATCCTAAATATTTACATACCCAATCCCGGAGCTCCCAACTTCATCAAGCAAACTTTACTTACACTGAAACCATACATAGATCGAAATACAGTGATTGTCGGTGACTTTAACATACCACTCTCACCTATGGACAGATCAACAAGGCAAAAACTCAACAGAGAAACCTTAGAACTGAACAACTATATAGACCAACTAGATCTAACAGATATCTGCAGAATATTCCACCCAGCAACAACACAATATACGTTTTTCTCAGCAGCACATGGAACATTTTCCAAAATAGACCACATCTTAGGCCATAAAACAAACCTGGACAGATTCAGAAACACTGAAATTATTCCATGCACACTCTCAGACCACAAAGGCATCAAATTGGAACTGAACACACATCTCCACCAACGAAAACCCTGTAACTCATGGAGACCGAACAACACATTGTTGAATCGCCAATGGGTAATCGAAGAGATCAGAACAGAAATCCAACAGTTTATGAAATTTAACAATAAGGAGCACACAAAATACCAACTCCTTTGGGACACAGCAAAGGCAGTATTCAGAGGAAAATTTATAGCGCTGAGTGCCTACAACAACAAGTTGCAAAAATTGCAAACCAACAAGTTAATGTCTCACCTTAAGCTCCCGGAAAAAGAGCAACAAACCAACCCTAATCCCAGTAGAAGAAAGCAAATTATTTTTTTTTGCATTTTTTATTGTAATTAGTAAAAGGGTTACATGATATTTGCCAGATAGAAGGTGCACTAATTCACGTACATTGATACCCTTTCACATGTCTTGGTACCCATTTCCCTCCCCCCCCACACCCCGCACCCGTCTTGGTTTTCCCCCCTTCCCTATCAAATTTCAAATAACCAAATACAAATAAATTCAATATATCAGATAACAAAGTGAGATACTATAATATGAGATAACCAAGGGACAGCAAAGAAGATGAGAGACAACATAGTACATTAAGGACAACAATCATTCGTTATATGGCTTTTGTTTCAATATCCTGGAGGTCCTTTCAATTAGCTTTATACTATATGGCCTTATGTATCAAGATTTTGCTCTATTGCAGATCTCTGCTAGTAGAGCCCAAGGTTTCTACTGATTATGACGAATGAGGGAAACCATTGAGCCTAAGTTCCTTTGAGTCTGGCTTACTTCACTTAATATGATTTTTTCTAAGTCAAGAAAGCAAATTATTAAAATCAAAGCAGAATTAAATGATTTGGAATCCAAAAGAACTATAGAAAGAATTAACAAAACAAGGAGTTGGTTCTTTGAAAGAATTAACAAAATTGACAAACCCTTAGCAAATCTTACCAAAAAAAGAAGAGAGCGTATCGAAATAAACAAAATCACAGACGAAAATGGTAATATCACGACAGAAATTACCAAGATCCAGAATATCATGAGGGAATACTTCTCAAACCTTACGCCAACAAATTTGAGAATCTAGAAGAAATGGATGAATTCCTAGACAGTATTAACATACCAACACTGAACCAAGAGCTAACCCAACTCAACAGGCCTATTTCAAGTTCTGAAATAGAAATGGCAATTAGAGAACTTCCACCTAAGAAGAGCCCAGGGCCAGATGGATTCACAGCTGAATTCTGTAAGATCTTCAAAGCAGAGCTCACACCAATACTCCTCAAGCTCTTCAACGAAATTGAAAATGAAAGTTCTTTACCAAACTCATTCTATGAAGCCAGTATAACCCTCATCCCCACACCAGACAGAGATTCATCAAAGAAAGAGAACTATAGACCTATTTCTTTGATGAACATGAATGCAAAACTTCTCAACAAAATACTGGCCAACCGTGTACTACAGCTCATCAAAAAATTGTATTTCCTTTATCCAGTAAATGTATTTACTTAGGGACCACATTATTTAAACTTCTAGCTTTCCAAAATTCTAAAATACATGTATATATTAGAATTATTAATATGCTTACACATTGACTTTATGATGATAATTTTATAAAATAAAACATATTTTATTACTTTATTAATATATTATTAATGTTTTATCAGTAGCACTTCATTTTAGTACTGATAAAATAAGGTCTTACTGTACCCTGGTTATAGGTGCTTCATTTACATTTACTTACTTCATTTATATTTACTTACATTTACTTACATTACATTACACTTACTCCTCCTGGTCAAAAATACTTCAAAAACATAAATGTGGAGCAGAGTACTAAAGTATCTAGTCTTGGGACCAATTAAGTAGAAGAGCTTGATTCTGATCCAGTTTTATTTGATTCTAGAACATTTGCCCTGGGCAATATGCCATACCTTCTCATTAGTGAAATTATTTTAGCCAAAGATAATTACTTCTCAGTATAAATATCTTTATCTCTAAATTTTCTGTATCCTAAATGAAAATTTTCTTGTGTCTTTGAATTCTGAGTTATGACTGATGTGCTTTTAGTAGAATGATGTCATTTTTCAGCTTTGATAATGGAAACTCTCATATCAAAATTCCTTACACACTATAGTGTAGTTTATACTACATATAAGTAATCGAATGTTTGTTTTTCTATACTGGTTGTTGCTTTTGTAGATGATATAGGGTTCATGTGAAGGAAATTGACCCAGATAATCAAATGAACAAATAATGCAAAAAAATAATATTAACATTCATCACTGGTGATTAACAAATGGTTATTAATGTCCACAGCAATTCTACATACTTCAGCAATTGATTGATTAAAAAAGAAAATAGTTTTCAGGAGCAAATGATATGATGTATCCTTTATAAATGGCATTAAAATATTTTGAAATAATCCTTACACTCGGGAACACATCACTTTAGTAGACTGTATAGAATAAGGAGGAAAACTACTAAAAGATGCTTTGGAACTCGAGGAGATTTGCAATATAATTGAGCAATTACAGCCCTATGCTGAGGAAGGAATGGTGCAGTAGAATTATAAAATCTCATTTAGAAACAGGATACATTTCCGATGTAAAATAGGAAGCAACTCTTCAGCCTGATGACAAAACACTTAAGAAAAAAAAGAGTAGCAAAGATTTTGAAGAATCATCTCATCAGAAACCACTTCTTTGCTGTAAAATGAGCATTTTACTGGTGAAAAGGAGTAGCAAGTAGAATACAAGAAAGACTCCACAGGAATTTGACCTTTGCATGTGTATGCAAACCAGGAACTGCTTCTAATTCTAGAAGCAGTTCCACCTTTAGCCCCAGAACCTATTTTTGCCTCTCTCCTTCCTGTTTTGGCAAGTGTTAGCGTCACAATCCAGTTGCTAAACTGGGAAACTCAGGAATGATGCTGGGTACCTGACCATCGTTTCTCATATAGTATGGTGCTGCTTTCAAGCTTTCCTCCTGTATTACAAAGACATTTTTTGAGTGTATACACGTTCCCTTAGATAGACTCAATTATATTTAGAGCTGCAAAAGAAAAGAAAAAGAAAAAAATTGAAGCATTGGTGTCATAACTCAATGCTGTACCCTGGATTGGACTATTGAATATCCTCTGGGGGCTGACAGGGGGTGAGGGAGTGACCTTCTGGAGATTGTCCAGAAGATTCTCCAGCCTGGAATCATAATTTAAATGTCAAGTGCCAGGCACCCAAGTTCCTCCCTTTCCACCTATTACACCATTTCAGGCTATTACGGGAAGTCCACAGGTCCAAATTTGTGCAGCTCTCCAGCTATTTTCCAATCCACCTCAACTTGGGTTCCTATTTGAGACCTTCTGAAATGAGGATACTAGGTCTAAGTAACTATACCTTGTCTTCACCACCATCCTGGGTGTCTGGATGGGTTTTGGAGACTTTTCAACTAGCTCTGAAAAGCCTAGAGGTGAAACAGGCCATGCTTGAATATGTAGATCTACCACATTGTTTAATCTCAGGAAAGCTTTGCTACAGACATTGCTTACTTACCCCTGAATATTCCTCTATATGGTTTGCTTTTGTTGGGTTGAGTGTCCACCTCAAGCATGGATTTTTTGCTTTAAAAGTGATGTGCTGCAAGTCCATGAGCCTGGAGTCCACCTGTAGTCTCTGGCTTTAATGAAGACTCCCAATTGTGCCTCTAAAGATGTGGCTTCTTTGTTGTTTTATTAATTGAATTCCCATATGACACCTCCACTCCTGTCCCCATGAAAGCTCATGCATCCCCTTCACAGGTCACCAAGGCATCCCTCTTCAACTTTCCGTTAAAAATCAATCTGAATTTCTTTCTGCGTTTTCCTTATTCTAACAGGCTTATGACTCAGTTTCCTAATACTCATTATTTAATCAAAGCAATATAAATCTTATTTGCTTTTCAGTGGAAAAATTTCATGCATATGCAGACACTCACACAAACCCACTGGAAATGGCTTGTCTAGCTTGATGTGAGTGCCACCGTGCCTTTCTTCATATTTTTTACCCCTTAAATCCCTCCCTTATTCCTTACTTTCCCTTTAACACTGACATGAGTTTTCTCTGTCCAGATTCTAATATGCTGCTTCCAGCAACTCTGCCTACTTCCTTCCTTCCCTCTAGTATCCCTTATATTCATCTCTCTGTAATTCAAATCCATTCAAATCAATCCCTTGTTTAAAATCTTTATGGACTCCCTAGTGACACATTAAATGTGATGCCATAGCACTAATTTAGGTGTTTAAAACAAAAATTGAAATATGTTCCACTAGACAACTATTTTTCTGTTTCAGATGACCTGTGAAAAGTGAGGCATTTTTTAAAAAACAATCCTTGTGTGAATTGCCCAAGAAACCTGTTCAGGTATGAATTTTGTGTATTATTCATAAGTTGTCAATTACAGAGAGTATAAATTAAGTGTCCTCAGGGAAATAATCTGATGTTTTCCAAGGAATAATTCAAGAGAAGTAAGTCATGAGTATAAAAAAGTTCATTAGAAGCTTCAGCAATGAAACAAGAATAAAAACATGAATGGATCAGGGTACATACACAGACAGTGAAGTCTATTTATGCACGTTAAAGTATTATAACTAGTTTCATTATTTTAGGATTGTGCCAAAAACTAAATTCTCCTTGGATACAAAATCTATGTCCTAGGTTGAAGGTTGACAATGTGTTAGTTGAAAGAGTATCATGTTTTCCATCAGGTAAATATGAATAAAAAGTTTGCAGTTCTTTAGATGTAAGAGACTTTGCACGTTATTTAATTGTCTAAACTAGTTTTTTTTCCTTCTTAGAGAATATCTCTGATCTTTTTAGATCAGAGATATTAATAGCTGCCATTCTGTGTGAAGACTAAATGCTTAGCTTAAGAATGGATAAGCAAGGAATAAGAAATAAATAATTTTGTGGGGGGGTGATGGATTTGGGTGTGTGTAGCACTTCATGATTAACCATCCAGTTGTATTTTTCTGAAAACCTTCCCTACAATTAAAAATATTTAGATTTAGCTCATTCTCAAATGATTTCAAGAAGGAAGAAGATAGTGCATCTGCGCTAAACAAATAGAAGTCTCAGAGTAAGAAATAATAACCTTCAGAATCTATGTACAAAAATAAAGACATTAGAGGAAAATCTGTCAAAACATTACTTACTAAATATGTTGGTGCTGATATCTTTTGGATCTTAACAGATAAAAGTCAACCTGAGTAAAGAAATAAACTTGATTCCTGGCTCATCTGATATCTGTTTTATTTAACCTCTTACCTAGGAGAGTTAGTAATGATATTTACACAGTAACTTCTTTATATAAAAAAACCTGAGAAGAATTGTGTTAGATGCTTACTTACAAAAGTCATGTTCACATTAAAAATATTAAAAGGTAGCATATGATCAACATAGGATTTTTAAGTCAAAATTCCATTGCATGTTAATATTATAGTACACATGGTTTTCTTCATGATTTAATAAAAAAATTTTAAGCATATGTTTGCCCCCTGTATTGAGACATTCCATTTTCATAATGCTTCCTTAAATCAACATCTTTCTTAAATTCATTGCAGTGCTTCTTGTTTAAATGGAACATTTATTGCAGTGTTTTCTTATTATAACCAAACATTTATTTTGTTCTAATATTATGTCCTTATTTTAAAGCTTATGATTAAGAAGAGTAGCTTGATAATTCAACGAGGTTTATTGCTACTAGTCCTTCTAGTCCTTGTTGTTAGGGATTTACTACTAGGCCTTTATATTTCAAATTATAAGGTTTCATGATTTACTTAGTAATCTTACTGAAATTATGTTCCCTTTATCTCCTATCTAAGAGGAATAAAAATAAGGTTTATACTAATCTCTTTCAGATTTCTCTCTCCCTCCCTCCCTCCCTCCCAGCCTCCCTCCCTCTCTCTCTCATCTCTCCCTCTCTCCCTTTCTCTTTCTTTCTCCTCTGTTTCTCCCCAGCTTCTGAAATTTTATCTCATTTCACAATATGAAATGCACAGGGTGATAAGTTTGGAAAGGAGATTCTTGTCTTATAGAAAAGGAAACAGACCTATGATGAAACGGAGGGAAAACAAAACGTGTTCCATACCTCTGTGGTGAGGTGGCAACGGGGAATGCAGATGACCTCCTTAGCAAGACAAAGGAAATGCATAATAGATTGTAGGACATTTTCTTATATAATTCTCCTAGATTGGGATTTATCAGTATTGACAACATATTTGAATCATTTGGATTTTTATAATAATATTGAAGCCAAAATCCACAGGTGTGTGATTCTGATTTGAACTGGTACACAGTAGTCAAGAGAACTTTTGAAAGCCATGTTGGTAGTATAAATGTATATATAGACAGGGTTGATAGCCATAGTTTTAGGAATAGGAGTATTAGATGATTTTAAGCCTTTAAGCAATTTGTTTTAATATATAATTAAACCTAAAATATAAATTATGATTCTCTAAGGCAAAATTTTTTGTTAATATGATTTATCTAATTATATTTACCCTTAATAATTATTCACTTTCAAAACAAGACATGAAAATGAATTATACTTTTAATATTATAAATCATCATGTTCTATATAATTTGCTTTCGGGGCTAAGGTAAAAATTTCAATAAATAAACATAGGAAAAATTAATACAATACCTCTGATCAGGACTATTGATAAAAGCAGGTCCTACTACTCTAAAATAACAGTGTTATTTGAAAAGTTACACATAAATAAATGAAAATCATATCACAGAACTGCTACAAGAGACTAAATTAAATACAAAAAAAAACAACTTCAGGTGAAAATGTACTAGAGAAAGAGTTCGATTGGTGGATTAAACATATTCACTCCATACCAAACTCCAGGTAAATCCTAGAAAATTTACAAAACCTGGGCATGGTGGCTTACACTATAATCGTAGCTACTCAGGAGGCTGAGATCTTAGGGTCGCAACTCAGAGCCAGCTCGGTTTTAAGACCTTGAGACTCCTATCTCCAATTAATCACTAGAAAATCAAAAGTGGTTCTGTGTCTCCAGGGGTAGGGTCACAGCCTTGAGTGAAGAGCTCAGGGACTGGCCCCAGGCTGAGTTAAAACCCCACAACCTCTGGAATCCATGGAACATTCCTCAATATAATAAAGGCTATGTATGACAAACCCACAGCTAGTATTATACTTAATGGAGAAAAGCTAAAGCCATTCCCTCTAAAATCAGGAGAGAGCCCTCTCTCTCCACTCCTCTTTAACATAGTATTAGAATTCCTAGCCAGTGCAATAAGGCAAGAAGCAAGCATAAAGGGGGTCCAAATAGGGAAAGAGGAAGTAAAACTTTCCCTCTTTGCAGATGACATGATTCTGTATTTAAAGAATCCTATAGACTCTACTCCCAAGCTCCTTGAGCTGATTCAAAACTTTGGAAGCGTAGCAGGCTATAAAATTAACCCTCAAAAATCAACTGCCTTCCCCTATGCCAACAGTGAGAGGAACGAGGCAACAATCAGGAAAGCAACACTTTTTGCAATAGCCTCAAAGAAAATAAAGTACCTAGGAATTAGCTTAACTAAGAATGTAAAGGACCTTTTTGATGAAAACTTTAAAACCCTGAAAAGGAAATTAAAGCAGAACTAAGGAAATGGAAAAACCTCCCATACTCCTGGATTGGAAGAATCAACGTCGTGAAAATGACAATCTTACCAAGGGCTATCTACAAATTCAACACAATACCAATCAATATGCCAATGTCATTCTTTAAAGAAATAGAAGAGGCAATCCAAAATTTCATATGGAATAATAAAAGACCCCAGATAGCAAAGACACTTCTTAGCAGAAAGAACAGCGCAGGAGGAATTTCAATACCAAACTTTAGACTCTATTACAGAGCTATAATTATCAAAACAGCTTGGTACTGGCACAAGAACAGGCCTGAAGACCAATGGAATAGAACTGAGGACCCAGATACTAAACCACAGACCTATGGCCACCTAATCTTTGACAAGGGAGCCAAAAAAATAGAATGGAAGAAAGACAGCCTCTTGAACAAGTGGTGCTGGCAGAACTGGTTAAGCACCTGCAGAAAACTAAAGTTGGATCCTTCTTTGGCACCCTGCACTAGAATTAACTCCAAATGGATCAAAGACCTGGAGGTAAAAGCTGACACACTGAAAACTTTACAAGAAGGAATAGGAGATACACTAGGCCTCCTTGGCACAGGTAGAAACTTTCTTAATAAGGACCAAGAATCACAACAAATCAGAGAAAGGCTGGATAAGTGGGACTGCATTAAACTGCAGAGCTTTTGTATGGCAAAGGACATAGTTAGTAAATTAATTAGGAAGCCTACAGAGTGGGAGAAGATATTCACCAACCATACAGCAGACAAAGGCCTCATATCTAAAATATATCAACAGCTCAAAAAATTGAATCACTCCAAAACTAATCTCCAAAGTAACAACCATCCCATTAAAAAATGGGCCAAAGACTTACAGAGAGTCTTCTCTAAAGAAGAAACAAAAATGGCCTATAGACACATGAAGAAATGCTCAACATCTCTGGTCATAAAAGAAATGCAAATCAAAACAACGCTAAGATTCCACCTCACTCCTGTTAGAATGGCCAGAATCAGGAAAACGAATAACAACAGATGCTGGAGGGGATGTGGCCAGGAGGGATCCCTACTACACTGTTGGTGGGGGTGCAAACTCGTTCAACCACTATGGAAAGCAGTATGGCAGTGCTTCAAAAGGCTAAACATAGAGCTCCCCTATGACCTAGCAATTCCACTACTTGGCATTTACCCAACCATCCAAAATCTAGGGCATACTAAATCCACTAGCACAACAATGTTCATTGCAGCATTATTCACCACAGCAAAGATATGGAACCAACCTAGATGTCCCTCATTTGATGAGTGGATCAACAAGATGTGGTATTTGTACACAATGGAATTCTATGCTGCTGTCAGAAAAAATGACATCGACCCATTTGTTAGGAAATGGAAAGACTTAGAAAAGATCATATTAAGTGAAGTAAGCCAGACTGAAAGGAACATGGGCTCAATGGTTTCCCTTATTTGTAATAACCAGTAGAAACCTTGGGCTCGACTAGCAGAGATCTGCAATAGAGCAAAACCTTGATACATAAGGCCATATAATATGGAGCTATTGAAAGGACCTCCAGGATACTGAAACAAAAGCCATATAATGAGTGATTGTTGTCCTTAATGTACTATGTTATCTCTCATCTCTTTTGCTGTCCCTTGGTTATATCATATTGTTACAGTATCTCACTTTGTTATCTGATATATTGGATTTATTTGTATTTGGCTTTTTGAAATTGGATAGGGAAGGGGGGAAAACTTAGATGGGGGGAGAGTAATGGGGACCAAGACATGTGAAAGGGTATCAATATATGTGAATTCATGCACCTTCTATCTGGCAAATATCATGTACATGTAACGCTTTTATTAATTACAATAAAAAATATTTTTAAAAAACCCACAACCGACAAAAAAGGAAAAAAATGTCGCAAAAATGAGCAAAGTCTTCAATGTGTTGATAGACAGGAACTTTAAGAATAGCCCAGCTACCTGCTAAAGTATCATAAAATTTACATATGACTAACTACATTCCTACAACAAAGGAGCTATGTGTCATAGTCATTAAAGGCAGTAGAGGGATATAATATTATCACATGAAGACATTGATGAGTTTGTAGAACACTGATCATGACTGCTATTATAGGTGGAGTTACAACCCCAAACACACACACACACACACACACACACACACACAAACACACACACACACACACACACACACACACGCACACCAAAGTAGTAAGTGGGTGCCACTTACCTGTCAAATCATAGTATGTGACTCTCAGTTTGGACAGGGAAAGTTGTGTGGCAGGAAAAGCATTTTAAATAAAAATCAAGTTGACGGATGAAAACATTCTCTATAGAGCAGTTGCTCATTCTCAGTGCATTCTTCCTCTCTCCCACCAAAGTCTGAAAGCAATGCAAGATTCAGTTGAAACCTTGGTGAAATAATAAAAACATTTGAAACTCATTTCAGAAAATTAATAATGAAAAGGAAGACAGGGGACAAAGCCTAATAATATCACACCAATCCAGAAAGTGCAAGATTCTGAGTTCAAACCCCAGTGGAACACATGCAAAAGACAGAGAAGGGTAGTTGATAATGATTGTACTTATAAAACACAAAATATACAAAACTAAAATGAATATTGAATATATAATATATAATTGAATATATAATTATTTGTATTTGTGGTCATAACTTTACAAGTCTTACTTTTTCTTTTTTTGGGGGGTGGGAGAGTCATGGGGGTTGAACTGTGGCCTGGGCGCTGTCCCTGAACTCTTCAGCTCACGGCTACTACCCTACCCTTGAGCCATAGCCCCTCTTCCCAGTTTCTAGTGATTAATTGAAGATGAGTCTCTGGGCTTTGTATTGACCGGGATGGTATTTGAACCTTGATTCTCAGATCTCAGCCTTCTGATTACCTAGGATTACATGCATGAGCCATCACACCCACCAAGTCCTACTTTTTCTATCTATTGATTATAACCTTTAGTTAAGATAAAGTCAAGGAATTCAATCTACTCCAATATAAAATAATTCAACAGAAAATATTATCCCATCATATTAGAACCATAGAGGTGCACACAAAGCAAATAGATTGTGAGAAGGAAAGATGTTAAGGCAAGAAAACATATGCTCTTAAAATGTGGAGATGTTTTCAAATGAAGTGGTCTAACCTACTTTTGAAATAAAATTATTCCAAGTTAGATAAATAACCGACAGAAGAATTAAAAATTTCGTAAGTTGGGCCAAGAATTTGGCCTATTGGTAGAGTGCTTGCCTAACATGCACAAAGACCTGGGTTTGATTCCTCACTACCACATACATAGAAAAAGCCAGAAGTGGTGCTATTGCTCAAGTGGCAGAAAAAGTGTCCAAGGACAGTGTGCCCAGGCCCTGGGTTCAGGCCCAGGATTGGTAAAAAATAAATCTCGTAAGTGCTAATAAGCACTATATAAGTACTGACACTGGCAGAAGAAAGGTAAATGTTCTTGCTCTTAACCTACTATAGTAAAAATTCAGTCAATGATGGCCATAAAAGAAATGCAAGTCAAAACAACTTTGAGATGCCACCTCAATCTATAGAATGGCCATTATCAAGAAATCTAATAAGAATGGACACTGGCGTGAATGTGGTCAGGAGGGATCACTACTACACTGTTGGTGGGAGCATAAACTTATTCAACCACTATGGAAAGCAGTATGGCAGTTCATCAAAAGACAAAACATATAGCTCCTCTATGACCCAGAAATTCCACAACTTGGCATTTACCCAATCATCCAGAAACAAGGACATACTAGATCCACTAGCACAATGATGTTCCTTTCACCACTATCTCCCATAGAAAAGATATGGAACCAACCCAGATGCCCCTCAGTTGATGAGTGGATCAGTAAGATGTGGTATTTATACACAATGAAATTTTATGTTGACATCAGAAAGAACAACATCGCCCCATTTGTAAGGAAATGGAAAGACTTTGAATAAAATCATATTAAGTGAAGTAAGCCAGACTCAAAGGAACACAGGTTCAATGGCTTCCCTCATTTGTAATAATTAGTACACATCTAGGACTCTCCGAGCAGAAGATTACACCAGTTCAAAACCTAGATACATAAGGTCATATAGAATGAGACTAAGTGATATGGAGATTAAGATATGGAAACATGAGCTTTATCTTGTGTCATTGTTTTTCTTAATGTACTATATTATTTCTCTTCTCCTTGGTTGCCTTTGGTCAATCTCATATTTTTACTGTATCTGACTTTGTTACCTGGTATATTGTACATACGTTTATTTGTTTATTTGTAATAGGAAAGGGAAGGGGGGAAACAAGATGACTGGGAGGGAGTGGGAAGGAAATTGGGGACAAAACATGAGAAGGGTTATCAATGTATGAGACGTAATGCACCTACTATCTGGTGAATGTAGCTCTAAGCTCTCTATATATTACCCCCACAATTACAAATAAAATGAAATTTAAAAAAGAGTGCCCAAGCCCGGAGTTCAAAGCTTAGTACTGCCACAAACACACACACATCCCTACACATAATAGTTATCTTATTTTTATTGTATACATTAAGCTCTAAGATTGTTTATAACTATAAGCAAAAATAAACTTATTGTTCACTACAAAAAATTCAGTAAATGATCTTTAAAATTAATAAATCAAGAAAATACATTATCAATCATTTTATGCAGTGTCAATCATTTTTATACTGGAAAAGCTATCGTTAAAAGAATTAAAACTATATGCTGACCATGGAGGCTTGTGCTGTGAGGCAGGGACCGATATGTTCCACGTATCATGACCTTTTCTTAATATAATGATGGAATTGAAAATAAAATCATTTCAAAAAATCTGTCCCTACTAAAATTCATAATTATTCTTTAAGTATTTTCCCAAATTACTGGAAATATTAGCTATACTAATCTGCCACTAAGCCATAGTATGGATATCTTTCAGAAATACACATAAAATGAAGTCTCTGGGAAGGATCAGGAGGTCCACAAAGCAGCAAAAATAGTAGCTATGAAAGGCAGTTACAGTCAGAGAATGAGAAGGAAAAACAGTATCAATGGCAATGTACAGTGCATACATCAACTATTCAGCCAATAAAGCAATGGCAGTTTTTTGTTTCAGTACTGTTTCGTCAGCTATGAAACTGAAAACCTGGAAATTAACATTGACTCACAACTTATACTCCATGGAAAGATGAACATGCCTGAAAGCCACTAATGAGATGACTCAGTGGAAAAAAGAAAAGAAATGGCACATTACACTGAGAACTGGAAGCAGGGTGAATCTCAGATACTCTAGAGGGAATGAACTAACTTTAATAAGAAGATATACATGGGAATCTCTTGGATTGTGGCTGCACCTGCCTAGAAAAGGAGATGAAGCCAAGCTCATGTCTGTAATCCTAGCTACTCAGGAGGCTGAGATCTGAGGATGAAGGTTCAATGCCAGCCCTGGGGAAAAAAATGGACCCGAGACTCTTATCTCCAATTACCCTCTAGAAAACAGGAAGTAGGGCTTGGCTCAAGGGTAGGATGGTAACCTTGAGCTGAAGAGCTCAGGGACAGTGCCCAGGCCGAGTTCAAGCCCTATGACCCACAAAAAAAAGAAAAAAAAGAAAAGGAGATTAATCTTTGCACATGTGCCAGCTAGGATTTCAGAGAAAACATCTTTCTTGTTAGTTATAACTCATGATGCTTTCATTTTTCACATCCTTAAGGATATTCATGGTGGTAAATTGATTTGGTCATCTCTGATTGAATTTTATGATGGGATATTCTTCAGAGGGATGCTTTTATGCAGTAAACAGCATCATTTTACCAGCTTTGTCCTAAGTTATATCTAGATTCAAGGAGCATGATGACTTTGGCAAACAGTGTTTTGTCTTTGAAAAAGGAATGGGATCATTTTTAGAGTTTGGAATAAGGGACAGTAAATTAAAAGAGTTTGCTGCGATACTTGTGACCTTTTCAATATTCAGCAGTTTGAATATCTGGTCTTTCTCTCCTACTTAATTAAAGCTCCACTAATCATCAAGAAAGTTAGTACAAAATAAAACATTTTTTTAAATGGCATGGCATTAATCCTTTCATATGGCAGAAGTTGGAAATGGGAATGGTTAGACATTTGTATCAAATTTCAGTGTCTCTGCTATAGTTGCAAATCTTTAAACAGCAGGACTTTGACTTTGGATGCTGAAATTGTGACCTAGTAAAATCTTGATACAGCACTTTTCAGAGTAATGAAATATGACACATATGCTTGGTATACACAGAGAGTAGATGTGACTTTGGTGGCAAGGGGTAATGTGACTGTCCTTTTCTCAAGAGTATAGCATGCAACTTGTACCTTATGAGGATACTAATTATAAAGCCATCAAGTGACCTCAATTGAAAATATTATTAGTAACCCATTGCTAATAAAAATTCTCCAGGTGAGAACTTATATTTACATCCCCTAAGGTTATTGGTAGCTGTTGTAAATCTGGAGATCATATTCTACCTTGCCAACTACTCAGGAAATAACTAACTGATGGAAAAACTGAGGAATTAAGATATGGGACCAACCCAGAGGATGCTCAGTAGATGAATGGATCATGAAGATGTGATATATTTACACAATGGAATTCTATGCTGTCACCAGAAAGAATGACATTGCCCCATTTGTAAGGAAATGGAAAGACTTGGGAAAATACTATCATGTAAAGTAAGCCAGACCCAAAAAACATAGGATCCTTGATTTCCCTCATTTATAATAATTAGTGTGCATCTAGGATTATCCTAACAGGGGAGAATAACAGCTCAAAAGCTATGTACATATGGCCATATAAGATGGGCTAAGTGAAATAAACTCCAGGATATGGTGAAAAGAGATTTATCTTAGTGATTCTTGTTCTTAATGTTCTATGTAAGGTATTTCTTTTCTTTTTTTCCCCTTATGGTTTATCTCATGTTTTACTGTATTGGAATGTGGTACCTGGTTTATTGTATATATGTTTATTTGTATATTTAAAAATGGGAAGGAAAGGGAAAAACAAGATGAGTGGGAGGGGGTGGAAGAGGGGAAAGTTGGAGAAAAACATGGGAAGTGGTAACAATGTTTAGTAATGTAGCCACTACCTGATGAATGTACCTGTAACCCCTCTGTACATCACCCTTACAATAAAATTGAAAAAGAAAGAAGAAAAAACAAGGAAAACTGAGTGAGTAGCAATATTAGATCAATTAATGAACTACACTTCTCAGTGATCTCCTACATTTGACGTATCAAATGGTGGTGAAACTCCCGTTGTAAGTAACTGAAAGTTGAATATACTAGCTGCTTGATATGCATTGTATAGAATTTGCTTGTGGTGTGTAAAAAAATAAGGCTAAATATTGAATTCTAAATAAAATTGCACAAAATTGTCAATGGGATTCATGAATCTGAAAGGAAGATTACTGGTAATTTTTAAACAAAATTCAAACCACTTCAAACAGATATTTCATTAAATATCAGAGAAGCTGACTCTACTGTGAGGACAATGGCCGTTTGCCACAAGATAGGCTCTAGCAGTGCTTGAAAAGCTATGACAGACTTGGTCTCCACTGATGAAGTCTTTGTGTAGACTTCATATTAGGAAAGAAAAATCTCTTCTGTTGCACGATGCCCCTTCATATTCATCTTGGGAAATGACTTCACAGGAAGTTTACAGAAAGCCCAACTCTGATTATATATTTTAAATGTGAAAATAGCCAAGTTTCCATCTGTGGTTGCAGTTTTCTTCCTATGGAAATCATGATTATTTTGAGTGTTTCTTCTTAGGTGAACATTTTGAAGAGTTGAGAAAAGTTAAAGAAAAAAATAAGAGAAAACTTCATAGGTAATGGTGGTTTAGAAAGGAGAAAAAGAAAAGGGAGAAAGGATAGGGAGACAGAGAGATAGAGATAGAGATAGAGATAGAGACAGACAGACAGACAGACAGACAGACAGACAGAGATAAAGACAAGTAAACAGAAAACAGACATAGACAAACATAGGCAGAAATAGAGAGATAAAAGAGACAGAACCAGCAACTTACACAGAGAAAGTGAAGATGTATTGTTCTAAAATCATTTTAGAAACTTAAACAATTCATTGCTACTTTATTATTTAATCAAGATTTTTGAGTACTTCCTTAGTTGAATACTAAGTCTATGCTGATGTTATTATTTTGAGTTAGAAGGCTGTGTTTTAAAAGTTGAAAGAATTTTCTGCTTACCAAGTGCTAAACTTGAATTTATTGTTCTGCCATTTCCCTTTGGACAAGAAAGGATAAATCACTTCCTAGATCCTTTTGAGTTAGGCAAGCCCTAAATGCAGAAAAGCAACTGAAAAGGAGAATTTATGAATCAAGAGTTTAAGTATTATACTTAGCAACGTAAATTTACTGTTTATTCTAAGAGATTTATATCCCTGCATAGGCTTCCCTTAAATTTATGTTTGTTTACTTATTTCTTTCTAAAGAAACACTTAGATCATTCTGTGTCTTCTAGTCATTGCTTAATCTTTCAGCTTTTTAGTATAGGGTTCCTGAAACATTCAATGTGTAGATCTTGAAAGAAACAGTGGTCTAACCTCATAAGCAATTCTTCATCAATTACAAAAGTATACAAAAATGTAGAGTGAGGTTGTTTGAGTAGGCTATGTACCTTCTTTCTTATACAATTAAGGTGGATGACCTGGGAAATTAGAAGGAAAAGGTGAAAAGATTTTTAAAAAATAGCATACCATTTTCACATTCACTATATTTACTTGGTTTTAATCAACCAGAGATGGACCGGAGTCCATCTCTCTTTGTATTTCATAGTAAATACTGCAATCCTGCAGATTTTTCACATGTACCTAAACACATGAATCATTTATAAAATGATACCTCAGCAAGTTTCAAAAATGCAATCAGTCTTCCTCCCACTTCCTCCACTTAACAAAGATTTAGCATGCTTTTGAAAGCGAAAGTTGTAACTATCATTCTATATTTACCCAGGACCATTAAAATGTCTGCCACTCTTATGGTACAAACAAGATGAATACAAAGTGCTTAGATAGCTGAGAAACAATCAGTAAGTAAATTGAGATACTTAATATCTCCAGGCCCCCAAAACTTCCTAAAAAAACTATAAAAACATTTTCTCTTAAATTCTATCTGAATATGAATGCTTTCTGATAAAACAAAGATAGCACTAGAAAATTGCATGATTATCTTTTTGAGAGTGAATATTAATTGACTCAGATAGATATATCCCATTTCCTTGGCATACTCTTTAGGCTATACTTAAGTCCCACTATAAATGTAAATATTGCTAAAAACAATAACAATGCCTAAACTGCTAATGGATTAGCTGAGCTCAAATAAATGCCATGTGGTGAATGGAAAAAGAATGAATTGTAAATAAATGAAAGCTAACTTCTGTTAGAAAGTTCTAAACGAAATGTGCATATAGTGCCTGGTAACTTTCATCCTAATTGTTTAAAGGCCATTCTCAGGGAAGTCAAATGTAATTGATGGCAAAAATTTCCTTAGGCTTTGGTGTAAAGTCTATATCTTGTGGGTAAATCCAAATCCCCAAATCCAGTACTTAATTTATTTGGACTTCTTAATCGTAAGTCCTAAGTCTCAGGCCTGTGCCAGGGAAATTTACAGATAAACTTCAGCACAGAAAGATAGTAAAAACAAAGATTAAATCATATGGTTGAGTGTCGAGGTAAGACTAACTCAAGTGCATTGGACCTTGGTAGTGATTCTAGCCTAGGAAAAGAATTCTAAACCTAGAGTTGAATGCACTGTAATTGTTATCCTAAAATTCTTGCTAATTCTACCATTGAGTTTGTATCTGGGATCTGCAAAGGGTGAATGAAGCACACATGCACTGGGCCTTGTGGCCTGGATTCTACATGGCATGTCTCCCACTCTTCCCAGTCCTTTCTGCCTCTCTTGGATGATATCTTTGTTACTTGTTCTTCTGCATTTCTGTAACTTCTGCTCAGGTATTAGATTGTGTGTGTGGGGGGGTGGCTAGGCAGGTTCCTTTGCACAGAACAGTGGGTTAGGACTTTACATCTATACACAGAAGGATCTAAATATATTTCACCAACATGCACATGCCTGAAGTATCATGCCGTTAAATTCCCCTTTAAACCCATTATATAGTTGGCCCTGACTTTCAGATCTACCCTTCTAGTTATATATGTTTCTTCATCTGGCAGCTGTAGATTTTATTTTCTGTTATACAATGATGTCAACTGGAGATATCAATGGCTTAAGAAACAGTAGAAGAGACAACATAGTGATTGCTTTTAAGACAACTGATTCATGGTTATTACCCATTCTAAATCACTTAAAATGTTGCACAGCTTTAGATCATCCACTGGATTACGAGTTCCCAAGTTCTCTCTGTTTAGTCAGGAGGGAAGATATGTTTTTCAATCTGCATATGAAAACTCACAGAATTGACCTCATAAATCTTAATTAGATTTATTTTTATATTTGTAAAGATAATTTAAAAAGAGAAAGGAAGGAAGAAGAAAGGAAAGAAGGAAACAAAGAAAGAAAGGAAGGAAAAAATAAGAAAGGATGGATTCAGTCCTTCTGAGTTGTCATTTTTCTCTTTCATTTGGATTTTAGTTGTTTTTATTTTATTTTATTTTATTTTTGCCAGTCGTGGGCTTGAGCTCAGGGCCTGAGCACTGTCCTTGGATTTTCTCAAGGTTAGAGCTCTTCCACTTGAGCCTCAGCACCATTTCTGGCTTTTTTCTATGTATGTGGTACCGAGGAATCGAACCCGGGTCTTCATACATACTAGGCAAGCACTCTACCACTAGGCCAAACTCCCGGTCCATGGATTTTAGTTTTTAACTAAGTTTTTTTTTTAACTTTTGTCAATTATGGGACTTGAACTCAGTGCCTGGGTACTGTCCCTGAGCTTCTTTTACTGAAGGCTAGCACTTTACCACTTGAACCACAGTGCTACTTCTAGTTTTTTTCAATTTATGTGGTACTGAGCAATTGAACCCAGTGTTTCATGCATACTAGATAGGCACTAAGCCACATTTCTAGCCCCTTAAGTAAACTTTATAATACTCTAGTCTCATAGTCAAACTAGATCACAAATTGAACAAGATTATACTACCTGGTTTAGAATTATCTTTATTGTCAACATCATGATGCCATTATTTCCTTTTCACAAGGAAATGTACCAAAATATACCAAAATGAACTTTGATAATATAGCCTGTCTATCTGTTGTAGGGAAGCTGAGAGTAGCATACACTTTCAGACTGTTTTAGAAATGTTATTAGAGATTTAGAAGTAAACGTGTTAATTTGCCCCTGTGGTTCTCCTTTGCCCTGAATTTGTAATTAAAACTTACCAGCCAGAAGGAAAGTTAGATTTATATCTTCTCTTTCCCTTTGCAGTCATTCATACTTATTTTTTTCATTACCCATCTCTGTATCTTCCTTCACCTGTTAAAATTGAAATGTACCAATGCCCATGTATATTCTTAATTTAATCATAAATAGGGAACTAAGCAGTCATATAAATATTTCAAACTTCTGGAAGTTATTTTCTTTCCTTCTATGCTCCTGAGCAATACAGTATTTTAAATTCTGTAGGCATAGGGAATATTTAGCTCAGAATACTGAAGGATTATCTTCTTAGGTAGAGTCAAAAGTAAGTACATATTGGAATCCAGTGTCTAAAATTTTAATTTCACCATGAAGAACAGAGCTATTAGAAGCACATATTCTCTGTATGGAGAACTTAAAGTATATAAATATAGCAGGTAGTTTGAGATTTAGGACATGGCAGCAGAAATGTATAATTTAGTATTTGTGCTTATTTGCCTTGCCCTATGCACACCACCTATCTTCCCGCCTCATCATTTTGCAAGACTGAGAGGCAGTATTTACATTCAGATCTGTACATGTCAACCCACTCATCACGGGGGAGTCACATATATGTCAAATGCTTTGCAAGAATTAGGATCAGATCTGACTGCAGAAAAATATTCAAGCATAATCTGGTTTCAAATTCACTGAAGAGCTTATGATTTTCACAGGAGAAGAGAAAATTGGCACTTCTCTCTCATGAAGCTGTATTACTTCAAGCTAAAATAATCGAGTACTGAGCATAAAAAAGATGCTTGAAATATTAAAGAAAATAATAGGGAGTGTTGAAAAAGAAAAAGAGGCCTGAAGCTACATTTACATAAGAAGTGAACTCAAAAATAATTTTTCTGAGAAAATTAATAAAAGAGGTGTGCATTTTTCACTGGCTGAAAGTAGACTCCAAATCTTGAAGGCTAAGCCCATGAGGTTCTAATCTGATCTTCTTATTTCTTTCATGAAATTTTCTCTGATCATATATTTCTATTATCAAAACTCATTGAAAATCACTCATTGAAAATGACGTAAATCAAATGACTCAATAGCCTCATAAGTAAAGATCTAATTTTTGCCTCTATATACCTCTTCTTCTGACAATGTTGAAACTTAATACTTAAGCATTTTCTCACAGATTTGTTAAATTTCTCTTGATTTTACTTCCTGCTTTTTCCTGCAAATATTCCTAAATATTGTACTTTACTTAGGTTCCTTTTCCTTATTTAATGTATCTCTCTATTTGAAACTTCTTTAGTTCTTTCTTTAATTTTATATTAAATTTTCTGAAGTGAGTTCACAGAGACACATGTCTCTAACATATGGTTATAAATATGAAATGGCATAGTGTCATATTGAGGGTACACATAAATGTTTGCACTGTGTACACATTCACATTCTGCTCCAACTCTTGCAAGCATAATGAAATTTCATCTGGTGCTAAAGCTGATATAGTTTCCTATTGTTAAATTATAACTAAACAAAAAGTCTTTTAGAATAATTTTTATCCATACAAAATGAATGTCATGAGAAGTGAAATGACCTTCTAAGATATTTTAGAAGTGTAATGAACCTTAGAAAATTTAAAACAATATACATAAAGTCAATTTGAAAGTCTATTTACTCTCCATTTGGTTTAAGAGGCCTCATTGCTACTACCAATCTGTTTAATTACCACAGGGTAACTATTCTATTTCTTTTTCTTTTTTGTACTGGGTATCATACTACAATGGCAACATGTAGTACATGTTTTCTATAATCTTATAAGACATTGTTTTTGCCTGGAGCTTGAACTCAGGGCCTGAGTGCTGTCCTTGGGCTCTCTTGAGGCTAGAGCTCTACCACTTGCACAGCACCATTTCTGGCCCTTTTTTTTTTCCCTATGCATGTGGTACCAAAGAATCAAAATCTAGGTCATGGTGTTTACTAGGCAAACACTAGGTCAAACTCCCAGTCCAAGACATTTTTTAAAGTTACAATAAAATTAAATATTTCAAATGTTACAATAGCAATTTCAAAATACAAGTGATGGTGGATAACTCAAAACTTGATGAAATCGCTCCACATTGCAACTCAAAATATAGAAATAATTATTTCTCAATTAAAGTTAAGAGATTTGAGAAGACTATCAACTATTTTAAATAAATAGCCAAAATTAACAAATGGCCATGAAATGGCCTTCACACACAAGCAGTCGTTTTGATGCCCATTGCCATTGTTGTTTTGTTTAATAAAAGATTCTGTTTTACAAAAGATGATATTTGCTAGTTTGCATCTCAGAACGCGATTATGGATGAGGTTCTATATGTGCATTAGACAAGAATGAGGATAGTTCTATAGTCATGTAACAACTGTCCTGAGGAAAACATAGATGTAAGCAGTTCATGAAAATAATAAATATATATTATTGAGGTATTGCTCATAATTTATATATACTTATACTTCTGTATACCTATGATCATTTATCTTTGTCTGATTTTTGTCATTTAGGCACTGCATATACTTGAGAAAGGTGTTCATTTGTTATTTAAATTGGAGATATTGAAGCACAGATGCTTTAGTAATGAGTTTAAATTTCTTCTATTAAGTAGAAAGCCTAGTAATGGATACATGATTCATAATCACAGTCATGATCACTAGCAATCAGAGGATTACTGACCTCTCCCAACACAGAATGTACACATTACTCACTTTGAATATGAATTTTTAGACATATATTTATTTGTTTATGGTTATTATATGAAGTAGATGCTTGCTTTATGGGTTAGCACTGTAATTCAACTGAAAAAAATTTATATTTGTTTGCTTTTATTTTCTGTCACCATGACCATTTAGTATCTTATGAAGTACTATATAATGCTGGTTAAAATTGTGAGTAGAGATTGAGCATAAATGTTTATTTAGGAGAATGTGCATAGCAAGTGAGAAAAATGGAAACAAATCAGTTTTAGGGAATAAGAAGGATTACTACATTATAAAAACACATGAAGAGCAGGGCATGGGGGTGGGGGGCTCATGCCTGTAATCCTAGCTACTCAGGAGGCTGAGCTCTGAGGATCACAGTTTAAAGCCAGCCTGGTCACAAAAGTTTATGAGACTCTTATCTCCAATTAACCACCAGAAAACATGAAGTGGTGCAGTGTCTAAAGTGGTAAAGTGTTAGCCTTGAGCTGACAGAGAGAGCTCCCAGGCCCAGAGTTCAAGTCCCAGGACAAACAACAAGCAAGCAAACAAAAAAAAAAAAGGGGCCGGGAGTTTGGCCTAGTGGTAGAGTGCTTGCCTAGCATGCATGAAGACCCGGGTTCGATTCCTCGGTACCATATACATAGCAAAAAGCTGGAAGTGGTGCTGAGGCTCAACTGGTAGAGTGCTAGCCTTGAGAAAGTCCAAGGAGAGTGCTCAGGCCCTGAGCCCAAGCCCAGGACTGGCAAAAAAAAAAAAAAAAAAAAAACAGAGAGAACAAATGGTCTTTAGGAATGGCCCCGAAATAGGTATGAATTAAAATAACAAAACCTTTCTCTCTCCTTTTCATCCTTCTCCTCCCCGTTTTGTATCACTTGATCTCTTATCTGCCTGTTTCTCTATTTAAACTCTAAGTTATCATTCTTTCCAGAATTTGTGACAGTATATTCGATAACATTCACATTCATGTGTTGGAACTCTAACCCCAAAGGCAATAGTGTGAGCTAGTAATGTGGTGGATGGGGAAGGCCATACAGAACAACCAAGGAAGCTGGCAAAATAACTTGTCCATGTGGAAAGAGGCCACACTGAAAATATACCATTTTATGAACCAAAACATCGACATTCATCAGACTAAATTACTTTAAAAAATCCCACATACTTTAAAAATTGATTAATGAACACACTTTTTTCTTTTTTTATTGTAATTAATAGAAGGATTACATTACATTCACCAGATAGAAGGTACATTATTTCACAAATATTGATACCCTTTCTCATGACATGGTCCCCATTTCCCTCCCACCCTCCCCCTGCTTATCTTGATTTCCCCTTTCCCTATCCTATTTCAAATAACCAATTAAGCACATATAAAATATATAAGATAACAAGGTCAAATATTGTAACAATAAGATAACCAAAGGATAGCAAAAGAGATGAAAGATAACATAGTATATTAAGGACAATAATCACTCATTATATGGCTTTTGTTTCCTTATCCTGGAGGTCTTTACATTTAGTGTCACACTATTTGGCCTTATGTCTCTAGATTTGAACAAACTTATTTTTGAAAAACTCAAAGAAAACCTTATATACTCTCTAAAATATATTTTAGTAAAAATAGCCCTCAATGTTCTCAGTATGGATGGAATAATACTTATTTTTAAAAAAAAAAAAAATCAGATAGGGCAGGGAGTTGGGCCTAGTGGTAGAGTGCTTGCTTAGCATGAACGAAACCCTGGGTTCAATTCCTCAGTATCACATACATAGAAAAAAAGCTGGAAGTGGTGCTGTGGCTCAGTGGTAGAGCTCTAGCCTTGAGAAAAGTCCAAGAACAGTTCTCAGGCGCTGAGTTCAAGCCCCACAAACTGACAAAAAATAATAATAAAAATTAAATAATAAATCAGATAATTTTAAACTCAAGAATACAAAAAAATGGAGTGAAAAGATTAAATAAGAAAATTAAGGATATTTACAGAGCAAATAACCAGTGTCACACATCTGTATCTTAGATTCCTGAGAGGCAAAGATCAGGAAGATTAGAACTGAAGACTTCCAGGGAAAGATTGATGAGGCTTCATCTCAACCAGTATCTGGCTATGATCATTCATACTTGTCTTTCCAACTATGGACAGGATAGAGACGTAGAGGATCGTAATTCAAGGCCAGCCTCAACAACACAGCAATGTGCCCAAGACTCCTTTAGAACAGAAAAAAAAAAACTGAGCATGGTGGTATACACTTGTCATCCCAGCTATGGTAGAAAGTATAATGAGAAGTTAAGAATTGAGGCTCTATCTCAAGAATAACCAAAGCAAAAAGGGACCTTTTTGAAAAAAGAATATGTGAAAAGAAGGAAGATGAGACAAATACAACAAAATGAAAGCCAGAAAATACTATAGACAATATGATTAAGTAAATTATGAAATAATATCTTAAGCTTACATTGCTACTAGGAGGATAATAAAGTGAGAAAATATGATACAAACAGTAGAATATCCTTAAACAGGATTATGTGACAAAAAGAGGATGTTAGCAACCACAACTGATTTACCAGCCTTCTAAAGAAATATTCCATAGAAGCCAAATATAGATTTATTTTATACTGACAGCAATTTTAGTTGCAGGTTGAAGAATTACCTCTGAATAACTAAGTCAATGCCAAGAGTATATTTTATTGGTTAGGATGATAGAAAGAATTCCATATCTGTCTCATTTTAAAAACTTCTTACTTTGATCAGTGTTTTGTGAAACAATTATATAATAATTCATAAATAATTCATCAGCTCTCACAATGTTGAGAAGATACAGCAAGAAAAATCTTTGCATTTGTTCAGCTGCTTTAAGTATAAACAAAGACTACAACTGACTGAGAAGGCATGAGATGGCCTAAGTTTCTTGCATGAATATTTTGTGGTTAAATCAAATATGTTTTCTGACTTCCTTCTCTCTCTATTCTTGTTAAAGAAACCCACATGTCTAAGAATCAGATTTTTTCATTTCACATATAAGATTTATATTTTATGAACATTTCATATGAACCGTTGCAATAAAAACACTATTAAGAACAAGAGGAAATATAAATTTATATTATGTTCTTTGTCTCTATTTGTATTGGAAATGACCTCTTAGAGTCCAGTAAATAATTGAATTTTTATTCTACAATATTCTAGAAATATTTAAAGTGCAAAATTCCAGATAAGAACATTATTTTTTTATTAGAGAATTTATTAACATTGATTTTTACATCATATTTTAAATGCCAAGTTTAACAAACAAGTGTTCAAGGAGGGAATCTCTATTTACAATCACTGGGACTTAGTATTTAGAACTTAAGCAAAATTAGGCTAAGGGTTTGTATGTCATAGAAACATATTAATTTATGAAATAAAACATTATGTCTATAGAGTCATAGGTTTTTATGTCTATATAGTTATGTTTATATTTCCATTACCATGTCCACAGCTTTGGGTATGCAAATATTGAGTCCTCGCTCTTGTACTCTTTGGATTTAATAGCCACATATTAAGGATACCATGCGCCTTTTGTTCCTTAGGTCTTGACCTGTCTCACTCAACATGATTCGCTCTAGATTCATCCACTTCCCTGCGAATGCTATTATTTTATCTTGTCTGTTGGCTGTGTAGAATTCCATTGTGTAAATATACCACATTTTCTGTATCCATTCATCTGCAGTAGGGAATCTGGATTGTTCCATCGCCTGGCTATTGTGAATAGTGCAGAGATGAACATAGCTGAGCAGGTGTCCTTATAATATCCTGGGTCATGATGTTCAGGATAGATGCCCAGAAGTGGTATGGCAGGATCATAGGGAAGGTCTATTTTCAGTTCTTTGAGAAACCTCCACGCTGCTTTTCAGAGTGGCTGAACTAGTCTGCATTCCCACCAGCAGTTTTGTAGGGTTCCTTTTTCTCCACAACCCCGCCAGCAACTGTCATTGTCAAAATCTTGGCCATTCTTGTTGGGGTAGGTGGTATCTTAGGGTTGTTTTTGTTTGCATTTCCTTTATGACCATAGATGATGAACATTTTCTCATATGCTTTTCTGCCATTTTAATCTCTTCTTTTGATCAGTCTCTCTTTAGTTCCCTTGCCCATTTAGTGAATGGTTTGTTGGGTTTGGGGGGATTAGTTTCTTGAGTTCCCTGTAGGTAATAGATATTAAGCATTTGTCAGATGTATTATTGGTAAATATCTTTTCCCATTTGGTTGGCTGTCTCTCTACTTTTGCAACTATGTTTTTATATGTACAGAAACTTTTTATTTTTAGGTAGTCCCATTTATCGAGTCTCTCTCCAATCTGTTGTCACCCTGGGATTCTGTTCAGGAATCTGTTGCCTGTGCCTATGAGTTCCAGTGTCTCTCCTACTTTATCATGTAGCAATTTCACGGTTTCTGGACTGACGTTGAGGTCTTTGACCAACTTTGAGTTAATGCTTGTGCATGGCAAAAGGCTAGGGTCAATTTTTAGTTTTCTGCATGTGGCTGCCCAGTTTTGCCAGCACCAATAATTGAATAGACTGTGTTTGTTCCATTGTATATCTTTGGCTCCTTTGTCAAATACAAGTTGCCTATAGGTATGTGGTTCTATTTCTGGGTCTTCTATTCTGTTCTACTGATCTTCTGGTCTGCTTTTGTGCCAATACCAAGCAGTTTTTGTTATTATGGCTCTATAGCAGAGTTTGAAATCTGGTATTGTAATACTACCAGCATTACTCTTTTTGCCTAGAATTGTTTTGGCTATCCTAGGTCTTTTCTTGTTCCATATGAATCTTTGGATTATATCTTCTATTTCTGTAAAGAATGTCTTTGGGATTTTGATGGGAATTGCATTGAATTTGTATATCAATTTTGGTGGTATAATCATTTTCACTATGTTGGTTCTCCCTAGCCATGAGCATGGGATGTCTTTCCATTCCTAGTGCCCTCTTTAATTTCTTTCATTAGGCTTTTATAGTTTTCACTGAATAATTCCTTTACATCTTTGGTTAAGTATATTCCTAAGTATTTTATTCTTCTGGGGGCTATTGTGAATGGGATCATTTTCTTGATTTGGCCTTCTGTTTGTGTATTGTTGGTATAGAAGAAGGCTACTGACTTCTGAAGGTTGATTTTGTATCCTGCCACTTTGCTAAAGTGGTTTATTAATTCTAGTAGTTTGGGAGTGGAGTTTGTTGGGTCACTCAAGTAGAGGATCATGTCATCTGTGAATAGGGATAGTTTAATTTCTTCTTTCCCTATGTGGATCCCTTTGATGTCCTTTTCTTGCCTTCTGAATAACTCCTGGGTAACAGCTCAGATCAGAAATTAAATTAAAAACTTCCTTGAATGTAATGACAATCAAGAAACATCACAAAGGAACTTATGGGACACAGCAAAGGCAGTTCTAAGAGGCAAACTTATCGCACTAGGAGCGCATATTAAAAAGACAGAAGAAGAGCATGTAAATAACCTAAAAAAACTGAAACACCTAGAGGAGCAAGAAAAAGTTAATTCTAAAACAGCTAGAAGGACAGAAATAACAAAAATAAAATCAGAAATTTCAGAGATTGAAATAAGATCTATTATACAAAAAATAGATAAATCAAAAAGTTGGTTCTATGAAAGAGTCAACAAAATTGACAGACTCTTGGCAAGATTAATCAAAAAAAGGAAAGGGGAGACTCAAATAAACAAGATTAGAGACCCCACGGGAACAATCACAGCTGATTCCCAAGAAATCCAGTCCATAATGAATAGGTACTACCAGGGCCTATATTCAAAGAAACAAGAAAATCTAGTAGAAATGGATGATTTCTTAAATAAATATAGACTACCCACACTGAACAATGATGAGGTAAACAAATTGAACGAACCAGTCTCTTACTATGAAATTGTGGAAGCAATCAGGGAAATGCCAACCAAAAAGAGCCCAGGTCCAGATGGATTCACTGCGGAATTCTACAAGACGTTTAAAGATGAAATAACACCTATACTCTTGAAACTCTTCCGAGAAATAGAAACAGAAGGAGCAATACCAAACTCATTTTATGAAGCTAATATTACTGTCATCCCCAAACTAGGGAAAGACCCAACAAAAAAAGAAAACTACAGACCTATCTCTCTAAAGAACACAGACGCAAAACTCCTCAATAAAATATTAGCCAACAGAATCCAGAAACAAATTTAAAAAATCATACACTATGATGTTTGGGCTTCATCCCACAGATGCAAGGCTGGTTTAACTTTGCAAATTAATCAATGTAATACATCATATCAATAGAGTTAAGGATAAGAATCATGATAATTTCTCTGGACGCCGAGAAGGCATTTGACAAAATACATCATCCATTCATGTTGAAAGCTCTAGAAAAAATAGGAATAAGAGGTACATTCCTCAAAATAGTGAAAGCCAAATATGAAAAACCTACAGCCAGTATTATACTAAATGGGGAAAGACTGGAACCATTCACATTAAAATCAGGAACTAGATAGGGATGCCCACTCTCTCCACTTCTCTTCAATATAGTGCTAGAACCCTTAGCCAGAGCAATGAACATTATTTTCATAAAGAAGTCTACATTCATATATTTGTCAAATCATAGCACAGTATAAGCAATTACCCATTCTAAATAAAAAGCTGCAACGATCTTATGGCTGCAGGCACTATAGGCAATAAGCAACAAACAATACAATATTCTTTTTCACCCATCTCCACTCAATTCCAAAGTTCTCATATATCTTTCTAAAACACATATAACTATAAATAATATATATCACAATGAATTGGTAAATGTATTTAAAAACAAAAGCATTAGAAGATTCTTTATTTGCTTATTTAATTCACACTTGTAAGAAAGCTTACTTTGTTATATTTCCAATATTTTTATAATTTGGTCTTTGAGTCAGATATAGTACTAAAAATTATCTTATCATACAACTAACAGAATTTCATCTTTCTGTGAAACCCGGCATATATCTAGATCATGGTACATTCCTAGATCATGTGTTTTGGATCTCCACCGAGTATATTAATAAAATACAAGAGGCAAATACAGCCCATGCATAACATCAGTCCCATAAGAACACAACTGAGATAACCACATACTCCTTGACATTGCTTCAGTATTTCTGCTGCCTTCCAAATCCATGTTAAAATTTAATCCTTGAGACGATAACATGAACACTATAGAAGGTGAATAAACTACCAATGTGTTTGTCTCATGGACATGATTGGTATACTATACAAGTGCTAAATGGAGTAACTACATCCTGATTGGTGCACTACAGAAGTGCTGAATGGAGTAGCTACATCCTGATTGGTGCACTACAGAAGTGCTGAATGGAGTAGCTACATCCTTTTTTTCCCCATTGAACTTTCTGTCCCTTTGATCACATGAGGATACAGCTCTTGGCCTCTCTGTAGGTTTCCTTGTTAGGATTAGAGAGAGCCCTCACCATACATTGAATCTCATAGTACTTTGAATTTAGATACTTTGTTCATTTGGTATTACTGGATTTATGCTTACTAGGTAAGCACTCCAAGATTTTCCTAAAGAACCAAGCTTCACTTCTTTAGTAGCTGAAATTATGTTTGTGATACCCAGTGCCTGACATGAATACATGTAATCATAAGTGGCAAAACAAATTTTAAAAATGTGATTTCACTAAGAGACAGGAAGATTATCTTTGATTATTAGATGTGCTCCTACAAAATGAACACAGGAACACAGAGTCAGAAAGGGAGTTTCAAAAAAAGCTCTCTAAAACTCACCTTAAAATGTACTCCCCATTGTATTAGAAACAATCTGACTGTGGTGAAGGCCTTTGGGTTGTAATGAGGATCAATTCATTGAGGTGGGTCTCATAATTTAGTTCTGATGGCTTTGAAAGCAGAAAAAAAAAGAGACCATAGCCTGGTTTGGTGGCTCATGCCTGCAGTCCTAGTTACTTCAGAGGCTGAGATCCTGAGCTTCCTCAGAACTCTGGCAGCAAAAAAAAAGTCATTGCAACCATGGCCCTTCAACCTTGGAGCTTAACAGAACCAACCAAACAACAGTGCTTTTTTTTATATAAAATGATGGGATCGTCATGAATTTAGACATACAGGTGACCTCTAGAATTCACAAAGACAGTTTTTCCTGAAGTCAACTACAGAAATATAAAATATGACCCACTATTGCTTCTGTTTTAGGACTCCTTATTCCTGCAATTATGACATGTTAAATCAGTGTTGTTTCAGGCCAGTATACTTAGGCTATACTAGAACAACAGCAATAAGAAATTTATGTAGTGTGGTGGCAAAGTCCTTGTATCATTTTTTTTTTTGGTGTGTGATGGGGTATGATCTCAGCCTGGGAGCTGTCCCTGAGCTCTTCAGCTCAAGGCTACCACCCTACCCCTGGGCCTGGGAGTTGTCCTTCCATGTAGCATCATGTTTCCTCTCCTCGGAATCAGAACTTGGTTGTATATCATGGTTTCTCTCACAAAGAGAGGTCTTATGTTGAAAGTCAGAGATTTTCTGTGCTTATTTGCTCTCTCTTTTGCAGTCTACTCAGTTTTTGGTAGGTATTGTGTGATGAGATATTCGTTCTAAATCTGTTTTCTTGTGTTATTTCAGAGAAAGCAAAGGCTATAAGGTCTGCCGAAAGGAAACTCCATGCAGTTCAGGAGAAGAGGGTTTATTGCGTGAGGAAAGAGTAGATTCCTGCCACCCAAGATGGAGTCAGGCGAGCAAGAGAGCTTAGGGCGTAAAGTGAGAGATTGTATAGGGGAGGGGAATAGACACAGCAGAAGTGGATGTGATCTCAGAGGATGGGAAATACCTCAGTGGGGACCTCCCACTGCCCCTAGACATGCCAGTTGCCAGGGTTACAGGGTGCAGTGGGAGAGAGCCAAGGGAAGAAGTCATTGCTTCCAGGCGGACCTAACAAAGGCATTTTTGAAAAATGGACACACTTCATGAGTAGAAAACAGAAAATCTCAACAAAGTTAAAAGAAACTAACAGTATTCTGGTTATCTTCAAGAACAAAGAAAGTAATTGCAAGGTATTCCTGGAGATAGCATATAGATATCTATATGTATATATTTAAATCACTAAAATTCTTTTTTGCCATTCATGGGGCATGAACTCAGGGCCTGGGCACTGTCCTGGGACATTTTGCTCAAGGATAGTACTCTACCACTGGAGCCACAGCTCCACTACTGGCTTTTTCTGAGTATGTGATACAGAGGAAGCATAGAACTCTATTTATCTACTGAGAGGATTCTTGGTTGGTTCCATATCTTAGCTATGGCAAATAATGGAGCAATGAACATAGTTGTACTGGTAGCTTTAGTGTTGCCTTGTCTGTGGTGGTTTAGATTAATACCCAGGAGTGGGATATCTGGACCAAAGGGGAATTATATGTTTAGTCTTTTGAGGAACCTCCATGCTGCTTTCCAATATGAACATATAAGATGATGCTAATCAAAATGAAGTACAAGATACGAAAACAAGAGGGTTTTTTTTTTGCCAGTCCTGGGGGCTTGAACTCAGGGCATGACCTGTCTCTGAGCTTCCTTATGCTCAAGGTTTGCACTCTAACACTTGAGCTACAGTTTTTTCTGTGTATATGGTACAGAGGCCTCAAACTCCGTGTTTAGCGCATAAGTGCTAGGCAAGCCCTCTACTGTTAGGTCATGCTCCTGGCCCTCAAAGGTTTTTGTTGTTGTTTAATTTTTTTAATGTATTGTGTGAAGTTATTTCTATTTTATCCTTTTGTTTATCCCTGTTACAGTTTTTGCTTTCAGTACCCCTTGTCTTGTGTATATGTTTTTCCTATTTAGGGAAGGGAAGGGAAACCACAGAAACGATGAAACAAAGGGCAAAGGTTGAACCTCAGTGTAATACCAACAGGACATTAGCTTGAAAAATGCATTTTACAAGTTGGAAAGGAGGAGAGTTGGGAGGGGGTGATGAGGGAAAGGGGAGAAAAAGAGGAACGGGGTAGCAATGTTTGAAAAAAAATGTATTTATTAAGTTTTTGTTTTTGTTTCACCAGTCCTGGCTTGAACTCAGGGCCTGAGCATTGTACTTGGGCTTTCTCAAGGCTAGAGCTCTACTGCTTGAGCCACAGCATCACTTCCGACTTTTTCTATTTATGTGGTGGCAAGGAATTGAACCTGGGTCTTCATGCATGCAAGGCAATCACTCTACCACTAGGCCAGATTCCCAGCCATTACCTATTTTTATGTAACAGTAACCCCTCTGAACATCACCTTTACAAAAAAAATTGCTGTGGTCATCAAAAAATTTAAAAACAGATGAGCCAAAAGTATTTTGATGAAACCTGGCAAGTGAATATGTCTTCTTTCCTGCTATAATCTTATACGGCAACAGCATGTTATATAGAAACTAAACACATCTAAATAAGGTATGTATGGGCTTTTGTTTGCAATGGATCAACATTGCTTCATTAACTGTAGCTTTTGTACCATATTAATATAAGACAATAAATACTTGAAATTAAGACCAGGATAGAGGAAAATTTTCTATACTATCTTTTCTAACTTTTCTATTCCATAATGGTGACAAAACCAGTCATATACTTCATTCATATCCCATGAATAAAATGTAATAAACCATGAAAATGCTAAGTATAGTAGGATATTTGATGATATTAAATGATTTTATTTGGAAATTATGGCTAGAAATCAGGGAGGAAATTGCTATTTTGATTAATAAAGTATATGGATTATGTTTATTAAGCATACCCAATCACTACAAATAGAAAGCTAACAGACAGAATGATTAAATTATGAAATATAAATTTGGTATATTCAACAATTTTAACTTGTTCAATATCAGTCTTGATTATCAAATATGAGTAAATGTCTCTACTCTCATACAAAGCTTTGAGTCATAATCTAAATGACAATAAAATACTAGAATTTCTTTAGAAAATAGCCTTAGTATATAAATTAATTTAAGATTGGATTGATGCTCCAAAACTAGAATTTCTTATGCTCAAATGTCTTCAAAGGATGAGCATGAATCACCAAATATCTCACAGGGTACAACTGAGCCCTGAAACCTTGACATATTCTGTGACCCAGCACAGGTGGAACTTCAGTGGCTTATTTGCATTCCAGAGTGAGAATAAAGCCCAGATAATGTGCTCTGTCAGAATCCCCAGGTTAACTTTACCTCTCATAACTTCTGTTTTTACTAGATGAGCTACATACTTCACTAGGAACTTTATTTACCAGTATTTACGGCTGTGAGGATTTTAAATTCTAAATTTTCTAACTTATTCAGAATAAACAAAATAAAGGGGTAGAACAGCTTGAATGGTATTCCTCATTGTTACTCAGCTTGTGACTTAAAACATAAATAAAAGTGTTATTAGCATGAGGTAGTGTGTCTTTTACCTATTTCCTATACTACATTTCTTTCATGAGAACATATTTTTACAATTTTAATGTTTTCAAGAAGTTGGTGATTGAAAGGCACAGTCACTGAAATATATAAATCTGTATTGACTTTTTTCAGCTAAATACTAAATTTAATAAAAGTATACTGTCTGGTGGTTTTGGAACTTTGTTTCTTAAAAACCTTTAAACATCCAATTACTGTTTTGAAGCATTTGGAGTATAGATTCATCAATCATGTTCTAACATGTGAGAAAGTTAAGCCATAATTAAGATTTGTATGCTTATATTTATATTTAAAAGAATCATTACCTCTCTACTACTCTTATGAACAATTTATGGACATAATTTATCTCCATTCCTTTCCCTTGGTCTGTTTCCGTTGATATACGCCATACTTCAAATTGCTGGAAATAAGTTATTACAGAGAGCAATTTTTAATAGTTTCTTCTGATTAAAACTTGCACATGTCTAGGAACCTGATCCCATTTGATACTGCTTGATGAGGAAGCCACACTTTTAATTAATATCTGCCATTTAGAAATATAGCTTTAATAACTATGGAACACTTTGCTATTTTTAAAATGTCTTATTTCCTTCTGATTTATAAAATGATTAATTAACATAGTAAGCATAGCTTAGAAAAACTCAAGTACTACTAGGATGGAATGCTATATGCTTTTTTTAGTTTAAGAAAGAACACAGTCCACTTTCTGCCAGGAAATTTTAATCTAATGTCTATCATACTTAACATATTGGGTGTAGCTAGTAATTACTGCAGAGAAAAGACACTTGTTCCCAATTATGTAATTCCCAAAACATAAGTTTTATGGACAGTTCAGTTTTAATCATATTGAAATTTTTGAAAATTGGAACTACTACAATACAAACTCTCCCAAATAGAATAACCATAAAGAAAAAATTGGTTTAGTATCATGTCTTCTATAAGAATAAAGACAAGTGGTTTGGATTTGAAATCCACTGAAATGCACTTAGACTTTTCTTTTATTCCTTAGATTCCTAGGGTAGGTTGTTTAGTTCATCTGCCTATATTTGGAGAATGTCTGAGACAGAATCATCAACTTCAAGCATTTCTGTCAGAAATATGTTAAGTAACCTTTACAACTATTTTTGTAAACTGAAAAAAACACAACAAAAATAATAGAGATTTTTTTTGATCACAATAAGACACCAATTTTCCATGCATTAACAATTCATTGGATAGAAAGACTTTTGACAGAATGACTCATAAGCTGTTTAAAGAGGAATCAACTGCCCAAAATTCTTTTAATTTTATACTGATTTATAAATCTCTATCATTATGGAAATTATTCATGCAGCAGAAAGCAAGCACTCAGCAGCAACATTAAGTAAACAGCTTGTGCCATAAATATAATGGAATCGTAAAAAATATGTAAATAATAGTGCTTACAATTTTGTCAACTTAACAGTCAAATTACTTCAACTCAAAAAATATTAAATGCATTATTCTCAGCAATAAAGATTAAAGTGCAACTAAAATACGTCATTTTTGTGATATTCCCACTGCTACAAAACTCAAAATTTTTTTAAAATGTTGAACACAAAAGAAAGGGAGAACAATTATTGATTTTAAAACCACTAAAAAGAAATTTTAAATGGAAACAACTAGAAGCTTTTTGGCATAAAATGTAAAGAAAATAATAATAATAGAAATGCCTGTCTATTTCATTCCAATGAAGAACAGCAGTAGGCCATGTTCATTCTGAAATCCATTCCAAGTTCATTCAAGATGGCTTTTCACACTTGGTAAAAACTTAGGTTCTGCCAAAGAAGTCTATGAATGCCTGTAGAGGGCGCTAGACTAAATACAGTTCACTGGAAAGGGTTGCATATGATGAAGAGGATATCAAATCACAAAATGAATGAAGCAGAGGCAGAATCTACATACTTACAGTTCTGCTAGGTATGTTAGAGGAAAAACCTTCTAAGTATCACTAAAAAATGAATATAAATACTGATGTCCTGCTCAAGTGATAAAAATCATAAAATATGAATGGGGGACATTGAATTGATACTAGCTTATAATTTGGGGTAATGTAGTTCTGGTGTCTACCGAACTTTTTCTTTCCTGAAAAACACAGTGAGAATTTTGAAAATTAGAACAGTACTATTTGTGAAATGGATAAACTTAAGTCACTAAGTACCATTAGGCTAAGGACATAGGTATCATCATAAGAACCTTTAACTTTGTCTGGTTACTAGACATTAAAAGGAAGGCTGACTAAAGGTTTTGTCATTGGAAAGATAAGAAAGGGGGGAAAAGAAGATGAGGGGAGGGAGTGGGGGAGGGAAATAGGGACAAAAACATGAGAAGGAGTAACAATGATTGTTAAGTAATGCACCTTCTATCTGGTGAATATGTAACCCTTCTATTAATTATAATAAAAATAGATTAAAAATTAAAAAATGAATAAAATAAAAAAGCAAAAAATCATACAAATTCATCACTAAATTCAATAAATTCATTCATTAATGAGCGGATACTTGCAACATTTTCACTTACTAAAATAGATATAATGTAATTGTTAAAAATATCTATGTTAACAAGTTAAACTGATTGGCATGCCAATGTCTCTGTAATTTGGGGCACATTATTTACTTATTTACTTTCACTGCTACTTTATTTTTCTCAAGGAACATTTGCCTCTTTTCCTCAAGCAACTTTTCTGTTCCATGGGCTAAGACATTAAAGAAAAGCATGTATTATAAATTCAATCTGAAAATGAGTAAATCAATACTCATGTGGCTGCCATTATTCACTGGTATATAGAATCAGTTAGCTTTTTTATCATGTTACTGGCAACATTCAGATATTGCAAATTCAAGTACATATACATCAAAATTTATTTTTTTGTTTCTCATAAAGCTTGAACTCAGGGCCTGAGCACTGGCCATGAACTCTTTCTTTTTTGCTCAAAGCTAGAATTCTACCACTTAGAGTCACAGCTTTACTTCCAATTTTCTGGTGGTTAATTGGAGATAAGAATTTCATGGCCTTTCCTGTCTTATCTGGCTTCAAACCCTGATCCTTAGATCTCAGCCTTCTGAGTAGGTAGCTTACAAGCCTGAGCTATCAATGCTTGGTTCAAAATTCATTATGCCATTACTTTTTATTCATTTTATTTTTTATTATCAAGGTAATGTATAGAGGAGTTAGAGTTACATACACCAGATAGTGGATACATTACTTCTTACACATTGTTAGCCCGTCTTATGTTTTTGTCCCCATTTCCCTCCCCTCACCCCCTACCAATCATCTTGTTTTCCCCTCTTCCCTTTCCTATTTCAAATAAACAAAAAAATGTATATACAATATACCAGGTAACAAAATCAGATACTGTACAATTCAAGATTAACCAAAGGACAACAAAGGATAAGAGAAATAACATAGTACATCAAGAACAACAATCACTCAAGATAAAGCTCATGTTTCTATAGCCTAGAGTCCCTTTCATTTAGTTTCATCCTATATGACCTTACATATCTGGGTTTTACGCTATTGTAGTCCTCTGCTAGGAGAGTCCTAGATGTGTACTAATTATTACAAATGAGGGAAACCATTGAATTTATGTTCCTTTGGGTCTGGCTTACTACACTTAATATGTTTTTTCCCAAGTCTTTCCATTTCCTTACAAATGGTGCAATGTCATTCTTTCTGATGGGAGCATAGAAATCCATTGTGTATAAGTATCACATCTTCTTCGTCCAATCATCTACTAAAGGGTATAACACTAGTTTTTTCTTTACTCTTTCTTATTTTGGCAGAACTGTGGCGTGAATATAAAGCCTTACACTTTGCTAAGCAGTTATTCTGTCACTGGAGTTATTCTACAGTCTCTTCTTGCATATTGAATTGCCAGAAAACAGGTGACCTGATTTTGAACATTGAGTCAGAAGTCTCACAGAAGTAGAAAAGTGAAAATGGGTTCTCAGAAGCTACCCAAGACTGTGCTTTTACAGAAGAATGAAAAGACATTCACAGCACCAAGACAACAAAGACTTTACCAGTGTGAGGAACTCCTGCATTTATAAACTCAACAGAAATACTCATCATTTTGTAAACTTGATTGATAGTAGGAAATACAGCCATGATGTTGGTTACTGTCTATGGAAATAATGAGATCCCAGAAGTGCAAAGACTGGGTGGCAGGACTCAGTAATCAGGGTTTCACTGGTAATAATTAACATACTGAGTAGCAAGAGGTTAGTGGTGGTGCATGCCTGTAATCTAAGCACCAAGAGGGCACCATATCCAGTGTCAGGCCAGCATGGGCTATATATGTTGTCTCCTATACACATATACACACACACACACACTCATAACTAGAATGTGTTGTACTAAAACAGCCTGTGGTGATGAACCAAAGATTTGATCATTAAATGATTTTATTAAAACAAAATAAGTAGAACAAAATACAAAAAGGGAGATATTAACATTAACTATCATGTTATAGTCTCTTCCACATTCACCACACGTAGTAACTGAGTTTATTAAGAAGTCTATAGATTCAGAGCATCAGAAGTTACTTGAGACAAATTCTAGAATATGTCTTCAGAAGGGCTTAGTCATTTACTCGTGTGATTGTACCTTAGGGTGGTGAAGACATGATTCAGGCATCTATCTTTCATATGTTGTTCATATGATTTAGTTTAAATATGTCTCACACTGGCTGGAAAGTCATGAATAATTTTGGGTGTCCCCTGGTATCAAACTCCATATCTAACATTTCTAAAGAGCACAGCTATCTCATTTTTGTACTGTTGGTTATTGGGTAGATTGCATCTAGGTTGTGAAGGGGAAATGGGAAAAGCATTTAGGATCCTAGAATTTTGTCCTTTGTCATTATCATTCAGAAGATGATGTGGAAGAGCATTTTCGGAGTTTTTTTTTAAACACACCAAAATTAAAATGATAGAAATATGACTATCTAGATTTGTATGGGAATTGGGGTTGATGATGGATATGATCATCATAAACATAAGATGTAGGAATGAGTCTATCTTTCCGAGAAAGAGGATGTAATTACAGTCTCATGAGTTACAAGGTCTAGTGACTGACACAGATACAGACAACATAGCAGTTCAATTATCTGCACCCAAGTCCCTTAAAATTCTTGTAATTCTTGGTATGATTGATGATATTTTGTGACACAGACCCAGTAATCATCATAGTTTCAGTGGTTCCAAGCAAAACACAGGTATTTATTTTTCCTGGTTTTCAAAGGTAATTTTTATTATTGAATAAAGTTTTTTTTCCATGAAGTAGATCAGGGTAAGTTAATCCTGATAGCATTTGTCTTTCTTGTAAACATTTCAATGTAAAAATTGCATTGCACCTTCTCTCAGCAGACAGTTACAATTGTTGTCAGAGGAAATCAGGAGAAACAAAATGTGTTTGCAGTGCATTAGGCTGTATGAGAAAATTCCCACAATAGCTGTTTGCTAAGGGCAATGTTTTATAGTCTTAATTATAATACCACTGGAAAATCATGGAATGTATATACAAATTCATTTACCTCATTTGTTTTGCCCTCTTAGGTAAAATATTGTAAACACTGAATTTGAAATCAGAAACTAAGATTTATTTTAAACCAGTGTTTATTCATTCCTACTTAAAAATAAAAATAAAACACTTCCTTCAAGCAGTGAATCATATATAATATGCTGGCAAGCTAGGGTTTTAATTTCATTAAATGACATATTTTATAGCTCCAAATGTTTGGCACCATTTGTTGCTGAAAAAGTTGATAATAATTGCAAAATGTGAACTTTTGATTACTGGGAGGATATTTTGGTTAAGTTAATAACTCGCTAATTACCACCTCCATAACAATTAATGTGAATGAACAGAAAACAGACATTCAGGAAGCCATTGCAATGACTTGCCTTTTCATTAGGTGAAAGCCCTGCTATCACTAAGAAGTAAATATTCACTTACTGTGAGGGAAGCAAAATAAACTAAGCAAAATTTGAGTAATAAATGTGATGAAATCTAGCTAGAAATCCAGACAGATTAATACCCACCTCATTTCCCTCTGTCTTTGGCAATCAGAAACAATCCTAGAATTTCTGCTCAAGTTGTAATAGCAACAAAAATTTAAATACATTAGTGAAAGTCTTTTCTTGGCTTCAGATTGTAGATCTCAGAGAAAGGATAATGGTTTTTCTGTGAAGACTCCGAGTAAGACTTACCATTTCATCTGTTCTTTCATAGGTCAGGAAGTCATGTTTATCTTGTACTGTAAATCAGCTACAAATCCAGTGACAGGTATATAGAGAAGCCTGCCCCACACTAACCCACACACACCTTTATTCGCTTAGGGGAAGAAAGTAACTAGTGGTTCTTTCCTACAGTTGCAAGCCAAGCATAAGTTACAGAAGCTAAAACAATACTGTAAGCAAGCATGTGCAGTCTAAAACAATCCACTAAGCAATCATAACTGGGACAACCTGCCAGTTACCATGGCATTTCTATGACTACTACTACTATGATCATTTCTATAACTCATTACTATGATTATTTTCACAATCTGTTCCTATGGTCATTATCTATAAACAAATACAAAAGGCTACATATACCTTCAAATGTCAAACTATAAGTAACTAATCACACAGGTGAGGGTACAGCCCTCTAAGACGGGAATCAAAACCAAAATTGAGTTACAGAAGCTAAGGGTAAACTCTAAGATGGCAAAGTTTATAGGCCTTATTACACTGAGACCTGCTAACGACGCTAAGATGGGACCAGAGCTGTCAAGGGGGGAGGGGACTCAAAATGGGGACTAGCTTTTCAGTCTGTTATGGGAGACCTATCATCTTTGTTCTACTCTAGTATGATGGTTTGCATTATAGCCTATTCTATCCTTATCTTTGGCATCCAAACATAATACACTCCCTAGTGGTTAATTACAATAAAACATTAATGTTATAACAGCAACATGTAAGTAAATCTCTGTGGATGCATACTCTTCCTGGTTTTTTGAAGTTACCAGGTAAAGGGTCACAAAATTGGTATAAAGTCCAGAGTCTGATCTGTAGTGGAAACTTCTTCAAAAGGCAGAACACTGAAACCCCTCTATACATTACCCTGACAACATAATTAGTACACATCTAGGATTCTCCTAGCAGAGGATCACAATATCTAAAAAGGTATATACATATGGCCATATAGGATTAGGCTAAGCAAAATGAACTCCAAGGTATGGAAACAAGAGTTTTATCCTTGTGGTTACTATTAATGTACTATGTGATGATATTTCTTTTCTCTTTTATTCCCCTTTTGATTTATCTCATGTTGTTACTGTATTTGACTTTGTTACCTGATATATTACATATATGTTTATTTATTTATTTGAAATAGAGAAGGTAAGTAGAAAAAATGATTGGAAGGGGGTCAGGGGAGGGAAATAGAAGCAAAAACATGAGAATGGGTATGAATGTGTGAGAAGTAATGCACCCACTACCTGACAAATGTAATTGTAATCCCTCTACACCTTACTCCAACAATAAAATGCAATAAAAAGTAAAAATTTAATTTATTTTATTTATTCTGTTTTATTTATATATTTTTTACCAGTCTTGGGCTTGAGCTCAGGGCTTGAGCACTGTCCTTGGAATTTCTCAAGTCTAGAACTCTACCACTTAAGCCTGAGTACCACTTCTGGGTTTTTCTATGTATGTGGTACCGAGGAACCTGGGTCTTCATGTATGTGAGGCAAGCACTCTACCACTAGGTCAAACTCCTGGCACTAAAAATATTTTTAAAAGAAGAATGGAATTAGCACCATCATTTAAACCCCCATGATCTTTGTTGCAACCTTCTTGCAAAGGGTAAGAGGATAATTCTCTGTATTATGCCTACAAAGCCTTATGTAACAGAATTGGCAAAATGAGGTCTACAGAATCTACAGAGGTCTACAGTGAGAGTCATTTCTCATTTAATTACAATAACTAAATCCCTTAACTGATCCAGTATCCTTGACTTAAGAGAGTGTCAGATACTTATGAGGAAATACACTATCATGAATCAAAATAAATATGATGAATATAATGTCTGGTCTTCTTGAGAGGGTCTTGCCACATTTACTGTGGAGCACTGACTCAGAACTGATACTAGTTCCTGAATAAATTGATTAGGGTTGTGAAAGATCACATAAAACTGCACTTTGGGTCTGTGTGCATTTCCTTACATACCTAGGGGGATGCAGAAGTGAACTTGTATGTAGGTTTCCCATATAAAAGTTGTATGGGTGCTGAAATTAACATAAGCAGTTGGCAGAATCTTGACTGAGACTTATTTCAGGTGGAGCAAAGATACTATAGTTCATCACTTGCCAGCAAACTGCAAATAAAAAGTGAGAATGTACCACTAGCAAAGTCAAAGATGAAAAGTGATGATTGCTGTGACAGCCCACTTATCTCCCTGATTTGACCAGTTTCGAAAACAGATGGGCTTTTGAGAATGATGGACTTACTGCAAGCTTAATTATGTGGAATTTCTGATTGCAGCTGCTCTTGCAGATGTGTCACTAAAGCAAATCGGTAGAGTACATAAGGACAGATAAAAGATGAAATTATCTCAGTAGGACAAGGTTTTAGAAGTATCTCTTGCCATCTCCTAGTTATCACAGGAAGCCTAAAGTAAATACAAACACTCATTTCTGGTCAATAGCTAATAGATTTTCTAGGTTTTTCTGGAAATTGGGAGGACCGAGAAGCTCTTAAGTAGATGGAAAATGGTGTAAAATGAAGTCATGAATCCAGTGGGAATAATTCTCCCTGATACTTACTACGAAGAACTCCATATTCTAGTGCCCTCCACTACAAAGGAGGACATTTGTAATCACGTATCCAAAACAATCAAATCAGGACGTCAGTATGGAGGATTGATTCCACATTTATTTATTGGACTTAGACTATCTCGAGAGTATCTCTACCATCAGTGACAGACTTGTAGCTCTCAGTTGTATTTCCTAACCTCTTCTGTAGACTGTTTACTAGGACCCATTGACGATTGGATTCTAGTTGATGTAAGACAATGGGAGATACTGGTAGATGACTAAGGGCAGGAAAAAACGAGGGTTTATTCTTTTATTTTTCTTTGCTTATAATGGAACGTGGCTCTGGTGTGATCCTCTCTGAAGTTCCAACTCCTACCAGGCATCCACAGCAATGGCTGTTCCTTAGATACAGCCCTTCTGCCACAAGTGTAGCAGTGATTGAGCTCACTAAAGTCCTGAATGGTTTTCAGATGCTATGTGTTTGAAAGTTTGAAAGTTCCCTGGCTACAACATCAAGTAACATGACAACAACAACAACAACAAATGTCCTTGATTGGTTTCCCTCCTGTGGGCTCTACTTAGTAAAACAGTTCCTGCTTGAGACATTAGTCTCAGAGCAACAGAGAAAGAAAGTTCTGTATTCAATTTCCATCACCTACCCCAATGGCTTCTATTCTTCAGAAGCATTTCTCTCAGCCTTCCTCAGAGGATCTTGCCAAACTTACCACTGAGCACTGACTAATTCGATACTAATTTCTGGGTTCGAATAATGTTGCCTTAACAATAAGTGTATTTAACCAGCAGGCTAGGAGAGTCGCTTCTTGATACTTGAAATGAAGGATATTGACTCATTGAGAAACAAAACCCAGAAATTAAAGTGTGGCTATCAGGAAGGTACACTGGTAGGACAACAAACCAACCAATAAGCACAAAGTTGGCCAATCATCTGCAAGGAGAGTGGCTAATTGAGGTTCTCTCTGACATCTACTACAGGGTTCTATTGCCCAACTTCAAGAAAACCACTAAGCCTCCCCAGGATACAGGGCATGGCCCCAGGTCCCAGTGTAAAACTGCTCTAGAGTGTTGAGGCCAAGCTTCCTGTTTGGTCAGTTTAGACTTTTCAATGCCACACCAAGGTGAGGATTGTTTTCCAGTGTTAACTTTCAAACATAATCATCTATTAGATTTTCATTAATCTCTAAATTATTTCCTATATCCATTAAACTAATTTTGAGGTGTAGTCCAATCATATGCTACACAGACTACCCCATTTATTCCTTCTTTAAATCATGAGACTACTACTGAGGGATCTTTATTTTTTTAAGTTTTTAAGAAATGAACATGATCTTGATAACTACCAGAACAGAAATAACATGGCCTTTAGACTGAGACATTTGAGGGGGGAATCTAGTATTAGAGACTAATTGACTGGAGGTACAATGAATTAATATACAAAAAAACACTCACATGAGTTTTTTAACACCTAAGTAATTCTCAGAAAGTTGTAACTAGAAGCTGATTTTTAAAGGTTAAAACATGGTGTCTTATGCCTATAATTTCAGATTTTTTCTGTAGCAAAGAGTGCAAGGATTACTGTTCAAGACCACCTCAAGCAGAAACATAGTGAGAGATGCCATCTTAACAAAAAAACTGAACTGAACAAACTGGTTCCTATTATAATTCCCGCTGTACTCGAAATTCAGGTTACAGAATCACAATCTGAGGCTGGCCCCAGGAAAAAATGTGAGATCCTGTCTGAAAAATTAACAAAACATCACTGAAAAGTGTCTTTCTAGCCAGGTGCTAGTGGCTCACTCCTGTAATCCTACCTACTCAGGATGCTGAGATCTCAGGATTGCAATTCAAAGCCTGCCTGAACAACAAAAAATCCCTGTGAGATTCTTATCTCTAACTACTCAAAAACGGGAAGTGGTGTTGTGGCCAAACTAGTAGTGTGCTAAATTTGAGCACAAATGAGGCTCAGGGATAGACACCAGGCCCTGAGTTCAAGCTCCACAATGGACCAAAAAAATGTCATTCTTTTAATCAGTATCAGGCATTGTCAGAGAATGTAACAAAAATATTGCTTCTCAAGCAAACAGCCCTACATTTACTGTGTTGGAATTTTGTGGGCACAGTTTGTTCTTAGAACTGGATTATTCAGAAGCTGGTTTGCCAGCACGCCAAGAATGGGCCAGTTCCTTCAGTGAAGGCTTGAAAAAAAACTAATACAGCTAATCTGACAGTACAGAATATGAATTCACACTGATACTTCCAGGAACTTCCATGCTTCTATCCTTAGGTAATATATTTTCTTACTTATGAGCCTTATGGGGTTTCAAACCTGGGAATCCTATTTTCATCCGGAATGTGTTCTTTTTTGATATGGGGGAGTAATAAAAAATCATAATGATAGTATTTTGACTCTACCAGCTATTTGAATTTCAATAACTATAGAATGATTGCACAAACCAGCATGGCTTACCTTTATAGGAACAATTATAATAAGTGTCATTAGCTTTGCTATGTATTTTGAGAAGTAGCACTAATTCCAACTTTTGCTTTATATGTTAAGGAGATAGGGCTAATTTTATGTCCTTGAAAAATAATTATTTAAAAATTTCCTTTTAATGAATGAAGGATGGTAAATATTTCATAATTTCTGTTTCTCAAAATATGCTCATTAACAAAATGAGGGTAAGACTGAAGAAAGGAAAACAAGGTGAAGAAAGTAAAGCAGGTAGAAAAATGGTAACTAGTATGATGAAGCTAAAATCGAGGTAGCTAACACAGTAATCAGGATACATAAAATCATGACTTATACAACTGCCTTTTCTAAAGCATACCACATAGAAATTTCTTCCCTGTATAAATATTTAACTATATTCATATAACATACAGCTGTGTGTATATAACTTATTGATGTATATATATTTAAAAACATAGAAATCTAACACATGTACACACAGATACATGTATCCTGAATCTATCTATTTATCTATCTACCTATTTATCTATAATCATCATTATCACCTATCATCCATCATCTACCATCTATCTATCTGTATGGAAACCTTGATATCTACAATGTTTCTTTGCCTGTCTCCATAGCCAAGAGCAGATCTTTCGAATGAGACGATCTTTTTTGAGTCATATTAATGCATTGTTCATGTCATACCAAACATTCCAGGTAAGGAAGTCATTTTATTTCTAACAGGAACACTTTTTTCTACACAAAACCTGTGCTCAGATCTCCACATGATGATTTTCATACTTTGGTTTTCTGGTTTCATTCAGTTAATTTCAAATCTCTGGAATTATATTTCCCTTCAACCTAGAAATACCAAGTCCTGCTTCAGAAATTATGCCCTTACTTATTCTTACAGATTATTTAACAGCCTGTTTTTATTGTTAATATCTTCAAGTAGTTGTACAAAAGACTTTTCATTTAACAAGGCAGGTTATGAATGCAATATCTCTTGATCATTGCTGATAAGTGATCTATAACTGTACAGTGTATTTTGCTTTGATGTTGTCTCTTCCTGACATTTTATGATCGATGTGGCTATCAAGGTGTGGCATCTATTATTAATTTCTCTGTTCATAGTAGTAGTTAGGAACACTTTTTTGCCAGTCCTGGGCTTGAGCTGAGGGACTGTGCACTGTCCTTGGATTTTCTCAAGGCTTAAAGCTCTACCACTTGAGCCTCAGCACCACTTCTGGCTTTTTTTTTCTAGGCATGTGGTACTGAGGAATTGAACCTGGGTCTTCGTGCATGCTAGGCAAGCACTCTACCACTAGGCCAAACTCCTGGCCCAATTAGGAACATTAAAAAAATATATTTCTGTGTTTGCTGAACGCTTAACATATTAGAGAGTAGAAAATAGCATTAAATCACTTTGGAATGTCTTATCTGCTAATATTGTTTTCTTATTCCAAACGATGGAGAAAATTTTTATTCTTCATGAGTGCATTAAAACAACATTTTAAGAATTACATTCATGGGGCTGGGAGTTTGGCCTAGTGGTTAAAGTGCTTGCCTAGCATGCATGAAGACCCGGGTTCGATTCCTCAGTACCACATATAGAAAAATAAAAGCCAGAAGTGGTGCTGAGGCTCAAGTGGTAGAGCTCTAGCCTTGAGAAAGTCCAAGGACAGTGCTCAGGCCCTGAGCTCAAGCCCAGGACTGGAAAAAAAAAAAGAATTACATTCATCTTTTCCTAAACAATGTGGATAAAAGTTTGATCCTGGAACACAAAAATTATTCTTTATCTTATTCCAAGTTCAGTACATGTAATCACTAGGATGATACAGCAGGACAAATTCTGAATTTCTGCCTGGCTCAGTCAGTTCTAAAGATACTATCATTAAAAGACTTACACAAATCAATAATTTTACTCCTTATGGAACTGGACAATCCATATCTTTTTTCACAGCTTATCCTTGCTATATAAAATTATTTGGAACGTGGTAAACAAATCTCTTCACCCAGAGTCTACCTATGAACTGCTTTTATGAATAACACTAACACTAACCTGCTCCCAAATTTCAATCTATGATTTTATGTGTTGTCATTGAGATTTTAGTGGAATTTTGATGATACACAAAGGATTTGTTCACTGGACACTGTGTGTGTGTGTGTGTGTGTGTGTGTGTGTGTGTGTGTGTGTGTTGATCTGTTGTTCCAAGTTTCATTTCTTCTTTTAAAAATATGAAAGCCGGGGCCGGGAGTTTGGCCTAATGGTAGAGTGGTTGCCTAGCATGCACGAAGACCCAGATTCATTTCTCGGTACCACATACATAGAATAAAGCCGAAAGTGGTGCTGAGGCTCAAGTGGTAGAGTTCTAGCCTTGAGAAAGTCCAAGGACCGTGCTCAGGCCCTGAGCTCAAGCCCAGGACTGGCTAAAAAAATATGAAAGCCGACATGAAACACAATATATAAAATAAAGCACATAACAGTACATAGACATTTAGCCAACCCAAACCACTCCATTTGTAATGAGGACATTTCAGGATTATAATTTCTGAGGCACACTTTTATATTCCTCTGCTTTCTTCATCCCAGACCTGTTTTCAGACTTTATTTTTACAATTCATTGAAAAAGAAGAGACCAGCGAGATTGTAAAGGTGACTACAATAAATATGAATGAAAAGTGAATTATCCATGCACCCTGACTCACACTCTAGCATCAAACTTAGTCTGACACCATTATCCAGATGAATAGAAAGACTTCACCCTAGCTTTCTGGGGTAAGGCCAAGAAGTAAAAAGTCAAATATAAAAGTCCTGTATGCAGGACACACACAGAATTCTGAAAGGAAGCTACATTCTGTGCTAACTAGCCCTGTCTATGATCTGAGAGGAGGAAAGTTGGTTTGAGAATCAAGAGGGGACTAGGAACTCTGAAGCATTCCAAGCAGGCTAACCTTTCTCATGCCTTCAAGGGACTCTAGGTTTGATTCACTTTAAACTTGAAATGATTTACAAAGCCTCAACATGACTTATGAAATATGACACTTACTAGATTACTTTTTCTGCCAGCATGCAGAATGTGATCTTAAGATGGAAATTAGATTTTGTTTTATACAAATAAAAAAAGCAATTTCCTTTCTTGAAATACTTTGCAATTTTGAGAAGGCATACTATAAATAATAAGATTAAAAGATTAATAATTCCAATAAAATTACCCACTAGAGTTTTGACCAGAGTATTGTTTAAATTAGCCATCCTTTTTCTATTTAGTTATCTGTAACACTGAAGCTTATTTATAGTGAAGACAAAAAGGTAATCCATATTGAAATTAGTAAGAACTCCAAGGCTGTTTGTTCTACATGTGAAATAATGAACATGTCTTGTTCTCAGACTTGGCCATTATAATGTTATTATACAACCATTAAATTGAAGTCCTTATTCCATTGCCAAAACAACTGATCAATATCCACTTCCATTCTCTGATTGTTGGAGCCAAAATGAGATTTTCATCGTAAATGAGCCACAGGCAGGGTAATGACCTTATTGCTCTGATATATTTAAAATTTTCTCTAGAACCTCTAATTTCCTTAATGGATGATGCGAATTGTCAGCAAAGTATCCTACCCCCATACTCAAAGAAATGTGGATTTAGTAGGTCCTAGTCTTTGTAACATTATACTAACATTTGAAGTAGAATAGTGTAAAATGAAACTGTGCTCTCTGCTAATTTCTCTGGAATCCACCAGACTGAGAAGATACCATTTTAAATTGAGCAAGCATACACACTAAGACAGGTAAGGTATTAACCCTGTAAGACTTGATTTACTCATGGTTTCTGGTTTATGCTCTCTCAAATGAGTACATAGCTTCAAAGACTGCCAAGAAGATAAGACAGAGAAGGGGCTACAAGAAGGCAAGTGCTATTTCATGTTGAGAGTAGAGGATAAACCGAGAGAGACTGAGGTTGACTCATGTTATCTCTTAACAGAAATAGATAAAGAAAGCCATGAGGTTTATTTGACAAATCTTCACTGTACATAACTTAATTGGAGCTAAATAATTGGATCATATGTGCTGAATGCTTAGATTGCTTGGAAAAGCTTGAAGTCTGATTTAAGAGCCATAAATTAAATGATCACAGGGGACAAATTATGTTAAAAGCAAATGAAATAGGCCAAATATAAAGAAAGAAAAGTTTATAACAAATTTGGAGTTGAGATAAGCCCTAAAGGGGCTTAGGCTCAGATAGGGCCAATAGTTACCAAGAAGCAATATTGGACCACTGGTACTAAAACACTGTGGCTCTGCCCTGTTCTCTCTTCCTTTCTTTCCACCCAGCTCTTCCTCTTTCTTCTCCATTTCCTTGTTGATGCTTAACCTTGCCTAATGCTTGCCTAACCTGCCTAGCAAGTGCAAAGCCCTGAGTTTGAATACCACTAACATAAAATGAAGGGAAAAAATAGAAAGAGAAGCGAGAAGGAAGGGGAGGGGAGAAAGGGGAAGGGAAAGAAAAAAGAGAGAGGTCAAAAGAGAAGAGAGGATGAGAAGAGGGGAAAGGAGAGAAGAGGAAAAGAAACGAGAGAAGAGTCAATAAAAGAGAGATTACAATAGAAATCTATACTAAATGTATTTTCCATTTAAATATGGTAATCAGTTGAATATTATAGGTGAAATTATTTTATTAGTTAAATTTTGAGGATAAGACAAACTCCTGCTAAAGTTCTTAGTGCACTAAGGCAAATAATGCCAACAAAATGGATTTGAGAAGATGTGTAGTAGTTAGATTCTTTCTGTATCATCTGATTGAAGATTTGGGAATTGGTATTTGGGCAGGAGAGAGAGGGTACATCTTTTAATAATGCTTTACTCCAGTGACTATTAACAAAAGGACATGGTCTTTTGTTATTACTATGATTTAATTTAGTGTGCTGCTCTAATCAAGGATTATCACAGATATATGAATAAGGAAATGGGAAAATTATTCCAAAGATCTTTAAAGATTTCCTAAGTGTAAGATCAATTGCCCTTTTACAAAGGACCTTATGCAAACCCCACTGTCAGAAACATATTGGAGTTAGACTGCACAGAATCAAAGACATTAAACTGTAAAGAACTATCCTGCCAGTTCCTCCAGGGTATGGCCTAGATAAAGCAATAGTTAGTTTCATCTTTAATTTAAGAACTTCTAAGACAGGGTAAAGTCCATTATTAAAATTTTCATTGTAGCTCAATCTATTTTAAACTATGTGGTTAACCATGCTGGTTACTCTAAGTGTGAAAATGTAATTCTTTCCATTGTGAATGTCTTTTTGAATTTTTCCACCTTTGACTCCTCCTATGGAAAATAATTAATCATATTTTCAATTATTAAGTATATGCCTCATGGCCACACCACAAAGACTATTTAAATAACAAGATTTCTCAGATATCGTTTTTTTTTTTCATTTTTCCCTTTGGATTTCAGTCTAACAGGACATAGAATGTCTATGAGCTCAGTGACTTTGTACTGAATTGTACTCAGTAGAACTGTGAATTAGTCAGATGCTTACTGGAAGCAATGTAAGTCCTAATCCATCTAGAGATGAACCAATTAGAAACATGTAATGATTATTGCAGGTGTCTCGAACAAGCAATGCTGAGCTTTTGAGCATAATGTGTTTTACAAGTTGGAGTTCTACAGTCTTCCTAGTTTTCATGACTGCCTTACTCATTGCTAAAAACAAACAGACTTGTAAATTCCAGAATAGCTGTCCATAATAACGAACTGAGAGTTGACATTGCTTACTTTGGCTTTTACATTGTGTAATTTAAGTTCTTACAGACATAAGGTATAAGAAAAAGTGTGCCTATTTTGGCTTACATATGAAGTGTTGCCCCAAAAGGCTCATGTGCTAGGGGAATTGGTCCCCAGATAATAGCACTATTTTGGGAGCTTATGAAAACTTTAGTGTGTAGGACTTGGGTGGAGAAAATAGGTCACCACTTTGTTTAAAATATACCTGTCTGCTATTTGATTCTTATTCCGATAAATGACAATACTTTGCCTATATTGGATTAAAATTAATATTATTAAATTAAATTTTACCTTTAAAAAAAGAAAATAGGTCACCAGGGATATGAATTTGAAAAGTACTTCTTGCCCTGTTCCCTTTCTGCCCTAATGTTCTGTACAAGCATTGAGGTCAAATGCATTTCTTCCCTCCTCCTCCTCCTCCTCCTCCTACTCTACCTCTTCCTCCTTCTCCTCCTCCTCTTCCTCCTCCTCCTCCTCTTCCTCCTCCTCCCTTTCCTCCTCCTCCTCATCCTCATTCTTATCCTGGGGCTTGAACTCAGGGCCTTGGCACGGCCCCTGAGCCTCTTTATGCTCAAGATGAGAGTTCTACCACTTAAGCTACAGCATCTCTTCTGACTTTCATGAATAGTTTATTGGAGATATGAGTCTCATGCCAGGGCTGACTTTGAACTGCAGTCCTCAGATCTCAACCTCCTGAGTAGCTAAGGTTACAGATGCTACCAGCACCTGGCTTTACTTTTCCTCTTTTAAGCTTCTTTGTGTCATTTCTGTCACAGTGATACATCAGTAACTGCTACAGTGAGAAATGTAGTTGAAATATATGGATTCTGATCCTTCTTTTATTATGCTCTAGTACAGTGTCCTGACAATGTCAAATCATCTTTGAGAAAGGTAATTCTTTAACAAATCAAGAGAAGGAATTCTTACCACTTTTCATCATCTTAGATCTGGGACTTGGATTAAAGAAGAGAAAGGCTTTGAAGAAAGTTACTTTTGTTATATAAATGTAATTATCATAATTATAATCTTAAAGAGCATCTATATTTACTAGTCATAAAGAGTAGTTTACGTTACATCTATATTCTGTTTCCTGTGGCTAGAACAAGAATTTGACCTTTTGCTTGCACAAGGCTCATTGCAAGTCATTAGATGCTGTATCACATTCTACTAGGTTCTACTAGATTCTATATCACATTCTCCCTAGTGAAAGGCAGTGGAAGGAGCCATCATTTGTGATACTGATAGTGTTTTCCCTGAAATGCTGCCTATGGATGCAAGGGAAAAACATAATGGGCTTAGCACATATATATTCATGGTTCCCAGGACTATATTTTCTTGCTAGGTTTACTATTAAAAAAGTACAAAAACAACTTAATTTCTCTCATTCATCAGGGAGAAATCCAAGTTCACGAATGTGGAACAGTTGCTCCGTCCGATGCATATATTACATATATCTTATTCATAATGTATCTATTGGTCTTGGATGTGTTCTCCATGTGTCTTTGTGCTCTCTCTCTCTCTCTCTCTCTCTCTCTCTCTCTCTCTCTCTCTCTCTCTCTCTCTCTCTCTCTCTCTCTCTCTCTCTCTCTCTCTCTCTCTCTCTCTCTCTCTCTCTCTCTCTCTCTCTCTCTCTCTCTCTCTCTCTCTCTGTGTGTATGTGTGTGTGTGTCCTAGTCTTTTCTTATAAGTATGACAGTCATTGGATTAGGGAACATAGTAATGATTTTATCTTAGCAAGATAACTTCTTCTTTTTTTTTTTTTTTGCTGCCAGTCCTGGGCTTGAGCTCAGGGCCTGAGCACTGTCCTTGGACTTTCTCAAGGCTAGAGCTCTACCACTTGAGCCTCAGCACTACTTCCGGCTTTTTTCTATGTATGTGGTAACAAGGAATCGAATCCGGGTCTTCGTGCATGCTAGGCAAGCACTTTAACCACTAGGCCAAACTCCCAGCCCAGCAAGATAACTTCTTTAAAGAAAACCAGAAGTGGCACCTGTGGCCAGTGGTAGAGCACTAGCCTTGAGCAAAACTGCATCAAGGCCCTGAGTATTTCAAGCCTCATAATGAACATGAAATGAGAAAAAATGTTCTCAGTGTTCTCAATACGTAGATGATTTCTTGACACACCTCTAAGAGTTCTGTAGAATGCAAATCAAATTGAAATGAAATGTAGTATTATGAAATGGGCCAAGAGAAACAAACAAAAACTAAGAACTATGAGAAGCTGGAGTATATGGAAACCAAGTGATAGAAAAGTTTCATGAAATACTTTCAAAAAACTAAGTTTATCAGTTTCACCTCATAAACTGAGGCAGGCAAGGAGAGAATAAAGAAAATTTAAAATAAGAAACAAAAATTAGGTGATAAAATGAAGAAGATTTTGATTTTCTTTTAAGCAGCTTTCACGAAATATGTCATAGGATTTGGAAAATATGAAGCTTAGTATATAATTGTTCCCGTGTCAGGACTTGGACCCAATTGTTTCATACTAAACATAAATAACTTATTCCCTCAGGGTTTCCAAGTCAATGATATCCATTTTTAAAATTTTCTCAGTTGCATAAGAAGTATACTTTCTAAAATAGCCAGGCAGGTATGTGTAATTAAGCATATTTTACTACTGAAATTAGGATATTTTGAGTGCCTTTGAATTTTCAACTATATTACAGCTCTCAAAAGATTATTTCTCCCCCCTCAAAAGTATCTTATTTCTTCTTGCATTGTTTAATTTAAAGGGATTGTATTTCAAAAAATTATATTCCTTGCATAGTATCTATCAACTATTGGTCATTTTAATAATCTTTACTTCCAATCTGTTTTTCTAAATGTGGAATCCTTATTGGGAATGAATATTTGTCATCAAAGAAAAGCTCATTTTTTAAATTATCTGTCTCAGTTTTCAGGGTGAGTGAAAAACTTTGGAAAGTAGTAATCAGTAAAAGAAAAAAATTAAAGGATGAGGCTTTTCTAATTATGAAAAAAGATTTCTTCTATCTGTTAAAAAGTTAGAATGTATTGCTCTTTTGAAGGGTAATTAACTGCCTTCAAAAAACAAATACCCAAGATAATTAAATTAAGGATTACTAATACTATTTTAGAAGTTTTTATAGGCAGCAGATCATAATTAATACATATAGATATATATACTGTTCAAGTAAATGTATTTGTAATTTATCCCTTAAAATGAACCTTAAAAATTTTTAAATTTCTCCCATCAAATTGTCCTAATAGGCTGGATCAAATTGTTCCCATTTCAAAAAATATTTATTGAGATACAAATCATGTACCATTAATATACAGCCTTATTGTATACTAATAGATTTGTACAAATAGTACCACTTAATTTTAGGATGTTTACATCTTCCTTAAAAGAAATCCCATAACACTAAATAATCTTACTCTTCTATTTACCCATATGTCTCCATGTACAGTTTTAAAAGGAAGTAATTTATATTCCCTTCTATAGACTTGCCTATTCCTGAGATAAACAGAGTTAAAAAAAACCAACTTGGGTGGTTTCCTGTCTGCATGTCCTAAGTCTAACTCAACAGATTAATTCCATCATTCCACTTCTTCTCACAGGTTTCTACAGAGAAAAAATTTCATACAAGCACCAATGATTTAAAAACAAGTTTAACTTAATAGCCTATGAGCTGTAGCAACAAATGATAATTCTGCAGAAAAGAATAATAAAGGGGCCCTACTCTACTTTGGGAATACAAATTAATCTAAGTATGATTATTGTTTCTTAAGAAATGAAGGTTAATTCTTTGATTCAATAGTTCTACAGTTCTTACAAGATGAAATGAAATAAAAATCCTTATTGTTCAACTGAAAAACAGTGTGGGTCACCTAAATCACAATGAAAGTGGTAGAACAATTGAGTCCCATATTTGTTTTTTAGTCCAAATTCCACTTTTATTTGATTTGTGGATATCTTTTCAATATCTTTCTTTAAAAAATAAGATCTAATTAAATTTTGAGGAAGTCCTGCATCATGAAAATAATTCCTGTCCATAAAACATGTATCTAAGACTTAGGTTTTCTGGGTCATTAAGTGTTTTGGGAAATTTAGTGTCCTTGTTAAAAAAGAATCCCCTACCCTGCAAAAAAAAAAACTCAACTAAATGATAGAAATGAACTGAGATAATAAATATGGAATATGAAAGAATCAGCATTGACTCCTCAATCTTAACTATTTACATAAATATAAATATAGAGTCCTGCTCTCACATCACTTAGTAGAGAAGATAACCAACCACAGTGAAAAGTTTTGTAAAAAAATGATTCTCAGCAGGGTACTGCAAAGACACAGGCTTTTCACTGTGATTGGCTTAATTCTCCTTTAATTTTGATTTCTTTTTTCTTTATTATATTTTATTTTCTATTGTAATTAATAGAAGGGTTACAGTTATATTCACCATATAGAAGGTGCATTACTTCAAACACATTGATACCCCTTCTCATGTTTTTGTCCCCACTTCCCTCCCTCGACCCCCTCCCCTCAACTTGTTTTTCCCCCTTCTCTTTCCTATTTCAAATAAACAAATAAATGTATATACAATATGCCAGAAAACAAGGTAAGATACTGTAACAATATGATAATAACCAAGGGACAGCAAAAGAGATGAGAAATAACATAGTACATTAAGAACAACAATCACACACTATATCGCTTTTGTTCTAAGGTAGACTTTGTCACTGCAAGAAGAAATGGAAAACATATATATATATATATATATATATCTTGATTTTTTGCCATGCATTTTCATTGCTAGTCATGTCCAAAATATATTCTGTAAGTCTTGAATTATGGGGAAGTTTTAGTTTCCTCATTTTACAGATCACAGAATGGTGGCTTGGAGAATTTGACTTGCTTCCTGAACAAATTATAGATCCAACAAATATGACCTATCAAATTGCAAATCCACAGTTCCAATCCAGTTGTGTTTGACTTCAAAGCTTGTCCTTGCTTTCCTCCTGCTCTGCACTATTCCTTCCTAATCCTGCAAAAGCAGAATTTTCAAACATAATTTTCAGAGCAGTGAAGAACATATTTAAGACCCTTTGCTGGATGCAGATATGGGAGGTGAACTGTAATTTAGAATGTGATAAGCACCCATAAAAATAGCAAGCATATAACTATATACATTTTTTGGAACTAAACACATTTTAACTTTCTGGTATACATCCAAGCTTAAATTACTTTTATTTATACTCTATCGATTTTGCTTTGAATGAATACAATTTTAAGATTTAAAAGATGTGGGTTTAAAGGCATCATAGACAATGAATTTCAGAATAAGATAAGCAATAATCAAAATGCTTGGGATGGGGAAGTATTTAAATAAGTAATGCTTTATCCATGTATAGAATAATTACATATATAGACATGAACATTTTAAACTGTGATGTAATGAAAAGAAGAAAGTTGCAGAATACTAGTCCTAATTTGTTATATGCATTATTGTTTGAATAATACTAGCTTTTCCTCTATTTTGTGTGTGTGTGCTGGTACTGGGGCTTTAACTCAGGGCCTTGTGCTTACTCTTACCTTTTTTGCTAAGGTGGACATTCTGCTACTGAGCCACAACTCCACTTCTGGGGGTTTTTCTGGCTAAGTGGAGGTAAGAATCTGGGGTTTTGTTTGTGTTAGGTCGTCCAACACTGTAGTCCTCCATCTTAGCCTTTTCGGTAGCTAGAATTACAGGCATGAGTACCAGCTCCCATCTTAGCTCTATTGTTTTTCAAATTATATTGCTATTATCTTTATCCTATATTTTTAAAGCCAAAGACCCATTGTAAAATATTTTTGAAAGTCTGAATTGTTCTATTTGATCTACAATTCTTCTATTTGATGTATTGTAGACTGTTTTAGAATTGTTGGTAGCTTATTTAAAGAAAAAAAACAATTGATTTTGAGTTTGCTGTCTCTTAAACTATTTGTGAAAATGTGGTATATTTTTCCTGTTATTTAAAAGGGTAAACAGAGATTATTCATGCCATTTTGGGTAAACTTTAAAAATTGCCCCAAATGTTAACTTTAAGAGCATGAAATACCAATGTCATTGGTCTATTAGATGTTTTCTCTTCATGCATTTATAATTTAATTTTCATTCAAAGCAAATTTTGCCTTTGGTACAACTAAAAAAACTTTTGTATACTAATGTACTATATATAAACAAAACAATATGCTGTGTTAGAGGAAATTTTCCTTTCTTTGAATGTGGTTGTAATCATTTTTGTTATTACTAGTTTTAAAAAAACAAGATGCCACTTGAAATTTCTTTTTCATCAAGATGTATGCAAAACATTGATACAGTGTATCATAAAATGAAAGTTTGTATTTAATGGGGAAGTGCTTTACACTGTACTTTTTTCTTTTTGGAAAAGTTCCATTTAGATCTATTATGAAGCTGTTCATTTTAAAAAAAAATAAAAAGTAACATGATTTATTCTTTAAAAAATTCTCGGTCTAGACAAACAAAATTCTGGAACAAAGTAGCAGGTTCACTTTATTAGTAGACACTCCTGTCTGCTACTAGAATACATCCATTGTATCTTCATCTTCCATCTGTGCAGCTGTGTCGTTTTATTGGCCAGTTGCCCATCATATCAGAATCTGATCTGCCTCATGGAAAAAAAAGTATACTTTCATTAGTTTACTAAGTGGTGTACACCTCTTCATCTTAAACTGCGCCCCAAACCACCCTGTCTCAGCCATCTTCAAATTAATATGATTCTTGTTTGCAGTCTTCACTCCTTCCTTGAACTTTTCCTTGGCACAGGCAGCACCCCAGGGTTTAAAGGAGGTGGTACTCTCCTGATTGTAACAGGAGGCGGATACAGCTTCTGATACAATCACAAATATGTAACAAAATCAACTAGTAAAGAAAAAAATACTTTGCTCCCAGTATGAGAGGTTCCAGTCCTTGAATAGGGAGAGCCATTGCTGATGGCTCTCAGCTATGTGTTCTAAGTGGCACTGATAGGAATGTGGAGTGGAGCAAAAGAGGGGAAGAAGGATTTTCTCATTGAGGGCACATCACCAATGATGTAAAAACCTCCCACTTGACATCTCCTCCTAGAGCTTTCACCACTTTCCAATACTGCTGCAGTTGAAAAAGTAGCCCTTAACACATGGGCATTTTACCAGGTGGTAACAGTTATTCAAACCATAATACTAGCAAAAATGCAGCATGAGTAAGCTGAGAGTGGAAGATACAGCCAAGAGGTCAGCTCTGCCGAAGACTCCATGAGCCTTAGAGATCTTGAAGAAACCTGTACTTGTGGAAATAAGTACATTTTATTTTTTCTGAGCTTTCTGAATTTATAATTTGACGTTTAAAACTAATTGAGGGAAAACTCTAATTCACTATTATTTCAAATATCTCATCTGCTCCTTTTTGTCTTTTTGTTTTCTTTTTCTGGTGTGTTCATGTTTTATAACTTTGGTAACTGATGTAGACTAGTTGAATACTTGATTCTTCTATTCTTTTTTCTACTTTTCAGTTGTCAGATTTCAATTCATTTATCCTAAAATTCAGGCACATCTAATTAACTAATCAGCCCATCCAGGCCATTATATATTTCTATTATACATTGTTTCTGACCTACAGAATTTCTCTTTAGTTAGTTCTTAGTTTTCCTCTACCAAGGAAAGTGCTCTATACTGCTATGATTATATATCTTAGTTTGTTCCATGGTAGCTGTAAATCTCCACAGTGATTCTTAACTTTCACTGGAAATATGAAGAAATTTTTGTGTGATGTTTGTAATCAGACCGAATTGTGGGGTGGTTGTTAGCAGTAGTCTCTGTTCAAGCAAGTCTTAATTCTGTGTTACCTGTCTCCAGCCTTAAGAGTCACAATTTTGCTTGTAGATTCATCTTTCTTACAAATCCTAGAAGAGTTATTAGATTTTAAGCTGCTCATTCTTGTCCTTATTAGGATAAATTTATAGCTTCTAATCTCCTTATAAGAGAAACAAAAAGGAAACCAAATTGCATGCAATCTTAATATACACTAGATTTTGAGGACAATTTGTGCAAGAATTGGGCAACTGACAGGAGAGACAGATTAGGAAGTAAAATTTTAAGGAGATGTTGAAGTTATTTACTTTATTTATGCTGTTCATTGGTGAAAGATATATTATGGTAAAACTTGGGAATGTTCAGAATTAAGAGAAATGTTTTGAAGGACAGTATCAAAACTTTGGTTGGAAGTAGAGCTACATAAAAAGAATCCTGAGTTCTTTTTTGGGAAAGATGTAGGAAGTATACATTGTTTAGAGGCGTGGCACAAAATAACTAGTATGTATTAGCTTACTATGCATAAGGCAAGGATCTAGAGTATATTTAAGAAAATAATTGAAGGAACATCAAGGACAAAACAAGATTGCTATTGTAAATGTAAGAAATTTGATACATAAATAATTAGAAGACTATGGAATAACTATTTTGTAAGTATTTTAACATACATCAACTACTCATCAGTTGATGAACAAAGTATTTCAGAAACGAATATGTACTAGTTAATTAAGTTCTATTTCAGCATAAAAATCAATGCACTTATTTTAAACAATGCACTTATTACTGGGTGAAATGCATAAAAACAAATTGCTAATAGTGGCATGTTGGGGCCTGACCTCCATCTCTGAGGCCTGATTCCGGCTCAGCTGCCATTAGAGGACTTTGGCCAAGCATTCGCTCCTTGCATACCTCTCTTAAGGCATCTCTGTGTACATGACTCGATTGAGGCCCCCCCACCCCCCGACAGCTTCGCGGGTCTTGCAGCAGCTCAGGTCTCCCGCTCTTTCTCTCTTTCCTGCACTTGTCCTGCCCAGTATCTGAAAGCCCCACCCAGACCATTAGTGGTTGCACAGTGGCCCTCTTCCTATTGACTAGATTCCCAGTTCCCACCTTCTCTTACCCCAACAGTATATAACTAATTGCCTGATGCAATAAAGAGAGATCAGATCAGATAAGCGGAGAGCAGCAGAGATCAGCAGAGAGATCTGATGTGCTTGATGTGCTTTCATGGTTTACACTGCTCCTGACTCAGTGTGGTTTTTTTCTTCCCAGGTAATTGGGGGAGGGCTGGGTCATCGATATTACCATCTCGCTTGGCTCCAGGGGACTACAAGCTGGCCCTGTGTGTCCCTCCCCATTCCTGAGTTGCTCCCCAGAGAAGCAACAGTGGCATATGGATTTTTTTTAACTTTTATTGTAGTCTATTTAAGTACTTGAAAAAGTTGGCTCTTAATTACTTTAAATAATTGTATTTGTCCTTATTTTATTATCAAATGATTTACTATGGAGAGAACAATGTATCTATTGATTATAACTCCATGAGTTATAATCCATGAGTGATTTTTAAGATATGACTGGAAATTTTATTTAAGGCTTGGATTAATTTTCCTATTCTCAGTATTTTTGTAAAGGGAATTGGCTGCAAGACTTAAAAATTGAAGACAATATCCTGATAATTGGTCCTTTGGAGCATTAGACTTTGATTTTACTACTGCAAGATGCAATTTAAAAATTCTTGTGCAGCTATGTACATGCAGAAAGTTTCATGTTAGAGTTATTTATCTACTAATGATGTGTTTCTATGTGTTGTATTGAGGTTAAGGCTCAGGACTTTGAATTTATTGGCAAGCATTCCGCTACTTGAGCTGTATCCCCAGTCCTTTTGCTTTAATCATTTTTCAAATTGTACAGGTCTCAGGATCTCAGGTAGGTTCTGACCATAGTATTCTTACCTATACTTTGGCTTAGTTAGGATTATAGTCATGAACCACCACAGCTTGTTTGTTATACTAGGATATGATATGATTTTGCCAAGAGAGGGCTTGTACTATGACTTCCTCATGTCCACACGTCAAATAGATGTGTTAACAGATGTGTTAACTGTGTTAACAGTAAGTTTTTGTGGGCTTTAAAAATTATTATTGTCAATTCTCAGCAGATATCTTACCTAGAAAATGAAATCACCACAAAATAGGCCTCTTTGCAGGTGACATGATTCTGTATTTAAAGAACCGTATAGACTCCAATCCCAAGATGCATGAGCTGATTAGAAGCTTTGGCAAAGTAGCAGGGTGTAAAATTAACCCTCAAAAATCAACTGCTTTCCTGTATGCTAACAAGAGGAGCAAGGCTGAAATCAGGAAATCAACTCCTTTTGCAATAGCCTCAAAGAAAATAAAGTACTTAGGAATTAACCAAAAATGTAAAGGACCTTTATGATGAAAATTTTAAAAACCTGAAAAGGAAATTGAAGCAGAACTGAGAAAATGGCAAAACCTCCCATGCTCCTGGATAGGAAGAATTAACATCTTAAAGGACTGAACCTTATCCTGTGAAACTACTTCCTAATAGTTTCACATTTCATTGCAGCACTATTTACCATAATAGCAAAGATATGGAATCAACCCAGATGTCCCTCAGTTGATGAGTGGATCAACAAGATGTGGTATTTATACACAATGGAATTCTATGCTGCTGTCAGAAAGAATGACATCGCCCCATTTGTAAGGAAATGGAAAGACTTAGAAAAAATTATATTAAGTGAAGTAAGCCAGACTCAAAGGAACTTAGGCTCAATGGTTTCCCTCATTTGTCATAATCAGTAGAAACCTTGGGCTCTCCTAGCAGAGATTTACAATAGAACAAAATCTAGAGCCAAATAATATGACACTAAATGAAAGGACCTCCAGGAGAAGGAAACAAAAGCCATATAATGAGGGACTGTTGTCCTTAATGTACTATGTTATCTCTCATCTCTTTTGCCATCCCTTGGATATCTCATATAGTTACAATATTTCACCTTCTTATCTGATATATTTTATATGTGCTTAATTGGTATTTGAAATCAAGATAAGGGGGGAGGGTGGGAGGGAAATGGGGACCATGTCATGAGAAAGGGTATCCATGTTTGTGAAGTAATACACCTTCTATCTGGTGAATATAATGTAACTCTTCTATTAATCACAATAAAAAATTATTTTGAAAAGAAAAAGGAAATCTGGAAACAATAAAAACTGATGGCTGTCCTTGAAACATCATTTGGTACCCTTTAAGGGTATAATTACTATCATAAAAATAATAAAAAAATGAAAAATATATCTAGCTCTTGTCCTCTTTCTGTTTCTAGGTTACAATCATAGTAATAGGTTATAGAAATGATCATAGTAGCGGGTTATAGCAACATCATGGTAATAGACATGTTATACCACTCATGCTTGCTTATAGCACTGTTTCAGTTTCTGTAACTTCGCACTTGGCTTGTACCTCCAGAAAAGAACCATTAGTGACTTTTCACCCCTGAGTGAATAAGGAGACAATGCGGGGAATGGGCTTTCTGCTTTAAAAGTGTCCATGAAGTCAAACTTGGCACTGCACTATTTTGGGCATGCAATTATCTAGTGTGCGTGATTGTCCAGTGTAGTCTTGTTGAGTAATAAAGGCATTCTTTTATGTGTGTGTGTACTCTGTGTCTGCATGGACTCTTCTGGTGGTTTTCCCCTCAACAGAATGCTGCTTGTTTGGTGAGCCCAACAATGGATTGTTTGTTTTCTTGTTTTTTTGGGGGGGGGTAAGGGAAGGGAAGCGGGGACAAAGTGTATCAAGTGTGAGAAGTAATGCACTCATCACCTGATGAATGTAACTGTAGCCCCTCTACATATTATCCCATCAATAAAATACGATTTCAAACAAAACAAAACAATGGGTTGTTTAATGCATTTGAAAGAAATGACAATTAAAACCAGAGGTTCATCACTATGCTTTCATGACTGAGGGACAAGAGGCATAAATATTTTGAAGAGTCCTCTTTAATGACAATGAAGGTAACATCATTATGACATTATTACATAGGTAGTTATTACAATGGCCCAGGCAATGTTTTAAATGATCTCCATGTGTTCTATCTATTTTAGATCCAACACAAGTTTCCACCCTCTCAATGAGGGAATTGAGAGAGAAAAAAGTTAAGGCATTATTGTCAGGACCATGCCCCCAGGAAGTCTTAGAGTTGGGTCAGATTTCAAGCAAATTCCAATCCATGTATCTGATATCATCACTACTCTCCCCCTGAAGTATTTGCACTCCCCTGTGAAATTTGACAAATGCTTCCACTTGTAATATTAGTTCTTGGGTAGAATCTATATTGCAACTTTGTGCGTGGGTACCCTACCACAGATATTTAGTGATGTAAATGCAGTTCCCTAAGACATGACAGATTCAGTAATTTCATTTAAGATGCCAATGCTGTGCTCTTTGCAACAGTTTCCAGGCTTACACTGAAGTTTTTAAATATTAAAAAATAACTGCCACTCTTTAATTAAACTTGTGAAAGAATTCCATTTTCTTTTTTCTTTTTTTTTGCCAGTCCTGGGCTTGAGCTCAGGGCCTGAGCACTGTCCTTGGACTTTCTCAAGGCTAGAGCTCTACTTCTTGAGCCTCAGCACCACTTCCGGCTTTTTTTCTGTGTATGTGGTACCGAGGAATTGAACTCGGGTCTTCATGCATGGTAGGCAAGCACTTTAACCACTAGGCTAAACTCCTGGCTCCAAGAATTCCATTTTCTTGACTCAAGTTAATTTGCTTGGCTGAGACAGTTAAATATAACCTGAAAGCAACTCAGGTATAACACCTGAAGCAATGTACAAATAACAGAATGAACCATGACTGTAGTTGTAGGCTCTGATTTGTGGTCACTGAAATAGAACTGCACTATTTGAGAGATTGCTGGCTTTTGTTTATTTGGCATCTAGAAATTTCCATAGGGTATCTAAGTCAAATAATGGCTAATAAAAGATATTGATAACTGAGACCTCCAAATGGAATGCTATAAATTTACAAGAATGGCAGGGGGAAAATATCAAAGGCACTGAGTCCACAGGTTTCCACTTTCAGGGTTTAAGTACATTTTGCCATAAAGAGAATTGAGTGTGAGGGTGTAACTAAAAAGGGATGTGATTTGTTTCCTGGGTGACCGGTAGCAATCAGTCTCCTCCTTTTGAATTACACCTCATATGTCACCACTCAAAGAGCCTTAATGCCAGCTAATGACTTCACCAGGAAGAACAAATAATAAATTCATGGATTGCCTTTCTTTCTACAGTTCATTTAAGAAAGCTAATTGTTTAGGGAATAGACATTCCTTGGCTCATTGGTTTAATAATACAGAAAACTGTTCTGGAATGTCACACTAGGAAGCCAAACTTAGCCTATACGAACAATTTTTCCTTAAGTTACTCTCGTGATAAAAAGTAGAAAGCCTTATTAAAATCCAAACCAATAATGAATGAATTCACTAACTGTTTTTCCCTATTGAGACATTTAGCCTTTGGTGAGTCTTGAGCTCTAAGACTATACAGAGTAAATCCTCATTAATTTGAAGCAAAAGAACTTCACAAACAGAACATTTGCTCATCTAATCTCTCTTCTAGGAAATGTTTTCCAGGCTCCACTGAAATTTCAAGTTTCTGTGTTTATTGAAATAAACTGCCCATAGACAAATAAGATAAAAAGAAACTCAAAGTTATTCATGTGTACATGTATATCAGCCCATAAGAATATAACTCAAAAAAACAGCTCAATGACTGAGAATTAAATACCGTCCTTATAGGAAGTATAGGGGACAATTTTAGTCCTTTCTATAGGACATCAAGTGGATCTAAAGAATTGACAATGGTCTAGAGCAAGACTCCTTTGGGCAGATGTGTAAACAATGACTTTTAGTTTCCAATCTAGTGGTGAATCTTTCCTGATAAATGATATCTTATATCTATTCCAATAATTTGGGAAAGCAAGGAAGGCAATATCCCAGATAAGAAAATTAAAAAAAAAGATTTGACCTATATTTGGGAATAGATTAAAGATCCAAGAAGCCTGAGAAGGTTAATACGAACTTATTAAGGCAGCTATGGGAGTGAAACTTGGCTAGACAGTACAGAAATAATGCCAGGGAGCATAAAGAAAGAACTAATGCGTGTCAGCCAATTACAAAGAGGAGACAGCTAGGAAAGGAAGACTTATTTAATACCTGCCAGTATTTTTGTAAAGATAAACCAAATTCTCCATCATCTAATATTGTAGATCAACAACTTAGTCAGGTATCAAAGGTAAGAGAGGCCATCTAAATAGATTGCAGGACATTTGATTAAAACTTGATCCAGAAGGATGGACAGTGGATTCAAGGCCAAGACTTATAGAGAAAAGAGCTAAAAGGAAGGAAATGGAATAAATTTTGGTCAAAACATTAATTTGAAAGGGATATCAATGTGTAAGAAGTAACGTACCTACTATGTGTAGAATATAACTGTAACCCCTCTATACATTACAATAAAAAGCCCAGCTCTAACCATATACATAACTACAACTTATATTAAAGTTTATTTCTTATATGTAAAACCTTATCATCTAGGATTCTCCTAACAGAGGATCACAATAGTTCAAATGCTATGTACATATCGCCATATAGGATGAGGCAATGTGAAATGAACTCTAGGTTATGGAAACAAGAGGTTTATCTTTGTTATTGTCATTCTTAACGTACTGTGTAAAGTTACTTTTTTCTCTTTTTGTCCCCTTTTGGTTTATCTCATGTAGTTACTGTATCTGACTTTGGTACCTGGTATAGTATATAGATGTTTATTTGTTTATTTGAAGTAGGGAAGGGAAAAATAAGATGATCAGAGGGCTGGGGAAGAGAAAGTGGGAGAAAAACATGGGAAGGCATGTCAGTGTTCAAGAAGTAATGTATCCACTACCTGATGAATGTAACTGTAACCTTTCTATAGATCATCCCAACAATAAAATACAAAAAAATGCTTAAAAAATAAGTTGAGCAGCTGTGGGAACAGAGCCACTCTTCAGCAGGCCAGGAAGAAGATTCATTCCCAGGCTGTGAGAGAGATGATTGCAGAGGGGCCACCTGGCCCCTGACAGTTTCCCATCAAGGCCTGAGAGTGCTTCCTAGCATACAGCTTACAAGAAAGCAAAACATAAATTGTGCTTTTCTAATCCTTCAGAAAGATTTGCTAAAATTCAGAAATTGATACTGGATTGGTTGAAATGTGGTAAATCTATGGCAACCTGCAAATTAGCATGTGGAAAAGATTACATAACAAATGACATGTCTAAATGCTAAAATTTCAAAACAGAAATGCAAAAACATAAAATGAAAAGGGAAGTTTAATTAGCCAGTAAGAAAATTATAAGTAGACCTAAAATATTCCTCTAGGATGCCTCAAAAGTTTATAGTGAGCACAGAAGGAAAGTTGGTTTGCAATCACAACAAAACTAATTATCTATTTTCAAACATTTGTTGTCTTTACTTAACATGAGAAACACACAGATATTTGTAAGGCTTTCAGTTAGATAATAACACCTCACTATCACCAACATTTTGCATCGTAAAAGGGTATTTCACCTCAAAGCTTCAGTGAAGAAATAAAAGAGCCTTTGTGCTCTTTTGTACATTTGTGACACCTCACAAGGTTTCATTTTCTGATTACTGAAAACTCAGCGAAATGACTTTAAGCAGCACCAAATGTGATTCAATAGAGCCTTGTGACATCTGCATTCATAGGGAATAGTAACAGAAAACAGAGTTCCACATTCAAGCCAGAGATTTGTTAAATGAGGACATCACTTCATTGCTTTACCTCCAAAACAAGACATGCAATGTGTTCTTTTCAATTTCTTCAAAACAATGTTAATAACTTCAGGAAACATTACTGGTAGGTAACATGGAAAAATCAGGATCTTAGTCTAAGGACTTTTGCCAAAGGAGAAAATTCAGACGGAAGAGGAAAAAAATAATCAAGCAATGGGTTAACAGCTATTATCAATGGAAAGTGGCATCATCTGTCATACTAATTGTTTATGTGTGTTTTACATTTATGTGTTTATTTTTATATATTTATGATGCCCTGATTTTAAGTTCACACAGGGACAAAAGCAGAGGCAGAAACAATTTGGGGCACTCTATTTCACAAGGTATCATAAATGAGACATCGCTCAGTCTTCTTAGCTATAAAAAGTTGAAGCCAAATCATACGTGCCTTATAGTCTCTTCCCACCATAATACGTGATAATTCATTTTCAGTGATTTACTAATATAGAGTTATTATAGAGTTTCAGATTTTTTTTGACATGGCTATAAATTCAGTTTGGTCAAAACATACAAACTCAAAACACACAGCTGTAGAATCTCTGATACTGAAGAGGAGCTAGAATAAAAGCACAGCCAGTTCAGCACAGCACTGACTGGACACACTCACTGCAGCCACTGCAACAAAGAGCCGAGGGTTGAATTTTGTGGACCAATTATCCTGAAGTATATAATTATTTAGAATTTACTGTAAATAATAGGACAGTAAGCTCTCATGGATGAGATTCAATGCTCAAACAGTAAGGTGAAGTCTGAGTAGTTTTAGTTAGTTGGGGTTAGCTGGGATAACAAAACATCATGGCACTATTTAGAAGTGTGATTTGGAGCAAGATGCTTAACCTCCTGTGCCTGACCTTTTTCATAGCAAATGCTGCACTCACAGTTGAAGTGGAGATTAAGTTAATTAACACAATAGAGCACTTTGGAAGAGTATCTAGCATATTTTCATTAAATATTAGCTGTTAAGACTTCCATTATCTCGGGTTGGGATGTAGCTCAGTTGCAAAGCACGTACCTAGCAAGTGCACCACCCTGGGTTCTATCCAGGGATGGGGTTCTCCCCCCCATCCCAATAAAGAGATAAAAAAAAGACAGTTGGTTTCATCATTTCCTTCCACAGACCAAATTCAAGGAGACTGAAGCGATTAATCCTGCTAGAAAAGGAAAAGGCGGAATATTTAACATTTCTGTTTAAGCTGTTAAACAGGAATTTAATCACAAGATACAGAGAAGCCACATTTTGAGAGATCAAATTGGGAATCTTTATTAGAAAGCCAGCAATGCAGGTGGACACCTGTCCTAAAGACCTGCAACCCAGAAAGCAGATTGCATACATCTTTTAAAGGCAATCCCCCCCCCACATGTTTGAAGTGGGGATCACGCCCTACAGAAATGTTACATAAAAGCAAAGAAGACCATCTAGGGGGACAATTAAGGGTGAGGTTTACTCTGGAGCAAAACGTCCTTGGGGCTAAAAAACGTGACACATCTGCATATTCTCTGGAGCAGGGCTCTCTCTCCTACAGCTACACAACAAGATGCAGCTGCAATTCAAATAATGGCCTATCCCACCTCTAGGCTTTTAAGAGCTGGGTAGAAAACCCTCCCCACCCATTCAAGTGCCAGAATGATGATAAGGGAAATGTGATATTATTTAGGACCAGTGTCTTTATTTCAAAGCAACCTTACTTTCCTCCAGAAAAAAAAAAGTATACATGAAGAGTTATTTGGTCACAGTGCTGAAGTAGTAACCTAATTTAAAGGCTGTTAGATGGCAACATGAAGGTCTCTGTACCTACTTTGGTATGCCAATTCATTTCTTTACCTTTCCTGCAAGGTCATACCTAAGTGCCATTTTCTCTGTCAAAACATTTCCCTGTTCTAAGTCATCATTGACAGACATGACAATTTTCATATACCCTTACTTCCTAAAAGAAAAAGTAAATGTTTCATAATCTCCACAAAGATGGTATTAATGATGTATTTCATAATATGTGTGTGCACACTGTCTTGAGCTCTATGGGAAGCACACTGTAAATATGATCTAACTCTTGTGCAAAACATAGCCAGAACTCTTCCAACTGTGCTTGCATACTTCTTGGTAATATGAATTTGCCATATTTCTCAAGTGTATTTCTCTGAACCTTTCAGTCTGATTAGTCTTTATGATATGCTTGGATGCAAACTGCAGCAGAGGTGACGTTGTAGGTGTCACTTCACTAAAGTAGCCACCAGGTTGGGAAGACCTGTTTTGTAGAGAAGGTTAATAGCTATAGGCTCCCACATATTACAATGAATGAGCTATCATTTCTGATGGGAATCTGCTTTGTTCCCACAACTCAGTATTGCCTCCTAGGGTTGGCCCACTGACTCCTCTCCCACTGGGGGAACTTCCTGAAATTCTCCAGCCCAGTCAGCCTCCAGGCCAGAATCCTAATTTAAATAAACTCAGAAGCTCCTTGCAACTGTCTAGCTACCTTCCCCCCTGAACCCTCCTAGGACCCTACTTGGGCACCTCCATCCTGGCCCCGCATTGCACCTCGTGTTTCCTGACTATCCTCAAGTCACCATGCCAATCCTCTTCAACTTTCTATTAAAGTTGATGTGGTCTGTTGAGATCCTTTTCTGCTCCTTCTTTGTTCTAGTGTCCTCATGACAGTTTCCTAAGAATTTCCACTTTCAAGTAAAAAACAAATACTAAGGTTTTACACAAATAAATAGTGTAACACACATCCCTTTTGTATACAGGGGCCACGTTTTATATATATATATATATATATATATATCTTTGCAGTATCTGTATGGAGCAAATGTTCAATAAATGTCACAAATAAATCCTTAGAAACACATCATTCAACCTCAGTGTCATTTATCATCTTCCTTTGCAAATTAGAATATTCATGTTTCTTGTGTGTGTTTCTAGATTCCATATGACAAAAATTGGATAAAATTGGCCTTTGAGAGTGGTGACAATAAAGTAACAAGGCCTAGACCATAAATTAATCTCCCCTTTTGGCAACTCCTTCATGATTTGATTCAGTATCTAGAGAATGATGATAAGCACCTTAAAAAGTGACAGTGTGCAAAAGGAGAGATAGACTAGTAAAGGCATATAGAAAGAATGATAGGCCATAGATTCAGGCATTACATACTTCTAACATAAATAGGTGACAAGAAAAAGAATGTTACATAAAGAGGCAGTTGGTAAGACCATGGCTTTGATGGCTACCAAGAAAATTTAGTAGTTTCTTTCCCTTCTTTTCTTTTTCTTTCCTTATTTTCTTCCTTTCTTCTTTTTTCCTTTACATTTGATATCCTCTCTCTCTCTCTCTCTCTCTCTCTCTCTCTCTCTCTCTCTCTCTCTCTCTCTCTCTCACACACACACACACACACACACACACATACATACACAATTTTTACTGCTTGAATATGACATACGTTTGCTACTATTCATTATTTATTTTCCACTTTTGATGATGTGTGAACCTCAAGTGCTGATAAGAGTCTAGACACTTTGATTTATAATTAAATGAATAAATATCACAAATCCTTAGCACACTAAATATCAGGATTCTTGACCTATTCAGATGCTAATGTCACACTGAATCCTCTGTCCTCTGCTTCAGGAAAATAGAGCTTATGGGAGAATCATGAATGCCAGCCCCTGGGAGTTGAACTTTAAGAACCCATGAAAACACCAGGAAGACAAAACTCAATTTAAGAAGAAAGACCGTAACCAATGGTAAATATAAATCTAAATATGTTATGCCCCCTTCTTTTCCCTATCTTCACACAGCTGTGTCTGTCAGCTTGGTCAACTTAGCAAAATTACTTCACTGTCAAGCTAGAGCAAAAGTGGGGAAAAATAATAGCAGTTTAAAATGTTTTTCATACAAATATCCTTCTATAAATTACAGGCACGATCTGTGCCATTTGGGGATCAGACTTAATTTTATATGTAGGGTTATTCTTGACATCTCTGTATCTTAATTTTCTGCTTATCTTTTATTGCTTAGAAGTCCAGCAACCTAAAGGGCAGAAATAAGAAGATTAAGAAGACTAAGGGCTGTATTTTTATTATTACTTTTCTGTTTTCTTTTTCCGTTGTTCCTGATGATGAGTTTGTAAGACAAACTGGATCCCTGTGCAGGCAGCTGAACACAGGGTCAAGCCTGTTCCATATCGCAAATGGAAATTGAAAAACACAAGGTAAAAAAGTAACAGACCAACTCTACTTTTATCATTTTTGTTTTTTTTTCCCCTGTGGTGGGGCTTGAACTCCTGGCTTGTACCCTATGTTTAAGGTTTTCTGCTCAAGACCAGCACTCTACCACTTAGCAGTTTTCTGATAAGTTACAGGTAAGAGTCTCATAGATTTTCCTGGCTGGGTGGCTTTGAATATTGATCCTCAGATTTCCGTCTCTTGAGTAGCTGGGATTACAGACAAGACCTACCAGTAGCCTGGCTGCTTTTATCATCTTAATGTTGTTCACCAGATGGGTGAAAGATTTCTTTTCCTGTTAAAAGAAATAGTTGTAGGAGTTTAGTGGGAGCTCCAAGTACTTTTCTAAAAGTCTTTCTTTCATAAGGTGGAATGGAAGTCCCTTCGCATCTTCAAGGAAGGAAAGGCCTCTTCCCTTGTTGATAAGGAAGGAATTGAAGGGCCTGGCACAGTGCCTTAAGCTTGACCTCCTTGACAATTGAGAGGGACATTCTAGGTAAACTCAAGCAAAAATTCATGAGATTCCATCTCAACCAATGGTTTTATTCAGTAGTGCACATTTCTCATCCCATGTTCTTGAAGAAGAACAAATAGAATTATAAACCAGGCCATTCTGACCATAGTAGATCTGTCAATTTATAGTTAATAACTCAAAAATGGCCAGCCCAGAAAGACTGATCAAATGCCTCTATTGCAAGGCACTTTATAGCAAATGTTAGGATCTGTGGTTAAATGTCAGCACTGAAAAAAAAGCCATTGGACTTGCTAATTGCAACTCCAAGTTGACCAAGGAGTGAATTATGCGTATTTTATTGCTCAAATAGCACCATTTCAGACATGTAATATACTCAGTATGGGAAGGATAGAAGGGGGAAAGAAACAAGGAGATGCAAAGAGAGTGATAGACAGTAAGAGGCAGGGAATGGTGGTGGGAAGAGAGATAAATCATAAAGAAAACTATTAACTATAATTTCATGGTAGAATAGAGAATGCAGAGAGTAGATAGAGACCTAGAACATCAACTTCAGAATCAAAGCAGACAATTCAATCATTAAAATATCAGTAAGGTATTATAAAGGCAAAAGTATATTCATGTCAAAAAAGACAGGAAACACAGTTGAAGGCGACACAGAGCATACATTATATGAATTCAGTTCCCCCAAGACCAAGAGCAACTCAAATTTATTAGTCGTGTAGAAGACACTCCCAATATCCAGACCTATCCGTGCTAAGCATGTAAATTACAGTTCTTATCTCTTTGTAAATATACATACACACATATATTAAGGTGTTGCACAAAATGGTTTCAATGCACCTCAATCAATGTCATCAGTTTCATCATTCTTTCCCATTTCTCCCAAACCCAACCATCCCCTCAATTTACCTAGTTTCATTTTCACAAATGTACATTGAATATTATTACTGAATTTGCCTATTAGGTCTCTCCATTTGCCTGACCCTCCCTGGCCCTTCACCTTATCCCTTCCTGATGATATATGTTCTAGATTTCTAAAATTCATTTTATTAAACTGTAAGACATATTTTCAGTTGAATTATACCACTGGAATCCTCTCATGTATATATCCAACTTAAGTTAATGTGTATGTGTGTATATATACATAATATGCATGACTCATATATGCTTGTATATATATTTATAGCCAAGATCAAACTCCACGTATGAAAGAAAACATGTGTCCTTTGTCTGTCTTATCTGACTTAGCATAATTCATGTAGCATAATTTTCTAAATTCATTCATTTTTCTGCAAATGGCAATTTGATGATAATTGATTAAATATATATCCATATATATACACTGAGTATATATATATGTTCACACACACATATATACATATATATTATATAACTTGACCTATACATCCAACGAAAGGCATTAAATATTTATTGTATTACACATATATTCAGGATCATATAATTACACAGAAATACAAAGGATTTGATCTTTTCTCCTGCCTGTTAGTTATGGTTTCATGGATATTGAAGAAGACATGAGACATTTGGATCAGAGACAGGAGTTTACTAGGTCTGACACAGTGAGCTGAATGAGTTTCACTGAATGTTTTACTTTGGTCCCCAAGATCTATGAAATCAATGCTGAGGTGAAGTCCCAGCAATAACTGCACATTCAGTGAGTTTGTGGAAACTTCAAGAATAGAAATATTCAGTATTTTATAAGGCAGTGCAAGCAAATCTACTGGATGTTTGTGGTGGTGGAAGATATTATCTTCATTATACTGAATAAGAAACAAATTTTATTTCTGCTTCAAATCTTGCTGATAGTATCACTGAAATGATTATCTGCAATAAAGTATTCACAAACTATGCACAATTTCAAAAGGACCAAGGAAGACTCTTCCCAACAGCAATAAACCAGTTTAACTTACCTTCTATGACCTTTACCTATTTATTCTGGAGGAGGTACAGTAACCTGTGGTGGGAGTTATGTCCCAGGGACTACCACAGTAGATGAAAATCTTTGAAGAAGTAACCACCAGCAGAGATACTGAATGCATGAGCACAATGGGGAAAATAATCAGATCAATGCAAAGATCACTGAGCCAATCAGGGCCCGGGATACAGAACACAGTGCTATGGATGGTTGTCTTCCATTAAATCATCTAATAGCGTGCTGTGTACAATCTCACCTTCGCAAATATGTGCAAATGGTATTGGCATGCTACATTTCCACGTGTACAGTACAGTATTCTTCTGCTGATGAAATACATTCTGTATTCGTGCTAGGACTGGCTTTGAACCATGATCCCCAGAACTCAGCCTCCTGAGTAGCAAGGATTACAGCAAGAACTATTGGCACCCTGTCTAGGATTACTATATTTTTAAAGACCCAAAATGTCTAGGTTGTTTATAATGAATACTGGTTTAATGCATTCGTATTGTCATTAAGATGCTTGAATGATAGCCCAGTTCTTTATAATTTGTTAAGTGCATAGGCAGTCCTGAACTTCACATTGTGGTATGCATAAGGCTCCAATTTTGCTACTCAGTTGAAAACTATCTATAACATATTTTCAGAATAGTGCCTGATATACATGTCTTCCCTAAAATAATTGTCTATAAACTTCAGCTTTGAAAGTAATAGAATGCTCTAAAAAGGTATGTTATTTTATACATTTTCTTAAAGAAGAAAAAATAATAAAATAGGTAGTTTTGTAATTTTGGGTCTGAGCTTCTCATACCTAGCCTGCGCTTTGAAGATGAAGTAATTTCATCCTGTTTTATTGTCTGTTGTGTAGAGACCTCATCATTTCTTTTAAGATGAGTTAAGAGTAGGCTTGCAGATTTCACACCAGTTCTCTTCATTGAATTCACCAGCTACACTATTACTAGAAATTTTATTTTAAGCAGAAAACAGTATATAAATTCACACTGCTTTGGAATTCTAGTACTCTTTAATGTAGCATTTAACATAGAAACAATTCATATGATACTGAGGCATAGACTAAGCAAAAATAAATAAATGAAAAAGAAATAATGTACAATATAAATATGAGTCCATATTACAAATAGCTATTCTCATTTCAGTAGCAATGAAAGCATATAATATATAATTCAACTACACTAGCGAAAATATTTATGAACTACATATTCCTTTACTTTATAGTTACATGTCATTATTTGTTTATAAATCCAGAACAAGCATTGGATCCATTATAGAGTGCTGCTCCCGTATTCCATAAATGAAAAAGCAATGGAACAACACTATTTAGCCTTCTAGCCTGGATGAAGATTTCAGTAATGCAATCTGCCAGTTGTGTGACCTTGGACAAATTATATCATTCTTGTAAGCTTTAGTGTTCATTTTTGCAAAGTAGAGGCAATGATGCAATCGTATTTTCTTTATTAAAAGAATTGTAACAGTATATCCTTCAAACTTTGTCTGCCATACTCTATGCCAATGTGTATACTAAGTGTTTTTACACATTATTTTATTTAATCTCTTAAAGCAATGAATTAATTATGCTTTTGTTAATGGGGAGATTAAGACAAGAATGTTCATATCATGTGCTTTTAAAGTCACACAGAAAAATGCAAACCCTAAATAGGAAACTAGATGTACCTGAATTAAAAAAAATATATACCTACATTCCTTGCCATAAGATTAAAGTACATATTAACTATTAAGGCATAATCAAGTTCATAAAGTAAATACAATGTTATATGTGCCCAGAGCAAGTTCTTAAACTCAGATGGGATGATATGATTATGAAAGGGGCAGGAAGAAGCATATCTAAAGAGTTCTGCTGGATCTTCATGAATGGTTCAACCCATGAATCACTCTCAGATTGTTTCAAGATAGCCAGCACACAAAACAAACAACGAGTGTGGGGGGAGGGAGACAAGAAAATGAACTTAGTAAAATTAAACATTATCCTGGCAGAGACAGGTAACAGTAAAGGATAAAAAAGGGAGGATGGGGTGAGCGAGGAGTTGGAAACTTCTTAACTGTAAGTTTACTCTACTTCCCTTAGAATTAAATAGAATAACCAGAAAGGTTGGACTCACAGTGAATTTGCTCTAAATAACACAGTTTCCCATTTGTAACTTTTCTGTTCCCTCCACTCAGCTAGCCATTGCTTCATTTCCCCTCTGTTACAACCTGTCTTGCTCTGCCTCATTAGTAGACCCAAGCAGAGTCAAGTGTTGGCTCAAGTGAGAAAGCTGAGTTCATATGCTGTAGCATCCCAAATCAAAACGCTCTCTCTTTTTTTTTTTTTGCCAGTCCTGGGCTTCAGCTCAGGGCCTGAGCACTGTCCTTGGACTTTCTCAAGGTTAGAGCTCTACCACTTGAGCCTCAGCACCACTTCTGGCTTTTTCCTATGTATGTGGTACCGAGGAATCTAACCCGGGTTTTCGTGCATGCTAGGCAAGCACTTTAACCACTAGGCCAAACTCCCGGCCCCTCAAAACGCTCTCTTTCTGGCAATTTTGCTGCTGCTTTTGCTCACTCTATGACACTTGAGCCCCTTTCCACATTTTTCCTGACGAGGATCTTGACTGAATGAAGATTCATCCTGATGGATGGAGTTCTTTTCTGACTTTATGGAAACCATAGCGTCTGTCCATAGAGTTTCAAGGATATTAACTGAAAACAGGACTGTGTACAGTTTTTCACATGAATTTTAGGTACTACATGGAGTATCAACTTTCTAGAACAGCTGCAACCACGTGCCACAGAAATTTACTTTCTCATCTTTCTCAGGGTCAGTGGACAAGATGAAGAGTAACAGGGTTTGTTTTTTCTGGATCATCTTTGTCTTGTCATCCTCAAACTATGTGGTGACATGTTCTTCCCATTCCCCGGTCCATGTCCTAGTATCTTTTAAAAAATACTTTTTTAATGTAGTCAAGTAATTGTACAGAGTTACTATTCAGCAAACAATTTGTGAATATAATGTGTCATGATCAATGTCATCATTTTCAGCATTCTCACCCATCCCTCCAAACCCACCCCTTCTCTTATTTTTCTTACTCTGGCAGGATATGCACTGAATTTTTGCCTGTTATAGGAGATAATGGACTAGGGTAGAACAAAACAAAGCATTAGTATGTTGCAGCTGATCATGTTTGCAGACATGCAAATGTGGTAGATTTCCTTCCTGTCCCCTTTCCCACCCTCTGAGATACTGATTGTAATTCAGATTTTTGAGGAGACCAGCACAATGGTATTGGAGACATTCTGTAGCTTGAGAGAACCTCATTTTGTAAGTATCTAGTGTGTTATTAGTTTCTTTTGCACAATTAGTTTGTGTATTATTAGTTTCTTTTGCACAATTAGCATTTCCAAAGTCCTTAGTGACACAGTGATATTTAGAGGCCAGAGAAAACTGGTAAGAGTTAGAATGGGTCTCAGGGAAATGATTTATTTAGAATCAACATGTATTCTTTGCTGCAAACCTTTGAAGGATTGACAAGGAAGAAGAACATAAAAATACGTGTCTGCTTTCATGATGCATTTTTCTACCTGTCAGCCATCCCAACTAGCCCAAGGGGGAGGGAATAGACTGACCTTCAGGGTTCCAGCCAGTTCTAGTGACAGGAAGAGATTTGGGCAGTCATTAATTCCTTCAACTCATAGAGGACTCAGGTGTTTGGGAGCAAATACAAATGTACGTAAGACCATTCTATGGTTCCATGTTATAGTGTCCCACACTAACATTGGGAGGAGTTTGCTTTAAAAGTGCAAGTCTTTCCATTTTTTCCTTACAAATGGGGCGATGTCATTCTTTCTGACAGCTGCATAGAATTGCATTGTGTATAAATACCGCATCTTGTTGATCCGATCATCAACTGAAGGACATCTGGGTTGGTTCCATATCTTTGCTGTGGTAAATAGTGCTAGTGGATTTAGCATGTCCTTGTTTCTGGACAATTGGGTAAATGCCAAGTAGTAGAATTGCTGGGTCATAGGGGAGCTCTATGTTTAGTCTTTTGAGGCACTGCCACACTGCTTTCCATAGTGGTTGAAGGAGTTTGCACTCCCACCAACAGTGTAGTAGTGATCCCTCCTGACCACATCCCCTCCAGCATCTGTTGTTATTAGATTTCTTGATCCTGGCCATTCTAACTGGAGTGAGGTAGAATCTTAGAGTTGTTTTGATTTGCATTTTAGGAGTGCTTTTTTATTTGCTGGGGAATACAGGCATATGTATGTGTATTTACTTTGTGCACAATTGCCAATGATTACATAAAAAGTGTTAGGTTTCCTTTATAGTGGTCTTCCCTGCCTTCCCATGCTTGTCCCAAAGCCATATGGAATGGATCCTATGTGTAAATATAATAGTAATAATAATAACAATAAACAGATTTAGCAGAGAAAAATTGTATGTTGTTTTTTGGAATTGTTCCTAAGAGCTCAGCTCTGGGCACATTTTGTGAATCAGTGATCTTGGAACTGTTTTTGTTAGAATAAATTGAAATCTCCAGTGAGGGAGAGTGAAGCACTTCTCTCCTGGTTGTTGTCAGAGGCAGCATTGAGAAAAAGAACTGGGCTGCTTCTAGACTTGCATTAGAGCTATTTTAATAGATTTTTGCTTTCATTACTCATACAGTCATGGTTCTCATCTTGATGATGATGATGATGATGATGATGATGATGATTTTAACTAATTGGGCTTAGTATTCCTTCCTGCTGCACAGAAAGAAAATTTGCAGAGCGAATGGCCCATTAATCACATTGATCCTATCATTAGCAACTATTAAATACATAACAACAAAATCCTTAAATGCATCCCACAAAACCTTTGCAACTGTTCCTTTGAAATTTGCTTTTTTCCTGTCAATAGAGCTGATTTTTATATTTATCTGCTGCTATCAAAGTTATGAACAGCTATTCTTTCCTAAGCAATTTTTAATTTTCATAGCAGAGATTTCTCTCTATTGGAAAATTTGATTAATCATTTATAACCAGGGACGTCTGTTCAACACTTGAAATTGAGGTATTGAAAGAAATAGTAATTGTTTGCCTGTTATGCTAACTTCCTGAGAAGATGCCAAGTAAAGAATCATGTTTGTCAAGATGAGAGTACAACAAAATATCATGAGTGGTGGTAGCCTTGAATTTATAAATTTCTGTGCACAGACATTCACACAAAAATAGCTTTTGCTTTCATTTATTATTAGTTTTTTATTGTATAGGTGATACACAAAGAAGTTACATTTAGATAAGTCAGGTAATGGATACATTTCTTTTTGAACAGTGTCACTTCTTCCCTCACTTTCTGTTTTTGCCACTGATTTTCTTCTCCCACAAATCATATAATGTCCAGGGAGTATCGCTGCTGCATTTGGTCACTCTTTGTCACACCATTTCATGTTCTGCTTTGCTAACAGATAAACTTACATAGAAGACAAAAAAGTGCTGCAGCTGAACTAAGAGATTCTAGAGATTGAGGTAAGTTTGAACATGTAGAGGTACATCCCAGAAAGAAATGGAATTAAAGTAGAAACTTAAAGAGCAAATCTTGATATAATTTAATTTTGGGACATTTTGTTATTTTTTCCCATGTGGAATACCTTTAACACTGTTCAATTATTTGTTTGATATTAATCCCAATGGAAAGATTAGACATTATTTCATCAGTCCATTTATATCATTTTAAAACTGACCTTGGATTGAATAAGTTGTTTGTCATGTATGTTTCTTTCTTTTATATATTGCACCAATTATTTATTTCTATTTTTTTTACTCATTTTCTTCTTACATCCTCTTTAAACTTTTCTTAATTTAAAACTTCTGTTTGATCTGATACATAAAAACATCTTTTTCAAAGTTCATATTTGCAAAGTACTGTGTAATATTTCAAGGCATAAAAAGTTATATAACGCTAAATTAGGTAACACTTATCTTTTCAAGCATTTGTCATTTCCTTATGAAAAATACATTCAAAGTGCTTCCTGCTCTCTTTTTGAAATATGCAGGACGTTATTATTATCTAGAGACATCCTGCTGGGCACTAGAACTTCATTTTTTTTTATCAATTTGTAACTTAGAGCCCACTGACCAACCTTCCCACAGCCCTGTCAGTAACCAGCATTCCATTCTCAACTGCAGCGAAGTCAACTTCTATATTTCACAAACGAGTAAAACCATATGTTTCTGATTTTTCTGTGGTCACAGTATTTCACTTAACATAATTGTCTCATTTTGTACGTGTTATTGCAAATGACAGGATTTTGTCCTGTTAGGATGCCAAAACATACCCTATTGTGCATGCATCCCACAGTTACCTTACTCACTCATCAACTGGACATTGAATTGTTTCCTTGTTCATTTCTACAATACAGTTGGGAGCAAGGAGGTCTCCACTACTGATTTTATTTCCTTTGGCTACATGGTCAGGACTAGGACTGTACTTATGACAAGATTACTTCTGTATTTTTTCCATTCTATTTATCTCTGTCATTATTGTTCTAATTAACATTCTCACCAGCAGTGATTTCCTGCACATCCTTACCAATATTTGTTATCTTTTTAATAACCTGTGTGTTTTTGACTTCCCTTTCCGCTCTCTTGTTTCTGAATATCGTTCTGTGAAATGATATCATGGATTTATTTGCTCTAGTCTCATTTATAAGATTGTTTTATCTTTATTTCATCTTTTCTTCTATTTTATTTTCTTTTGGAGCTATAAACTAAAGCCCTGGCCTCAAACACATGAGTAAAATCCATACCACCAGTTTTTAATAATAACTTTTATGCTGAATTATGAGATTATCTTCAGTCTGACAAGCAGGATTGTGTCATTAGTAAAGTCTCTGTAAAGTTCAAAGGTCCTATTGCGAGAATACAATTTACTAAGGGAATTTCCCATGACAACTAAGAATAAGAGATAACTTTACTGGAAATGTGTTTTCTAAGCTTTAATTTAGAATTCATCCTCAGGTAACCACCTTGAGAGAAGATCTCCTGAAGTTCTCTTACTTTTAAATTTCTCCTTTCTATGCTCCATGAACCATGTAATAATACAATGAAAACTACAGAAGAGCTCCCTTCAACTCTGAAGCCAGTTTTCTGAAAATCATGGAACTTGCTTTTATAGGAAATAAAGAACAAACAAATAGAGGGGTATGGAGGGAGAGAGAAAAGAAAACTGAAAGAGTAAGTAATGTCTATGAATTAATGAATTAAACTCTGCTCAGAGAAGGGTATACCAAGAAACTTCTGAATCAGAAAAGCAGGCACTTTGTGCACAAGAATAGCTTCTGTAGAAACTAAGTTACCACTAAATTTTAAAACTGAAAGTACAACTACTCATTGGCTAGAAATCCCACCTTTAAGGAACCATCACAGAAAAATAAAATTTGGAAATATCCTTATATACACTCGAGGCTAATCCTCTCCGTATTATATATAATAGCAAAGACTGGATGGAATCAATGAGTATGATGTCATTAAAACCACCTAGACTCTTATTCATTGATATGAAACAATTTCTTTTAAATTGTTGAAAGAAAACCCCTGTGCATATTTTCAATTTAACTAAAATATGTGAGCATAGGTTCACATATCATAAATAATTAATATTTAAATAGATTTATTAAGTATGTGAAAGTCGACAGGCATATTTGTACACAACAAGTGTGTACTGCACTGAACCATTCATTTCAGTTATCTGTAGCAGGCACTGGGCCTAAAGAAACATTATGTACTAAGGAAGGAATGAGATGAATGTAGCAATATCAAAAAATGTAAACTAATAAGCATCTGTAAAGCAACTTATGGGAGTCTTCACATTAGTAACAGTTCTATCAATTGGTGATATTTTGCACAATTTTGAAGGAACAGTTATCACTTTTTGGTGAAGAAAGAAATTCTAAATAAAATAGTGTAAGGCAAGGATATGGACAGAAGATTCACATGTGAAATAATAACACACCATTTCACCTATACAAGAGAGTTACTGAAGGTATCAAGGTTGAAACTGCAAAAGAACAAAATGCCATACTATAATAGAGAACTCATGCCTTGCCATGAGAAAAGAAGGAAACTACTAAAGGATTTGTTTTAGTAGTGTATGTATTGGCTTTATGCTGCCTCTATCTAATCTTTTACCATTGATTAATTGGTAATCTCAAAGCCAGTAACATGTCAGCTGTGCTGTTCTCCTTATGAGGAAATTATATGCACATGCAAAAAATTTGTGCATAAAGCCATTATTGTGAAGATTCATACTATATCTGTGACAGTGTAGAATTAAATTCCTACGAAGTATATAAAACTGGAAGGATAAATCTCCTTAATTTTGAGGATAACAAATGTCCTCATAGATATTTGTTATGAAACTACTAATACATAATTCCCTAGAAATGAATCTGTCCATACTGTAGATATATATGAAATTCTGAAATAATTTGTTAACAGTAAAAACACTGAAGGAAAAGCAATAGAGACTTTGAAAGAAATATGTAAGAGATATACTCAGCACATAATCATTGTCTTCTATCCTTACTAACACTAGGCAAGATCTCTCTAGTCTCTTCTTTTAGCTGAAATTTTATCACCATCGTCAGCATCATAATCATCATCATTGAATAGTTGTCCAAAGGAGTTGCTATGTAATAAAGTAGTATGAATACAGTTCATCTTGAACAGTGTCACATTTTCAACATTTTCACTCCCTTTCACCTACATCTTCTCTTATTTTCCTTAGTTTTATAGTGTGTATCATGGTTTCCTGACTGCATCATTTTTTTGCCAGTCCTAGGGTTTGAACTCAGGGGCTGGGCATTTTCCTTGAGCTTTCTTGAGGCTAGAGCTCTACCACTGGAGCCTCAACACCTCTTCTGGCTTTTTCTGTGCAAGTAGTACTGAGGAATTGAACCCAGGGCTTTATGTATGCTAGACAAGCACTCTACCACTAGGCCACACTTCTGGTCCTGCATCATTTTTAATTAGGCACTGAGTAATTGAATAGAAATTTATCTAAGCAACTTGATTTCCTTTTTAATAAATTTATGTTATGATTACCTGTTAAGTTGGTGTAAATTTTAACCTATAGAATTGTCAGAATATTACTAGGGCGTTTACTTTTTTAACATATTTTTATTGTAATTAATAGAAGGGTTACATTATATTCACCAGATATAAGGTGCATTACTTAACAAACCTTACTACCCCTTCTCATGTTTTTGTCCCCATTCCCCACACAAACTTTCTTTAATTTGTTGTGTTTCTGGGTCTTTATTAGGAAAATTTCGACCTGTGCCAGGGAGACTTAGTATATCTCCTATTCCTGCTTGTAGAGTTTTCAGTGTATCTGCTTTTACCTCCAGGTCTTTGATCCATTTGGAGTTAATCCTGGTGCAGGATGACATAGAAGAACCCACCTTTAGTTTTCTGCAGACGCTTAACCAGTTCTGCCAGCACCACTTGTTGAAGAGGCTGTCTTTCTTCCACTCTATTTTTTTGGCTCCCTTGGCTTTTACTTTTAAGTAGTCCCGATAGCTCAGAAAGGAATGCAAAGTCACACGTGGTCAAAGGATATACTCTGAGTCTCCATTCTTCCCCTCTTAGTTGATTTTTCCTTTATGTTAGTTCCAACATTAACAATATGAAACTATCAACATCTTTTCCTGTTTAATTTGTTGCACTGAAAAAATGGGAATCTCCTGTTCACTAACAAATACCTCCAAGCTGAAAGGTGGAAATATTTGCTATTGACAGTGAAAGATGGAAACATTGAAGAAATGTTATGTTTTCATCTGTTCCTTTCCCCTCTGCTGCAAGTGATATAAATTATTTTCTTGAAGTGGAATAGTCAAAGCTTTATAGTCACTTAGACTTGTAGGAACTGTTTGCTGAGTCTAAGTGTTTCTAGCTGAAGAAAGCTTTGTCTCATGACAAATGTCCAAAGAGCTTTCTTTGCCTGCCCAGACAAATTATCTGAGGACCCTCTGGCACAATGTCCAACCTATAAATATGCCCTGAAATGAAGCAAGGGCAATTCAGAACATGATTGCACTCAATTTTGAGTTGATAGGCTAGCTGAAGAGGATATTAAATCTTCACTGGGGACTGGAGATACATAAGGAAGCCCGAAAAACTGGAAAATGCCTAAGGGCTGTCTCCTCATTGGGACTTTGATAATACATGAGTGCAGAACTAAGCAACTGTCATTGGGTCCAAGAGATAGTCACTTATTCTTTGGAAGGGTGACCAGAAGTTGAAATTAGATTTGAACTAAGAAACACTACAGAATAAATCAAATATGTTTGGGGGGCACCTCAATTCCTCTTTCTCCATTTTAGCCTTCAAGTTTGAAAGCACAAGTTTCTAACAATCTGTCTACTTCTCTGGAAGAGGAAAGGTGGATCCAAATTCACTCATAATTTCCAGTAAAACCATTTAATTTCCCTCCTGTAATCAAGAGCAGTTCACATATTTTAAGAACAAGAAAGAGTCAATACAGTTAAAAGTAATAGGGATGATTTCCTTGTGTAGACACTGATAGCGGAATGGATAAATATTGACACATTGACACATATTCCACTCAAATTATGCTGTGTAAAAAACCAAGACACTTGGGGGAAGGAAGATGGCGCCGAGACAATAGGGACGCTACCTAGCTTTCTCTGACAAAAAGAGAGAACCAGGGAGTCCCACGAGCCAACTATCTAAAGAAATCCACAACAACAAACTCAAAAAGCAACGGAGAAGGACTCAAACCTGAAAAGAAATCCAGATAAAGCTCACATCCAACTTTCTCAAAGAATTCGGAACGCGAGGACCCCTCCCCCACCTCTCGCCCAAAGCCGCAGAAAGCCGCGCCTGACCAAGCCACGAAAAGCAGCTTGAGCGGGCACCGGCTCTAACCCACGAAAAGTGGCGGCAGTGGAGGGCACCAGGCTGGGAGCCCAACGGCTGCAGAAACCAGCACAGAACCAGGCCAGCGAACGGCGGAAGCAGCGCAACCCAGACGCGGAACCAGAACAGCAAGCAGCGGAACCCAGACGCAGAACACAGGCGGCTGCGGAGACCCGAGGGGAGTGAAAGACTCCCCACCACCATGGAGCACCCGCAGACGGACGCAGAGGCGTGAGTAATACAGCGCATCCCCAAACACATCGGGAAAGCGGAGCGGGTGCCAAGCAATAGAACTTAACTCAGACCCCAACACCCTGCCCGAGAAAGACTGGCGGGAGCAGGGGGGCAAGGAATTTAGAATCCTGTCCCTCCCCTCCAACAGCCCCCTCCCTCAGGCCATTGACTGGAGACTGACAGGCGGGCTACCCATAAGACCCAGCACCCCACCAAGGGAGGCGGGCTGTCCCAACTCCCACCCTCCCAACGGGCTCAACCCCCAGCCCTCTGACTGGAGACTGACAAGCGGGCGGACCCTAAGACTCAACACCCCACCAGGGGAGGCGGAGCTGTTCCAGCTCCCACCCGCCCACCAGGCTCCTCACCCAGGCCACTGGATCTGGAGAGTGGAGCGCTTTGGGACCCTGCCTTACAACAGTGGGTAGGGGGTGCGGGTAAATAGGAGCCAGCATCTGCCCCCCCTCAATTCTCGAGCGGGGCATCCTCCAGCTGGGAATCCTGAGCAAGACACCACCGAGGGCCCCCCCCACAGTCACAGACTCTGACAAAGCAGTGGAAACATAGCAGGGATCTGAAGGGCCGACCAGCAGCCAAGCTCCCCATCTGAGAACCAAAAAGGCGCAGCTCCGCCCTTGGAGCCCACATCCCCAGCTGGGCCCCGCCCCTGGGAACAGACGGGCCTCCTGCTGGTCCTGCTGAGGGCTCCTGAAACTCTCAATCCCCACACCCTTGGCTTGGGGCCGCCCCTGGAAGCAGCACAGGAAAACGTCCACCAACCACGCTCAGACGGAAGCTCGCAGATCCATCCCATGGTCCCCTGTGAGGCCACTGGTTGGGCTAAGAGCTAGTCGTGCAGCAACACATAAGTTTTATTCTAATACTTTCCAAACATTGTACTAAAATACTCTACCTACTTACCCCCTGACCTCTCTCATTCTATTTCTCTATCTCTGGACCTCTGCTCCTCTTTCAACCCTTATACTACATGGATCTACACTTGATGGCTGTTGAGCAACATTGTATATCTAGGTGTTTAATCATTCTCTAGGCTCAGAGGGACTTAAAGACAATAGAGATTGGATTGAGAGGCTTATTGTTTGGGATATAAATCGCTTATCAGTGAATAATTAGACTAGTCCGTAAGTGCACAAAAAGAAAGAGTGATAACACCAATCAAAACTTGTGAACATCTAGAGTCTGCCAGCTACAGAGGTCTAGGTTGGACATATCTGAAAAACTATAATAGTGTTTAGTACTAATCTTGCTCCCATTTTCAAATGGGCAGAACAAGAAACTCAAGAAAAATGTCAAATCAAGAAACACCTCCCACCTCCCCCACCCAATGTAAACAGCCAATGGAACAATCACTGGCAAACCTAGAGGAGAGTCTTCCAAGTGCTGTACAAATGCAATTGATAAACATCATTAATGAAAAATGTGAAAATATAAAGAAAGAGATAAGGGAGGAAGCCATAGCTGAACAAGAGGAAACCATAAACAAGGTGATAAGTAAAAAAGAAGAACCCATAAAGGAAGCCATAATAAAGGCTGTTCAAAGAAAGATGGATGAATTCATAGAATCCACAAATAAAAAGATGACCGAACTCCAGCAAATGTTCAAAGAAAATAAAGCTACTGAGCTAACCACTCAAATGGAAATCAAGGAGCTAAAGAAATCCATACATGATCTAAAAGAAGAGATGCAAGGCATCAAAAATGAGCAATTAGTAGCAAGGGAGATGAAAAATAAAGTAGATAGCTTTGATAGCAGGTTAGACAATGCAGAGGAGAGAATTTGCGGGGCTGAAGATAATTTAGTTATTATAGAGAAAGAACAGAAAATGAGTCAATCCAAATCTAGGAAAAATGAGAGAGTGCTTCAGGAGGTCCAAGATACAATTAGGAAGCCTAATTTAAGGCTAATTGGTATTGAGGAGGGTCTGGAGAAAGAGGTCAATGGTATTGGAAATATACTTCAGAGAATCATCTCAGAGAATTTCCCAAATATCCAGAAGGGCAGACCCATCCAGATACAAGAAGCTTTTAGAACCGCAAACAGACCTGACCAGAAAAGAACATCCCACCGCCACATCGTAATCCGAACTGGATCAGTGGAAACCAAAAAAAGGATCCTAAAGGCAGCCAGGGAAAAGGGTTCAGTAACCTATAAAGGAAAACCAATCAGAATAACCCCAGATTACTCAGCAGAGACCATGCAAGCAAGAAGTGACTGGAAGCATATATGTCATGCCCTTAAGTCAAATAACTACCAACCAAGAATCCTGTACCCAGCCAAGCTCTCATTCATAACTGAGGGAACAATAAAAAACATTCCAGTCCAGGGAAAAGCTGCAACAATACGTTGCAACAAAACCAACACTACAGAGAATTCTGAAAGATCTTCTATACATAGAAAACAAAAATAAATGCAATATAGGGAAAGAAATGGCACCTAAACAGCATACCACCTAAGGACCACAAGAACTGTCAAGACACAGGCCCAAATAAAAGCTTTTAAAAATGGTAGGACCTAATAAATATCTCTCAATCCTAACTCTCAATATCAATGGACTCAACTCTCCAATTAAACGGCATAGGCTGTCTAGTTGGATCAAAAAGCAAAAGCCATCGTTCTGCTGCCTTCAAGAGACACATCTTACCCAAAAAGACAAGCATCTTTTGAAAGTGAGAGGTTGGAATAAACTCTATCAAGCTAACGGCCCCCATAAACAGGCTGGAGTTGCCATCCTCATATCAGATAAAATAGACTTCAAACCAAAATTAGTAAGAAAAGACAAAGAAGGTTACTACATACTACTAAAGGGATCTTTCCTCCAGGAAGACATAACGATCCTAAATATTTACACACCCAATCCCGGAGCTCCAAACTTCATCAAACAAACTTTACTTACACTGAAACCATACATAGATCGAAATACAGTGATTGTCGGTGATTTTAACACACCACTTTCACCTATGGACAGATCAACAAGGCAAAAACTCAACAGAGAAACCTTAGAACTGAACAACTATATAGACGAACTAGATCTAACAGACATCTGCAGAATATTCCACCCAGCAACGACACAATATACGTTTTTCTCAGCAGCACATGGAACATTTTCCAAAATAGATCACATCTTAGGCCATAAAACAAACCTGGACAGATTCAGAAACACAGAAATTATTCCATGCACACTCTCAGACCACAAAGGCATCAAACTGGAACTAAACACACATCTCCACCAACGAAAACCCTGTAACTCATGGAGACTGAACAACACATTGTTGAATCACCAATGGGTCATCGAAGAGATCAGAACAGAAATCCAACAGTTTATGAAATTTAACAGTAAGGAGCACACAAACTACCAACTCCTTTGGGACACAGCAAAGGCAGTACTCAGAGGAAAATTTATAGCGCTGAGTGCCTACAACAACAAGTTAGAAAAATTGCAAACCAACAAGTTAATGTCTCACCTTAAGCTCCTGGAAAAAGAGCAACAAACCAACCCTAATCCCAGTAGAAGAAAGCAAATAATTAAAATCAAAGCAGAATTAAATGATTTGGAATCCAGAAAAACTATAGAAAGAATCAACAAAACAAGGAGTTGGTTCTTTGAAAGAATTAACAAAATTGACAAGCCCTTAGCAAATCTTAGCAAAAAAAGAAGAGAGCATATCGAAATGAACAAAATCGCAGATGAAAATGGTAATATCACGACAGAAATTACCAAGATCCAGAATATCATGAGGGAATACTTCTCAAACCTTTATGCCAACAAATTTGAGAATCTAGATGAAATGGATGAATTCCTAGCCAATGTTAACATACCCACACTGAACCAAGAAGAACTAAGCCAACTCAACAGGCCTATTTCAAGCTCTGAAATAGAAATGGCAATTAGAGAACTTCCACCTAAGAAAAGCCCAGGGCCAGATGGATTCACAGCTGAATTCTATAAGGTCTTCAAAGCAGAGCTCACAACAATACTCCTCAAGCTCTTCAACGAAATTGAAAATGAAGGTTCCTTACCAAACTCATTCTATGAAGCCAGTATAACCCTCATCCCCAAACCAGAGAGAGATTCATCAAAGAAAGAGAACTATAGACCTATATCTTTGATGAATATCGATGCAAAACTTCTCAACAAAATACTGGCCAACCGTCTACAACAACTCATCAAAAAAATTATACACTATGATCAAACTGGATTCATCACAGGGAGGCAAAGCTGGTTCAACATACGCAAATCAATTAATATAATTCAACACATCAACAGGAGCAAGGACAAAAATCACATGATTGTCTCAATAGATGCGGAAAAGGCATTTGACAAGATCCAACACTCCTTTATGTTAAAAGCTCTGGAGAAACTAGGAATCCATGGAACATTCCTCAATGTAATAAAGGCTGTGTATGAGAAACCTACTGCTAGTATTACACTTAATGGTGAAAATCTAAAGCCATTCCCTCTAAAATCAGGAACGAGACAAGGATGCCCACTCTCTCCACTACTCTTTAACATAGTACTAGAATTCCTAGCCAGTGCAATAAGGCAAGAAGGAAGCATAAAGGGGATCCATGTAGGGAAAGAGGAAATAAAACTATCCCTCTTTGCAGATGACATGATTCTGTATTTAAAGAATCCTATAGACTCTACTCCCAAGCTCCTTGAGCTGATTCAAAACTTTGGAAGAGTAGCAGGCTATAAAATCAACCCTCAAAAATCAACTGCCTTTCTCTATGCCAACAGTGAGAGGAACGAATCAATAATCAGGAAAGAAACTCCTTTCACAATAGCCTCAAAGAAAATAAAGTACCTAGGAATTAGCTTAACTAAGAATGTAAAGGACCTTTTTGATGAAAACTTTAAAACCCTGAAAAGGAAATTAAAGCAGAACTAAGGAAATGGAAAAACCTCCCATGCTCCTGGATTGGAAGAATCAACATTGTGAAAATGACAATCTTGCCAAGAGCTATCTACAAATTCAATGCAATACCCATCAACATCCCAATGTCATTCTTTAAAGAAATAGAAGAGGCAATCCAAAATTTCATATGGAATAATAAAAGACCCCGTATAGCAAAAACACTTCTTAGCAGAAAGAACAGCGCTGGAGGAATTTCAATTCCAAACTTTAGACTCTATTACAGAGCTATAATTCTCAGCTTGGTACTGGCACAGGAACAGGCCTGAAGACCAATGGAATAGAACTGAGGACCCAGATATTAAACCACAGACCTATGGCCACCTAATCTTTGACAAGGGAGCCAAAAAAATAGAATGGAAGAAAGACAGCATCTTCAACAAGTTGTGCTGGTAGAACTGGTTAAACACCTGCAGAAAACTAAAGCTGGATCCTTCTTTGTCACCTTGCACTAGAATTAACTCCAAATGGATCAAAGACCTGGAGGTAAAAGCTGACACACTGAAAACTCTACAGGAAGGAATAGGAGATATACTAGGCCTCCTTGGCACAGGTCGAAACTTTCTTAATAAAGACCAAGAATCACAACAAATCAGAGAAAGGCTGGATAAGTGGGACTGCATTAAACTGCAGAGCTTTTGTATGGCAAAGGACATAGCTAGTAAACTAATCAGGAAGCCTACAGAGTGGGAGAAGATCTTCACCAACCAAACAACGGACAAAGGCCTCATATCTAAAATATATCAACAACTCAAAAAATTGAATCACTCCAAAAGTAACCTCCAAAGTAACAACCATCCCATTAAAAGATGGGCCAAAGACTTAAAGAGAGTCTTCTCTGAAGAAGAAACAAAAATGGCCTTTAGACACATGAAGAAATGCTCAACATCTCTGGTCATAAAAGAAATGCAAATCAAAACAACTCTAAGATTCCACCTCACTCCAGCTAGAATGGCCAAGATCAGGAAAATGAATGACAACAGATGCTGGAGGGGATGTGGCCAGGAGGGATCACTACTACATTGTTGGTGGGAGTGCAAACTCGTTCAACCACTATGGAAAGCAGTGTGGCAGTTCCTCAAAAGGCTAAACATAGAACTCCCCTATGACCCAGCAATTCTACTACTTGGCATTTACCCAACCACCCAGAAACAAGGACATACTAAACCCACTAGCACAACAATGTTCATTGCAGCACTATTCACCATAGCAAAGATATGGAACCAACCTAGATGTCCCTCAGTTGATGAGTGGATCAACAAGTTGTGGTATTTGTACACAATGGAATTCTATGGTGCTGTCAGAAAGAATGACATCGCCCCATTTGTTAGGAAATGGAAAGACTTGGAAAAAATCATATTAAGTGAAGTAAGCCAGACTCAAAGGAACTTAGACTCAATGGTTTCCCTCATTCGTCATAATCAGTAGAAACCTTGGGCTCTACTAGCAGAGATTTGCAATAGAGCAAAATCTTGATACATAAGGACATATAATGTGAAGCTAATTGAAAGGACCTCCAGGATAGTGAAACAAAAGCCATATAATGAATGATTGTTGTCCTTAATGTACTATGTTGTCTCTCATCTCCTTTGCTGTCCCTTGGTTATCTCATATTGGTATAGTATCTCACTTTGTTATCTGATATATTGAATTTATTTGTATTTGGATATTTGAAATTTGATAGGGAAGGGGGGAAAACCAAGATGGGTGGGGGGTGTGGGGGGGGAGGGAAACGGGTACCAAGACATGTGAAAGGGTATCAATGTATGTGAATTAATGCACCTTCTATCTGGCAAATATCATGTAACCCTTTTACTAATTACAATAAAAAAAATCAAAAGAAAAAAAACTAAAAAAAAAAATAAAAATAAATAAAAATAAAAAATAAAAATAAAGATAAAAACCAAGACACTTCTGTTCTCAGTTTAAGGTTTTAGACTTTGTTGTATGTTTATGCAAATAGACAAAGTGGTAACTATATACAGACATTTTGGTAACTATTAGGCTAATTATAGCAAATTAATCTTACATTTTGATATGTTGGGAGATATATAAATGTCCAATTTAGGGTGTGGATTGAGACATATATATTAACTTGTAAATCAGTCAAAGGTGAAACAAGGTCCTTACTAGTGAGTCAATTGTACTTATGAAGTTAGAAAAGTTAGAATATTATGATTTTGTTAGAAGGATTAGCAACAACATCAGTTGAAGAGGCACTTAAGTTAGCTCACTTAATCACCACTTCAAATTTCACAAGGTACTCTACAACAGTGCCACATAATACATATCCCACAATGCTCTGCAGATATACTTATTACCATTTCATAGGGATATTCAGCTTCCTTAAAATACATAAACAGTTGTCTTTCTTTGAAGTCTTATGAGAATTTAATCATTACATGTTCTGGGAATGGAAGCAGAAATCACACTGAAATATAAGTCAAAGCAACTGTGAGGGGACCACCCTTTCCTCCAATATTCAATGCTATTCAAGCAAATAGACTCTCTAGAAGAGAGATTTAAAAAAAAATATCCAAACTTGGCTGGGCATAACAGTGAGATCACATGTGAAAAAATGAAGAGAAATGAAGAAAAAACACTTTAAAAGGAATAGGGAGAAAAGATGGTAGAGTTAACAGAAATTATCAGAGAATATGTGTTGAGTCTATCCCAACAAACCTCTTCATACAATTAAGTTTTACAGTGTGTGTGTGTGTGTGTGTGTGTGTGTGTGTGTGTGTGTGTGTGTGTGTGTTAATCCTGAATGCTCTGTGAGCTGTTTTACTCAAAACTAGCTACCTACCTCTTGAGCCACAGCTCTACTTCTGGCTACTTTAGGTGGTTTATTCACTGAATAAATGTCTGAGCTGGCAGCAAGCTTCGATCCTCAGACCTCAGCTTCCTGAGGTGGCATAAGCCACCACTACCCAGCTACTAATTTTTTAAGAAGAAAACAATGTTATCATGTAGACTAAAAGTTATCCTAAATAATTTAGTGAAATTAAGTGGGGAAGGAAATTCAAACCCAGAGAAACTCCTGTAATAATCATGTGTGGTGAGAGTGACTGTACATTTTTAACACTAAAAAGGTATCTGCTTTTAGCCTGGGACTTATAGAATAGTGTCCAAAACACATGGACAGGCTCATTCAAGTCAGAAAAACTTAGTCAATAAAAACAGAAGAAAAAGTCAATGCAAGAACCAGCTAACATTCCAGTATGAAACATTACTATTTTTAAAATTCATCTAGTAGATGAGTTAGTGGAATTGGGTGAAACACTCCAGTAGCTTTCAACTCCAAATAATAGGATGATATTTGTGTGTGGCTATTTAGAATTACTCTCAAGAGTAATTTGGGATTTAAATAAAAAGTCTCAAAAATCAATCATTAATTATTTAGGTCATTTTCTAATGGAGAACAGAATACATGGGATTATGACAGGAAATTACAGTCATTTAAGTCAGACGAAATTGCATTTTTTTTTGCTATGGATGCCAATTAACACAAACAAGAAAAATATGCCCACTCTCTTTGGGAAACTTAAGCTACTGGACATGCATCTTTCAAATGCTAATCACACATACTATAAAAACACATGTATATGTTGCAGAGTCTCTCTCTCTCTCTGTATATACACATATACACACACATACACACACATACACACACACAGATTGCAGATTCTGCAGCTGAACAATGTCAGGTCAGCTTTCTGGTGATCATCCCCGGAGGGAAAAGAAATGTGATATATTCATACAATACACAATAACACAGAGAAAGTATTATAAGTGCAAAACTGGGCTCCAAATTGATTTCTGAAGTATTTGCAGTGAAGAACAGAAGAAATAGTTAGCAGACTTAGAAGATACATTAGACTTCACCTTAACAAAGATCTGTTTAAGTACAGTTAGCCCCTTTTCCACATGCCTATCCATTCACAAGTGTATTATTACTGCTGATAATCAACTTGAATTTACTTTCTACTAACAATTGTGACATTTCCCTTTGTAAGAAATAGCATATATCACATCTGCTTCTTTATTTGCAGGTTACCATATGCAGTCTTGATCCTTAATGTATGTATGTGAAAAAGTGAGAAACTTGTACAAGTGGGAGGGTTTGATTCAACATGTCTGTTTATGAGTACAGCATATCTTGGTCGATGTCATCCCTTTCATAATTTTTTCCCAACCTCTCAACCTCAGCTTTCTGCCCAACTGTCTTAGTATTCTTGAATTTCTAAACTTTCACAGATTTTTCAAGTCCATATGGGTCCATAGGAATATAACCTCCATTTGTTTAGCTTTATGCCCCAAATCACTGACTGTTACTAAAATTATGTGATGCCACTATTTGTTTCTTATTCTTGATAGTAACACCAATGTCTAATTTTGTAAAGAAAGCAGAAAAATGACAAGAAATGAAGCAATTGAACAACCCCCTCCAGTAAATGTATGAGCATATAATTACTTGATAGAAATGAGATCAAATTTAAAATAAAATAGAAAGAAGATAGAATTACAAGATATAAATATTATTGAAAAACTAAAAATTCTCTAACAGGGGTTTCAGTTTCTTTGTTTTAATCTTCTTTGTGAATGACCAATTTAGGAAGCAGATACTTCAAAATAATTCAAATACAAACAGGACGTGTATTTTACCAAGCTGAAGGGTATTTTCTGTTCTTCATCGTGCTTTTTTAAATCTTTTATACAAGCTTCATTCCAGACCTTCTTTTGGGGGTACTTTCATTTAAATTGTATTTGATTGTCCGGGTAATAAACAAGAACATACTAAAGCTACTAGCATAACCAAGATATGGAACCAACCCAATCTCTGTAGATGATTGGATCAAAAAGATATGGTATTTATACACGGTGGAATTCTATGCTGCCACCAGAAAGAATAACATGTCCCCATTTGTAAGGAAATGGAAAGACTTGGAAAAAATCATATTAAGTAAACTAGATCCAAAGAAACATAGTCTCTATGGTTTCCCTCATTTGTAATAATTAGTATACCTCTAGGATTCTCCTGGCAGAGGATCACAAAAGCTCAAAAGCTATGTACATATGGCTATACAGGATGAATCTAAGCAAAATGAACTTCATGGTGCTTTTTAGGCTTTTTCTGTTAGTATTAGCCATTCCATCTGCAAATAAGAAGAGGACAGATATTAGTGAAAGATGACACTATAGTAGAATTGGAAACCAATCACTCAGAATCCGAGTCCCACTTGGCCTTACAATTCCTTACATGACTCTGTCCCAGTGTCTAGATGTTGACAATTCATGTGAAATGAATTTTAAGACAGATCCTGTCTCCTTTCCACTTGCATGTTTCCAGACTTAAGTGGAGGCATTTCAGAAGTTGTACTTTATAAACAAAGCACTAATATTAACATGTATTAACATACAAACCCACCCAGTGATTGTATATAGAGATTCCCTTCTTGAATATTTGTTTGTTAAACATGACATTTGAAATATGATATAAAATCAATGTTAATAAAATCTTTAATTAAAAAAGAAAGCACTAAGCAAATAACTTAAGGCTTTTCTTTCAAATAGAAAGTACATGATTTAATAATACTTTAGTTTTGCCCCTGAAATTATAGCAATTCTGATTTTTACATACTCTTGTGATAGGACACTGTGTAGGATTGCACTGGTGATTGCTTAAAAGCAAGTTTCTGAACATAAAGTTGTACTCAGGGCAGAATTTCCTTCATGTCCAACGTGATATAAAATGCTATTTTCATGGGAGAGTTAATCATTAACTTGGAAAAATCTGATTTGATATTAGGCCCATTTAATTAACTATATTTAAAGATAGGTGGATTTCAACATTTTATAAAGATTTTTCTGTGACTAAGAATGCTTTATCCTTGCATTTGTATTTTTTTCCAGCTCAAACAGGAAAATGTCTGAGGTTGTTAAAACAATGTAAAGAGAGCATGATGAAAATGTAGCATTTCAGATATGTTAATTTATTTGGATGTAAGGTTTATTGCTATAATATCAGAAACATTCTGTGTGGGATTTAAACTGAAGGACTTCAAGAAAGAATCACAAGGGATATTACCTTCCCACATTTCAAGTCAGCTTTGTACAAGTTTGCTTATCTGTTCAAATTAACCAGGTCTTCAGGGGTACTGGTGTACTTCTTACACATCAGGGTATGTGTACTGGCCTCAAGTCTTTCTCTTTGTACAGCCTTTAAGCTAACTAATTCCTCTAATGACAAATATGTTGTTTTTTGAAGAGGATAGATCTAAACATCAAAGGGTTTCCTATAGACTGTCTTAATCAAAACTCAGATTTGAAACCTTTTGAAGTGATTGATTTTATTCGAGCAGGCTTGGGCTTGGTCACTCTCCAGCAAGCAGGCACCTGAATTTCAGGTACCAAGGGGGTGATTATTATATGTAGAACAAAGTGTTCTGGAACAATGAGGGCAGTTGTGAAAAAACTGTCATTTTTAAATTTTACTATAAAGGTAATGTACAGAGGGGTTACAGTTGCATAAATATTGAGTGTATTCCTTTTCAAACAGTGCTGCCTCTTCCTTTGTTTTCTCCTGCTTTCCCTACCTCTGACTGCCCTCCACCACAAGTTGTAAAGTTCAAAAATAGTTATTTTTTACAATCACTTTCATTCTGTGTCCAGCAAAGAAAACTGGCATATAGTCGCACATGTTATTACTTTCATTAAATCCAAATGGCAACATCCAACACATCTCAATTTCTTGGGTTTATGTTAACCCACTGCAATATTACCTTGTGCATAATTTATTATAAGAGTTTACTACAATTCAAGAATGATTAAATCAAGAAGCAAAAACATGTCTTTAAAGAAGATGAGGACAGTTAACTGAGGTCTGTTTCCCAGAAAGGAAGCCATACTGAGTTTGCGTTGGGGACTCTGACACAATGGAGGTGATGTGTTGAGCCTGTAAGATTTCACATGATAACCTTGGGTGAGCACAGGCTTTCTAGGTACAGAAAATAATTTTTTTTCCTCCAAATGAGAAAAAAATTCTTCCTAAAAGGAAAACATTAAGATTATATCAATTTCAAGTACACAGAGCAGAAATGGATTAGGACCTCCAAAATCTTTCTCCTCCTGTTACATAGCTTTTGCAATGATTCCAAGCATGGACAAGATTTGCTGTTTGAGTGACATATGTTTGGCTGAGATAAGAATGAGGAGTGTAATCCCACTTCTCTGGAGAATGTTATGCCACACCTTATCAAACCATGTGTGTGAGTTATTGGCCTTGACTATGAGGCTGTAAAGCACAGGCTGTAGAGCTCTCTTATCAGCAGAGGATACATTCCAAGACCTCCCCAGTAGATGCAGGACTCCATAGACAGTTTTTGCAATTCATTGCCATCAGTCTGAGCTTATTTTTTGTTTGTGTTTTTTACCCTACGCACTAAGTACTTGATGACGTCTTCTATATGTAACTTTCCCAATTTAAAGTCCAACAGCAAACCTAGCCCAGGTTTCTTTTCCCTTTTCATTTCCTCAAATCAGTGGTAGTGCTATTGGGATGAGTGTAGTCCATGCTTTATAAGAGTGGTAGGCCTTGATGGTTATGTCTTCATGGGCATATGTATGGGCTTTATTTTATTGTCATTATTTCCTTTAAAAATACTGTGTGGCAACTGTTGATGCAGGATTTACATGATGGTAGACAATGTAATCTTGGAGTGATTTAAAATATGTAAGTGCAGGTGGTAAGCAAATTGAATTTTATTCAAAACCTTGAAGAGCTACAGATTTGGAGATAAGAGAATTCTGGAACCAATCCTTATAGACCAAACCAAAAAAAAAAAGAATATATTCTGTAAAACAAGGGATACTTAACATTAGCATTTTAATACTGTCACTGTGAATCTGGTAATCAAGACAAATAGTGACTAATGGGCAGATAATATGTTCAGCCTGGTCATTTGAAAAGGGAGAATTCACATTCTGGTTGGGATTCTTTTTGGAAACATTCATCACACTACTCAGAATGGCATGCAACTTATAAATCACATATATATATATAATTTATTAAATATATTCCACTTAAGATTTTAGGAATGAATTTGATGGAAGGTACCTAATAATGATTCAGAGGAAACTGCAGATAAGAAAGGATTATTATATAATACCCAAACTTTGATAGAAACTTTGAGGACTTAGACTGTCACAGCCTATGCCTCTGAGCATCAGCCCTACTTGCAAAAATTGTGACGAGGTGTATGTATAGGACTTTGAGGGACTCCTAAATACCTCTGCGAATCTGTCTGTATGGCTGCATGCTTCTGCAAGGATGTAAAGATGCCCTAGACATTCAAAGTTGCCAGAGTTTGCAATCTGGGTATATAATAGTACTAATAATAATTGATATTAAAATTTAAAGCTATCTTCTTCCTAGCACTGGTAGATGTAAATGTTATAATGTTTTCCTGCTTTGGCATTGAAAGATACTTGAATATATGGTTAACCATGGGAAAATACTAAATATAATTTAGGGATATCTTGGCAGTTTTTCTATTTTTCTTTAGGTGTGAATTTAGGTTTCATTCTGGTATAAACAGACATATGAAAATTTAGAGTCAAATGTTTAACTGTTCAATGTTATAATAATTAAAAATAAACCGGCTAAGATTTCCTGGAAAGAAACCCCAGCTTTTGGATTTTAAGAGCTCCACATCTTACCGATGCCAAAAATAAAAATATAAAGTACTAGGCCAGGAGTTTAGCCTAGTGGTAGAGTGCTTGCCTAGCATGTACGAAGACCCAGGTTCAATTCCTCGGTACCATATACATAGAAAAAAGCTGGAAATGGTGTTGAGGCTAAAGTGGTAGAGCTCTAGCCTTGAGAAAGTCCACAGACAGTGCTCAGGCCCTGAGCTCAAGCCCAGGACTGGCAAATAAATAAATAAATAAATAAAGTACTGAGGTATCATATAACATAAATAAAAGTTGAAAACATGCTCAATGAAAGAAATTCCACACAGTGTCTTGCATCATATGATTCTAGATAAATGACATTTGCAAATGAGTAAATCCATAGAGATAAAAGTAGATAATTGATTGTTAAGTCACTAACAAATGATTGCTAAGGATACCGACCACTTCACAAGGTAATAAAAATACTTTTATACTCATAGTGTTTTTTGAATATACTAATTATAAATAATGGACTAAATTATGTACTTGAAAATGGTGAATTATATGTCACTAGCCAAAACATTGATAACATTTGTTTAGTGAGGAAGACAGATGAAACATCGTGTATGTCAATTTTTATAAATGTTGAAAACTGTCAATATCTAAGGACATGTAATATTTAAGCAGTTAAGGCAAATATCATCTGGTGACAGTAGTTTCTCAAAATAAGCAGCAGAATGTTAAAGCATTTTACCATATTGATAAGGATGGGTTAGAAATTGAGGTTGTCAATATTTTCCATATTGATTTGTGTGATTTGTGCTGGACATTGTCCCTGAGCTCTTCAGCTACTCTACCACTTGAACCACAGCACCACTTCTAGGTGGTTAAATGAAGATAAGAGTCTCACAAAGTTTAGTCTTGGGCTGGCTTTGACTCACCATCCTCAGATCTCAGCCTCCTAAGTAGCTAGGATTACAGGAGCCACCAGGCCAGGCTTGTTAGTGTACTTTTTTAATCTTCCTTGGTACACAGACCATCTCTTAGCTATTGTTTGAAGCCTCTCTAAGAAGGCATATTTTCTTATAACTTCAAGAAGCGAATTAACTTAGCTAACAAACAAGGAGCAGGGACAATAAGGGAAAATATACATACTTTGATTTTCTGAAGCAAAAAATTATGAATTGTTAATAGGAGTCATAACTCAGAAGTCTGAAGGTTGAAGAAAATCAACATTTTACAATGAACTGGGTAGAGAATTTGAAATAATGCATTTCTGCTGGAATTTCTATGAATTTATGTTTCAATGCTTAATCTTTCATTCATTCATCCTTGTATCTACTAACTTGTCATATATTTATGTGTTCCATTTGTTTCACTTAAGCATTTGGTATTTGAGTGATCATTAGTATTTAAGTAAGTAATGGTAAGTAACATTACACATAATAAATGTTAGAGTACTAGAGGTCATGTATTTTTTTTTGCTTTTCTTTTTAGGTATTTTGCCAGTCCTTGGGCTTGAACTCAGGGCCTGGTCACTGTCCTTAGACATTTTTCACTCATGGATAGCACTTTACTGCTTGAGCCATGGTGCCACTTATGGCTTTTTCTGTCTATGTGGTAACTGAGGAATCGAACCCAAGGCTTTATGCATGTTAGGCGAGCACTCTACCACTAGGCTACACTCCTGGCCCCATATATGCTTTTGCAGGAAATCATAAAGTATGTAAAGTACCTCGAGATCTTGTAATTCTAAGTCTCTGAGTAAGGAATGCCATGACAAGGGTTTCTGTTTTTAAAAAAAGATAATGAGATATGAAGAGCACTGCTTTTAAGTGTCTGTTGAAATACTGAAAACAAAAAATCTAGGAAAATATTTTAATTGGTTTAATTTTCCGATCTAGAATCAGGAAATAGAATTTAGTTTCATTGACAGCAAGGACAGAAAGACAGAAAATTTAAATATATGAAACTGATAAATTTGCATCAGTGTATTTCCAGTTAAAAACATGATTAAAAGCAGAGGGATTTTGTATGTTTACAATATTTGGTTGTTATTTCTCTAGATTCTTCACATAGATAAAATTAAGTTTCTTTTTCATTTCAGTGTTATTTCAGGGTTTTTTGTTTTTGTTTGTTTTGTCAGTCGTGGGCTTGAGTTCAGGGCCTGAGGGCTGTTCTTTAGTTTTCTCAAGGGTAGAACACTACCACTTGAGCCACAGCACCACTTCTGGCTTTTTCTATGTATATGGTACCGAGGAATCAAACCCTACTCTTTGTGCATGCTAGGCAAGCTCTCTATCACTAGTCCAAACTCCCAGCCCCTCATGTTTATTATCATCATTTTCATCATCATCATCATCATCATCATCATCATCATCATCATCAGGTGATGTATAGAGAGGTTACAGTCACATTCAAAAGGTAGTGGGTACATTACTTCTTGAACATTTTTACCCCTTCCCATGTTTTTTTTCCACTTTCCCTCCCTTCAGCCCCTCTCAAGTTGTAAAATTCATTCCCCACATATTGTTCTGTGAATATCACTGTTACACTGGCTCATCCTTTGCCCCTTGTCTCATCATCTTGTTTTACACCTTCCCTTCCCTGATTCAAATAAACAAATACTCACACAAGTACACACTGTTAGGGTCTCTTTAAAAGCCATAGGTAACCACCTGCCACCTGCAAAATGGACTACACAACATTTATGAAGGTTTCCATTTCTTTAATATGAAAAACTGTCTGGGAAAGAGAATTCTAAATTTGGGAAATGGAAATGTAAAAATGTGAAGAATGAGGGAAACGGGTACCAAGACATGTGAAAGGGTATCAATGTATGTGAATTAATGCACCTTCTATCTGGCAAATATCATGTAACCCTTTTACTAAATAAAAAAAAATAAAAAAATGTGAAGAATATATATATCTGAATGGAACTAAGGCTGATAAGAATGAACAACTAGGATGGTGAAATGAAGGATTGGTCAGTTGAGAGACTTGGCGTGATTGATGGGGAATTTGGATATGACCAGGAAGTAGCAAAGAGTATGCCAGAGCACCTACAATGAGAGAGAAACTATGAAAGCAGGGTTTATGTAGAGCCATACTTCCCGGTATATACTAAGTTGCTTGAGAGAATTTAGGAAATGTTTGCTGACAGCCAGGAGACTGATCTGTCTTGTAATTGAGTCTGGGCTGTATTAGTCAAACTCCTAAAGAAGAAATTTGGTATAAGCAGATTTAAGTGATTTGGGCCCTTCAGCCCTATTAATCCCTAACTAAATTAAGAGCAATTTAAATTCTCTCTGAAATCAGGGAAGAGATGCTTTGAAACTGCTTTTTGCAACAAAGGATGGATCGCATATTTGGGTTCACTAAATCAGGAGGGGGAAGAAGCAAGTCCTGTCCACTTGCGTTTTGTGAATCTACTCTCACTAATAATCTCTTAGAGTCACTTTGCAATCACCTTAAAATCTGGGAAAGACAGGTTTGATCAGAAAAATCTTTATGAAAAGGGAAACAAAATTACCCTTAAACAACAGGAGAGTCTTCCAGGATAAGTTACTTCCCCCATGAAGACATTTTATATAATAATGAGGATGAACCTGGCAAGGGAAGAATCATCTCATGGAAACCATGAATAAAAAGTGAGATAACTTCTCAGGAATCTATGGAAACTAACACTGATATATTTTCCATTTTCCTTCACATAATAATGAAGGGGATAAATAAATCCATCGACCTTGCAAAATGGTGATATTCCATTTCAATTATATATTTTAATTTGAAAACACCACAGAGAATGAGGATAAATGTGGAGGAATATTGTGAACTGTTTCTCATGCCCATTCCCTATATTTGAAGTCACTTAACAGGTAAGGACAGTTTTTGCAAATCCTCATTTTTTAATTAAGGGAAGGAAGATAGAAAATATATCCACGTACTAACAAATTCTGTCCTTCACATAATATTACATTAAAAGCAAAAGGAAAATATCAAATTCTATTTGAAAACAGCAAGTAACAAAGGGTAGCTAGGAAAAAGGACAAAAGGTGAAGTGTACATGTTAGTGTATCAGCATGTATAATACATGATAAGACTGGAGAAGAAGACAGAAAACAAAAAGGCTTTGTCAGGGCGTATTAGGGTATTTATATTTTCCCCCTTCACTGGGAAAAAGATAGAGTTTGAAACAAGAAAATCATATGGAAAAATGGATTTCTAAGAAAATCACATCTTTGGCAGCAAGAGGGATATAGTAGAAGGAAAAAGATTGAATGAAGAGACCAATGTTCTTATTGTAGCTGAAGTGGAAAGTGAGAAGCATGTGAACTTGCAATTGCAGCTGGAATAGTTGCTTTATGTGCTGCTAGCATGGCACTTCCCCAATTTTACCTTAATAGTTTTATAGTCTGTTCTGCATTAAACTGCCATGAGCATCATGTAGGTCATGAGACCAGACTGCCCTAAATGTTGGCAATAAAGATAGATACTTTTAAAATGGCAATACATCCAACTATTGCCTAATCTTGGTTTTATTTTCAACATGTGTTGGCAATTCAAAGCACTATCCGTTTTAAAATGTTCCTTGCAGAATATTGGGCTGTGTTAAGCTCTAATTCACTCGTTTCATTTCATTTCTTCAAATTGATCAGTTTCCTGTTAGGCTTCTGGAAAGGATTTTTAAAGAAAACTGAATTTATCTCTACCTTGGAAATACGTTTTTTTTTCTTCTAGAATCAGGGGAAAAAGTGATTGGGTAGATACACAAAGCATTTATTTCCTAGAATAGTGGAGACACACACACACACACACACACACAGAGAGAGAGAGAGAGAGAGAGAGAGAGAGAGAGAGAGAGAGAGAGAGAGAGAGAGAGAGATTGAGAGTAAAACTTCATATATGCATTCCAGTACCAAGGCTTGACCTCAGAGTCTAAGTGCAATATCTTACCTTGTTGGGTTATAGCTGGTTCTCTACCACTTGAGTTACACCTATAATCTGAGTAATTGGGCATGGAGCAATACAGACTTTCTGCCCTGCATGGCTTCAAACTATAAAGAAAGATTTCTGAGTAGTTAGGATTATAGGTATGAGCCATCAATGCTCTACCTAGAATATTCTCTTAAACGTGAAAATTACTATTAAAATATTTTTTTCATATATTTTTTATTGTAATTAATAGAAGGGATACATGATATTTGCCAGATAGATGGTGCATTAATTCCCATACATTGATACCCTTTCACATGTCTTGGTCCCCATTTCCCTCCCCCCCACCCCCAACCCTCATCTTGTTTTCCCCCCTTTCCTATCCAATTTCAAATAACCAAATACAAATATATCCGATATATCAGGTAACAAAGTGAAATACTATAACAATATGAGATAACCAAGGGACAGCAAAAGAGATGAGAGATAACATGGTACCTTAAGAACAACAATCATTCATTATATGGCTTATGTTTCTATATCATAGAGATCCTTTCATTTAGCGTCCTACTATATGGTCTTTTGTATCAAGGTTTTGCTCTATTGCAAATCTCTGCTAGGAGAGCCCAAGGTTTCTACTGATTATGACAAATGAGGGAAACCATTGAGCCTAAGTTCCTTTGAGTCTGGCTTACTTCACTTAATATGATCTTTTCTAAGTCTTTCCATTTCCTAACAAATGGGGCAATGTCATTCTTTCTGACAGCAGCATAGAATTCCATTGTGTACAAATACCACCTCTTGTTGATCCACTCATCAACTGAGGAACATCTAGGTTGGTTCCGTATCTTTGCTATGGTAAATAGTGCTGCAATGAACATTGTTGTGCTGGTGGATTTAGTATGTCTTTGTTTCTGGATGATTGGGTAAATGCCAAGTAATATTGCCATTCTTTTGTAGTTGTTCTTGTTGTTATCATTCATGGGGCTTGATCTCTGGGCCTGAGCTCTTCAACTCAAAGCTACTTCTCTACCACTTAGCCACAGTGCCACTTCTGGTTTTCTGGTGGATAATTGGAGTTAAGAGTCTCATGGACTTTTGTGCCAGGGCTGGCTTTGAACTGGGATGCTCAGATTGTAGCCTCCAGAATAATTAAGATTACAGGCATAAGCCACCAGTGCCCAACCATACATGCCATTCTTTTTTTCATATTTTTGCCAGTCCTGGGGCTTGCACTAAGAGCTGGAACACTGTCCTTGGGATTTCCTCAAAGTTAGCACTCTACCACTTGAGCCACAGCACTACTTCCAGCTTTTTCTGTGTATGTGGTACTGAGGAATTGAACCCAGAGCTTGGTGAATGCCAGGCAAGCACTCTATCACTAGGCCATGCTCCCAGCCTCCATATATGCCATTCCATTTTTTTTTGGTTGTTCTTGGGGCTTGAACTCTTGAACTCTGGGCCTGGGTGTTGTCCCTAAGCTCTTCAGCTCAAGGTGGTAACCCTACTACTTGAATCACAGTGCCATTTCCAGTTTTCTGGTGGTATGGAGATAAGAGTCATGGATTTTATGCCTAGCCTGGCTTTGATCCACGATCCTCAGATCTCAGCCACCTGAGTAGCTAGGATTACAGGGTGAGCCGCCTCACCTGGCTTCGCATATACCATTCTTAATGTCAGATGGCATCATCACAAAACTTGGCACACTCATAAATATTTTTGAGTTTTCTCATCTGTTTTAACATAAAGATTTTGTCTGCCTTTATATAGTTCTCTACATATATCATTGTATCTAAATACAGATCATTTTGGCTTTAAGTCTTAGAGCATATCTCAACTTCCATGTTAAACTGCTTTTTCCTCCATATCCGTGTAACTAAGTTCATGCCTTTTGATAGCCAACCTCACTGTCAGCAGTAGATCCTACTGACTCTATAGATCTTCCGGTTAAAATGAAGCATATAAGCTTTAAGCATTTTTACTGTTGTAATGTCTTTGACATAGTTGCTAAATCTTATCCATGTTAGTGATCAGAAAACATTATTTTCATCAAAAATATACCTGATTTTAAAGACTAATTTAATCTTGTACTTGAGGGATTCCTTTAACCTCTGTATGCTTTGTTTCAAAATGATTACATTTAGAGTGATGGAGTACAAGGCTCAGTGGTTTCCCTCATTTGTAGTAATTAGTACACATGTAGGACTCTCCTAGCAGAGGATTACAATAGCTCAATACAAGGTCTTGAAAACATGACCTTGTGTGATTGTTGTTCTTAATGTAGTACATTATTTCTCTTCTCTTTTGTTGCCCTTATGATGAATCTCATATTGTTACTGTATCTGACCTTGTTACCTGGTATATTGTATATACGTTTATTTGTTTAGTTGAAATAGGAAAGGGAAGGGGGCAAAACAAGATTATTGGGAGGGGGTGGGGGAAGATAAATGGGGATAAAAACATGAGAAGGGGTATCAATGTGTGAGAAGTAATGCACTTACTATCTGATGAATGCAGCTTTAGCCCCTCTATACATTATCCTGACAATTACAAAAAAGAATAGCATAATTATTTTTTTGAAAAAGGTTAATATTCAATGATTGTTTTACTGGAAATTCTTCCAGAAATTCTTCCATATTGTATCCTTTTAAAAACTGAACAGAACTTTTTCTGTGGGGGTATTTTTAAATCTAAATTAAACCACAAAATCAGTCTGAAGCTTTGACATTCCAAATTAAAAGTTCCAATTTAAAAGTTTAAACACTGAAAGAGAGAAGAAATAAATTTCAGGCTTGGTCATTCTCTGTCCTGAATGACATGTCAAAATGACTGCCAACCAAACTGGAACAAGCTGTGAGATATTTCAAAAATACTCTTTTGGGTAATTAGAGATTAGGAATGTGATATCAATAAGTGGTATTTGGCCACAAACAGTATGGGATTGCCAAACATGGTGATACATATCTATGATCCTAGACATACTACGCTAACGGCATAGGATAAAAGATTGCAATCTATAAACGGTTCTCAGCAAAAAAAAAAAAAAAAAAAACCTTCAAAACACTGTTTTCAGGACAAAGGATGAACCAATGTAATAGTGATAGACACAAGACAATATGTTGGAAAAGAACTCTATGATTTGGGAATGTAGGGGATAGAAAAGTGAGAGAAAAACATGAGAGGGGTAACAATGTCCAACAAGAAATGTACTCACTACTCTACCTATGTAACTGGAACCCCTCTGTCAACCTGACAATAAAAATAAATTTACAAAACAAGAGCTGGACGTGTTTCACAACTGGTGGAATATCTAGTTAAAATACCAATATCAACAAAAAACATATGAAATGAATTTTAGAATGATTAGTGAGAATGTATACTTACAAATTCTGTTGATGAGATTGTGACTTTAAGAAAAGCACTTTTTTTTTATAATTTATACCTCTTCTCCTGAGAAGTGTCTGTTTAGTTCTTTTTTTTCATTCATAATCAGGTTATTGAAAATTGGAGAATTCTTTTTTTTAATTCCTTGTATATTCTGCTTATTAGATTCACCAATGACATTTTCCTATCCTATATATGCCGTATATTGTTTTACTGACTGTATCCTTCTCTGTGTAGAATCTACATTAACACAGGGAGAAATGGTACACACCCCTTGTCAGAAAGGAAATACAAATCAAAATGACATTGAAGCATACCATCTCACTGTAGTAGTCAGATCATGATCAAGAATATGAGTAACAGCAAATTTTGGAGAGGATGCATGGCAAAAGGAAACATAATATACTCTTAGGGATGGAAATGAATGCAAACACCATGGATGTCAGTATAAGATTCCTTGAAAAAGTAAAATAGAATTAGTCTACTATCCAATGATGCCACTTTCAGGCACTTATGTAAAAGACTGAAAATCATGATACAATAAAGATACTTTGACACTAATGTCTGATGGACCACTATTCATAACAGCCAAATTGTGAGAACAGCCTAGATGTCCTATGACTAATAAACGGATCAAAAATGTGATAATGTAATGCATATGTTAGTGTATTTCATAAAACATATAACATAAAATTTATTGTACGTAATGGAAAGTTTTACTTATTTGTCAGGAAGAATAATATATTATTTGCAGAGAAATGATGAACCTGGAAATATAGTTTGTAAGGTCGGAGTCAGAGAGACAAGGACACTTGGCCTAGTAAGTGTTGCTTTTACACAATCAAACTGAAGTAAAGAGTAGATGGGGATGGATTTCCATGCTACAGCTCCTTTGAACATGTAATAGCTTAGCAAAAAGGAATGATAGGAAGCTGATGCATATTTTTTTTCTACTGTGGGGAATGGGAGTTTAGGAGAGTGGTTGGACAAATTTAGTCATAATATCCAAGGTACATATGTGAAAATGGAACAAGGAATCTTATGTGGCAATGTAGGAATGGACTAGAATAGGGATGGAATAGATTGAACAGGAGACAGAATGATTCAAGTGTTGTCATGGATTAAGATGCACTGTATTCATAATTTGATGTATTGAGTAAAAACCTCCTTGGTCAAATACTAGAAGATGATTTTAAAAAGACATCTATTAGCTAGCTTTTTAATATCACATGTTCAATACTCTTTATTGATTGTTTCTCCTAATTAAAAGTAAAAGCCATAACATCTGTTGGACATTTTTTAATCTTAGTGTAAAAGACAAATAAACTTACTATCAAGGATAAGTAATGAGAGATCCGTGAATGGAACATTAATAATTTTAACCTGAAGACTAAGAGATACTTAGGAGAATATGAATAAAGTTCTAAAAGATTAATGAAGTCTGTGTTGTGTATGGTCATACACCTGTAGCCCTGGCATTTAGGAGGCTGAAACAGGAGGCTGAGAGATGCAGAATGCCTTCAGGAATTACAGAACTCAATTTCAGGCTCACCATGGGTTGCATAGTAAGATCTTATCTCAAAATGGAACAACAACAACAAAAAAAAAATCCAAAGAGACAAAAAAATGTGATTTGATGGTGTGGGTAGGTAATGTTTTAGAGTCTGGGAAAAATCACAGCAAATAAACAATAACTGGTGTGCAGAGAATTTGCATCTAGATGGAGATTTAGAAAGAATGGGTGGGACCTAATACAGATTCCAAATGTTCCAAACTTCTTGCTGCATTTTCCATAAGGAGAAAGAGCATCTTTACGTACTCTTTGAAACTGAGATGGCTGGCTTTACCCTCAAGAAGTAATATATGTGACTTTGAGGCCTTTCTCACTAAGATCTTGAATCCTGTATTAATGTTAGCTGCTAGACTATGTAAGTCCACCATCTTCCTCTCCCTCTCACACTCCACAAATAATAACCATTCTTTACTTCAACTATATCATTTAATTCTTCATAATATCATTACCCTTTTATTATGTTAAGATTATATAGTAAGTGATAGATGAGAAATTTGAAACTTAGTAACCTTGCCACCAAATTCCATCCATCCACCAATGTTGTACCTAAATCAAGCTAAGTTGGAAGTACAGGCTTTCTATGATCAGATGCGGAACTAGAGAGTAGCTATTTCCCCAAATCCAGTAGAAGATTAGGAGTAAATCATACACCTTAAATTGTTTTTAATAGTCCATTGTAGATAATACCTTATAAAATGGCACTATGGGAAAACTAAAGAAATTTATGCAAATGAACAGAGATTTATCTGGACCTTGAACTCAAGTAATGCAAGAAGTGCAAGAAGTGATACCACAAGTGCTATTCAATTTCAACTTCAGCTCACACAGGGGAAATTGAGTTCTGTAATTTCTGAAGGCATTTTACATCTCTCAGCATTTCCTTTAGCAAAACTTCATGATATTATGTATTTCTCTCTGTGGAAATGGTAAAGCAAAGATGTATGGCGTCAAATGAAAAAATTCGCTTTTTGTAAAGGCTGACCTTATAATGTTCTATTGATAATTTTTCTCAGTGTGTAAGCAGTAGCATGCCAATTGTTTTAGAATAGGGTCTAAATTGAGCTGTCACCTAAAATTCAAATTGTAATGTGTTTTCAGATGAAGGTTTTATACTCCTGTGGATTAATGGCATGTTAATCAACACCAGGCTCTGATTCTATGGCCATTTGATTTGGGCTTAAACTTGCAAAAATAACTGAACAGACCATTCCTCAGTATTGACTCACAAAGGAAAACTGAAGAAAAATTTAAAAACTTGAACATTTTTAAAAGAAGAGTCAATAGAAAGCCAAAGAATTCTCACACAGTTTCCTTTTTTAATAAATACATAAATTTCTTTATCATTTCTCCTAATTATTTTGATTAACATAATAGGATCTTCCAGAGCATCATTTGACAAATTTTCACAGCCTGATGTAAAAGACTCATTTCACAGAAATAATCATGACTAGCATTGATGGATGAACGTGGATGCCATAACACAACATGATAAGGTATATTTACACCATCTGGACAAATAGGAATACCTACACATACAAAAAACTCACAGCTTTGAACAAAGGAAGTTCAAGTTCAATCTCTTAGACACTCTACATTTATAGGCTTTGCCTGAAATTTTTTTCTTTATTTTTTGAAAATTTTCTTTCCAAGCAACAAACAAATCTTCCTATATTTCTCATGACTTATTTGTAACATTGTGCTCATGCAAAAATAATATTGTTATTGCATTAAAGTTAAACAGTTTTAGATTTAGTATACTATACACTTCATGTAAAATTTTACTTGATGTTGCTTCATTCATATTGTCATTTTAATTGAAGCTAATACGATGGAGTTCTTTCTGTCTTTTTTTCTTTTCTTTCTTTATTTTCTTTTTTGGTGAGTTACAAAATGACAAATGTGTCCACTTGATCATAGTCCACGAATCAAGCTTCTGTGTTTCTTGATCATGCAGTTTCCTTTTGTTCTTTCAAAGTAAGTTGTTTGAATCAGATAGATATACCATTTTGACTCTATATTTATTGGTTTCACTTTTTTTTAGATGAGGTTTCTACAAAACAGCAAACAAAAAATAAGAATGAAAAGAAAATACCGTTCCACATTCACTGTTCACAAAAAGGAAGAGCAGCAAGATTCACACTGACCCTTGCTTGAGTCAGGCAGTGATACAGTCGTAAACACTGAATGTCATTGAGACACTGGAGAAAGGTGACAGTTACTATAACCCGTATTTCTGCAGCAGTTCAGATTGCCATTGCCGTTTGCGCTCTGGAAAATAATCCGGAATGTGGATTTTTTTGAAATCCTGAATACACTTTTTCATTTCTTCTTCCACACTTAGCTTCTCACAGACTTTCTTTTTGGAAAGATTTGTTTCTCGGGACTTACTGATGAGGGTCTGAAAGAGTTCACTGTTTCTGCGTTTGTCTGGTGGGGGCATCCACTGCACAGGTGCCTTTTTGGAAGGACGATCCAAGGTCAAGGTGTTAGGTTGGTGAGCTGTGGCCTGCTGAGCATTGGATGGATTTTCTTGAGGAGTGCTGGCTTCTGAGTGGCTGTCACAGCTCGAGGTGGAGAGCTCATTACAGGAAGTCCCACTTTCACTTCCTTTGTCTGTGACTTTATCCTGCTTCCTGTCCTCATGTTCTTGTTTAGGTGACACTATTTTCTGAGGTGGTCCTACAAAGAAAAAAAAAGAAGAGAATAACTTAGGAGGCCAAATTAAATAACAGATTTGTCATTCTAATAATATTTATTATAAGAAAATATCTGTTATACTAGCCCAGATGTAATGCAATTAATACTCTATTGGGATTGAAATACAATCATTTATGACAACAAAATTCAAGAGGTATCTCCATGAACATGCCTGTCATAGTAGATCATGAAAAGCTTTCCACGGAAAAGTAGATTTTTGTGATTTAGTACTCCCTGAAATTTGAAAAAGATGCACACAAATATTTGGGCAGTCTTATACTTGCTTCATCAGACAGCTGATTTTTGTTTCACTGGAACAGGTAGTTTCTTTTGTGCATACACGTTGCCATCATAAAAGAGAAAAGTACCACAGGTGTGTTTTACAAAGGGACAGTCCCTGGACACAGAAGTGCAATAGCATCATTTATGACCCAAAGTTGGAAATGATAAATCTTATCATCTGTTAAACTTGTTTCCTGACTCTCTTCTTAGAATTATTTTTTAAAAGTGATATAGGGTATATACAGGTCTAATATGGTGTTATAATATAGCTAAAATACAGTATCTTCTAAAATTTGAGGCTTACCATTTGAGGTAAACTACCCAGGAGGACTGTTTTCAGAGAAATGTTACTTTGCAAAGATAGTTCCTTCAAATAAATGATCATAATCTTTCTTGGAGGGAACACATTTTATTTTCTTGACACTACTGTTGGGATTCAGATCTCCACTGAATATGTCTGGAGCACTATCACCTACCCAAATTCATAATAAAGCTTTTATTGAGTGGACCCTAAACATTCAGAGATTTCAGAGCCTGATAAATTATTTTATTTCACCACAGTGATTATTTATAAAGAAGTTACATACATCATAGTAGGAGGCAGGCATTAGCAATTTTATTTAAACACCTGCCCAGGAGATTCCACTCTGTAGGCTAGGTAATCTTTGCTTTAATTCAGAGACCTTGGTTGAATACTGCAAACACTTGGAAAACTCCGGAATTCTAATCACTTGAGTCCACCCAGACCACCCAATTTAATGAAGCGACATATTGACATTGGGCCATTTAGTGGATACGATGCTGTCAGTGCACACCAAGCCTATGAAGTAGCCCAGGTCTGGTATTGATGCATTTAGCAAACAGCATGGCTAGCTTTCACAGAAAAGTGAAAAGACCAACCCACAGGAAGACTTTCAAAACAAACAACTACTGCATTCCTGCATACATGACACTATGAACTCCTATTATGCAGAAGAAGCACAGCTGGGCACAGGGAACATAAACATTGTTCCAGCTCCTGAGAAGGCTGAGTTAGAAGGATCTCTTGTGGCCAGGAGTTTGAGGTCACTCTCTGGCATAAATATTCAGTGGTGCAAAAGGAAGATTTCAAAAGTTGTGAAAAAAAAAACTTTTGTAATCTCATCTTAATTGCTCTTCATCATATGTATCTGTTCGTATCCTGTATCTACGGAGAGAACCACATTGCCTCTCAGAGACTTAAATATACCAGTTAGAGCAAAAGTCCTAAAGCAATACTTCAAATTTCCTCTGTCAGCAATATAGTAAAAATAGAAAGAAATGCTGATGCGTGTGGATACTTAGGATGAATCTGTATTCATAAATCTCAGAAGTATTTGTAACTATAGTAATTTTTTTAAAACCTTTAGGTATCTTTGCCTTCTGGTTTCTAGTTAGATTTGGTCAAAGATTTAGGCAAAGCCTTCAATCCCTTCCTGCTCTAGTCCTAAACCAAAGGCATAACCCTCAGGCAACTCACTCAGTCTTCTTCCCCTCCTCTCTTTTCCTACTCCTTCATATCTCTCTCTCTATGTAGGTGCTCCTCTTTAGGTTGCAAGGTAATTATTCCTGCTCCATTAAACTCTCTCAAATTACCTAATTGTGTGTGCCTTCTCTCTCCCCTCGATTTCTTGACTAACACACTAGATATTGGCAGTCAGCCACAGTCTCTATTGTCTAGAAGGATCTATTCACAATGGCAATAATGCTGAACAAAAGTCATAGTGACCAGAATTCAAATCCTTTCTCTCTAGAAACTAAAAATCTCATATTATCAAGAAAGATACAGAGTTCCTTTATGTCTTTGTTTGCTCATCCCCCAAATATCAATACTCCCCCAGGCCAATAGGGCTATTTTGAGCCTATATAAGTTACTTATGAAAGGACACTGCATGCTTATTCTCTATAATGAAATTCTACCAAGGTACATCGGTGGAATTTTTAAAATGTAAGTTTATTCTTGTTTATTACTACAGACTTTTTGCACTGTTAAAAGGGTTCTTTCTAGGTGTGTGTGTGTGTTTATACAGAGGGGAGACTAGTAGAGACAGAGCATCTGCTTATCTAACTTGTTTTTAATGGGTAAATGTGATTCTGAGCAAGCATGAAACTCACCTTTCTAATGCAACATAGAAGGCTAATAAATGTTTTCCCTCTTTCTGTCAATCTTCCACATTGCCTTAGCCAAAAGTCTCTATCAGAGGAGTGCAGGATTTTTCACTCCCAATAGTGACAAAAGGATTAAACCACAAATACCTGAGCAAACGAATTTGAATTGGAGATAAATGAGTCATGAGGAAAAATGATTTCTTCAGAATAGGCAGGGGACTGCATATCAGATAGAAAGACCCAGGCAGAGAAGTAATAGTGTCAGGAGGACACTATGTAAAGAGATGCCAGAAAAGCAAATGCTTCATTCCTAGTCTGTTCACTGAGAGAAAATTTATTACTGGTACTAGATTTGATCTTATGGCCTTGTATCATCTAGATAGTCTACTAATTAATCATTCCCCTATCTCTTTTTGCTTTAGTCGTTTTTTAAATAGTGTTTAACACTTTTAGCTGTGGCTTGGTGTTAGACTCTAATACTTCTACATACGTGTTATTCCTATAGTTCTGGGATCACAATCACACACTAAGTTAGCCAGCTTGTGTGTTACACTGTCTTTGTTTCTTGTGGTGATATCTAAGAAACTAGCTGTTTTTAAACACTGTGCTACCCATCTGTGAGAATTACAAGGTAGCATGTCTGACAAGAGAAAAAGAAATGTCCTAATGACATATACCAAGGAGGTATAAAGTTCCATAAAGTTTGTGTTAGCTAAATAAATTGATATTATGACCAATGACATTGTAAAACATTTCTCAACAGATGTACATACTAGACAATAAAACAGAATAGTACATATGGGAAAGGGAAAGCTATAACTTTTCTTAATGGGATGGGAGCTCAAGGAAGATCTCTTTGAAGAAGGGATTGTTGAGATTACTCAAATACGTTTCACTGGGCACCTGACTTGTTCCAAACATAGAACTATGATCTGGAGAGTCACCGACAGAAGGAAGATGAGCTATGTGTTAGAATAAAGTTCAGAAGTATACTCAAACACTACATGGGTAATGATTAAAAAATAAAACCAGAGGAAAACATTGGCAATGTATTCAAGGATCTCTGCACTTTTCAGAAAAGATAAGCCAAGATGCATTTCATGTCAAATAAGTCCTAATTGAATTCCTCATACTGTTTTCTTTTCCTTTTGATTCTATCTCCATGTTCTTTATTACTTATTTTTATCAGCTACAGTCTCATCTCACTCCCAATGGGAAATAAGATGGATCAGGGCATGGTCAGAAATACGGTCTTCTTTGTGGTATTAAAACTGTGTAAGATACTTTTGATTATAGCATTTCTCCAGAGATTAAGATCAATGAAAAAAGATGTTACAGATTGAAATTTATAATGACTTTAATAACTCTTATAAATTACACATTAATGCTACTTAACTATATATAAGATACCTATCTCTTTCATATGTATGCATATATATATATATATGTTTTACTGAGAGTATTAAATACATTATCTGTGGGCCAAGAGGAAACCCCTCATCAAAGTGAACAAGTGTTCATATCATTATTCAAAGAAAACCTTTAATTTTCTTTTGCAAAACTTTTGAATGTGCAGAATAATGGGTAGTTCTCTGCATGTATTGTTAGAGATAAATAGTTGTCTCCTTTCAATATATGCCAGCATTTTAAAATGTTTTCATTTTTTAATCTGCAAATTATACCAGCACTTTAAAAATTCTACTTAAAATCATTACTATTAACATAGTAAATTTGTACTGGGACTAAGACATTTAACCAATGTGTATGTTTTTATGACATAGCACAGAGAAAAGTAAATTTAAAGGAAATAATGATTTACTTAAGTCACCTTGATTTTTTTTCTAGATGCTTGCTCACTATAGGCATTCAGGCATCATTCCATTCAGTGGCCTAAAATCAACTGAAATGCCTTCGTCACCAAGGATATAATAATTTAAATATCACTACATCTTAGATATATGTAATAGTATGACTATTATAAGTTTTGTGATTCCTCAACTAATAAAAACATGGACCTGAATTATCTTTTCAAAAATTTTTTCACCCTGTGAGCAATAACATTAAACACAGTTTGTTTGTGAAGGAAAATGTGGCTAGAGATGTAATTCAAGTGGTAGAGTCTAACATTTCTCCTTCTCTTTCTCCTCTTCCTCCTCTGCCTTCTCCTCCTTTTCCTGCTTCTCCTACTTCTACACTAAAAATTATAGCAATAGTAAGAAATTTTATATCCAGTAACAAAAAAAAGAAAGAAGGAGGATGCTACTGTGGGCAGGCTCAATTTGTGAAACTCAGCAAAATAAGGCGTTAGGTGAATTCCATTGGGCTTTATTACACTGAAATAAAAGGGGGAAAAAAGCATTTTCCAGTCATGTGGTCAGATGGTGTGAGATAGAAACTTAAATGTCAATACATTTTCCTTTACAAAGGTCACTTCATTGTCGAGTAGCTCTGAAAGTAGATGTGTGTGATAAGAGTGCAACTATTTTGTTCATTTAATACTGAAACATTTCCACATAAAGTCTGCATACACCTGCACACTGGAAAATATTTTATTTTCATCTCTTTATCTGCCTTGTGATGATAAAAAGATTAGATATGTAAAATTTGTCTGTAATAGGCATGATTCCCAGAAGGGCAATTACCCTTTAATGGTACTAAATTTAATGGTGTGTGAATAGTTACGTGGTACTTGAGCAGAATGAACAAATCCATCTTAGGTATTAGCGCCCTATGCTTCTAAGTATTAAGCAACTAAGTCATAGAAAAGAGAAAGAAACTTCCAATAGGTTCCATAAGCATTTGTTCAATGCAACTAATATAGAAAGGTATAGTTTTAGGTATGTGTCAACTCAGATCTCACATGTTACACACATGTACATGTCTACATGGAGCCACAGTCCCTGATAAAAATTAGTCTAGATTTGTCAGGTGGCCAAGTATATAACCTGGATGTAACGCAGGTTTAAACAGAACACACAGTGGAAAGAAAGGAATAAAAATGTGACAGAAGCAAGTTATGGGCCAACTGTTCATTCCAAACTCATCAGTAAAATTCCTGGGCTAATTTGACATACGGAGATCACATAAAAGTATATTCATTTAGCATGAAAGGCTTCTTGGATGAATAAAATCTATATATCCTGGAAAAGCATTGCATTACTTCATGTTTTCTACAATTTTGGGCTAGCATTACTTGACCACATTTTTGGTAGAGGGGAATTAAAAAAAATGAGTCAGAGGGAAACATGTAGAATTCCTGTTTTCATCCTATTGTACATCTTACTGGCCTCCTAGTCTAATAAATGACCGATCTTCATTTGTTTATAGTGTCTCCTAGTCCTAAATTGTAAATTCTTTGAAGGTAGAAACATTGCCTTTATATCCAACCATGGTATCTTGAACAGACTGAATGCTTAACCAATTTAACAAACTGATCTTCACTTCTCTGAGTTTTTGTAACATATAGACAGACTTTACTATAGATTTGATATTTCATAGTCATCACTTTGTATGTAAGGTATTGTTTTTTTTTCTGACCATAAGTACAGTGACTCATTAGCCAGATTTATAACAATGTAACCAAATACCTGAGGTAAACAACTGTGGGGAGGAAATAATTTTTTAGTTCACAGAGTCGGAGGTTTCCATCCATGATCATCTGACTCTATTGCGTTAGGGCCTGTGGTGAGAAAGAGCATCATGGCAGGAAAAGCATGATCAAAGAAGTCCTTTCACTCAGTGTTGCCCAGGAAGCAAAGACAGAGTCAGGGAGGTCCAGCATCCAATATGGCTTACATTCACATGTCCCCATTTTCCATAAAACCACCTCTTCAAGATTCCACCACCTTGTCAAAGTGAAACAGGCTGGTGACCCACTCTTTAGCGTAGAATTTTGGTAGAAATTTAAGATTGAAATCATAAGAAATTGGTAAGAATGCACCTGCCAGCTGACTTTCTTCAAAAAGAAATGCACTTTGTAGATGACATATGTAATTATAAACACTCTTCATAAGAAATATTTTTAAAAATGTACCTCCTATCCCCACACTAAGTTGGGTCACAGGTCTGTTGTCATATCTCCCTCCAAAATAGGATTTCCTTGAGGAGAATGCTTTTGTTACAATTATGTGGTTCAAGAGAATGATTTGTTTTGTCATGGACCAAGTCATAGTAATAAAATGGAAAAGTAAGAGTTATGCTGTGACAGGAAAAACATGTGAAAAAATACGTGTGCTTCCGGAAATCTATAGTAGAGGAGGTTTTCAAAGGTAATCTTGCCATTCTCCAAAGACTCAAAGCTTGTTAGAAACGTTGCTGCCAGCTTGAAGACTTTCATTTTCACATTTGGAAAATGTGAAATGTGATTTCTTATTTTGTCCTTGTTACTCTTCTAATAATGGTAGTTTGTTTGAATCTATCTGAATATGTGGAAGCCATTTTCTTTAAAATAATTGCTATTTCTCTAGTCATTTTGAACTTTTGTTACTAGACTTTGCCTTATATAATACACAGGACACACTCACACATATTGAAAAGGAGAGAGATCATTTTTGTATTTTCTGAAGCACCATCCCATGGCTGTGCTCATAGAAATTTAATAATTTCATTAAATTGCTTTAATGAAATAACTAAGCACATAGAGATTGATTGACTCAAAAATAATTACTTTTCTGTTTTATTTTATTTTTAATTAAAAATGATAAACCCAAGTAAAATTGAGTTGAACAAATAAAGCAAAACAAAGAAACAATGGAATCGGATAAAACTTTAATAATGATCTATAAGAAGGACTTCACAAACTTTGGGATTGCGGGGAAAATCTTACATTGGTATCCTAGAGACTCCATCTCCAAAACAACCATCAGATCAGTCTTGATCTGAGGATCAAGATTCAAAGCCAGCCCAGGCACAAAAGCACCTAAGACTCTTATCTCCAAGTGGAGTCGGTGGCTCAAGGGTAAAGTGGTTGCCTTGACCTGAAGAGCTCAGGGACAGCTCTGAGGCAGACTGAGTTCAAGACCTATGACCCACAAAATAAAAACAAAAACAAAGCAAAACAAAACAAAACAACAACAAAAACAGTTCGAAGCAGGCCAGGAGTATAGACTAGTGATAGAGTGCTTGCCTAGAATCCATGTAGCGTTGAATTCCTTCCTCTGTATCACATACACAGAAAAAGCTGGATGTGGTATTGTGGCTGAAGTGGTAGCACACTAACCTTGAGAAAGTTCAAGGACAGTGCCCAGGTCCTTAGTACATCCCCAGGACTGGCAAAGGGGAAAAACAAGCAGTTGTGGAAACATGACTCAAGTGCTAGAGAACAAGTCTGAAGGTGAGAGACTGGTTATAAACCATGGGATTCATACCTCACCGTGGGGGAAAAAAATCTCATTTTATCTGTAGTGTCTAGGATTCAATACTATATTTACCTTTATTATGCTTAAACAAAAATGAGTCACTAAGGTATACAGGTTCTTTTGGAATTAAGACTTGTGAAGAAAAACCTACTTATCCTAATTTTCTGCACCTGTATCTTCATTCGTTTTCATTGATGGTGTCAGTTTTTTCACATGCCAAGTAGCCACTTTCTGATGACTTCCTTTTTCACAAGTACATAGTATATGAGGCAAATGATTTATCTGTTTTCCAAATCTCTGAACAATACTCCATGTTTTCTTGTTCAACATCTATAAGACTTGGATTAATGAGATGCTGTTTCTACAGTTTATCTGACAGCTGTGGGAGGGGGAAAAGCTGCTCTGTAAATACAGCTTGGAAGTACCTTTATGATATACTGGATAGAACAAATCTATATGAACATAAAACTATGCTGGTTGCAAATTATGATTGTGGATTAGGCCTAGGCCTAATCCCTAGGCCTGAGAACATTCCTGGTCACGAAGGTGGAAGGAGAGTTTGTAAGGAGGCACGAAAACAAAACCAACAAGAGCAGCAGCCACAATAAAAACCCTGACAGACACTAAGGTTCCAAGAACAGTATCAACTGTTGGCAGAAAGCCAGACTTCTGGAGATTTTTATTCACTGAATTGCTTCAGATCTTGAGTGCCTGCATGCCAATAAATGTTTTCAGGTATTTCCAATAATGTTCAGTGAGATGCAACCTTTTGGGCCCATACCGTTTAATAGGAGTGTTGCCTCTCTTCACTTTAAGATTTATAAATGTGCCTCTTGTGGAGGTAGCTTGGTGCTGATTCACCACAATGAATGGGAAATGGAAGCTTAGATGTGCACTGTAGAATTCAATTTCATTCTGTGATAGAATGAAAAGCACACCACCTTTGAGTGGTTACGATCTGATAACCACTAGGTAGATGTTTAAAAGTCATTTCCCTACTCTGCTTATGAATGAGTAAAAATGTGGAATCTGACTTTTTGTCAGAAGAGTAGGCTTTAATGTGGCCTCAGAAAAGAATAGTACAAATTTGGAATTTATGATAAAAGACTTTGCAGATGGAATTAAGGACTTTGAGGGTGAAATTATTCTGGGATGTCTTGTTGGGTCCTAAATTCAGTGTTTCACAGGAAGAACAAGGAGGGTAGATTTGCTACAAAGGAGGAGGAAATACGAATAGAAAGGAAAAAAGAAAGAAAGGAAAGGAAACAGAAAAATGAACAATGCTGCTACAAACCTGGGAATTCAAGGAAGACTGAAGAAGCTAGAATAAGCAAACACCATTTTCCCATACCAAAGACTTCCTGATATCAGTCCAATGAAACTCATTTCAAATTTCATGACTTTAATAGATGCTTGTTTTTCTTAAGCTATCAAGTTTATAGTACTTACAGAAGCCATTGAATTCAAAACAAATCCACTTAGTCTAATGGAGGATACTTGGTTGAGTTATTCAGTCTTCTATAAATGAACATGATATAATCCTTAATAACAAAATTATATGGGCTCTCATTAGAGGATGTTGGTCTCTCTATTAAAATACGATCTCTTACAATTTCTGTCGGATTATCATCCTGTTTCTATGTAAACAATTATAATAGTTAGAAGCCCAGAATGTTGTATTGGAATATGCTCTATTTAGGGCAATTCATAATGTTAGAAACCTCTTACCTGCATTTCAATTTGTCTTTTCAAATAATGCCACTCATTAGTACTATTTATAGCTTTTAGAACAATGACTGTATTTCACTCTTTTAACTATTTGCCCTAAATATTTTGGAACACAGGTTATTATACCTACTCTACATTATCCCAATTTAAGTGAAGTTGATTGTCTCCTTACCTCATCTCTGGTTCCATAACACATTACTGTCTTTTTCTTTCTACAAAGGCCACATTCTGTTCTGCACACAGTTCCAACACATATTCGCACATAGGCACATGCTCTACCCAATACACATATACGATATATGCACACTCATTTACCCATCTCCTATTGATAGCAGTTACCACACACATTTCTAATACCTTATGGTTCCTTCAGGTTCCAGTTCCATAGCTTTATGTCTTCTCTTATACTTCTAAATCCATGTGTCAAAAGTACCCTCACTATTCTTTTCCTCTATCCCATTTTGTCATTCTGGGATTCCTACTTTTAAAAAGAAATCCTCATGTTTTTAATTGCCCAGGTTTTCAATGTTTGAGTGAGAATAACTATTATTATTATTATTATTATTATATCTTAATTTCAAGTCCTATGTTTTGGGGGCGGGAGAACTACCTGCTTCAAGACATAGGATTGTTGGTGAGCAAATGCAGTCCTTACATTCAGTGTACACTGCATAAAGTTGAATTCCATTACTGGAGGGTAGAGATGGGAGGGAGAAAATGAGACAGACCGATAGGAGGTGTGACGATGGTCAAACTACATTGTAGCCATAACCCAAGTTATGGAATTGCACAACTACTTAACAATAAAATTTTTAAAAAGAATAAATAGAACAACAAAGCAAACACAGAGATGTGGGTACATATACACACCTGATATGCACTTTATCATATTAGTAAGGCTGATATAGAACTCACCACATTGCACAGTTTTAAAAGTAATGCCTTACACCATCAAATTGAAACATGTTACTTTATGCCATCTTTCCAATACGTATGAGAGACAATGATCTGAGCGGTACAAACACACTAATAAAATATGGACAGTATCTTTTTCTCATTGCTGGAGATCAAAATGCTAGATAAGTGTTCTATTACTGAACTACACGTTTGTCTAGGCCTACTTTGCTTAGTCCATATATTACTAGTAGTGATAGGCAACTTTATTGAATATCAGAGGATGCTTATTGTGGAGTAGACACTACACTTCATGAGTTACGCAGCATCTTTCATAACTCACCATAATCCAACAGAGCCTATTTTCTGCATGAGAAAACTGTGGCTTAGAAGTTTTGAAACTTGACAGGTCACATTTGGTCACTGATAGAGTAAACACATTTTGATTAGTCTTTAAAGTGAAACTCTCATAAACTACCCTCAAAGTCCTACAATCCTAAACCAAAGGTAGCATTACTCATAAATTTCACACCCTGGTAAGATTAAACTAAGAGGTATGGCTGAAAATTTGGAGAGCAAATAGCTTAGCTTTACCTGACTATTAGCCTTTATTTAAGTCATCTGTGACACAGTACTACTTAATACCATATCTAGCTCTTTTGATAAAAAATAAATTTGAAAGGTAACACATAAGAAAATGAAAAGTGACCTTCTAAATCAGTTCTTTGTTCAGGCACTGGACCCTAGACAACTTAACCCAGTCATCTCTGCAAATGTTTGGTTGCACTATTTTCTTTTTGAATTTTATTTTATTGTCAGGATAATGTATGTAGAGGTTGTAGTTATATTCATCAAATATTAGGTACATTACTTCTTTGATATTGACATCCCTCCCCGTGCTTTTCTCCCACTTTCCCTCCCTCTACCCTTTCTCCTTCCCTTCCCTATTTCAAATAAGCAAATAAATGTACATATAATATACCAAGTACCAAAGTCAGATACAGTAACAACATGAGATAAACCATAAGGGAAAAAAAGAAATAATTTCACATACTACATTAAGAAAACAGATAATGTAAACCTCTTGTTTCCATATCCTGAAGTTCATTTCTCTTAGCTTCATTCTGTAGGGTCATACACACACAGCACTAGAGCTATTGTGATCCTCTGCCAGAAGAATCCTAAACATATAATGATGATTACAAATTAGGGAAACCATGTTTCTTTGGGTCTGGCTTACTTCTCTTAACATAATTTTTTTCCAGGTCGTTCCATTTCCTTACAAATGTGGCGATGTCATTCTTTCCTATGCAGGTCTTTTTTCCATATATTTTTATTGTAATTAATAGAAGGGTTACATTTTATTCACTAGATAGAAAACACATTACTTCATAAATATTGATACCCATTCTCATGTCTTGGTCCCCATTTCCCTCCCCCCACCACTGCCCTCATCTTGTTTTCACCCCTTCCCTATCCTATTTCAAATAACCAAATAAGCATATATACAATATAGCAGATAACAAAGAGAAATACTGTAACAATATGAGAAAACCCAGGGACAGCAAAAGAGATGAGAGATAACATGGTACATTAAGGAAAACAATCACTAATTATATGGCTTTTGTTTCTATATCCTGAAGGTCCTTTTCTTTAGCATCATCCTATATGGCCTTATGTATCTAGGTTTTGTTCTATTGTAAATCTCTGCATGGAGAGCCCAAGGTTTCTACTGATTTTGACAAATGAGGGAAACCAAGGAGCCTATGTTCCTTTGAGTCTGGCTTAAGTTCACATAATATGATTTTTCTAAGTCTTTCCATTTCCTTACAAATGGGTTGATGTTGTACTTTCTGACAGCAGCTAGAATTCCATTGTGTATAAACACCATATCTTGTTGATCCAATCATCAACTGAGGGGCATTTAGGTTGGTTCCATATCTTTGTTATGGTAAATAGTGCTGCAATGAACATCATTGTGCTAGTGGATTTAGTATGTCCTTGTTTCTGGAAGTTGTTTCTTAAAGTTGTTTTGATTTGCATTTCTTTTATGACCAGAGATCTCAAGCATTTCTTCATGTGTCTATAGGCCATTTTTATTTCTTCTTCAGAGAAGACTCTCTTTAAGTCTTTGGCCCATCTTTTAATGGAATGGTTGTTTCTTTGGAGATTAGTTTTGAAGTGATTCTATTTTTTGAGCTGTTGATATATATTTGATATGAGGCCTTTGTCTGTTGTATGGTTAGTGATGATCTTCTCCCACTCTGTAGGCTTTCTAGTTAATTGGTTGCACTATTTTCTGACATACATAATTTTATGTATTCAGATGAATAATAAAAGGTACTTTATGTTAATTCAATGGCTCGGCTTTAATATGCGACTATGTTTAAAGGAAAATAATATCTTTACAATGTGAACCCTAGAACTTATAGAAAAATTGGGAAAACACATATACTGTGAAAGAGACTACACAAAACATCAGGAAATTAATTATATTTTAACTTGCTGTTTGTCAGGTCTCCAGTTCCAAAATCTCAGAGCTACATTGTACAGTAAGATCCCTCGAAGGCTTACTCTTTCAGTGCCCTTCTTGTTCAGAAAAACTGACACAGGATCGAAATTTCTGCTAAGAGTTTCCAGAGCTTAATTAAATAATCATCAGATTCTGTCAGCTTTGAGCTGCTTTGAACTTTTTATGTCACTTCATAATGCACTTCAGTCTAAACCTAGCATTTCAATAGAGGCAGATATATTCATCTTCTTTTCTGTATTAAAGCCTTATAAATTAAAAGCAAGCGATTGTGAAATGCTGCTAATGAAACCATTACAAAATTTAAAGAGTATACTGGTAAAATTGTCTATGTAAGTTCACTGACAGTAGTTTCATCAAGGGACAGATTTGTGCTCAGTGAGAATATCAGCATAAATAGGAGATTATGCTTTTGCTGTGATAAATATTGAATAA